>NC_133620.1:220695529-221909279 GCF_048593235.1 Sminthopsis crassicaudata
GGAAGAGGGGGAAATGGAAACATTGTTGTTGTTTAATAACTCCCAGATATTATTTAGCAGGAGCAATACTGAAGAGGGCAAAGGGAAACAAAACACGAATGAGTATGAGGTGAGGAGGAGGGTGGAGAAATACTCTTGAGATTTGTCTTAATTGTGGTAGGTAAAGCAAGGACATTGGAGCTATTGTTAATTGTTCAAAGGAATTGAGGAAGAGTCTTAGAGGGGTCCCCCAATAATTCTTTCTCTGTTGTAATATTCGGGAATTTTGATTTTTGAGGTATTTAAAGTCCTATTTAAATTACACCTTAATTAAGACAGGATTAAAATGTAGTGGCTCTGTTTTGTTCATTTTCATATACCCATCCTACACGTGCCAAATCGTAATACCACTTTAAAAAAATTATACAGCTCATGCAAGAGTTTCTTTAGGAGGTACACATTTTTTCGTCATCTTTTTTTTTTTTTTTTTTTTTTAAATCTCCTGTGACTCATAGAGATAATCTGGCAAAAGGCAGGAGTGGTGGCTTTCAAACAATTATTTTTGAGTCGTAGGGAAAAATTGATGTGAGTTCTTTTAAAGTGTATTTGATAGCCAAAATTGAATGAAAGTGTGCCTTGCTAAGGAAAGGGAAAGGAGCATATTGGAACTGAAGAAAAATGGAAATAGAAAACAATGATTTATTATGATATATTTCCAAATTTACTTATCTATATTTACAAAGCAGTATTTTTATATAGCCACTTTTTACTTCCTTCATTATGGAGGCCAATATCACTACAATTATCTTGTCTTTTGAGTTATTATTTTTCATTTCATGCTTTCATTTTTCTGGATTTTTCTTAATGGCCTCATAAGAGAATATTTTAAAAGAGATAGAATTTCAAGTTGAAATAGTAACTTTTTTTCCCCTTTTTAAATAGATCTGGATAACCTCATACCTACAACTCAGCTAACCACATACATTGCTTAGATTAGTAGATACCACACTTGTTTAGCATTAAATTTTGCACATCTCACCCATATAAGCCTTTTATTTAGAATCAACACAATTGGGGCAGCTAGGTGGCACAGTGGATAGAGCACCAGCCCTGAAGTCAGGAGGACCTGAGTTCAAATTTGGCCTTACACTTTACACTTCCTAGCTATGTGACCCTGGGCAATCACTTAACCCCAATTGCCTCAGCAAAAAAATAAAATAGAATCTGCACAATGACTATTATTAATAGAATTAGCACCGTAGTAAACATTTATATATCTCTTTGTTTTTATAGCCTTAGACAGAAATACATATTATGTTTAAGATATTCATTCATACCAGCCAAGATTTTTACATTTGGTGACAAAATGCCTTCCCCCCCCCCCCCCATTTTACTGAAAGAAAAGCAGACTGGTTCATTCTTGTGATTGTGCTAACCTTTTATGCCCTTTTTAGAGAAGGCTTTAGGATATTAGCATTATCATAATTGTTATCCTTACCCTCCTCCTTGAATTTTCTATCTGCATCCTACATTTGACTTTGGAGTTCTCTCTGTGTGCACTTGGTTGACTGAGCAATGTGTTATTTCTGATTTCATACCAAAGGGGACAAAGCAGCATTTTCTCTTGCCACTCTTCTTCAAAGCACAGGCTGAGAGTTCTTGGGAAAGCTTTCTGAGAAGGGCTAATCAAATAAGGGTGCCTGAAGGAGTTTTTCCCACTAGAGTATTTTGAGTTTTTGTTACACAGAGGAATCTATCATGGAATTCAAATGCTAACAGGTGGAACCCTTCAAATTCAGGCCTAAATACTTTCCCAGAGCTTCCAAAGAGGAAATGGCTCTACAGTTTGAGGCTGGGGGATGTTGATATAAGCAGAATAGGAACATTTCATCAACGGGACCAGGGCACAAAGTCTAGGCTATGAGCCTCACACATCTCCCTAGGGTCATGGCCATTCACATCCAGCCCTGGAAGAGGGAATGTAGTTATTTCCATCGACAAAGGAGAAAGTTATCCCATGCCAGTGACCACTATTGTAGAAGGCTGGAACTCTCATTAATAAAGAATGTGGAGTCTTCCGCAACATTATGGCAAGCATAAATTTCCTCTGTTTGTTTTGTGAGGACTAGCATGGGCTGCTATAATGAGATCAGGGAATCCACCAGGGACAAGGCCTCCATGTAGGCTATTTGAAAGGTTTTCTTTGGCTGCTGCCTGTTCTACCATCCGGGAATGCAATGACTTTCTAACAAACCATAGTTGTGTGACCATGGGCTGGCATCAATAAAACTGGTTCTTGCCATCTTTGTTTTCCTTCAAAATCTATACCCTTCCAAAAAATGTTTACTTGTGTTTTTTTCCCAGATGTATGAAGAAAGTTCTGATCAAAGGCAAATTCATTCCTATAAAACTAGACATATAAATTAGATTTGAAGTTAGTCAGAGACTTGATTTCCTGCTAATTTTTATAGATATACTTACTGGTTGGTACTTTTCTGATTTATCAAGCCCAGACAACCACTGAGCTCTCTATCTAAATTTTTCTTGTGAGTACTCCCTTGTTTTGTTACAGAGACTACTTACTATGTAATTATCAACAATGTGCTATTCATTGCAAAGAGCATAAGACTCTATTCAAAATTGTCTCAGTTGGAGTTAAAAGACAGGTGGCACCCATGTATGGAATCCTAGGGAAAATGGAATAGCAATGCAAGCCCTGAGAAAGCAGAAGTTAATAGTAAAACTTCTGGTACTATTTTCACTAGAAGTTGCTATGCTGAGTAAGACTTTATTTTGGGACCTAAAGAAACACATTTTTCTTCTCCAAAAGAACTAGAAATGAAATTTAATACTGACCTACTACACAGCCAAGTTTCTGCTCTCAAAAACAAACAACAATAAAAAAAAATCCAGTTATTTCAGTTGAGATGATATTTCTCACTATATTTTCAAATGATTCTACAAATTATCTGAATTATTACTTAACTAACTTTGTCTTGAACTTTTCACCATCAAGGTTCTAAGATCCTTTAGTCTCGAGAGCCTTGTGTATCCTTCCTTGTCTCCATTGTTCTCATGTCAATGGATGACCTACTAATTTTCCCCTAATATTTAATTCAATTTTCCATACAGGTCACAGGAAATGTAATTATTGCTGGACTATCTCCTCAAAATCTGGCAGGAAAGAAGGAAACTAAAATTGTTTGGAGGATCGTATTGATCTTTAGAAATGTCACATATTTATTAAATTGAAATTGAATTGATCTTTCATTATAGAATTGAAAGACAAAGATAAGTTGAGCACGCTTTAGTAGTAAGCCTTTGTCCCAGAAGAAAAGGAGAGGAGGGGTTTTTTTTAGTCAAATGGTAATCAAATGTTAATTTGTGTATAAATGCTTAGAACTTTGAGTTGTTAACCACCCTTACTACCCCCCTCCTCACACATACAAATTTATACAAAGGAAACCATAAATATAGCACCTTACACCTGGCCTAAAATTGAGATTTAGAGTTTTTATGGTTTTTTTTAATGTGATCATTAATAATTTAGAAGAACTCTTTTAAGGCAACTAAGTGGTACAATGGATAGAGTGCTAGGCCTGAAGTTAGACTGAGTTCAAATCCAGCCTCAGACACTTACTAGCTGTGTGACCCTGGGCAAGTTGTTTAACTTTATTTACCTCGGTTTCCTCATCTGTCAAATGAGCTGGAAAAGAAAATGGCAAACCACTCCAATATCTTCACCAAGAAAACTCTAAATGGGATCAAGAAGTCAGACACAACTGAAAAATGATTGAACAACAAAGAACTCTTATGAATCTGTAAAATATTTCCCCTCATGAGAAAAGGAAAAGACCTAGATTTTTTGTTTGATAATCTAGTCACCTCTCTTTATCTAGATGATAATGATGATGGTATGTGTGTATGTATGTGTTAGAAGCTTATTTTGTTACCCCCATAAAATATTTATGATAATAATCCACACATATATGAAGAGCATCCTTAATGAAAATATGAGAATGGAACAAGCAGACTTTTGGGAATGTTCTTCAGCATGCCATACATTTATAGTCACACAGTTGACTAAAAGATATAAAGAATACAAGATTTCTTACTATGCTTATTGTCTGTTGACTGTTGTGATTCAGGAGCAAAATGTTAAAAGCTCTTCTCCAACAAAGTATTAACCATGAATATGTTAAAATTATACAAGAATCCTTTTATAGTAACATCATGCAATATTCATTTTCTGATATGAATAACTTCATACAAGATTCCTTGAAAAATTCAAGAAAGACATAAAACAGGAAGATCCATATACAATAAAGGTATATATCATTGTCCTGAAGGATAACAGTACAGAATCCAAAACAAGAGAGACATCCTCTATAGATGGAAAGGTTCTCCATAGATTTCTTTTTAATATGGCTTAATGCTGATTATATTAGGCTATAGAACGATAGAACCTCTTATATAAGATCTAGTTGTTCCAAAGAGTTCAGCCTAACAATTAACCCAGGCAGGAGGGGAAGATTTCAAGAGAGGCTAGAGAACAACTAAAGAAAGAATCTCTGTTGTCCAGACTTTTAAATCTGCTGCCATTGTATGAATGTGATAAGAATTGGATGTTAGTATATGTGTACATTTAATTATATCTGTGTACACACACACACACACACACACACATACACATACACACACACACACACACACACACACACACACACACATTTATATATACACACATTATTTAGATAGGACAGGAATTGTAGATGCATAGTGTCCAAAATTGAATAGGAGAAAGAGAGAGTCTCCTTCAGGAGACTATGCAGTGCTTTTACTGACTTTGTACTCTTTCCTGAAATAGAAGCTAATCTTTTTAATGTTAACAGTTAACAGTGATATGTAGATCATGGAATAGTAAAATCAAAAAAGAATCAGAAGTAAAGGAATCTCCAAGATTAATGTAAAATCACTGCCTATGTGGACTTGACTATAAAACAATCATACTTTTCCCAATACAAAAAAAGATGAAAAACCCATCTCTCTAGAAGTTTAATTCTGAAAGGGAAACCATAGTGCTATCATATTTGTCAATTTACATTTGCCACAGTTCATGTATTTTTAATTATTTCTGAATATTCTCAAATGACTTAATCAGTACTTGTAGATAGAAGTTTCTGACTATTGATGAAGCATCAATTGATAAGTAGATTTTTATTCTAGTTTCAAGAATTTGAATTTTTGAATTTTAATCCAATTGGCTTTAACACTTGAACAAGGCAATTTAATTTCTCTGGACCTCAATTTAATATGAGCTTAGCACATAATTAGAAAGATAAAAGACAGTTCTTACTCTCAATGAGCTCATAATCTAATGAAGGAGACAACATGCAAGTGTCAATTGGAACTAATCAACAGAGGGAAGGTATGAAAACTCAGGGACATTGGAAAAGATTTTCTGTACAAGACAGGAGAAAGCTAGGGAATTAGGAGTTTGAAGATAAAGAGAAAGAATATTTTATGCATGGGAAACACTCATTAGTAGCAATGACCTGGATGATGATCCAGCAAAGAAGACTAAGAAATGGTCAGATAACTAGGAAGTGACCTGGAGAAAATCTAAAGTGCAGAGATCTAGAGAGATCTAGAATCTAAAGAGAAGATGATCATCTGCATCAAAGGCTGCAGAAAAGTCAAGAAAGATAAGGATTGAAAGAAAGGCAAAGCAATTAAATATGACAAATTATGAATTTCATTTTCAGCATCCCCAAAATGTAGTCACTTGGCTTATATTCCAGGATCTCTGAGGTAGAGAACTTACTACCTTCCCAGACAGCCAATTCCACTTTGGGTCACACATCCCTATGTTAAGTCAAAATTTGTCACTTTATATAAAATTTCCCAAATTGGTCTTAGTTTTGACCTCTGGGATTAGCAGAACAGATATTATTCCTCTTTCACCATGACAGCCCTTCAAAACATTTGAAGACTGCTCTTATTTTCCTCCTAAGTCATGTATTCTCTTCTCCCATTTCTTTAGCCAGTACTGGTATGACATGGCTTCACATTTCCTCACTACCTTACTCTCCTCAAGGAACATTCCAGCTTGTCAGTGTTCCTTCTAAAATATCCTGCCTAGACCTTGATCTACATATATCTGACAGAAGGCAGAAGATATGGAACTTTTACTTCCAGGACTCTGGATGTTTCCAAGTTATTTTGCCCTCCTGAATTTTCTTATAGGTCTTTTCTACATCTCTCAATGAATCCTAATGCATTGTTTTTATACTATGTGTTTCTGTATATTTCACAGCTTCACTTTAGATTTTTCTAAATCTGTTGTATTCTTAGAGAGGTGCTTAGAACACAAGCGATTAAATGACTTATCTAGGGTCATACAGACAGTATATGTCAGATTCAGTCATTTTTCATTTCTATATCCACTAGAACCTAGCCCTGGATCCTGTCCATTTGAAGGTATTTGATAAATGTTTATTTTGTTGAATTTTGAATTTGATATTATCTTGATCAAAGATACACTCTACTTCTATTAGTGTCTGGTAAGATAAAAGCCATTCATAGCAAGCATGAGATAACAGAATAGTCAGTCTAACAGATGGAGAGGAGGACCTCTAATACTTTGGGAGAACCCCTGTGAAAGAATCATGGGAGGATATGAACAACATTACACAGTATGAAAATGTGTGAATGGATTGCAATTTACATCACTGAACAGATATTCAAATCTCCAATTAGAATACATCTCCATAAAAGTATCAAATCAAATTATCTCTTGAAATTACTTGTATTATTTTGTTTATACATTATTTTTTAATTATCTGTGTTCATATTGTATCCCTTTGTAGACTAGAAACCCTTCTGAGAGTGGGAACTTTAGATGGCTTGGATTTTCCCTCCATCTTTATATCCCAGCATCCAAGATAGTGCTGTATATGTTGCAGTTCTTTTTGAATATTTGTTAAATTGAATCTAACTCAGTCCTTTGATTTCACATTATACTATTGACAAATTGAGCTCAGATTCCATTTAAATCCCTAAGTCTTCTTTATATACACTTTCTATCCATGTCTGTCCCAATTTGTACTTGGGTAGTTGATGCTTTGACCCCAAGAACAGGACTTTGCATTTATCCTTTGTGAATTTAATTTGGTTAGATTCAGTTCAATGCTAACCTGTTGAAATCTTTTTGGATCCTGATTGTGTCATTCACAATTTTAGTTTTTCTTACTAGCATTATGTCATTTACAAATGCAATTTTTTATTGATAAATAAGGGGTTGGATATAAGATGATATTTATAAATTTTGATGATCTATTACTTTTTAAATACACTATAGGTAGTACAATATCAAAGTCAGGACCTAATCTTGAATATTATTAGAACAAAAGTTCTAGCCAAATGCTTATTAAATTTAATCCAATCTGTCTTTTAAGGTGATCTTTGGGGATGATCTATTTTATAGGATGGTAGGGACCCTAAAGCCTTTGAAATCAGTAGCTGTATTTCTGCCCCAGCTCAAAAGAGTGAGGGGGAAAACAGGGGGGAAAAACATGGAGCACTCTTCCTTGTTTCTCTGCCCAACTTTAGGGGAAAGGGATAGGAAAACTCCCTCACAGACAGGACACAGGAATTACAGTTTGTTTATTTACTACTAAATCCATTTTGTGGCTATACCATCATTTTACTGCCTTTTATGCTAGAATTTAGTGCCTTGTAATATATATATGTATACACACACACACACACACACACACACACACACACACACACACACACACAGATTTGGAAGAAGCTAAGTAGATTGAAAGATGGCCTCAAAACAAGGAAGACTTGAATTCATACCTGATTTTGACATATACTGTCTGTATGACCCTGAGTAAGACATTTAATCTCTTCTGTTCTAGGCTCCTCTCTAGGAATATAAATTGCAAAGATTATGCCTAATCACCTTGATTGATAGAGGAAACTTTACAAATTCAATATTTCTCTGTCTGTGTGTATATTTTGTAATATTCTCCCCTGCCCCTCTTCTGCCATAATGACAAATGTCACAAGAAAAAAAGTTCCAATATATAAGAAAAGGACTCTTGTTCTTTGCTTTTTGAATCAAAAAGAATTGCTAATCATTGTTGCTTATGGGATAGATAATCCAGTCTAAAAGCAATGAGCCAGCCTAGAGAAAAGCAGGAAGTTTGTGTTTGGTAGATGAAACCACCACCACCTTTATTACCATTGTATTCCTTTAAATCATGATAAGGTGAGTTTAGGATTCTGAACTCAAAAACCTTGGGAATAGCAGTGTCCCACAAACCATCAGAACTGCTTCCAATGCAGCCCATAGCCATCATTTAGGGAGATATAATTGTAGAAAAAATGTCTATCTTCCTCATCATCTCCAGCAACAACTTCTGACCCACTGGTACGAGAGGCATAGGAGCCCTGGAAGTGGCAGTATCCTCCCAAACAGCCCAGCCCTTAACGGCATTATCAAATGACTATCAGAAATGACATGATTTTTTTTTTTTTTTTTAACTAGAAATGACATTAAAGAGGCTTTACCCCTGCTTTGCCACTGTGGCCTAGGATTATGGGAGTTTGCCTGATCTAGTGCTGAAACCTTCCATATATGTTATCTTCCTTGTTAGAATGTGAGTTCTCTGAGAGTAGGATTGTCAGAATTTTCTATTTATGTTCTCAGTTCTCAGTGAAGTGCTTTACACACGGTAACCACTTAATAAATACTTTATTCATTCAGGTAATCATAACCTTTTCTCCATATCTCTTCCACACAATTCATTCATATAATCCTGATAAGGGATTTTTATCATTTCTGTATGATGCATGATATGTGTCACTGATAATGGACGAATAGCATCAAGCAGGTGAGACCACTTCTGACTTTATTTAGGTGCATTTGGGTCTCAGGAGCAGCTATCTTACAGAAGCTTCTGGATGTTGAGTAATAGAAATAAACAAGGAATCTGCCTTGCCTTGCTTTACCTTTCCCTAACTTCCTCAGTATCTCTGTATAGAATCTCTGTGTAGAATCTTATTTTCTATCAACCATTTTGCTCTGCTTTTCTCATAGCCTTGACTTCTTATTTTCTCCCCTTCTCTTATTTCCTCTTCCTATATTACCCCTTACCTCCTTCTGCTTACCTACCTTTTCCTTTTACCACTCACCTCTAGAAGTAAATTAAATGTGAGTTAATATTTCTGGAATCTGGTAGAGGCCTAATTGATACCAGTAAAACCACTTCCACCAGGATCTAAATAATGGAAATCACACATATTATTGGCTCAATTCCTAGAATAGCCTGATGGACGTTTCTATTTTACATTTATTTAGTACAAAGAGGATATAAAATCTTTCAACTTTAGACCACCTCATTTTGAAGCTGCATATTCTTGTAGGAGACTCCACATGTGGACTTGGCTATAAAACAGTCAGGCCTGTATTGTTTAGAAAGAGATTGAAACTACTTCAAAGAATAAGGTCAGCTTTTCTTTTAACAGCCTATAGACCAGTCCTAACTTATAATTAGTTCATTTTCTAGATTGTTGTCTTTAGTGGATGTCCTATTTGTATTTTATGTATGATAACTTCATACTAAGCAACATCCATGAAAAATGGGTCTTAATAAAGATTTTCTTCTTCAGCTTATTTTGTAATCATAGTGATAGATAAAAAGCCCTTTAGAAAGCTGTCATTATACCTTCCACATCATAGAGGTTAAGGGCATGGCACCCCATGATCTGGAATATCTGTGTAAATTTTTTTGATCCTCTCTTTATATCAGAGATGCCTTGTTTTTTATTTTCTTTTATGATGTGTTTACAATATCTTATAAAATCTAGGTTGATAATTTACAGTGTATATATATTAGATTCTTTACTTTTTTGTGCCATCTGCTGGCCTTTGTCTGTTATTTTTGGCATCCACAAAATTCCCCAAAAATTCTCATTAATTTCTTATGCTGACCTGTGATATAGCAAAACTCCAATTAGAAAAGTCATGATGTAGAAGGATTAGCTATAGTAAGATACTTTTAGTCAATGGAACACGATTTTATGCAGTTACCAAATACATCCTGTTTTCTGTGCTGTATTGGACAGAACACCAGATGTGAAGTTAAAGCACCTGCCTCTGACACTTATTTTTCCTGGGTCATCTGTGACAAGTCACCATTTTTCAGTTTCCCCATTTCTAAAATGAGAAATGCTAGACTAAGTGATGCTTAAGGTCCTTTCTAGTTCTGAAATCCTATGTCTCCTAGAAAGTCACTTTCTGACATGTACTCTTTGATCCAGTAACACTAACCTTCTGGCCATTCCATGAAAGAGACACTCCATCTGTCAGCTCCTAGAATTTTCTCTGGCAAGACAGTCTTCTTCCTCTACACTACCTGCACACTTCCCTGGTTTCTGTTAAGTTCTAACTAAAATCCCTTCTTTTACTGGAAGCCTTGCCACAACTCTTCTTAATTCTACTGCCTTTTCTCTGTTAACTCATCTTTATCCTGCATTTAGCTTGCTTTGCAAATATTTGTTTGTATGTTGTCTCCATCAGATTATAAGCTCTTTGAGAGCAGCAACAGTTTTTTGCTTCTTCTTGTATCCCTGTTCTTAGCATAGTGCCCAGCACATAGTAGGTACTTTGTTGGTTGAGTATTGACCTCATTATAAACTACTATGTTGCTGTGGTTGAGATAGGAGCAGGATGGAGAATGTTAGGAAACGATAAGGAGTCAGTAATCTCTCTGTGATCATTGTAAGAACTGTGCTTTTCTCTGAAAGGAAAGTTGCAGCAGTCACCAGCATTGGGTTTGTTTTCTCATTGTATACAAAATCCTAAACTAAACTCTGAATGGCATGAAATAAACAATCAATTAGAGTCAGTCTAATTGTAAATTCAAAACCAACCTTTGTGTGGGGGAAAACATGAGAATACTTAAAGAGCAGTCTATATAAAGATACAAAGTAGTACAAACAGGAGTGTATAGAATGAGGACTAATGGAGTCACTGGATATGGGTAAAGTTCCTCAGTGAATGTATCATTCTTGTTCTTGTCCTATTTTTATTTTCCTTTATGAAAGTAGGAACTGTGTATCAATTCTCCAATGCCTTAATAAAAGTTTGTCAAGTGAGTGTTTTTTTAATAATGAAGTTATTATTGTTACATGAAAAAAATGTTTATAAAATTCTGACATTCATGTGATATAGGTAAATAAGCTTTGTAATCATGTATTCTGAGTTAGTTTAAATTTCATAGAAAGTTCCCCTTGAAATTTAAAACCTTGAAATTCATTATCATCTTAGGTTCCAGGAGTATGAAAAATGGAGTTTGTAGATTCAGTCTGTTAAG
This sequence comes from Sminthopsis crassicaudata, assembly GCF_048593235.1. Taxonomy (NCBI): domain Eukaryota; kingdom Metazoa; phylum Chordata; class Mammalia; order Dasyuromorphia; family Dasyuridae; genus Sminthopsis; species Sminthopsis crassicaudata. Next base: position 220,706,899 of record NC_133620.1, read on the forward strand.
GAGTATTTTTACCATGTAAAAATGATTCAGATTTGACAGACAGGTAATTGTGTTTAAAACCAAATTCTTTCGATAGTAACTACCAAATGAGATAAAATATATAAAAGCTTTGTTAGCCTTAAAAATGCAAAAATGCAATAAGATATTATTATTTGCTCCCTGCACTCCCCTCAAATCCTTAATCAGTTCTTTGTTTATGCACTAGATAATCCAGATTTGAGCTTCAGAGCCCAAATTATATCATGTGGCATCAGGGTGTCATCTTAACTGAATCTGGGGTATTTATTTGGTTAATAAAAGTGACTAGAATAGCTAATGACTATGCGGATCCTTCTTCCTACCTCTGATATATAAAAAGGTTTAATGCAAGCTATAAAATGTTTTCTGAGTTCTTTAAGAAGGAAAGTAGCATTAACCCTTATTATGAAAAGTCCTGTCTCTCCAAAAAAAGGTGGGGGTAATGTTTTATTTAAAGGAGAATTATAATAACATGGGAAATAGCACATTGAACATTTCTGTAGAATTTTATTGAGCAAGGTTAAGTGAAATTTAAGAAACCCAATAAATTCAATTAGATCTTCCATTCCAGCTTTCCCTAACTTTAATGTATAAGAAACTATATTCAACTAAAACCTTCTTAATGTTATGTTGCAAATAAATTTTACCCATATAGAACAAGAACACTTATGTATTCTCTTCAAACTCATTTTGCACTCCTTTTCAAAACAAATGTTATTAGTTTTATTGAAGTAGAAGGTAAACAGTTGTAAAATGTATAAGAATGATGTATGTGAAATAAGGTGACATCCTTGCAAAGTAAACAGAGCTAGAAAACTTTTAATGAAGACAGCGACTCAAAAAATGGAAAGGACAATCTCAACACAAATGAAATCGTACATTATTTAATGATAATGAAAATGACAAAGCTCACCTCTCCCTATTTTCCCCAGCCTACTACAACATGGAGAAAATGTACTTCCTTCCTTGTAGAGGTCTGGGACTATGGATATGGATATTGAATAAAATAACAATAGCCAACATTTATATAGCACTTACTGTGTGTCTGGTACTGTGCTAAATGCTTTACAGTTATCGTCATATTTAATCTCACAACCCTGCTATTATTATGTGCATTTTACACTTAAAGAGACTGAGGAAGTGACATGTCTAGAGTCCCCTACCTACTAAGTTATCAAAGACAGATTTTAAACTCAAGTTTTTCCTGACTCTTGGCCTGGAGTTTTATCCCCTGTATCCACATAGCTGCCCTAGTACATTGCAGTGCAATGTATATACTGTCAAACATGGTTAATGTTTGCTGAACTGCTTCTCTGTCTCATTTACACACTAACACACACATACCAAGGCTACCCTCATTTAAATTTTTTATCAGGAAGGATTTGGAAATGAATTTGATCCCATAATCCTTTGTAAAGAGGAGAGAGGAGAGGAAAGTGGGGAGGGAGAGAGGGGAAGGAGAGAGAAAAAAGGGAGAGGGGAAAAAGGAAGAGAGGACACTTGCATTATCTGTCTATAACACAGGATAGTGAGGATTAAATAATAAGTGTATGAAGTACTTGATAAATGTTAATGCATTGTGTAAATGTTAGCATTTTTTTGTAAAAAAAAAAAAAAGATATCAGTAGAATAAGATAACTTTTTTTAAAGAGAGATAGCATGATATAGAATGCCAGGCCTTCAATTCAGGAAGATCTAGGTGTTATATTTGAACAGATCCCAACCATTCAGGCATGGACAAGTAACTTCTTGACTCTATAATGAGTTGCTGATATTCATTGATGGAGGAAGTTTCCATACTAAGAGTTTCTGTCTCAATTAAAATTTAGGTTTGGTTTTGTTTTAAAGAAGAAAGGACAAAGCTAGAAGCCTAAAATCCTTACTTTAAAACTAATTTCCACAAGGCAGTCTTGAACCCGAAACAGGGAGTTTTGTTAAGGAAGAATAATAATCATAGATAATCAGATAATTCCAGAGCACAAGGAGATCTTAGTTAAATATCTGCCCCATCCTTCTCATTTTTACAGATTAGGGAATTGAGATTCAGAAAAATTAAAGAATTTCTCCAAGATCACATAATTCACCTTAAAAGAATGGGCAACTACTGAAGATTATTTTTGAGCAGAGACTGATGCAGTCAAACCCAAAATTTAGGAATATCAATACAAATGGGAGTAGGTAGTGAAAATATTCAAGGAGACTAATTAGGAAACTATTGTAGTAGTCCAGACAAATAGAAGATGAGGGCAAGAACTAGGGTATAAAGAAGGGAGTGATGAGGAGGTCTATCTACAGATCTGGCAACTATGGGAGTGGGGATGGTGAGTGACAGTAATGAATTGAAGATGACCATTTAGGTTGCCATACTGAGTGACTGAAAGAATAGTGATATCTTTTAGAGAAATAGAAAAATTAGGGGAAAGGCTTGGTTTAAGAGGAAAATTAGTAAGCTCTGGAGTTTTATGTTTTACTTTGTTTTTTTTCTTTGTACTGACTTTGAAGCACTCAGATCTTTGGATATTCAGGAAAGACATGAGGGCTGGTTATATTTGTTGGGGAGCCATCTGCATACTATGATATAGGAGCTAATGCTATCTCCAAGAGAAAACTTTTAGAGAAAAGAGAGGGAAGAACCCTGGAGAATGCTCAAAACAGGGAAACATGGGGGGAATCAAAAAAGGGAAAGAGACTGAGTATAATATCAGGGACACTTGTTACTAAGATGATCAACCCAGATTCAGTTAAAAAAAAATAATAAATCAGTAGAGTGAATCTTTTCTGTAAATACACTGCCCTTTCACTTGGTGAACTCATCAGTTCCTATCATTATAGAGATAATTCTTAGATCTTCTTTTCTAGACCTAATCTCTCTATAGACCTCCAGTCTCATATTCCCATCTGCCTTTTAAGCATCTCAAACTGGATGTCCCGAACAGAACTCAATCTTTTTCCCTGCAAACCCTCCCTTCTTCCTAATTTTGCTATTCCTGTCAAAGATACCACCATTCTCTTAGTCACCCAGGCTTGAAACCTAGGTCATCCTCAGCTTCTCATTCACCCTCCACATCTAATTCCATATTTTGCAGTGGCTCCCTTCTGATCATTCTTCTCAGTGACCAAAGTGATCTTAAACCATAATAGATTTGACTATGTTACCCTACCATCCCTCACCTAATAAACTCCTATTGCTCCCTATTACCTCCAAGATTAAATATAAAATTCTCTGTCTTTCAAAACTCTAAACTTAACCTTTTCACTATTCTTCTTACACTTTTTCTCCTTCCTCTGTGATACAGACATAGTGACCTCCTTGCTGCACATGACCTTTAAGCTTGGAACACTATCCTTCCTCATTGCTGCCTCTTGCCGTCCTTAGCTTCCCTCATATCTTAAGTCCAGTCCTACCTATTGTAAGTAGCCTCTTCCAGTTTTAGAACCTCATTGGTATCTACTTCATTAGGTTTTTGTGAAGCACAAATGAGCTAATGTTTGTGAAGCCCTTTGCAAACCTTAGATTAATGTAAACATCAGTAATGAGAATTATTATTAATCATGAAGTCCTCACTCAATGTTGTGTTATTATAAGTTGTTTTTTGTTTTACTTTTTGGCTCACAGTGGAGGTCTCTGATTCAGAAAGTGAGGATTCTGGAGAGGAAAAGAATGATCAAGAGCTGCCACACTCTGTGACATGTCTGACCCCTTGATCCAGTCCATTCAACATGTACAAGGTAAGAAGTCCTTTTCCACTTGGTACTTGTACCTTCATTTCTTTGTGCTACCTTGATCTTCCCAAGAAAGAAATTTTTTTCCAGGGTGTGAAATTATTGTTTTTCCTATTAGAAATCACTGGGTGATAAGAATGTTCTTTGATATGTATTTGCTGGTCAGGAGTCCTGTGGCCTATCTAAATGGATAATTTGGCAAGAACCATTGACACAAATCACAGATACTATATATTTGGGAAAGCTAGTGTCTATGAAGAGTAACAGAAGGCAATTGATAGTAAGAGAATAACCGCATTTCCAAAGGTCTTCTTAGTTAGGGTGCTTCACATCTCTAAATACAATGGCTCTCTATTGGTGATGGACAGTTAAGTCATTTCACCATGTCTGACCCCCGAAACCTCTATGAGAGCAGTGAAATCCTGAAACTCCCAAGGATTTAGCTCTTTAGATTCAGCAAAACTAATTTCAATAATTCAATCAATCAACAATGATTTATTAAGCACCTATTTCCTTCAGACCTTCTAGTAGATTTTGAGAATTAAATAGTCCCTTTGGTCAAGGAGATTACATTCTAATTTACCCAAGACACTACCTCTGAAATTTGTTAACCATGAAAAGGGTCATTTTCAGGTGGTCCTTGTGATTTCTCAAATTGTCTTTTATTTGCTCAATCTTCTGGAGTACCAGGAAAGCCATAGGTTTTTTGCATGAATGCTTTTGAAAAGGTGAGAGCGACATTGAAACCGTAGTACTGTATGTATGATCAGTAATTACATGGCCTTTCTCTTGATTAAAGTTTCTTAGGAGGGCTTTTTCCCCCTGTACTAAGCCAGCCCTATCCAAACTAGATAGAGCAAATGTTTGTCCCACTTTTGGAGGAACTTTGGTGCTGAATTTTTTCTCTAGATTTAAGACTTTTAACTCTGGGCAGCCTCTTCTAAACTGCTTGTCGAAATACCAGAAGTTTGGCAGACAGTTCCCCAGAGGGTCTTGGCAGGAGCCCTCCATTACAAATCTTGTCCTTTATTGCTTAAGAGATTTGTGTACTGAAAAGCAAAGGGAGCACTTGGAAGGATCCTAAACAACTCAGTTCAGTGTGTCAGCTTCCTCTGAATAGACTCTGACTCTGATGTCAGAGATTTTCTGTTGACAAACAGCCGGAAACCAGATTCCTCAGAAATATTATCAAGGAGTCTAGGTGGGTGTATTTCTGTATCCCAGGAAGCTGAGTGGCAGAGTGGGTGTCTTTTTTTTTTCCAGCAAAATGTGATATCTTACTTTTGTAGGCAGGAATCTTTTATGGCTTTTGTTGGCAGGGAGCAGAAACTGGGAGGAGATTTTTCAGATTGTTTTGAAGATGCCTTAGGTCACAATCTCAGAAAAAATCTTTGAGATAGCTCTACCTGGTGGGCACGTATACACACACAGACACCAACAAATAAAACAGCAATAAAGACAACATCCTAGAGTAAGAACCCATAATAAGAAATATGTTAGCTACAATATAAAGTAGTTCTATAATTTAATTATGCAAGGAGTAGCCCTTGATTTTAAAAAATATTTATATATACATTATATATATATATATAAAATTTTAAAATAAATTTAAAAGATTATTAATAAAAGTAATTAATATAATTTTATAAATTTATATATATAAATTGTATAAAATAAAATAAAAATAATAAAAATGAAAAAATTAATTTAAAGTTGGGAACATATGTAGATTTATCATAAATATATATATTATATAATCAGAAGGACTATTCCCCTACCCATACCAGCCCAATGACTCTGTTACAACCTGAACAATGTTCTACTCTGTTACAACTGATTTATCAATAATTAGAGATTTCCACTGAAGAAACAAACCTGCCAGCGATGCTAAAAGCAATAAGCTTTTATTATAGGCTTATTTTACCTCATGCAAAGGAAGGTACTTGATTCCAGACACTCAAAGAGTCATGAGGAAAAGGATAAAGGAAGAGAGACAAGAAATAATGAAGAATTACAGTTATCCAGGAGACAACTAGAACTCTAGTAGGGCAGGATTACATCTTTGAGGAGACCACAACTTGGGTGCAGTGGTCAAAAGATCTCCACCATCCAAGCACAAAGACATGTTCTCAGTTATCACTCCAGTTCTCTGTGGGATACTTGAGTTTGCATCTGTTTAGTTTTCCCCATGTCAAAGTCAGATAGGCTCCCATCAGTGAGGTTGCTTTATGAGATTCTAGAAGAGAGGAGAAAGTGCCATAAAAGAGAAAGAAGCTTAACTAAAATGCTATAAGAAAAAAAAAAGACTTTGCAGACTACTTTAGAGATATTTTTATAAAGCTTTTTATTTTCTATATATATAGATAGATAGATAGATAGATAGATAGATAGATAGATAGATAGTCTTCAACATTCACCCTTGCAAAACCTTGTATTCCAAAATTTTTTTTCTCCCTCCCTTCTCCCCACTCCCTCCCCTAGATGGAAAGTAATCCAATATATGTTAAGTTCTATACATATTTCCACAATTATCCTCCTGCACAAGAAAAATCAGATCAAAAAGGGAAAAAAAGTAATGAGAAAGAAAACAAAATGCAGGCTAACAAGAACAAAAAACAATGAAAATACTGTGTTGTCTCATCTATACTCAGTCCCCACAGTCCTCTCTGTGGGTACAGACATCTCAAGTCTTTTGGAATTGGCCTGAATCACCCCACTGTTGAAAAGACTCATGTCCGTCATAGTTGATCATCACATAATCTTGCTATTGCTATGTACAATATTCTCCTGGTTTTATTCACTTCACTTAGCATCAATATATGCAAGTCTCTCCAGACCTCTCTAACATCATCCTGCTGGTCATTTCTTACAGAAAAATAATATTCCATAACATTCATATATCATAATTTTTCAGCCATTTTCCAATTGATGAGCATCCAGTTTTCAGTTCCTTGCCACTATAAAAAGGGCTGTCACAAATATTTTTGCACATGTGGGTCCTTTTCCCTTCTTTAATATCTCTTTGGGATATAAGCCCAGTTGAGACATTGCTGGATCAAAGGGTATGCACAGTTTGATAGCCCTTTGGGCCTATGGTTGGATCATTCACAACTCCACCAACAATATATTAATATTCCAGTTTTCATCTAAAAATTGTCTTTTCATATCCTTTGACCATTTATCAGTTGGAAAATGGCTTGTATTCTTATAAATTTGAGTCAATTCTCAACACATTTTAGAAATGAGGCCTCTATCCAAACCCTTGGATGTAAAAATTTTTCCCAGTTTTCTGCTTTTGTTTTAATCTTGTCTACATTGATTTTTTATATAAAACCTTTTAATTTAATATAATCAAAATTATCCATTTTGCAATCCATAATGTAGTCTAGTTCTTCTTTAACCACAAATTCTTTTCTTCTTCACAGATCTGAGAGGCAAACTATTTTTTATTCTTCTAATTTGCTTATAGTATCACTCTTTGTGGCTAAAACATGAACCCATTTTGACTTTATCTTGCTACAAGGTGTTAGGTGTTTCTGCCTACTACCTAGTTTCTGCCATACTAATTTTCAATTTTCCCATACTAATTTTCAATTTTTGTCAAAAATGGGTTCTTATCCCAGAAGCTAAGGTCTTTGGATTTATCAAACACTATAATTAGTGTTTACTATATTCCTATATAAATTACTATAGCCACTGACTATTGTGTCTTGTAAACCTACTATAGAGATTTTTAATGAAAAAGTTGTTACAATGAGATCTGGCCCTGTAGTTTTTTAAGAATTTAAAAGCTATCTTTTGCAGTGAGGCAGAATTCATTGTAGCTGAATTGAGAAACCCCAACTGCTTTTCTGAGTGCTGTATTTGGCTGGCTGACTGTATCCAGCTACACAAGTAGGCAGCTGGTTTTGGTAGAAGCAACAAAAGCAAGATGGCCTTACAGAATCACAAATTCTGGTTTTTACTCTTACAGCTATTTGTAGGGTAGCTGGAAGGAGTGTATGAGAAAAATTAGTAATTGAGAATCTAGGAAATGTGATTTTCCCCCTTTTTTGTGAAGTCATCATAATGAATTTGCGTGTTAACCAATTTGCCAGTATGACATAGGAAAAGAGCATTGAACTCAGAGTGAAAACACTTGGAGTTTTACCTCTAACACTAACTTTATATTTCTGCAGCAGGTTATTTACCCTTTCAGAGTTTCAATTTCCTCATCTGTAAAATGAGAAAACCCTAATATTCTAACTTATCCATGGAGTTGTCATAAAAGTTCTCTGAAAGTCTCAAGGTGCAATAATCATATAAATATCATATTCTTAAGATGTTTGGACATTAGCCTAAATAACAAAAGGTTCTCTCATATGTATGTATATAGATAACCTATTATTTGGGGACAATGGCTGCTGAAAATATGCTACAATTTTGTGTCATGTCCTTGTGACATGTCACTTTCAATATTGTCAGTTCTGAATATACAATGTCCTTGTTATACATGGAAAATGAATATATTTCCAGGTCTGGCTTATCACATATATATGTGTCTTGTGATATAGAAAAGTTTATGGCACTTTGTTTTTAAGCAAATGTTGTAGCTAAGTTGTAGGTCTTTGCAAAAAAATTTCTTGTGAATATAGTGTGAGCTCAAAGATAAGAGATATTTTTGCTTGGTCTGTTTATAACATCAAGAAACAATTCTAGCACATTAATTCTACATTTTTAGAAAACATATCTTCAGAAGATTACATTTACCTGGCTTTCAAACTTTTCACTTAATTAAGTAATTACTGAACAGTTGAATTTTCATTTAAAGATGTGTAACATGGCCCATGCTGCCTTAAATTTGAGGACATTTTTTCTAGCCAATTAAATCCAGAACCATTCCCCCCACCCCAGCAAAAGTGAATGTTCTTGAGAGCTGATTATAAAGAGTTTTTTCCCCATTACAATCAAATGAAGTTGGATCAGACTTTTTCTTTTAGCTAAAGACTGTTGCATCACTTACTATGGCTTACAGGTAGATGGATCACTGCCTTGCTCAGAATCTAGAATCAGAATCAGATTTTAGACCCATATTTTTAATGCTAAGTTCATAGTAATTTCACCTTTTCAGGTGAAAATGTGGCATAATGACAGAGTACTGAAATTAAAGTGAGAATAACTACATTTTGAGTTCTAGCTCCAACACTTATTAGCCAGGCAGCTCATTTCTCTGACCTTCATTTTCTCATATGTAAAATGGATATGTTAAGATATATACACAATCTCTTGTCATAGGATTGTCATGAAGAAAGCATCTTATAAAGAACTATTAGTAACAATAATATCTTCAGATAACCAATTACTAACAATTCTCTTCTTTTAGATTTTTCTCTTATTTTCTTTACCTAGTGATAAAATCAAGTAGTCAGCTTGATTTCTCTTTCAGCTATTCAAAAAAATGCTTTCTATAAACTAAGTCAACCAGCATTTATTAATTCTGTACTTTGGATAAGTATCCAAGGATAAAAAGACAGAAAGGAAGTAGCACTTCTCCTCAAAGAACTTACACACTATAAAAGTGATAATGATTCAAATGAATATGAATGTGGGTTGTTAAAGCATTTTTATCCCTTAAACAGTGTCCTGGAAATCAGGAAAAGTGTGTAAAACATTTTCTTCTATGTATGTACATTCAGGTTGCAGAGCTGCCCTGCACCATTTAAAATATAACTAAATAGCTAGATTTTTCCTATGTGAGTCTTTCCCACTCCACTCTTTGTTTCACTAAGGGAGAAGACCTCAAAATCAGCTCTTCGTTTATTCCTCTATTGTAATTGGTTCCAAAGGGAATGGCCATGTTGCAAGTTATAGAATGAAAATTTTTCATCATTCATAAACAAACTTTCCCAGTAAATTTCAATGATCATCTGTTGTAGAACTCCACATTTTTTGGTCCTGCTGCAAAAATGTGTCACTTTGTATGAAGAAAAATAAACAGCTGTGACTTTCTTGTGCATTAGTTTTATCAACAATACTAAAATGCCAAAGCAATTCATAATGTGATTTACATTTATACTTATAGTAGTCACTTAATTTGTCCATCAATCATTGCCTTACAAACTTTACAACTTAAGAGGGATGAGAATGCATGTATATTAATAATTGTAATATAGATACCCATGCATATATTATAAATAAAAACTATTAAAAATAATCGTAATATAGAATTGTGAAGTAAAAAAAAAGAAGTATAGATCAAGTATTATGGGAAATCATAGATTAGAATGATGACTCATATATAGATGGGGGTAAGGAAAGGAGGAATTAAGGAAGGTTTAATAGAGGAGGTAGCATCTGGGTCTTGAGTGTGGGTAGAATTTCAACAGAGAGAAACAGGAGGAAAGAACATTTTAGGTGGAAGAAATAGTATAACTAATATTTCCTAAACTGTGGTCATCGTTCTTACCTTTTTAGGGGCTGTTGCTAGTGGAATTTGTGTGTTGGTAGGGATTGAACTAGATGATCTCTGAGGTTCCTTCCAACTTTGAGGCTCTGTGGTAGGTTTGTGCAACAAAAAAATAAAGCAAAAGTAATAGAAGATTGGACAGGATAAAGACTAGAAGTGAAAAATATAAGAAGGACTTTGTGGCAAACCAGGGAAAAGGGAATGATATTCTTAATGAGGCTAGTAGCAATGGAAATGGAAAGGAGGGGTTCAGGTAGAAAAAGATGCCTAACTTGAGACTAATTGGGTGTGAGTCAAGGAAACAAGAAAAATCAAAGATGACTCCAAGTTTTTGAATCTGGGAACAAGAAAAAAGAAATTTACCAAAATATGGAAGAAGAGGGCATTTCGAAGGAAATGGTGATATTTAGTCTGGGGCATACTTAATTTCAAGATAATTGTGATGGCTACCAGTATATGGCAATGCAGGTGTGAGATCAGGATAGAGGGTGGGAATAGAAATGTTGACCTGAATCATTTATTATCTAGAGTAAGATACATATTAATAATGTATATTTTATGAGCCATTGAGAAATGTTTAAACTTCCGAACATTTTGAGAAATATTGCTGTCCTTTGATTTTAAGCTCTCAAAAATGAATCAAAATTAACATTTTATCCTCTCATTGAGTAACATAAAAGAATTATTTCTTCCTTTCACTCTCTTGCTAATAGGCTCAGATGATATAAATAGACCATAGTATGTCTGTCTTGCATTTGGCAGTCCCACTATTAACAAGGTTAGTAGAAGAGATCCAAACCCCAAATTAGCCAATTGCCCTTAGCCATTATGATGTGCCCACCATTAATTCATTCTTTTTTTTTTCTTCAAGGAATAACTGCCCTCATTCCTTTTTTAAACTTTGGGTAGTTCTTCAGGCAAAAAAGAACTTGTGACTTTTGAAAGATTATTATTGCCACAAGGCAGATGTAGCACCTAAGTTTCATGTAAATTGAGTTATGTTGAGCATATGACATATGGAGAATGAGGAGTCAAAATTCAAGATGTGTCATGTGCTTCAAGTTATGAGTCTCAGGAAAGTTTTATGGGGGAAAAAGGAAGACTCCCTCCCAGAGAGGTTTAGGAACACAAATTTTTAAAAAAATCAAATAAGAAACAAAATCAGAATTAGCCATGTACCTACTATGTGAGTGCCTTAGTATTGAAAGGTAAGGCTTCTTTTGAAGAGGAGGTGATTTTAAGAGATGTAATTGAAAATTTACATATATGTACATATGTATACATATATATATATACATACTATATATACACAGTATTTATAGACTTGCTGAGAAGAGTTAGGAAGAATATTTTTTATACATTTAGCTCTGCCATAAGGAAACCATATTAAAGATGAGATAAAAAATTTAAAATATAATGAAAAGGAGAAACCTTCTGTTTCAGTCCAAAGGTACTACTTTCCTTTTCAGCTCAGTCAAGAGCCACACGTTTTGGTGGGTGCCACCCTAGCCCTCGACACTTCCAACATTTCACAGCAAGAGCTTGTTCCCCTGAATTTCAAAAGGCAGGTTTCTCCAGCCTATTATGTAATACAAAATAAGGCTCTTACATGAGGTTAGTCTTTAGGTCATTCACCTGGACACTGACAAGAACCTTGTCTTGTGGCTGTGACTGTCACATGGACTTACTTGCAAGACTTCTCAGTAAATCGATTGAGATTGCCTTTAGGGAAGAGACACACTGTAAGTTAAAAATCAGACACAGAAAAAACACCATAAGGACCTGGAATTGTTTTTGTTTTATTTTAACATTGTAAAGAAGATGTATGGAAGGTTTTGTCTCAAACAGAGCCTTAAATTAACTTTGTGTTTAAGATACACAGCTATAGCCAACAGATCGACTCGTGGAATAGTGGTGACAGCTGCTGACCACAGGATAGACATGATAGATCCATGGAGTGGAAAGGGCTTTCCAAACTGGCCTTTCAGCAACTCTTTCACAGTAAGGTTACAGTGACCATGAGCAAGGACCCCTTTGAAAAGAAAGCATAATCATACAATTTTGAGTGCTTTGTATGAGTCAAAGTTTCTGTTACTCACCTGAAATTAACCTCTTACCACTGTTTTTCTTCTTTCCTGTTTTGAGGGCTTTAGATAAGAATAGAACAAGGGTCTTTTTTATCTCCTGTGGTTTGGTTTTGTTTTGTGTGTTTTTATACTCCAAAAGGGTGTGGAACTTTTGAGTGTACTGTATAATAATCTTAAATGTTTTAAAATAAATTAATAAATGCAACAAATCTATATTATGAAAGGCAGCATGGAGAACTGGAAAGAAGTTTTGAGGCCAAAGGATCTGCGTTCTAATCTAGGATCTGCTTTATACAGTTTGCATGACATTGGGCAAGTGATTTTACCTCTCTAAACCTCATCTTACTCATCTGTAAACGAGGGGGTTGGACTTAGATTGACTCCAAATTTCCTTCTGGCTCTGAATCTGTGAATCTATAATTAGAAAGATCCTTTGAATATTTTATGCCCTTTTATATAGTATGAATTTTTTTTTTCTTTGCTGCAGGTGGTTGCTAAGGCACAGTAAAAACTGTCATTATCACCATTTCCCATCTTTTCTGTTCCTTATTTGAATTGTCTGTGGTCTTGACTTTTTTTTTAAGTGTCCCTTTATTTTCAAGATAGACAACATTTAATAAATATCATTAGATTCCATTCTGATGTGATATATCATAGAGTCATAAAATCTACGGCTAGAAAAGTACTAAAAATCACCCTGACCAGTGTCCCTCTTCTCCTCCCTCTTCCTGCCCACCTCAACTTGTTTTTCATGTTAGAAAACTCAGAGAGATTGCCAGACCACAGTGGTAAAATAACAGAGCTAAGATTTAAATGCACACCCTCTAACTACAAGTCCAGTCGTATGCTTTCAATCTATGTAAACATTTGTAGATACAAAATAAGAAAGACTTCCTATCTTAGCTCATTAATCTGTTATTTGTTTATTTTTAGTTGAAAGTTAAAGATTCTCCCTGCCTGTCTGTCCTCTATAACTTCTCAATCCAAATAGTTAGGAATATGTGATTGACATGTTTCATTCCCACTTAGTTTATTAATTTGAGTAACTAAGTAATTAAGGGAGTTGTTGGATTTTTTTTTTCTTTTTAAATAAAATGATGTATCTCATGATAAGTCGCAAGTGACTTTTGCCACTATGATTTCCAGCCTCATTCTAATTTCAGAAGAAAAAAAAAACCCTCATATTGCTTACTATGCATAGTGTCATAAATAGAAAGCCAATCTCCAAATCAGGAAAACCTGGTTTTTGAAGCCTGCCTCTTAACACATGCTAGATAAAACACATGCTCTTCATGTCCCCAGAAAAATCTTCAGACTCTAAATTGTGGAATAGTTGTTTATTTGAATTAATAGAAGAATTCCTTACCCAGAATTCCCTATGCCAAGAAAATTAAAGGTCTTGGGCAAAGTAGGGGGAAAAAGGGACATTTGGCAGAGAATTTTATCTTGTCATACAGATGTCATTGGTTAATTATTTAAATTTTTATGTAATTTTATCAGCTATATTTTCCAATATACTCCACCCCCATTTTCCTATCAGAGAGCTAGTATTTATAATGAAGAAAATTTTTAAAAAGGAAAAATTAAAAGTTTAGCAAAACTAACACAAAAGACCAAATACAACATTGTATGCAGTGTTTCATATCTATATCTCCAACCTTCCATAAAAAGGAAAGTGCATTCTCATATCTTTTCTTTGGTGTCCAACTTGTTTATTAAAATTAGTTATCATTCAGTTTTAATTCTAATTGTTCTATCCATTTAAAGGGTTGTAGTCATGTATATATTCATAGGATTGTAGATTTAAAGTTTATTGAATCTAACTCTCATTTTTCAGATAAGGATGTTTCCCAAGTTCTGCTTTCTTTGATTTGAATCATTAGTTTATAAAAGTCATACATTTCTCTTTTTTTCATAGTCATACCATTTACAGTTCAGTAAGACAACATTACATTTATAGAGAGCAATTTCTTTAGCTATTCTCCAATTGATAGATATCTTTCTTTCTACTTAATCATTTCCAAATAGAGTTATTATAAATATTTATGATGTATATGAGATTTTTCTTTTTTAAATTTGACTTGCTTGGGTATAAATGTTTAACATTATGATCTCTGTGTTAAAGACTATGAACATTTTAGTTATGTTCTTAACATAATTCCAAGTTGCTTTACAGAAAGGCTGGGCCATTTCACCACTCCAACAATACAATATCAACATGCTTGTCTTTTCCCAACTCCTCCAATATTAACCAATCCCATTTTCTGTGATTTTTTTCAATTTGCTGTATGTGAACAGGAAGCTCAAAGTTGCTTTGATTTATATTCCTCTTATTAGCAACTTTTTCAAGGAAAATAAAAGAAACCAAACAATAATAGTTTCCAGATTTCTTAGAGCTAAATTGATCGAGAAGCAAAGAGGTTTATTTTGGTTAGTTGAAAAGAATTCACAAATAATAATAGCTATCCCCCTTTTTACAAAGGAAGAAATTGAGAAAAACAAAGGTTCAGTGAATTGCCAAAAGTCACATAGCTAGTGACACATAGGCTGAATTTGAACTCAAGACTATTCTGACTTCAGGCCCAGTGTTCTATCCCACTGTACCACCTTACTGCCCTCAGATTGTGTTCTTCAGAACAGGAAAAGTACGACTTATGTATGAATTAAAAACTATTTAGATTTGATTAGCAACTATTTCTTCTATTGTTTTAAAATATGTGTGTGTGGACATGTGTAGGGAAAGAGAGGAAAAGAGGGAGAGAGAGACAGAAAGAGGGACAGAGAAAGAAAGAGAGGAGACACAAAGACAGAGACAGAGAGGGGACCGAGAAGAAAGAGACAGAGATAGAGACAGAGATTTTCAAACTCTTTACCATTCTCACATTTAAGGAAGGTGGCAATATCTTGAAAGGCTAGTCTCAATTAGGTACAAATATAAGCAGCTAATTGCACTATTGAAGTCTAGCCAGTGAGGTAAAGTGTCATATCGTGTCATAATGATCACAGAATGCCTGTTAATTAGAACAGTGGAAGTCGGTAAGATGAGTTATGAAAAAATTTGTTCAGTAAAATGAACAATATCTGCTTCCCTCTTTACTTTTTCCATTCCACCACTACAAATAGTTTGTTGTGACAGCCGTAGGATAGGATTATGCCATCCTGGAAGAGGTCTGATTACAGCTAAAAATAGACCTGAGGATTGGAGATCAGGAAAGGAATATTAAACAATTGGAATTTTGTGAAAGACTGATGCTGCCTCATTGTAATAATTTCCCAAAAGGCACATTAGTAATGCTACTAAATACAGACTTTAATAGACTTTAATAATGTGTACTTTCGAGGCCTTATACACAAAGGAATAATGTATAAAACATTCATTATGGAAAATTGCTACCTTTTTTATTTAATAAGAAATCTGTTGAAACAAAACCATTCCACTGCCTATGGCATTATGTTCTTGGGTGTGAGCAGGATCAAGAATGATTGCCACCTTTTTTAGTTTTTCACCTCTTCCAAAGCAATCAGAATCATGTTTCCCCTCTTTCATCAATAGAAGCTGGTACATTAAAAAAAAAAAAAAAAAAAAAAAGTTTACTACTACATTTGGTGTTGATTGGTTTCTTCTCTAAGTTTTCAAATGTAAAAATAAGATTTTTCGTTGACATGTTCTTCAACTGTATCTTTATCTATGATTGTCCATTTGCATCTTCCTCCTTTCTTGCCTAGGGGTGGTCGCACAGTTGCTGGCAGAGGAGGGGGTGGGGAGCAGAATAAACCAATTAAAAAGAAATCTTAGTAAGCAACTCTAAGCAAGTCTTGCATTGGATTTCAATTTGATTTTAATGTGCTGCTGCTGAGAGCCCTGCTGTTGAGCAAGAGAAGAGAGTCAGAAGCAGATGCTTTTGGTAGAACAGTAGGGCATTTATAAATCTCTTTTAATGAGATAACATCATTAGAGCTGACAAAGTGCTGCAAATCAATACTTGTAATGGACTGCTGCTACGTTCCAAAAGTATACTGATTGTGGTCCTCCTGAACATTCAAACCTGCTGAATCATGGGTTCAAGAGTTATCAATTACTAATGTTGGGAGCTTTATTCAGAGAGAAAAGAACTATACCTCACAGACAATGGTAAGGAAGGGAGAAGTGTACCACCTGATTAAATATAAAAGACAAAATGGACAGAGAGCTAGCCTCAGAGGAAAACAGAATACCAGGCTTCTCCCTTCCCCATTACACCCTCTGCACTATAGGGTCAGTACTTCTGATAGGTACTATCTCCATGACACTGGGTAAGTCACAACTTCTCAAGGGCTCTAGATAGCTCTTTCTCCAAGACTATATATTAAAGAGTGTGTTCTAACCTGCATTGTAATAGAGCGAGTTCCTCCTCAATTTGGTTTTTCACTCATTTTAGTCATTTCCAAATCTTTATGATCCCCATTTGGGACTTTCTTGGCAAATAAACAAGAGTGGTTGGCCATTTTCTTCTCCAGCTCATTTTACACTTGAGGAAACTGAGGAAAACAGAGTTAAGTGACTTGCCCAGAGTCATACAGCTAGAAAGCATCTGGTGTCAGATTAAAACTCAGGAAGAGTTCTCTCAGCATTCTGCCCACAGTACCACCCAGCTACTCTCTTCCCCAATAGCCCCCTATATAGTAATTAAATCACAAGTTCAGTTCCTGTTCCTAAGTTTTGCATATCACCTAGGCCTATTGCAGAGAAGGAATGTCAGAAACTCAGGAGACTGATCTTCCCCTCTCTTCCTCCTCATTCTCCCTCCCTCTATGACTATTTTGCTTGACTTCTTAAAATGCCTGAGTGTCTCCTCTTCCCCCTCCCCCTCTTCCCATTCCCCTTCCTCTCTGTGCTCTTCACAGGTTGCTTCAGAATAGTGGTGTAATGTCAGGAACACTAATCATGTCATACCGTGGCACTGTTGACCCTGACATTCAGCAACAAAGGAACTAGAAGAAAGGAATAAGAGATGGAATGAAAGAGAGGAAGGTGGTAGTAGAAGAAAAGCAGCAGGAGGAAAAATATGCAGATCCATATTATTTTTACTATGAATAAAGCCTGTAGCCTCAGAATTGCTAATATTTAAAATAAAAAAAATGTGCAATAAAATTAAGTTGGGAGCAGCAGAATGAATTCTGGTTTTGATTAACAATAGGATAGGAAGAGTCTGGACTGCTCTTTTATGCCTTTTAAATTGCAAGGGGAAGCAAATATTGGGGCTATCATAACTCAAGGATTTCTCCTTATTTAGAACTGTTAAAACTTCTTTCTATTTCCTTCATCCTCCCATTTAAAATGGTTACTAAAAAATACATTAAAGCTTGAGAGGAATATAAGCAGCATATGTAGATATCCTTAAGTTCTAAAATTTTATTCTCAGATTCCCACAATTTGTCAGGTAAATAAGTAGCAGCCTCAGAGAAGAAATCCATAGGGGGAAGGGCTTGATCTGGTCATAACAAAACTGAGTCCTGCTTTTTTTCCTATTTTATCCTCAGATCCTTTTTCCCCTGTACTCTCACAGCATGTCTGTGTGGCAACAAGAAGAAAATACTGTGAGAGTCCCAGTATTATCTATTTCCTGGCAGGTAGAACCTGCTAGTACCAGGTTTCCCATCTGCATCATGAAGTATCTTGCTTGTGGGGCTACTTTCACCATGTGATAGAGATTCTGGTGAGCAGCCTGACACTTGGATAAGTCATGACCTGGAAGCTTGACACTTGCCACATTTCAAATGTGTTTTGAATTGAGATGCTCTGATCTAATTTGAGCTCTGAGCTCACTCTGAATCATCCAAACATTTCTATAAACACAGGGGACTCAGCTGCCAGTTCAGCTTTTGAGGTATTCTGAATTACAACTCTATTACTTAGTTAAGGAGAGCCCGCCACATCTTTTTTTTTTCTTACTTCCTGCAAATAAAAATTTTTTTTTTAATTTAAAAAAAAGAACAATTGGCATTTTTTAAAAAAAGAGAGTGGTTTTAATTTATCTTAGGTGTCAAATTTAATTATCTAGTAATTCCTGTGAGATTGATAATAAATACAGTACTTGGGTTGTTTATTTGTTTGTTTAATTTCATTTCACCCTACTTGGCTTCATAAAACAGAAGAATTGGGAAGAAGTTGCAAACTATATCTATTGTAGGAAAAAATTTGCTAGCAATTAGAGCTATCCTAAAGTGGATAACTCAGGAGGGATTAGTGAGTTTTTCTCTCTCTGAAGGTCTTCAAATCTAGATTGAATCACTTCTAGTCAGCAATATAATGAAGAATATTCTTCTTCATCTATGGATTGGGCTATATGGCAGCTGAACTCCTTTCTAGTTCTAAAATTCTATGATTCAATTCCTTCACTCTATACTAAAACTTCCCAAATTTAGACTAATTTGGAGAAAGGCCCATGTGAATTTTTGTTGGTAGCATCTATTTAAAGAAATGTAGTTTACTATTTTTAAATGCATATGGCAACAAACTAAACTAACAAAACTATTGCCTAGTACAAATCCATAGGAGGCTATTTTAATGAACAACTAAGAATGATTTATTATTAGTATATCAATTGTTTGTGCCTTAAAAGGAACTGGGGATTCTTAGTTTGTCCTCCCAATAATCTAAAAACATTCTCTCTATAATTTTTGGTTACTATTAATCAATTTTCTCCTGAAGCAAAGTTGTGCTGAAAAAAAGGTGGAACTTATCAAATCAAGGAAGTCCAGATTAATGACATTTTATTTAAAAAACTGCCTTCTCCATTTGGGGAGGAAGGTTTTGATTCTATTTTCAGTGTGTCTTTAAGAATTATATGTACACACCCTCCCCCAAATGAGTATAATTTGATCAGAGAGAATTGCATAATGAGTTTGTTGTGACTTATCTGGTTGGCTAGACTTTTTATTTAGTTATAAAAGTCCTGTCTATTTCAGGTTAGTTATTGTTTCTAAACTTGAACTGTAGGTTTTATAAGTGATTACTTCATTTTCTTCTTTGCAGGTATAATCAAAAATCATGAATTCTTTACATTTAGAATTGTTTAAAAATAACTTTTGGAGTTATCTGGTGATTTCTTTTATGTGCAAGAAACCTAGGAAAAATGTTTCTGCTACAGGTTTTATTGACTTCTGAATAATTCTGTAAGATATTTCTCTAAAAATAAAAGAATTTTAATTCTATTTAAAATAGACAAATAGGGGCAGCTAGATAGCACAGTATATAGACACTGACCTGGAGTCAGGAAGACTGAGTTCAAATGTGCCATAAGACACTTAATAATAACAATTGTGTGACCCCAGGCAAGTCACTTAATCCCAACTGTTTTGCAAAAACTAAAAAATAATAATAAAATAGAAAATCCTTCCTAATTTTATAGGTATTCAGAAATGCTCATAAAAACAATAAAACAGTGCAGACATGGAACTATGAGATTAATGATACATGTACAAATATAATAATAGTAACTGCTAATATTTATATAGTACCTACTATATAATATGTGCAAGGCACTATTTTATTTTATCTTATAAATTTTATAAGTAAAATCTCAGTTGATCTTCACAACCCTGGAAATTAGATACCATTTTTTTCCCATTTTATAGATGAGGAAACCGAGGCAAATAGCAATTGTGTGATTTGCCCAAGATCATACAATTAGTTTGCTAATGATTGTCCGAGGCTGGATTTGAATTCATACCTTTCTGACTCCAAATAAGGCATGCTACACTACATTATGGCCTATTAAAGTTTTGTTGTTGTTTTTTTTTAACCATTCTTTGTTATAATTAAATTAATATCTGTTGTGTAAGTGTGTATATGTTTGGTCTATGTATACTTCCTAAGTTGTCTGTCTCAAATTCTAATGAAAAATTAGAGCATTGTAGCTCTATCCTTTGTAAACCTTGTGGAAATAAAATCCACGAGCAGTCAGTTTTAAGATTTATTTTCTTAAACAAAATTTTCAATTGAAAATAAGCAGTGGAAGAATTATGTAAGCCTAGCCTTTGGAAACTGATAGAAGTTTGTTTGTTTTTCGGTGGTTGTTATTGTTTAATGGTATGTGAAATAATAGGCCAAAGGGTTAACTATCCCTTGGCCATATAGGTTGAAAAAAATAAGACTACCTAATATTTTGGGGATGGAAAAATGAGGGATTGGAAGTTGCCCTTAATTTAAAGTTGGTTGATCTAAATTGAGCTAAGCAATCTGGATGATTCTGAATGGTAGTATTTAAATTTTCCTATAGGAAACTAGCCTTAAAGGAAATGTGGTATTCTGAATGTTTTTTCTGTATTCTAATTAGAAAGGGTAATAGACTCCCAGTATCTACTATCTATAGAGACTAATTGGCTTTCATGGTGTGAGGAGTCATTACATAGGAAGTTAAAGAATAGAAGTATACTCACAGAATTTTAATTTAGAAGTAATTTTTTAAAAAACTCACCCCTTAAGAGTCACCATATAATAGAAGAGATGTATTCACTTAATGGAACTCTTCCCAGAAAACAGCCCACACTAAGATGATTTATAAATGTGTTAATAATGCCAAACAATGGAATCCTTGAGAATCATATCAAGGAGACACCAATACCAGTGGAATTAATATATAATAAAACTATAACACACTAATGACACTGAATGGTTGTCTGTATAGCTTCTTGAAGATGATGAGTAGTGATAAAGTCTGAAATTAAAAAAAAAAAAAAATTAAAGACAGTGAGAGTGAAGTAAGTGGAACCAGGAGAACATTATATACCAGGGGTCCTCAAACTATGGCCCACAGGCCAGTCGCAGCCCGCTGAGGACGTTTATGCGGCCTGCCAGTTTATGGCAAAATCAGACCAGAAGTGACGTTCGACCTAAACTCGTGTTAGCAGCGCACCCTTCCGGCACTGGGCTGAGGCGGTGGAGACAAAGTGTCTGGCCCTCCAACAGTCTGAGGGACAGTGAACTGGCCCCCCTATTTAAAAAGTTTGAGGACCACTGGTATACACAGTAGCAGCAAGATTATGTTATGATCAATTATGATAGACTTTGCTCTTCTAAGCACTACAATGATGCAAAACAATTCTAATAGTCTTGGGCTAAAATATGCTCTCCACATCTAGAGAAAGAATTATGGAGAAAGTATATAGATCGAAGCATACCATTTTCACTTTTTTGTGTTTGCTTTTTTCCTTTCATGTTTTTTCTCTTTTGTTCTGATTTTTCTTTCATAATATGACTAATGTACAAACATATTTAAAATTGTTGTACGTGTATAATCTACATCAGATTGTTTACTTTCTTGAGAAATATAATAATAAAGGAAGGGAGAAAAATTGGAAATCAAAATCTTGCAAAAATTAATGTTGAAAACTATATATAATATAATTGGAAAAATAAAATTCTATTGAAATTTTAAAAAATTAGATAAAAAGACAGTGAGTTAAAAAGCATGATATTGCCTACATGTATACCACTACTGCTGAGGCAGAAACTATTATTCTGAGTAGCATCATAAATATATATTCTACACCTCATGGGAAAATAAAAATGGGGACTATCCTTGATTTATAACACATTTCCTAAAGATCATCTAATGGGTCTTTGCACTAATTCTTTTACGCACCAAGCAACCTTGATCTCAATTTGGTTTTCCAAATTGACTTTCCTCCTGTGATGAGAGCAAATTAACCAGATGATGACACAATTTTTCCAGTCCACTTGGCAATTTTATTTCTTGGTATAAATTAATAAATTGGCATTCATATAGGTTGGAGTTAGTGTGAAAATTTCCCCTAATACCTGATCCATTTTTGACCTGGACCGACAGATTTGGGTATTGAATGGACAAAATTGGGAAGCAATCATCCTGAACTTTGAATGACCCCACCAAGACACAAACACTCTGTAAGGATCTTCCTAAAACAACCAAACAGTAAATTTTCCACCTATATTCATTAAAACAACAAATATTAATGAATATATATTAGTTTCATGATTTCACTGAAAACTTTTGTCTTGTGGGCTAAACGTTTGGGTGATAATTTTGCTGGTAGAAAACAAAAGTGTTTTCATGTAACTTAGGAAAGGAAAAAATATAAAACCATGCAGTGTACTTTTTCTTAAATATTGTTAACCTGATTTATTTTTACTTTGACAGATACTTCCTTTCAAGGGGTGCTTTCCACAGACAGATTTTCATTGTGCAATAGATGGAGGAGGGGGAAAACTTGCTAAATTTTGCCTCTAGGTTTCTTCCAGAGCTTTAAGGTGACCACACCCAAGCCCTTACTGATGCCATGTTCTTGAGAGAGTTGACTTATTACATGAATAAATGACTCTGTATTCCTACAGGAAGTTTTTCATTGGTAGGATGTATACTATGTTTTTATAGCTCACGCACTATTTAATGTAGAGGAATACAGGCTTTATAGATCCACCAGATTCAGATTCGAAAATAACAAGTTAAGGTCCACATGTGTCCCATGCTTGTGACTTAAGATCTCAATACCATAATGAGTCAGAGGGTCGATAGTTGCTGGAAAATATAAATAAGGTGCATGTTTCAACATGACCCTCTCCTCTTCGACATTTAACATCTCTTGATCTCTTTTATCCCATTTCTCAAAGTAATGACTGATTTTGGCCAATCTTATTCTGCTATAGTAGGATTTCTAGGTATAGCATAAAAGAGACTGAAAAATTATTCTAACAATAACTCACATTTGTGCAGTTAAAATTTATGAAACATTTTTCCTTAAAACAGTCTTGTGAAATGGATAATATAAGTATTATTTTCACCCCTTGATAGATAAGAAAACTGAGGTCTCATAAATTTGTGATTTTGTCCTAATCACGAGGCTAATAAATACCACAGAAAGATTCAGATGCTTATTTTATAAGTTTTTTAACTTTGCCATGTGGCCTCTACCACCTTGAAGCAAAATGGCAGCAGATAAATGCTTTCAAATAGGCATAACTCCAGTGAATACTTTTATTGAGACCTATAGTTGATGGGATGATGAAATCATAATTGTGGGGTTGAAGAGAGCTCAGAATCTCATCTAATGTCCCCTACTCCTCATTTTATGGATAAGGAAACTGAGGCCCAAGACAAAGTAAACAATTACTCAAGATCACACATGTATTAAGGGTATTTCTCCAAACTTTGCAACAATTTACAATAAATTGCAACGATTGGTAGTATTTGGGCTCTGAGTTGCAGGTAGTAATAAACAGATATATTAAAATCCTTCAAGGTTACCAAAAAGCACCACCAGCTCAAAATTTCTGGAGACCTGGCTCTTAGAGCTATTAATGTTTTGTTTCTCCATTGTAAAGCTCTTTTATCTCTCCCTTATTTTGGAATAGCTTTTTAATTAATTAATTAATTAATTAATAAAAAAACTAAGCTCTGCTTTGCTGTTATTCCTAGAACTGACCCATAATAGATATTTCTACTTTCTGTTTTGTACATGTGGTATATAGCATCTCTGGATATATAGTTATTCTGTATGACAAGTAAAGTATTTGATAAGATATGTTTTTAAGTAGGGAACATAAGCATATGTGCATCACACCTTCTGAATCACTGCTGACACTAAGAAATTCAGGCATAGCTATCCAGAACAAAACAAAGCCAGATGTTTTCTTTATCATTACCATCACAACGGATTTGTTAAATTCTTATATGTGTTTGTGACCATGCTAGAAGATACCTTACAAAACTGGCAAAGCTCCTACTGTCTAGTCACCTGTGTTTTAAAACAGAGAACGCAAATGTGGACCAATCTAAAACATGCAAATTCACTTATACCTAAAATAGGTATTTTAGAAATTCCATTTCCCCCCATGTGTGCTTGTGTTTAATGTCCGTCAGACAATTACCTTAAAATTACTCTCAAACCCAGGAAACTTATCACCAGATGCTATTCTCTCTCTGAAGTGTTTTAAAAGAAAAAAGTCAGATTGTCACCTGAAACAATCAATAAATATACAAGAAATCAAAGGGTAACTGATACCCATTCACCACTTTCCTCCCTACATGCACGCACGCGTGCACACACACACACACACACACACACACACACACACACACACAATTTTGTTGTTGTTGCTATTGTTTACCTAAAGGGAAAACCATCAACTTTATATGTTTTCTTAAGCAGGATTGCTACTCCATGTATTCCATTTGGACTTTTCAGAGTCCATGTACACATACACTTTTGTTTATAGAATTCTTCCTGATAATCAAGCCACTGGATGGGTTCTGGAGAACTGCCCAGCAGCATACCATGCATGCCCACTGACATTTAGTCTCTAATGGCTAATAGGGCACATTTAACTCTTTCTAGTCTTTTAGTAGACTTTGTCTAGTCACCTTGTGTTTTTACTGGCTTGAGAGCCTGATCAGCACACACATGCACATATGTATGTTTTTGTGTATGTATTCAGTTAAAAGGACAAGTTAGTAGGCTTCATATTATAGAAGAATCAGAGGTCACATGTGGAAATCATTTAACCTCTATGCCCCTCAGCCACATCAGAAAGTGCTATGTGATTCCACATAATTTTCTGATTACTTCAGTGTTTCTCAGACTTGGAGGGAGGAAGAAGGGGCATTGAGGGATGGACATGGTAATAGAGGATATCTTAAATGATTTCTGAAGGAATCCAAAAAATCCATTCTCCTAAGATGTGATTGTATTGTATTATGAAACCCTTCTCTCCTTGTCTCATTTCTGCTCAGAGGAGCAAAATTTCCTTTCCTTGTCTTGGGTTCTGGCCCCCTCTCCCTTTCAAAGGGCACACAGTAGCCAAGCTCTCACTGTCACATCTGGCCTCTTCCACTTCCCTCCAGTTTCTGTTCCATGTGAATTGACAGCAGCAAACAGAAAAGAACCCAAACAGCTGGGGTAGCCCCAGATGAGTATTGAGAGAGAAGACAGGGAGAAGACTATAATAAGCTAGTAAGAGTTTGTATTTATGTAGGGAAAAGTTTTGGTTGGATCTAGAAATACCATTCTCTTTTTAGTCCACTTTTTTCTATTGTACATACTTTTTAAAAATAAAATTAAAGAGAAAATTTAGTAATGTCCTTTGGCAGTTATTGTTTTTTACAAGAAAGGGAGCTAGAAGAGATGGTTAAAGTTAATAGTCGTTCTATCTACAAATATCTACTCTGACTGTTTCATTACTTACTCAGAGCTTTCCTGCCTGGCACAGACTGGAATTATATCATTATCTTGCTTACTATTTCAGCAGTTCCAGGAACATTGCTCCTATAGGTCAGAGTACTTGGTTTCACACAAACAACTTGTAAGAGCTCCTTGTAATTTCAGAATGATAGGCAAGAGGAGAAAACCACAAGTGGACCAAGGATGAACTTAGTGATATCCTTTTATTGCTCAACATAGATGTGAAGGGAAGGGAATGTACTTCCAGAAATTAGGATAGAGTATTATTTTTCTGTTTGCCCTTAAATTATACCGCATTTATTCTTTTGGTAGACACCTTCCAGCTCCTCTGGGAGACCACGAGGTGCGTGCTTAATTGCTTCATGGATGATGTGAAGTCTTGGAATGCAATCCAACCATCACTCATTAACTAGCTCAACTTATTAAACCTTGACAGCCAGCAGAACTGACTCAGACACCCTTGATTGCCGGCAGCTAATAGAAGCTTGGGATTAAGCAATGACTATAGAGTGGAATGAGTGGGGGACTTAACACCAACCTCATCTATTTGAATTTGTCCTTCAGCAAAGCTACCGAAGTTGTAGAAAGATAGGAGATTAATTTGCTAATTGTTATTCTCTGCTTTCTAATATGTTTTGTTTTGAGAGAGAGACAGAGAGAGAGAAAGAGAGAGAGAGAAAAGGGAGAGAGAGAGAGAGAGAGAGAGAGAGAGAAAGAGAGAGAGAGAGAGGAGAGAGAGAGAGAGAGAGAGAGAAAGAGAGAGAGAGAGAGAGAGAGAGAGAGAGAGAGAGAGAGAGAGTGTGAGTGTGTGTGTGTGTGTGTGTGTGTGTGTGTGTGTGTGTGTGTGTGTGTGTGAAAAAACAAGAACTTTGGTTGCTAGGGAGAACAAGAAAAAGCACTAACAAATCCATTTATCAGAATCCTGCCTGTACACACTTATTGTCACGAATAATCTATTAAAATATTAAAATATTTTACCTGGGTTCAAGCGATATATCCACGATTAAATGAAAAAAATGTATCATTCATCCTACTGATTTAATAGGCATAAGTATTAATAATCTTATAGCAATCGTATTCAGGGTCCTGGGGCTCTGGAGTCTCATTTGTAAATACCTTTAACCAGAAAACCACATGACAAACATATTCCTTAGAGTATATATAGGTGTAGTGCTATATTCTAACATGGAATATTATTATAAGATATATTATAGACTAATAATTAGAGATCTGGAAATACTATAGTAGAGTTTAAGAATCATCATCACCACCACCATCTTCATCAGTTTGCATTTGTTTTTCCTGTTATCTCATTTGACCCTTACTATGCCCATTTTACAGATGAGGAAACTCTCATAAGCTAATAAGCGTTTAAGTAATTTGGCTAGCTCTTCCTGATTCTAAGGCTAGCTTTCTTTCTCCCATGCCACTTTACTGATCTGCTGAAGTCATTCACTGGTGCCATTAATCTAAAGATTCCCAAGGATAGGACTTCTTCCAAGTTGGAAATAGCTGGAGACAATCTATAGAGTACACCCATTTTAACTCCCACGTGAAACTGCTTTCTTCTCTCCCTTGTGCCAGTTCTGTGCCAGGCCAATATCATAGGCAAAATAAACTTCAGAACTAGACTCTTCCCCGGAGAGGTACATACATATGTACTCAGAAGTGTATTCTGCTGGAAAGACTAGGGTGCTCCAGACTGGCACCTCCTCTGCAACTTGGCTGGGACACTAGGATGTCAAATGTCTAGCTCAGGGTCATACAACAAGACTGTGTCAGAGCTGGGACACATATCTAGGTCTTCCTGACTGGGCTGTTTGCCCATTTTGGCACCCCATCAATATGTTCTGTATCAATAAAATTCCTTAGAGATTCAAAGCACTTTCACACACAATATCTTTTGGCAGGTTTTATCCAAATTTTACAAAGAGTGCTTAAGATTCATAGTTGTGATTTGTCCTAGGATACAAGGCTAGCAAATGAGCAAGACAGGATTTGAATCTGCATTTTCTAATTCTAAGTCCGATGCTGTTTCCCATTGTGCTATTTAGATGCATTGGTACAGAATTATACAAGAGAGTAAGTTCATAGGATCATAGACCTAGAATTGGAAGAAATCATCTAGTGTTCAACTCAAGGCCTTGGGCCTTGGGCCTCAGAGCAAAGCTCTCAAATGGGCCTGGACTGATTGAAAATGTCATTGAAAAATGTTTAAGAGAAATAATATTAATTTGTGGCTTCCTCAGACACTTTGTGGCTGGCAGGGATTTTTTCTATTTGAGTTTATTCAGTCTAATACAATAGATAAAGAAAATGAGACTTAGAGAAATGAAGGCCACATGAGAAATTAATTGGCATAACTGAGATTTGAAACCAGATCTTCTCTCTTCAAATCTAGCACAATTTCTATTGTTTGGAGTCAGTACCTTTATATTACTCAGAAAATCTACTTCCTATGATTTCTGGAGTATATGAATTAAGAAGCTTTTTTAAATAGTGAATATTTTTAAAGGACCATATGTCCTTTCTTCTTAAAGAGTAGAACCCTTCCCCTACTCCTTTTCTCCTCCAACATCATTTTCCTGTCAAACCACATAATTTCTCATCTTATGGAAGCCATGTGTGACCTTTTCTCACTTACATTTTTTTTGCTGAGATGACTAGTAGGTCAAGTACAAGGGAATCTTAAGAGATTCATTTAGTGAATGAGAAGGAAAAAGGAAGATACGCTTACCTTCTTTGTCTGTATTACCAGGAGAGGGCAGTAGTTGAAATAGATACTTATCTAATCCTACCCCCTGCTCAATTTTTTTTATGTATTGAATCTATTTTATTAAGTGTACATTTGACATTTTAAAGATGTTCATTTCATTCATTATTGTTGCTTTCTTGATCTTGACTTATTTATGTGGGCATATGATTTGATTTCATCAGCAATAAATTTCTTAGGATACTGAGATAAGACCAAAAAAAAAAACAACAAAAAAAAAACCAAACCTAAAGTTAAACACATCATAGAAAAAGCCTATTTGAAGAACTATGAGAAAACTACTCAATACTGCTTATTCTGTGGGGGGGAAGAATGAGCAGCATTCTGTCTGTTTATCCCCAAATACCTTTCTCTGGGTCACAAAATCTTGAATTTTCTCTATCAATATTCCCTGATGGACCTTTGCTAGTCCAGCTGACAGAAATAACGTGTGGAGAATCAGAAAATGTCTATAAGCAACAAGCCACAGAGTAATGCTCTCTTTCACAGTTTCTATCTAAGCCCCTGCCAAGAATGGCCTCAAGCTGCTCTACATTTTTCTAGCCAAAGCAAAAATTGAATGAATTGAAATGCAGTTCCTGAAATATGAGACAAATAACAAGCAGAATCGTTATCCAGCACAAAATTTCCAGGTATCATATTCTCTATTAGAAATTGAATTGAGTGGAAAGATAGACATGTTTTTATTCCTCTTTCTTCAAAGGAGCAGCTTTTTCTTTACTGACTTATTTTTTATTTTGAAAAGTGGTTACTTAAAATCATTAGCCTAAATCTGGGATTCTTGGCCCTTTTTATGTTGTGGCCCCCTTTGACAGTCCAGTAAAATCTTCCCTGAATAATGTTTTTAAATAATTGAAAAAAATGCCCAAGTTTTAAGATTTGTGAAAATAACAATGAAACTTTTTCTCATCCAAGTTCACTGACCCTCTGAAATCTGGGTACTCCTTCAGGGTCTGTGAACTGCATCCCACTCAAGCTTAACTAGTAGAAATGTAGTAAGCACTTTTAATTTGCTCTGTGCCTTTCATAACTAATGGGAAAGTAAAACCAATGGGTCTCAGATAGTCTCAGTTAATGGATGGAAGCAAAAGAAAACTATTCCTTGAGAAATATTTAAATCTTTTTTGTTTTAGAGGAACAGCTGTAAAACTCAACTGTTTGTAACAAGCTATCTGTTGGACGAGCGATGTATTTGTTTGGATACAGTATATTAATATCCAAAACATTGTTTTAAAAAATAGTAAGATAGGTGGCAAAGAGAATGAACCAAAGCCAAAAAATTCAATTGAAACTGACATTTAATCCTCTTAAAGGCCTTTTGAGTGAGGAAAAGCCACAGGCTTTCCCCAGGAAAGGAAAGGAAGGTAAAGATGTTGGTATCACACCCTTCTCATTATTTAAACATATGCTTTTTTCATTTTATTTTCTGTGTAAAATGGTTAACATGTCCTTCCTTTTCTGTGCCTTGCTTTGGTATGCTACCATGTTGTAGGAGCAGGGAAGGACTAATCCTGTTCTGTAGAAAATGTAAAATGACTTTTCTTATCCCTGATGAATGTGTGTGTGTACACACATACATTTACATACACATATACATATATGTACACACATACAGATATGTACATCTGCTTGTGTATATGTATATAATATCAGAATAATTTCCTTAAAAAATGCAACTTCAGGCCTGGGTCAGGTCATTTTAGAAATTGCCAGTTATCAAAAGTATAGGTCTTTAAAATTCATAATTCTTTTCCCATTAAAGTAAAATTAAAAATGAGTATTTTTGTATGTGTTTGCATGTTTGCACTTATCTGGGTACTGGAATTTAACCAAATAAAGAAGGCACATAGTTCTCTACCTTGATCCTGGAGTTATGACCTGAACAGTATATTTTACCAGAAATATGCAAGGTTTATATTAGATAGAATCTAATATTAGATATTATATTAGATAGAATCACCTATTTAAGATTGCAATCTCATTTCACTCACTTCAGATTGCTTTAGATCTTGTCTACTTTTTTCCATCTTTTTTAATTGGGTTAAAATCTCAACTTTACATACTGTCTATTTGAGTTTAGACAAATGACTTGATCCTTTGGGTCAACATTACTCATTTTTAAAATAAAAAAATTGAATATTAACAATTTTTTTTCCAATTCTATACCTCTAACCTGTAAATCCTGTCAATGGAGGGAAATGGAAGTATAGATAAGAGTGGTACCAGCCATTTGGAAAGTGAGGATGTATTTTTAATGTCAAAATTTGCAGATCTATGCCACAGTAGTAATAATATTATTATTAAACATTAATTGAGGAAATATATAGTGACAAAACCTATGAGTTCAGAAATTATTTTTAAATGAATTTATCTCATGATTACTTCATTCACATATATTTGAAAATAGTATTACATATATGTGAATGACATATTGTTTTTTCTTTATCTACAAAAGATACTTTTGCTTACTTAAAAGATACAGATTCAGGATATCTTGCAATAACTTTCACTTACCCACATACTCCAGGAGGTCTTATAGTCAAAAGCTGGGGAACTACTGTAATAAATGAAGTGTTATGGAGGAGGAGAATGGCTTCTATTCACATTTATTATCCTTATAACTTTGTCTTACCCCTTGAATTCCTATGGATTTGCGATTTGCTGGTTTCTTATTGTCTTCTGACAATAACTCTGACCACTAACCTTAATTTACCCTTGATATTTTTGTCCTCAGGCTTCCTAGTAACCTTCCTGATGTCTGCTATCCTGGTTGCTTTGATGCTAGAGTTTTTATAGGTCCTGATTTTCCTGTGCCTGCTCTTCTTAGCTCTACCTTTTGGCCCATGATGCCTCTTGATTCTTAACCATTCCCAGTATTTACTCCAGTGTGCTCCAGGCTCCCACTCAATCTCCTATATCTGTGCCCTATTACCTCAAAAGAACCTAGCTTAAACTTTCTCATGTAGTTAGGGATATGACATTAAATATTTTTAAAAGGTTGATGACGTGGTCAAAGTAGCAATTTAGAAATCATGAATATAGAATGGGTTGGGATGGGTGAGAAACAGCAACCAGTTAGAAAACTAGTTAAAATATGATATATATGTGAAACTGTGAGAAATTAATGGGATATGTGGAACCAGGATTACCAAAGATAAAATTAAAAAAAAATGAATGGAAAGAGAAGGAAGAGAGAGGAAAGAGTCTAGGGCAAAACCTTTAAAAAAAACCTCAAAGTTTATATAGAACTTTATGGTTTACAAAGAATTTTTCTTTACAACAAATGTGTTTAAATACAAGAATGATTTAAATTAGAATATTAAATTGTTAACTCCATTTAAAGCTTTTGTGAAGGGATATTTACTGACAAGATACAGCCAAGAATATCTCTCCTCAATACCTAGGTCATGCTGTCACCTATACTACCTAAATTATTTCAGCTTCTAAGGAGAGTAATATCAAATTTAAAGTGTTTTCTTCAAAGCATTTATTCCAAGCTTACTTCCAAATGTGGCATAGCTTCTGCATAAGTGAAACATCTCAATTTCTGCTAGTATTTCTTCAAAGTTTCCATTGTTACCTCACCATCACACCTTGAAAATCCTAGAATGGGCCCCAGCACTTGGACTCATGGTGTTTCTGACCTTCCAGAGCTCACAAGGTTGTAGCCATCTCTAATACTCCACCTAAAAGTAGAAAAGAGAAGACACAAGATGCAGAAACAACGATAGGATCATGTTTTTCCAGGCTATATGGTGGCATCCTGGGTAGGGAGAGAAAGGCCTGAATCCTTTTCTCCTCACCTAGGAGGGTCCACTTCTTAAATGAAACCAGGCCAGAAAAAAAAGAAAATGATTTGTTAGCTTTTTAAGGTAGATGGCATTAAAAGCCTAAGTTACATTCATTACACTTCAAAAATGGTCAAATTATAACATTTCAGATACTTTATTTAAAAAACTAGCCTCTGAAAATAGGCCCTTAATGATATAAATATGGATTCAAATTGCTCTGTGGTGTTATTATTTGCTTCTGAAATGTGGGGAGTCAAAAAACTAGTGCTTTTTATTGATAATCATCATGTTTTTACTGCTTTAATGAATGATCAAAAAATCTGATTTGGGAGCTTCATCTTTCTCCAAACTGTCTTTGCACTAGATCTTCCCCCCTTCATGTATCTCCTATACCCCAAATCTTCCAAACTCCAAGTTTCTTAGCCGGACAACCTTATGGGACACTAAAGAAACAAAGCTTCTAGAAATCCTGTCACTTAGTTCTCATCTACAACAGAAAGTGGCCCATTTGTGTGGGATGTAAGGCAGACATATTCACATTGAAGTGAGAAGGATAACAAGAGACTGGCCTCACCTGGGCTCGAGGACCAGTGAACGCTCCCCCACCCCTTTTTTCCCTGTGCTGTAATGATCACTCCATCCAAAGCCCAAAGACATCTTCACTAGATGACTTGCAGATGTTTCTCTGGGAAGTCTAGTTATTTGTCTAAAAAGACCTGAAGGATTTGGAAGATGGCAAGCTCAATATAGTCTCCACTGTGAAGATATTGCTGTTTTGAGCTACATTAAGAAAGGCAGATCTCCATAAAGGTGGAGCATTGCATGAGATAGATTTTTTTTTCAGTGTGTTGATTTGGTTTTGGTTTTTTTTTTTTTTTTAAATAACCTTACTCTTTTTTTAATAGTCTCCATAATTCTCTCTTTGAATGCAGATGGTGTTTTCTATCCAAAGTTTACTGGGATTGTTTTAGATCACTGAACTGCTGAAAGGAACCAAATCCTTCATAGCTGATCATCACACAGTCTTGTTGTTACTTTGTACAATGTATTCTTGGTTCTGCTTGTTTCACTAAACATAAGTTTATATAAATCTTTCCAGGCCTTTCTAAAATCAGCTTGTTTGTCATTTTTAATAGAACATCAACATTCTGTTACTTGCATATATCATAACTTATTCAGCCATTCCTTTACTGTTGGGCATCTACTCATTTTTCACTTCTCTGCCACCACAAAAAGAGCTGCTACAAACATTTTTGCACATGTGGGTCTATGATTTCCTTGGGATACAGACCCAATAGAGGCATTGCTGGATCAAAGAGTATGCACAGTTTGATAGCCCTTTGGACATAGTTCTAAATTGCTCTCCAGAATGGTTGGATCATTTCACAACTTCACCAATGATACATCAATGTCCCAGTTTTCCTGCATTCCCTCCAACATTTATCATTGTCTTTTGCTGTCATCTTAGCCAATCTGACAGGTGTGATGGAGTATCTCAGAGTTGTTATAATTTGCAGTTTTCCCTCTAAGCTTTTTAAAAATTCTTTGTTAAAAGAAATAGATCTCTGGGAGGAAGGTAGATGGAAATACAAGGGGAAATGCAGCAGACAATGTAAAAATAAAAGGTACCAATAAAAATCTATTTTTAAAAAGATATATCAAAAGAGAAAATCAAGCCTAACTTCCAGGATATCAAAAGGTCTTTAAATCCTCCTTTACTCTGACTTGGTCAGATCATTTATGAAGTCTAGTTTTTAATTGTAGGCATCATGGTTCAGGAACAGCATTGATAACTGAAAAAAAGGTCAGTTGGGGGAACTAGAGATTTTTAGCTTTGAGAGAAGCAAAAGAACTAGAGAAAGAGATTTTTTTGGTTCCATTTGGTTCAAGAGGGCAGAAGGTAGGAGTAAATATATTCATGTTGCAGAGGGGGCAAATTATGCTTGAGATTCCAAAGGAAAAAGGATGCCCTAACAATTAAAACTATCCAAAAGTGGAATGGACTACCTTAGAAGGTTCTTCCTCATTATATATCTCTAAATAGAGGTCATAAACTTGTCAGATATGTGATAATGAGAATTACTTTCAAGTATGGGTCGAATTTAGGGAGCAGCACTGAAGGTACTGTGGCTAGAACACCAAGCCTGGAGTCAGAAAGATCTTAATTCAAATCTGGTCTCAGACACCTACTGTGTAATCCCAAGCAAGTCACAATCCATTTTTGCTTTGGTTCCTCATTTGCAAAATGGGGATACTTTGGAGATGGGAATGGACAACTACTTCGATGTCTTTACAAAAAAAATAAATAAATAAATAAATAAATCCTATGAACAATGTCTGTAGGGTCATGTAGAGTCAGACACGACTGAACAACTGAAGAACAATGGCTGAGGTAACTGCTGAGGTCACCAAAATTCTATGTATCCTTGCTTCCTTCCTAGCATCCTTGGCTGTCTTAAACAAAGCCACAAGCCTTCCTTTATTGAAATGAAAATGCACCAAATGAAGATCTATCACAATCAGTTTCTGTTAGTTGATTTGTCTCTTTTTGTAGAATTTCTTAAGTCCTCAATAGGCAGATACACCAGAGTGAGACAGAAGCAGAAATTTCTCTCTATTTAAGACCTCAAGAAAGACCGTGTGACAGCAGAGCATTCTTAGTGACCGACAAAATTCATACAGTTGTTGGCTTTTTTGTTTTCTTTTTTTGTCATGCTTAGAATAGAGAGGAATACTTTCATATTTCATCTTAATTACAGTTGTTGCATATTTTTCCATCATAATGTGACACTACTATTTGTTCTCTTCATCTGTGTATTTACTTGTTACTAGTATCTCATTTGTCCTTCAGTCTATCTTGTCTTGCACAGTAATGTGCTTAAATCTTCTTTATACTGGTGATTATGAAAAAAAACCACAGTACTTTACTTTCCCATATTCCTTTAGACCAGAGTTCTTAGCCTTTTTTCTCTCATAGACCACTTTGATAAATTAACCCATGAATCCCTTCTCAGAATGATAGCTTTAAATACATGAAATTGCAAAGGAGACTGGTTTATATTTAAATACAGTTATCAAAATATTTTTAAAAAGAGCTCCTGGTCCTCAGGTTAGGAATCTCTTGATTTAGAAACTCTCAAAGGCAATATTCTGAAGTTCTAGGAAAGGAGGTGTAATTACATAAAATTGTAATCGTATAAATATGTAATTTTCCAGAACAGGAGCAGGTAATGGATTTTTTTCCCCTTGATAATTAAAAGAGAGGGTCCTAGAGAACAATTGATAAAACACATTTCCTTCTTTTCAGTAAAGAGAAGAGGGGAGTGGTGTTGGATACAAAATTTTGTATACACCATTGATTTGTCATTTTTGTGTTTAGTAACTATTTGGGGGGAGTTGGAGAAAGGAAGGTTTGTTTTTCATTTAAAAGTGAAAAGAAATCAATAACAAAAAAACTCATCAAAAATAATAGATAAAGACTATATCATTTAGATTGTGCTTCAAAGCTAACAGGATTTTATTTACATTATGTTTGTTATTTGATTTAAAAAATAAGTAGGGAAGAGAATTGTAGAATTTATCATAAGAATAAGTCATGATGATGGTTATTAGAAGTAATTTTGGCGATATCAGGTGCTGAGTGGACAAGAGAAACATTAAACTAGCTCTGCAAACTGTGAGGAAAACAGGTATTGACTTCTCAATAATCTTTGGATAAAGGTACATCATCCAAAGGACAACTTTTCTATTCTCAGTAATTATAGAGCTTATCTTGAGGAATCAACATTAGTTCCTAGGTTTTTTTTAAATTACCATATTTCTATAATATCACATCAGTGATTAGTCATATAACTAAGACATTATTTAGAATGTAAAATATTATTTCAGAAAATTTCATGAGAAAAGTAATACAGTATATAGAAATTACAGTGGAATTTTTAATCTCTATGAAATTAAATATAATTTTAAACATTTTTATGTCTGATATCTTGTTAGAAGTCAAATATTAAGGGAAAGCTTATTGAAAATTGTGATATATCTACAGAAAAGTCATCTCTTTGATGTCAATGAAGAGGTTGTAGGTTTTAGGTTGCAAGCCTTCCCCAAATATCCTAACATGTTGGAACCTATGAGTCAAAGCTGCAAAGAGTCAGATTTAGACTTGATATGTGAAAAAAAAAG
The DNA here is from genome assembly GCF_048593235.1 of Sminthopsis crassicaudata. Lineage (NCBI taxonomy): Eukaryota > Metazoa > Chordata > Mammalia > Dasyuromorphia > Dasyuridae > Sminthopsis > Sminthopsis crassicaudata. The sequence goes on from NC_133620.1 coordinate 220,743,115, forward strand.
TCCTAACAATTAGGAATTATCCATGAGTGTAATAAACTGTTTCTGGACATCTTAAAGGTCTTCAGATAGAGGCTAGATTACAACTTGTATATTTTATAGTTAAGGTTGTTTCTCTTATGAGTTGAAAAGTAAATGATTGCTGAACCCCTTCCAAGGTTGGGATTAGATGATTCTGTGGAATTTTAAAAGTGGGATCTTCCATATACCATGATTATATTGAAGTAGAAGTAGAGGAGGTAATTTGCAAACTAATAAAAGGGAGAGGTCCATTATATAGAAATCATCATAAAAATCATAGCAGTCACATAACAATATTATTTGGTCCTCACAAAACCAGTAGAGGTTGTTAATATTCCTATTTTACAGAGAAAGAAACTAAGACAAATGGGTTAAATTACTTTCCTAGGATCTCAAAGCTAGACTTGGATTCAGGTCTTCCAGACTCTAAGTCCAGTGCTTCCACTGCACATCCTATCAGACAAGCTAATGTTTTGAATGGTGCCACAAGTCAAAAAACCACAAACAAGAATGGGGATTATGATGCTTTTTCTGTAGGAGGACAAAGCTATTTGGAAAAAAGCTGCTTCAACCTAGATTTGATTCACTAATTTTACAGAAAGACAACAATGTTACAGGAACTTTTCCCAAGAAATCAAATGTCAATCCATTTCAACTTCTTATTTTTATACTGATTACATTAATATCTACATCTGCCATTATATCATCAGCATATTACAAAACTGAAGTTTAAATACTATCTCTGTCATCATAAAAAGTTAAATGTTCAATATAATTACTTTGTTAAGGTGCTGAAATCTTTCAAAAGGTTTCCACTTTTAAAAAACAGAACATTTAAATGCAGGTTTCAATATAACTTGGAAAACCCTGCTGTCCATAACTAAGGTCCCAGAGGATTCTGGAAAGCCGAGGTCTTATTATAATTTCATATAAACATGCCTCCAGACAGTTTTCTGAAAATATTAAAAAGACTGATGCTATTTGTTCAAGAAGCCTTGATGATCTTCAGTTCCTGTTCTGTATTTTTTTTTCTAATTTAAGAATGATGTGGCTTTCCCCCCCCTTTTTTTAAATTTGCAAGCAAATGAAATTATGAAAATATCTAGATTGCCAGGAATAAGAGGCAGGCAGGCAGTGTAGTACTGAATTTCTTTTGTAGAGTTGGCATTTAGGAATAAATTCTGTAGAAATTGATGGATTATTCTAGAAATATTCTGCTAATGTTTGGTTATTTTTTTAAAGAAGCAAATTTATGGGGCAAGATAGCTGACAATACATTGGTCCTTAAGTCAAAATATGTTCTTAGAGTAACCCTAGAAAGGATATTGCAATCTGCAAATAAATTGTTTGTTGATGTTAAAGCAAATACTCCAGTTTAAATACTATCCTTTTTATTACTTTAACATCAAACCTTTTATTATTCAAATGTAGCTAAGATGCTGTTTTCAAATATCCCAGTATATCTTAAAAGAAGAGTAGTAAATGCCACCCTTGTTATTAAGACCAGTGTGTTTCCTTCATCAAACAATTGAAGCAGAGAGGGCTTTTCCCCCTTTGTGTAAATAGAGAATGTCAGAGCTGCTGGAAGTCTCCATGTGACACTCCCTTGATGCAGATATTTCCTTTTAAATCCCAGCACTATGCTAGTGTATTTAAAAAAAAAAAAAAAAAAAAAAAAAAAGACTTTTCAAGAATTTGGAAGAATTTAAATAAAAATTGTGTCAGCTAAGTCTTTTTGGTCCTTGGTAATACAAATGATTTGTTTTCTTTATCAGCACAGAAAATTGGCCTCTGGCCATTCTTCACAGTATCCAGAACTTGACACAATGCCTGGCACATAGTAGGCACTTACTATGTGTTTGTTTACTACTGACTCATTGATTTGAAGCATTTAATTAGAGAATACATATCCTTAACATAGCCTCAGGATATCAATGTTAAGGTAATTATTCTGTCCTAGGCCTCTCAAGACCATACCGCTGCCCAGATTTTACCAGCTAGCAGCCTTTGTTGGGTGAAGCACCTTTCATTTCCTTGGAAAATTAGGAGAATGAACTGATCTTCACAGTATGTATGAATCCTTTGAGGCTGGGGTGGATGACATCCCCCAAGGGTACTGGCTTCTAATGTAACATTTGTGCCAGTCCTACAATCATTTTAATGTTGATGTCATGTCACCAGCTTTTCTAATGACAATGAGTATTAATTGGTAGCTGGAACAAAAACAGTATATAAATGGTTGAACTTTTACTTTCAGTTTTAAAAAATAATTTCTTTGGCTTAAAATCCTTTGTATCTGTGAGCCAATACAAATGAAGTAAAGCACATTTATTGCCACAGATGCTATTATTATCATCTAGGTACACTCGGTTTACAAAGCAATCCACTATTAAAGTAGTGTGTATGTGTGTGTATATTATATATATTTGCAAGGGGGTAGCCTTTTGGACCAATAGGTTGGTATCATGATACAATTGCTACTAGTGTATTTTCATCCTTTAAACACAGCATCAGAAAGAGGTTAGAGGTCAGTGTACCAGTTTGTTCTCTCCTATTACTGTGTTCCACTCCCAGTCTTATGTTTGAAAGACTTTATCTGGATTATTTTTAACTGGAGTTAGAATCAAGCACCAGATTTTAGTTCTGGAAGGACTTGGACACTAGTGGGTCAGAACACATATAGAATCTTGTCTTGAAGTTTCAGAGATCAATAAGCTGCACAGTGCCCACAGACCAACCATAATGGTAAAAGATCTTGAATTCTTACCATGTGAGAATCTGTGAAAGCAGCTGGGGAAGTTTATCTGTATTGTTGAGGGCAGAAGTTGGGGAATGGGGAACCTGAGTATGTTAGCTGACCAACAATTTGAAGGGCTATCACATGGAAGAGAGATTAAATACATTCTACTTTGGGTTCAGAAGACAGAACTAGGAGGAATGAGGTGTAAAGAATCAAATTTTGTCTTGATGTAAGGGAATTATTTCATAAAAATTAGAACTATCCTGAAATATGATGGACTGCCTTGAGATATAGTGGATTCTTCCTCGTTGTATATCTTCAGGCAAAAGTTAGATTTTCAAGTATATTGTAGAGAGATTTTATTCCTCCTAGTAAAGGGTCGATATATTAGATGAACCCTGAGGTTTCTTCCAACTTTGAAATTCTATGATTCCATTATTTTAGATCCTTAAATTTGGAACTGAAAGAGAACTCAAAGGTCATCATCTCAGTAGATTGAAAGCTCTTTGAAGGCAAACGTTGTCTTTTTTTTCCTATTTATATTCTAAGTTTTTATAGGAGACACTTAAGTTTGTTCATTGTTGACTATCATCCTTCTCAGCCTTCTCATTGTACAGATGGATCAAAGCTCAACCCTCCAAGTAAGACTACCAAAATACATAGAGGCCCCATTAGCCCAATAATAGAAATCTTCTCTAGGGACCAATACATAGTTTCATAGAAAAGACAAGTTCAGTTTAATGTTTTCCCCATAGTCTTTTCTTGTCTCAAGAGAGAATAACTCCAAAAATCTTTTGACTGAGAAAATTGGGTATTCTGTTTGTTCCAGATTCTTTTCATTTGGAAGTTTCTAAAAGGCAATGTTTGCCCTGGGTATATCCATACTGAGTTGTGGTTTTTTTTAGTACTGTATAAAATACCTGTGCAAAGGATGTTTTACTGACCCCATCCATAATAGTATCAGAAAAGTTCAGTGTTTCCTGTAAAAATTCATTTGTAGCTGTAAAATTCACTGGAAATTTTCAAAATGAAAGCTGTGTGTGGTGTTCTAAGATTAACTGAAGAACTCCATCTTGTAAATAAATTTTTGGGGGCTTAACTGTTATTTCAGCCACACTATGATGATCAATTCAAGAGATTCTTCACTTCCACCAAAAAAAATGCCTTTATTTCTTTTGCTTATCCATCAGTAAAGCATTTATTTAAAACTTCTATGTGCCAGACACTGTGCTTAGCACTGGGAACAGAAACAAAGAAAGGCAGAAGCTTTGTTCTACCCTCAAGGAGCTTACATTGTAATGGGGAAGACAATGTGAAAAAAACAAACAAAAAGAAAAGAGAAAAAAAAAGGAAAAACACCTTATACATGCAAGATATATATGTATATATATATATATATATATATATATATATATATATATATATATATATATATATATATATATATATATATATAAAGAGATAAGGAGGAAAGATCTGAAAGGGCTCCTACAGAAAGTAGAATTTGTAGCTCTGTCTTGAAGGAAATCAGAAAATCTATATGTAAAGATGTAATGAGGGAAGAGGGCTCCAGATATGGGGGATAAAGAAAAAGCACAGAGCTCACAGACAGATGGAACAGCTTATGCCAGGACAAGAATGTTAATGTTGCTAGGTAGAAGAAAATAAAAGTATAAGAAAATTAGAAAGGTAATAAAGGGCCAGTAAGAAGGGCTTTGATTTCTATACAGGGAATTTTATATTCAATTTTGGAAGTAATAGGAAACCACTAGAATTTATTGAGTAGGTTATCAAGATGGTCAGACTTGTGCTTTAGGAAAATCACTTTGGCAACTGAATGGAGGATGGATTGGAGAGCTTTGAGGCAGGGAGACAACTAGAAGTCCAGATCAGAGACCCTACACCAAATTAAGGGTGCCATGAGTGGAAAGGATAGGTATATGAAAGATGTTGGGAAGGAGGAAATAAGATGTGACAATGGCTTGGATATGTAGGGTGAAATTCCTTCTTTTTTTATTTCCTTCTTTCTTTCCTCCTTTCTTTCCTTTTCTTCTTCTTCTTCCTCTTCCTCCTCTTCTCCTTTCTTCTTCTTCCTCCTCCTCCTCCTGCTTCTCCTACTATTACTCTTCCTCCTTCTCTTTCTTCTTATTTTTTATTCTTTTTTTCTTCTTTTTCTTCCTGTTCCTCTTTCTTCTCTTCTTCTTCCCTTTCCTCTTTAGAACTCTGATCAATTTAATGATCAGTCATGACTCCCAAGAACAAAAAATGAATGCTCCCCAACTCCTGACAGAAAGGTAATGAATCAAACAGACAGAAGAAGACATAGTATTGGGGCAGAGACAATAATACATCTGAAAAAATCTGTCCTGGAGCTGAAAATTACCTGGGCCAAGGCTCCAACATGAAAGAACTTTTATCTCCAAATTTTTACTGCACTTAACATCAGATTTTTCTCATCAATATATCAAAAATATTCAGCATTCCTAAGAAAATGGAATGACAGAAACAACACTGCTCAATTAAACTCTGATAAAGAGTTGAGATTAACATGATTGTTGAGAGCCTGAATAAATGGGAAGATGATGGTACCCTTACCAGTAACAGAAAAGTTTGGAAGAGGAAAGGCTTGAGAAGAAAAGTAGTGGGTTAAAGTTTCATTTAGTTTAAGAGATTTCCAATAGGACATCTCAGAGATGCCAGACTGGAGGTCAGCAAAGGCATTAGAGCTGCGAAAATAGCTCTTAGAATCATCAGCAAAGAGATCCCTAGAAGCTTAATAAATCACTCAGAGAAACAGTATATGGAGAGAAAAGAACAAGATACAGGAAAGAACTTTGTTGGACATTCTTGGTTAGTAAGCACAATTCAATACAAATTCAAAATAGAATAATATTTGTAAAAAGAACTTAGCAGGTGCTATATACATAGACAAAGATAGAATAGTAATAAATTAAGATGAGATGAAAGAATTTCAGAGTTCAGGAACAAGCGGAACGCTTATGGTTGCTCCAAGATCAAGATTATAATCATCCTTTGTCTAACTGATGAGGTGTAGAGAAATAGGTGATAGAAATTCATTAGATTTAAGAACTGAGAAATTAGGATGTTTGAAAGGAATGTTAGTATATGTGTTGAAATCCCTTAGTATGAGTATAGAAGGGGTGCTTACATACAGTATAAATATTTTACTTAGTTGATTTATGTATTTAGACATTAAGCTTTAGCAGAGTATGATTTCCTTTTCCCTAGGAAAGAGAAAAATGGGGTTGCTCTTTTAATACCAATCTCATATTTCTATGTCTGCTTCTTTTCTGAAATTTTGTATTTAATCCACATAAATTCTACCATGACTGAAAAATAGGTTGTATTTAATTTTATCCAGGCTTTGAATTTTGAAGAAAAGAAAAGCTGTGGCAAGTCTTTTTAGCACATCACCAAATGTCAAAAGTGTGCCAGCTTTATTTGACAACCCATTGAAAAAAACTCAAACAAATCTAAGTCTTGTGGTATGCTTGACTTTTACTAAAGACCAACATGCAGTTCAGATCATCTTTTATTGTCAATTTTCATGCTTCCTTAAAATACACACACACACACAGAGCAAACCCAACAATTATATATACAGAGTTTAATAATACTCTAAAGAAGCAAAACATATACTGTCTTTCCTTTCTCCTGTCCCACATTCATTTAAATATTTAAATTCTATCCCAACCCCTCCCATCACACACACAGATTTGTACTGTACAGTGTCACTATCTCATTGACTCCGACTTTCTTTGATCATCCATTTCCGTATTTGTAGGTTTCTTTTCTCAACTAAATTGGCTTCCTGGAAGATAGCCACCTCTGGGCTATATTAGAAGGAAAGAATATTATTATGTATGCTGATTTAAAAGGCAGATCTAGATATACCCAGTGTATCTATTAACAGTTGAGTTTCTAGAGGAAATATTGATGTTATGATGCTGGCTAAGAGGATAAAAATATTTTGACCATCTTTAAAGTATGTAGGTATAATTTGGATGTAGAGATTAGATAAATTTTAATTCATGTACACAAGAGTTTTGCTGTATTGCTTTTTCTTCCTGTCACTGGAATTTCTCTTTCCATATATGTGTGTTTAATTCATATATGTGTATGTATAGGTATTAAATATTTTCTAAAATTTGCATTTATATGTGTATTTTACTTATATATACATGTGTGTTTATATATCTATACATGTATGTTTGCATATATCTATGCACACATGCATATATATTACTTCAGTGTCTTTTCCAAATACTTTAAATTATCTGGTTAGACTTGTTCTTGTGCAACAAGATTAACAGTGCTTATTGAAATAACCAGAGCTGATGACAGACAATTGTGTGTATGTGTGCTTGTCTGTCTCTCTATTTGTCCATTGGTATGGGTGATTATGTTGACTATCTTTGGATTCTTGGTTATTCAAGAATCACTTTTTTCTTTCTGTTTGTCCATATAGTTGATTTGCTAACTGAATAGAAATCTAGTTTCACATACATGGACTTTGCTTGAAAGAAGCCTACTGAAAGTAGCCATCCCCTATTTTGTTTTATTATAGACTTGCATTGGTGATTGAGTCTTTTCAATTAATTGAACAACCATGTGGCAATAGATAAAGGTATCTGGGTATCATAGAAATTCTGAATATGTTAACAGAGCAAAATCATTTAGCTGCTCCCAGTATAGTGAGGTATAGAAACACAGGGATAGAGAGTCAAGCAAAAATAAGATATTATATTTTACAGCCCTGTGACATTGTAGTATTATTTTTGTTGAAAAAGGAAATAAGCAGAATTTACAGTGATTAAGCTCTTTATTTTCACTGTAACTTTCAAAATGTTTGTGATGAGATCATTAAGAAATTTTCTATGTATATTGGGAAGCCATATATCCCTTTTCATTAGATTTATCCTGCTACTTGTTTCATTATTTTTTGCTTCTTACTTTGAACCCATAACCTAACACACTTAATATCTTTTCTCGGGCACACAACTTCTTTCTCCTGTCTCAGTCATAACTAATTTTTTTCTGTATATCCTTTCCATACAATAACCACTTTAATAATTATCTTTCTAACCTGCTTTATAGGAATTATGTATTTAGTAACATTAAAAAACAATCCTCAGAATTTTGCTTCATCCTATTTTCTTTACATTCTGTTGAATAGTTGGGAATGAAAATACTTGTAGGTATACAAGTTCCCCTTTTCAATATTTTTATCAAATCACCTATCTTCTTAGTTGTGGACTTTTAAAAAAGTCCTACTGAATAGGGAATTAACATCCTTTATTGTGCTAGAAACTGTTCCTTGGAGAACTTCAATCTGAATGTAGATAGATCAGATATCTTGAAAAATGTTTTATTTCCAGTGCATATGACACATACACTTGTTCTCAGCCATTTTGTTTATATCTAATCATCTGTCTGATTCTTCATGATCCTTCACATATATTCAGTTCACTTAAGTGTTTTTTGTAATCCAATTTTATTATCATTTTAGTTCATCACTTTTGGGGCCATCAGTAAAGATGTTGATCAATATTGCCTCAGTACTGAAGTGCCCTCTAACTATTATATGTCTTTAGAATTATTTCTTTCCATTAATTGTTTTCTGCCTTCCCTACCTGTTTTTGAACTTGTAATCTGTAGCTTCCAGTTTCTACATTGCTTTTTGGAGAGGGATCTTCTCAAAGGAGGTTATAAGTTGTACCTAACAATTTCCTGTTTTTAAGAGCCAGCATGATGGTTTCACAAAGCTTGGCTATGTTTACAGAAGCTGAGCTGATTCATCCATTTTAGTGGATAGTGCTCCTAGACTCTAATTAGTTCATCACCATCACCACCACCAATGTTCCCCTAGTGATACCTGACCATTTTTAATTTTATAGAAATGAGATATCTGTGTATCTGTAAATCACACTCATACTTGGCTTTGTGTTTCAGAAAAGTCACTTAGGTCACTCATTTCCCTGAACTTTTCCTTGATCCTCTTAGAACATTTTGAAAAAGCTTGGAGTCTTGGGGAGGAAGGTGTCCATGTTACTTTGTAGAATCATGCTCTTTCAGAATTCTTGATTGAATGTGTATACCTTTAATTAAGCACTTCATTTGGAATTGAGAGAAAAGAAGTGAAGAGATAAGAGAGAGAGATTTGCCCCAACTCAGGTAGAGGGAGAGACGGAAAGGACACATATGTCTAGCCTTTAGTCCTATATCTCATTGACAACAGCTCTGGAGGAAAAGCTACATTTATACATACATAATACTTGCACATATATGTATACACACATATGTCATATGCATTTGTATATAGCCTGATCAGTACATATATGTATATACATGTAGGTGTGAGTTCATACGTGTAGGTGTGTGTGTGTGTATATAAAATTTATTCTTCCTGATCCCAATAAATTTGGATGTATCATTATATTACCTAACATTTCTATAGCCTTTAAAATTTGCAAAGCACTTTACAATATTATATGATTTTATCCTCATAATCCTGGGAGATAGAAGTTAATTGGCTCATTCAGGATCCTGTTAGGGTTGGCTAATATCTGGGATTGGATTTAAACTCAGATCTTCCTGACTTCAAGTTCAGCATTTTACTGCTATGCTGCCTAGCTGCCTTTTTTCTAAGCCTCCAATAGCATTTCTTATCTTCTTCATATCCCAGATAACTCTGGAATATAATATTATTTAATTTGGCAGAAGCAAACATTGAAGATTTATTTAGCACATAGTAGGCACTTAATCATTTAGTGACTATTATCTATTCTTTCAATTCATTCATTGCTTGTTTTCCTTGCCCTTTGCTTGTGAAAACTAATCTGTAACCTCTTTGTATATCTTCACATATTCCTTTGGAATATGGATACCAAGGATGATAGACCTGTAGCATTCTCTGGGGATGCGAATTATATCCAAAGACATGCAGCTAGCCTCACGTGATAAATATTTTAATATTTACACAAAGATTGACATCTTTTACCTCCTTTCTTCTACCTTGCCCCCAGCCCTGATTCCTATGTCTGTAGTATAGAGAGACCCAATTATTCCTTAAGTCCCACTACATACAAAGGAATGTTTTTTCCAGTTAGAACAGTGGGCACAGTTGAACTCCCATTCCTAATAACAAAATCATCTAAATAATGTATAATCTATCCTAATAATAATATTTGTGTCCACAGTGCCTCTCAGTCTCATATATTTCCTTCATCCTTTCTATCTTTACTTTTTACTTGTATGGCTGACCCTTATGCCCACCCACAACTGTCAGCCTACTTTCTTCCTAGGTTAGGCCACTTCTCTCTGTACGTATGTCCATTTTTCTTCTATGCCTTGGTTCTAGCACAGGAGACTTTACATTGTCTTTAGTATTTCTCTCACCTGTACCTTCCACCCCTTGACAATCCATCTTTTAGACTTTATTGTTAGAATTTGTTCTTCCTATCTCTATAGTTGTAGGTTAGGTGGCTGTGTTGGAGTTTCTTTCAATGCAGGGAAAGTTATTTAGATTCGATGAACCTGAAATTCAGTCCACACAAGCTAGACTTTATCTTTTTAAAAATACTATGATTTATCTTTTCTGCATATTTTCCTTCTAATAGTTATTATTTCAAAGCTCCTAACCTTTTTAAGATACTATTTTTCAATTTTTAAAAAGATTTTCATTTAAAAAAACATTCTTTTGCTTTCTTTGCTACTCTGTTTTGGTTATTGTGTATATGAACATTTGAATGCTTTTCCTTGAACTCTGAATACTTTTAAATTCTTAATTCTTTCCATTAGAAAAATATTAAGTCTGTGATCATCATAAGAAAAGTTTCATATAATATGGGAAGAGATAGATAAGATTCCTATTTGAACAAATGATGTATATAGCATTTTGTGATATTAAGATATCAAATTAATTGTCTTCACAATCAAAAGTTGCGCAAAACAAAGTCTCAAATAGAAGGAAGGATAGGGTAATAGGAAAAAAATATTGGATTTGTGTGAGAAAATCTGGTTTTGAAATCCTTCTCTGCCACTTAGTAGAAAATCACTGAGTTTCTTTAAGCCCATTTTCTTAGTTATAAAAATGAAAGCATAAGACTAAATTGTCACCAAGATTCTTTCCTGTTTAGTGCTTCTATGACAAACGTTTGTGAGAATAGAGGAAGATTCCTCTTCCCAAGCTCTGTTTAATTTTAATCCATTTTCATTGGATTCTTCTCTTCCAAAATTAAAGTATGTTGGGAGATGTTTTTTATGTTAAAGTCAAGAGACAGGTTGACTTGGAATCAAGAAGACCAAGGTTCAGAACTCACCCCTGACTTTTATAGCTGGGTGACTATTGGCAAGTCACTGAATTGCTGGGTCCTTTGCAAACCATAAAGTAAATTAGAGAAATGGGAATTATTTGTTGTCATCCTTATAATTATTGTTCATTTATTTGAAAATTAAATTTATAATTGGCTCTTTAGATAACTCTCCAGGATATGATTAAATTATTAAAACAGAAAACAAAGGAATATTTTTACATAGCTATAGATGGCCTAATAGATTTTAGAATTTGATGACAGAGTAATGTTTTTAATTGAAATGGCACAAACTATTTTTAAAAAATTTTCCTAGCTGATAAAAAAATTGTGAAATAATATTGATTCATTCAGCAAACTTTTATACTCAATGCCCAATGTTCTAAATTATGGAGGAGATACATAGATTAGATAAGATTAGCAGATCTCTATCCTCATTGAACTTTCAGTCTAATAAAGGAGTAAGATAGAAGCACAGATAACTATAATGCAAAATATTACACAATAATGCTATGGGAAGGAAAGGGAAAAGCATTAAGTACCTACTATGTGCCACATACTGTGCTAAGTACTTGACAAATATCTCATTTGATCTTTGATGTAGATATTATTATCCTCATTTTACCATTGTAAATAGAAGTTAATTGACTTGCTCTGGATCACACCTCTATGCAAAGCCAGATTTTAACTCAATTCTTCCAACTCCAAATCCAGTTCAGTGTGCCATCTAGATGCCATTTTAGAGAGTTAAGTTCAGATGAGTCTTGGAAGAAAGCTCATTACCAACCAGGAGAATCAGTTAAAACTTTGTAGAGGAGGTGGCATTTGAATTAGTTGGTTTTGTGTGTGTGTGTGGTGGTGGTGGTTGTTGTTGTTGTTGTTTGGCTGAGCTAATTGGGGTTAAGTGACTTGCCCAGGGTCACACAGCTAGGAAGTATTAAGTGTGTGAGACCAGATTTGAACTCAGGTCCTCGACTTCAGGGCTGGTGCTCTATCTACTGAGCCACCTAGCTGTTCCCTTGAATTATTTGTTTAAAGATCAGTAAGTTAAGTGTGGATAGAAAGACAATCCAGACATGGGGGAATAGTAACAGCAAGGGCACCGACACTGGAAATTTTAGGCCATATTCCAAGAAGTGAGCATAGCCTATTCATTCTTATAAGGATCCGGTTCTCACAACATTGCCCTAACGCAGGTAGTACAAATTCACTATCTCCATTTTATATATAAGGATACATGACTTGTTCACTATCATAGAATCAGAGAATTTTAAGGAGGGAGTTCTGCAGCCTCTAGTCTGGCCCATAACTCACAAGGAATCCCCATGTAACATATCTGTCTGACAGCAATTGCTCAAGGGCTAAGGAATGGGGATGTTGGAGTGAGGAATTCATCAATTCCCAAGGCACACACCTAGTGCATTTTGGAACCAGAACTCAGACCCAGTTCCTCTTCCTGAATCAGAATCAGCTGGTCGATGGAAAGCAGTGGCAGTATCCTGGAATCATTATTTTCTATATCACATAGTAGACCTTTCTTCCACTAGATTGCCGTGCTATAATTACCCTTCCCTCTCCCCAGAATGGTTTTATGCAATTTTAATTAATATTGTGGATCGTTGATGGGGATAGGGTAGTATGAAATATAGTCATTTTAATGCTTAGAAGAATATTGAATTCATATCAGCTCCAGTGACTTCATAACAATTACCCATATCTGGGGTTGTGGCAGAATAAAGACAGGATTTAATTGTTTAAATATGTTTGTTTTTACAGCTGTACCATTACTGAAATCTGTGGTAGGCATCAAAATTTTCCTATATATGGTCCCTGAAGGCTGCACCTGTAAACTTCATGATTTGAACAAGAATAGTGGAAAACTGTGTGCGTGGGTCTGTGTCTGTGTGGATGTGGATGTCTGTGCATATGCACTTGTGCCTGCCTGAGTTTGTGAGCATGCAAGCAATGTGGGAAGACTACAAGAGGTTTATCCCTTTAGAAATAAATTATGGTGTAGTGTGGCATGAATATGATGTGTCAGTGAATACAGAACATGGGATTACCTTCTGTCTCCTTTCTTTATCATAGATAACAGAGGCAGTGTGGAAGAAGAGATTTATTTTGTAGCCATTTGAAGCTGACCAAGCAATTTATAACAGATGAAATGCTGATTTATTGCTGGAAAGAAAAGATGTCTGTTCTCACTAAAATGCCACTAATTGCCTTATTGTTTAAAGTGCAAATTATATTCAGCAATTTGTCAGGATTATTCCTTTTTTTTTAAAATAAATACATAGTTGTAATTCACCAATGAAGTTTTGAGAAGAAAAAAAGGCAAATTAAAATTAAGTGGAAATGCACTAATATTTGCTGATCTCTTCTTTCTAAGTCTTTTGACATAAACATGTAAAGTAAATTACATTTAAGGAATATTTATTGCAAAACCATCCCAAAGAGTAAGTTGATATTTCATCAGACTTTTGTTGATTTCAATGTGGATTCTCATTTCAAATTCTGGGCTTTACCCCTCCTAAGTATACTGAGCTGACCCTGGTTCTGAAAAGCAGAGTAGCATGTCCTTTTATGAACTTGGTGCAGGTTGTCTTCTTTTTAGGAAAATGACCTACTTCAGGGTGGGGTGATCTTTTTGTTAGTTTTCATGATGAGTTTTTTTCTCTTTTAAGTGGACAAATATCTTTTTTAGGGAGAGATTCTTTGTTCAGGTAGTCTGTGGGAAAATCTCTCTTTGAGAATAAGAGGATGTACTCCTCAAATACTGTGTTTTCCCAATGAAAGGCTGGATTAAAGGTATTTGTCCATCTCCCATTTCTTGTCTAAATTTGTCCATGTTATTCTCCTACTGATGAAGTTTCAGGAGTTTCCTTTTGCCTTTTAGATAAAATCTAAATTTCTATTTGGTATTTAAAACCCTTCATAGTATAATTCCAGTCTGTTTTTCAAGGCTAATTTTTGTTATTCCCCTAATATTATTCCCTCTGCATTCTAACCAAATTGCCCTACTGGCTATATCCTCTACATTGTGTTCCATCTCTTGCCCCTGCACATTTGCCTCAATTCTTTGTTCCCAGGCCCAATAAGCTTACACTCTTGGCATCTCTGACTCCCTGCAAGCAGCCACTCAAGTACCACTTACCTTGGGAAGCCTTTCATGTTCTATCCAGTTTATATTTTTTGTCCTTTAATCCCAGATTACTTCACCACTTAATCTGTATATATTTGGCAGTTACTCATCTATATATGTGTTGTTTCCCTCTGCAAACTGTAAGGATCTAGAGGGCTAGGATTACTTAATTTTGCCTTTATATCTTAAGTACTTATCAAGATACCTGGATATTTAATAAATGCTTGTGAATTTCATTGACACTCTATTGCTCTAAGGTATAAGAACTATTTCTAAATTTAAAATATTACTGCTTAATAGGTTAGAGTTACCCCTATAGCCAGATTCCTACATGTTTTCCTGAACAATAGAACCTTCTCTTTTATGGTGACTTTCAAGCACTAATAATGTTTGGCCTTCTTTTGCATCCAGAAATCTGCCATGCTTAATTTCTGGGTTAGGAGTAAGTAGGAACTATCTGCTGAGACAGCTATGTTAGACACTGGGGATATAAAGACAAAAATAAATCAGTACCTACCCTCAAGGAATTTATAGTCTAGCCAGGTTTGAATGAAGGCTACATATATGGGGGCATACAGAATGAGCTGTTAATTTAACATTTGAGAATCAAAATACCATTAAAACTTGAAATCACTCTGATAGCAGGAAGGAGGAAGATTTTTAGAACCTCAGAATCTGAAAGGGTCTAGGAGGTAATTTTCTCTTGCCAAAACATAAATCTATTGTGGAACAACCCAACAAGTGCCCAGCCCAGCCTCTCCTTGAAATTTTTAATGTTAGAAAACTCATTACCTTATATGGCAGACCTTTCTGTTTTAGACAGCTCAGATTGTTCAGAAATTCTTTATATTGAGTTGAAATCTGTTTCTCTATCGCTTAGGATTGTAGGCGTCTGGATTTAGTATGGGGGAAAGACTTGACACATCATCTAATCCAGTCTCCTTCTTTTACAAATGAGAAAACTGAAGCTCAAAGGAGTATAAGGTAATGAACGTGGGAAATCCTTGAGCACTGGTGGGAAATCCT
This sequence comes from Sminthopsis crassicaudata, assembly GCF_048593235.1. Classification (NCBI taxonomy): domain Eukaryota; kingdom Metazoa; phylum Chordata; class Mammalia; order Dasyuromorphia; family Dasyuridae; genus Sminthopsis; species Sminthopsis crassicaudata. The sequence continues at coordinate 220,758,374 of NC_133620.1, forward strand.
TGAGCCAGAGCATCCTTTGCAGAATTCTTAAGAGCTCGTCCTGGAAATAAAAAAATGTGAGGAAGCCTTAAACAGTATAGCATTTCTTATTAAATATCGGGAAAAACATACAAAAGAGAAGCCCTTTGAATAAAGGAAAGCCTCTAACTACCACTTAAATCTCACAGAAAATCATAAATTTCATACTGTTGGGAAATGAAATTAATAGGGGAAATCTTTGTGACAATTTAGCTTTTATTAAACTTCAGAAACCGTGTCCTGCATAGAAAGCCCAGGAACACAATTCAGTATTCTCTCTGTTATACCATGACACAGGTGCCTCTCCTTGAGGAACTTACAGTCCAGTAGGATACAATAAGGTACATTCATAAATAAATATAAAACAGAGTAAAGGATGAAAAATGCAGGAAGAATTTTAAAAACAAAGTGTTAAGAGAATTCATAAGAAAAGAATCACTTTGGGATCAGGGAAAAGGTAGCATTTGTTATGGGTTTTGAAGAATGGGTAAGATTTCAGCTGAGGAGATGTAAGGAGAAGGCATTTCTGACATGAGGGATAACATGAATGGAAAGCACACAAGGAGGAAAGATGGGACATACATGGAGAATGCCTCGTGGACTGATTTAGTCTGTACATGCATAGTCCTATGTGAAAGGCAGGAGTGTAAGATAAGAATAGAATTTGGTCTACAGAAGATCATGGGTCTATTCTTTCTTCTTTTTGTCCCCAAACAGACTTAGAAAAACCCTTGTAGTTGTCCTTGTCTTTCTTATAAATCTCAGCACAGCCATTAGCCTCCTTGACACCTATAAGTCTGGTAATATCTATAAGGCACTCTGCATACTTGAAAGACCTATTATATAAATGTTAGTTACTATCATGGTGCTCTTTTAATCATGCTTAATTACAGACCTCTGCTTCCATTTTTTTTTCCTGCATATCCTTTGTGTGACCATGGATAAGTCACTTGATAAACTTCCTAGGCTAAAGTTTCCTTTTCCCCATAAAACCAAAGAGATGTATGATCATGTAACAGCATTATTGCTTTTTAGGTATCTCTTTTTCTTCATGGAAGGCTGAATATTTATGCGGGGATATTATCTCTACTCCACACCCCTGCCTCAGAACCCAGCCCTTTTCTGTAGGGTTCAGGAAGTAAAAGGAAACACAGAATTGTGGATAAAGAGTTGTGAAACTAGGTCTGATATCACAGCTTCATTATTGATTATTTTGCTATATTGTGTAAGGGGCACTGGAACAGCCACTCCATGAAATCAGAATAACACAGACACTAATAAATACTCTCCCACACTCACACAAGACAGTGATGCCATAGGAGAAAGAGAACCAAGGCAAAAATCTGTGGGCATTGTCACCTCGGACTCCTTACCTCTAGAATAATGGTGTCCAACTACAGGAATCTTTGCAAAGGCATGTTTTTTAAAAATTAGAAAACCATGTTAGAATTATCTGTATTCTATTGCATATTCATTTTATTCAATAGTTCCCAGTTACATTTTACTCTGATTCCAGCCATCTGCTCCAGACCAACAAGATTCCCCCTGAAAGTATTATCCTAACTCTATCACATGCCTGTTCATGCAAGTCTGCTCCTCTGAGCTGAGGCTCTCCATTCATCCTTATTGCTATGTATTTGTAGACTTCCTGGCACCAGGAAATACTCCTGTGGCAATGCCAATGAAATCACCTGCAACTCGTCACTTACTCCCTCAACTACAGCAGGAATTCTCCTGATACTATACACAGTAGCACCTGTTTACTATGCTGCCTCCCACTTTTGCAACTTTTCAATCTCCCAGCAGTGTTCTCAGTATTCATTTCCCTGGCTATCATGAATTTTAGGATGATATGGTTCCTTTTCACCAAGGTTCCCGTTGTTTTCACTTTTGCTAACAAGTTCCTTCTAGGTGACCAGATTGACACAGAGAAGTACAGTTACCCTTCTGGAGTTACGATTTTCACCCCTACAGTTTTGGTAAATTGTTGGTTAGTATAAAAATTTAAATGGAAATTTGGGGGGAGTTTTATGGAAACTACAGATGACACCTGAAGGCCAGCAGATGCCACAGAGCCTATAACCAAATAACCCAAATTTTACAATAATATACTGAAAATACCCCATAAATAAAAAGTTCAAACTTATTCTCTAGTATAAAGGGAGAGCCAAAAATTTTTATGCAATTTTTACAGGTCACAGGGGTGCAGCACCCCTAACCCCTGCAATATGAAAGGAATAGCTGTAATTGCCCTTATGGCTTCCTCCAACCTCTGAGAGATGAAATTATTAAGTATACTTCAAATATTCTGCTTTTAGCAAATGGGGACTAAATTTCAGGTTAAAAGTCAGCATACTACTACATAAATTGCCTTTGTGCCACCTTTGTTTTCTATATGAGAAATATATTGTCTAATTCCCCTCTCTGGAGGTAGTATATTTCTTCCTATCCCAGTATTCCCCTCTCAATATCAGTTTGTAGAGTTTCATATAAGTTTATGTAATTTTGCACAAAATACTATGTTCTCCAATCCTTCTGTTTACTTTCTTTTAAATAAGATGTAAATGTTTATACATTAGAATAAACTATTTTATTTGTTGCAATCTAATTGTAAGTTCTATGTCAACACCAAGCCTTAGTTATTTTCATTGTCATATTTATGTCCTATTGTAAAAAATCTCATGCACACCCAGTTCCTACTACCACCAATCATCATCACTCTTCTAGGTACTATTTTTTGAAAAACAGAGCCCCAAAGTTGACTTCACTGCTTACAGTACAAGAAAACTTACCTCAAAAATATCTGTTAGAGTCAAGGAGACCTGAGATAAAAATCCAGCCTGATATACTTACTAGTTGTGTTTGTGTAAGTCACTTAATTTTATTGGCCTCATTTTTCTTATCTGTAAAATGAGATGGAAAAGGAAATGGCAAACTACTTCAGCATCTTTGTCAAGAAAATCCTCAAAAGAAAGCAAATTGTACATACCCTTTGGTCCAGCAATACCATCATTAAGTCTGTATCCCAAAGAGATCATTAAAAAGGGGAAAGGACCTACATGTACAAAAATATTTATATTATCCCTTTTCATGATGGCAAAATATTGGAAATTGAAGGGATGTCCATCAGTTGAGAAATGACTGAACAAGTTGTGGTATATGAATTAATGGAATACTATTGTGCAATAAGAAATGATGAGCAGACAGATTTCAGTAAAACCTAGAAAAACATGTATGAACTGATGGAAAATCAGAACAGAACTGGGAAAACATTGGACATGGTATCAGCAACATTCTATGATGATCAGTTATGAAGGACTTAGTTTTCTCATCAACACAATGATCAAGACAAGTACAAAGGACTTCCATGATGAAAAATACTATCTACATCCAGATAAAAAACCGATGGACTGTGTGAATGCAGATCAAAGCATACTTTTTTCACTTTATCTCATTTTTTGTGGACTTTTTTCCTTTTGATCTGTTCCTTCTTTCACAGTTGTGACTAATATGGAATTATGTTTTGTATTATTACACATTTATAATCTATATAACTATTTATAAAATTATTTACCTTTTAGGAAGAGAGAAAGGAAAGAAGGGAAAAAAATCTGAAACTCAAAATCTTGTAAAAATGAATGCTAAAAGTTGTCTTGACATACAATTGGGGGAAAATAAAATCCTATTAAAAAAAGAAAAGCCCCAAAAGAGGTCATGAAAAGCCAGACATAACTGAAAATAACTAGCTATTAACAACAACCATATAAGCTACATAGGGGAGATAAGCAACTAGGCCATAAGCCTCAGTAATATCTCACATTTATATAATGTTTTAATGATCAGAAGTAGTCCTGACAACCTTCTAGAATATATGTCGTAGCAACCTTGCTGGTATATATTGTAAATATAATTCCTTATTTTATGGAAGAAGAAATAGGTTTAGAATTGTTAAATGATTTCCCTAAGGTCATACTAAGTATTAAATAAGTATTAGAACAAGAATCTGAATGACCCAGATCACCTCTGAATTCAGTCACTTTCTGTTACACAAGTGTACTAATACAGGCTCATTTCCCACACTAATTTCTTCAGTGCACTCTGAAACATATATCATAGCCAAATTCATCAGAACTCTGGGTTATTTTACTGCCCCAAAAAAATCTATATAAAATTGAAATCAAAAATTACCCTTCCTCCATATCTCCTCCCCTACCTTGCATTCGCCTTCTCTGTGGAGTGAGAAATGGGCAGGAGTCATCCCAGTGTGAGGATACATCCCAGTGCATCTGTCTTCTTCTCCTACAGCATCACAAGCTCTTGACAGCTTTGTTTATTTCTCATCTCTTCACATTGGTATATAGTCAAGTAACTCTGTATATATGTATATGTGTATAAATATATACATATATATATATGTATATATACATATATATGTGCACGTATCCATGGTATTTTCAATTCCTGAAAATGGAATTATTCTCAACAGTTTTTTTTTCCTTCAGTTCATTTTATGATTTTTTTTCATCTTCCCATTTGTTCTTAATTAGACATCCAGATTCATCATTGATTCTGAAATCTACTAAGCTTCCAAATGAAGATATTAATTTGTTTCTTCTACAATATTTGCTTTGCCAACTATTTTTAAATTACAGATGTACTATATCTTCTCTACTAGATTGTAAATTCCCTAAGATCAATGATTAAATCTTAACTATTTTTGTAATTCCCCCAACACATGCTTTGCATAATGAATGTAGTAGACATTTAATAAATAAATGGTTATTGAATGAATGGATGAATGAATGTCAACTCTGATGCAAGCTTTATCTTTCTAATTTTGATTTCATTTCATGACTATTTTATACTATCTTGACTATTACTGAAATCAAAATGTACTTCCTTATAAATATCTACAGAGTACTACCACTTGATTTGCAATATAACTCAAAATCTAGTTTTAAATTTCCTCTAACTTTAAGCACTCTTTGATGTGACCACTTTCTTTTTTCACCTGGTACTTTATTCATCCTGATTTGTCAGAGTCTTGATTTCCTCTGTTTTTTCTCATGTTCTACCTTAAATGAATGATCTAGTGTCTTTGATGTTTCTTCTCCCAGGAAAGAATCTTTCTGTGTATTTGTCTCATATCTGTCTCTTTAATATCATTTTATAGCAATATTTTCTTTTTCCTTCTTATTAGCCTTTTGATTGAATGCTTTAATTTATTTGCAGTGAAGGTTTTGGATAATTCGTGATATGCATGATCTTATACTTAAATTTTATAAATTATTTTGAAGTTGTTTTCTGAAAGATGTAAAATCAAAAGTAGTTATATATGCATGTATACATATATAAAAATATATTGCTATACATACATATAATGTGTGTATATTGTATATTTAAACATATGGAGAAAAATCTGTATCTTATAGTAATTCCCCATCTTCATTTTTTAAATGACTTTAATTGCTAAGAACTCACTAGAAATTGGTGCTGCTTCTTTTATGCAACAAAATGAAAGATGAGAATAGAAGGAAGAACATTTCCCTTTTTGTTTTTTTTTCAATTAATTAATGTTTGCACTGTGTTTTAGTTTTTTATAAACAATGGATTATGAATAGACATGTTCCTTAAAGGTACCTTAAAGGGTAACAATGTGAATCAGCCCTTCACATTATCTGCCTAAAGTTCAGGCCATAAAATTATGTTACTAATGTGAACACTATGAGGACAGTGTAACAGGATGCTGCTTCTTGGCTGCAGAGAGAGAAAGATGTGTGTCTCTGAGTATACTGTTACAGCAGCATGTGGGAAGGCTTATGGTATAGTAATGTGACAAGCTGTGAACAGTGGATCAGTGAAAAATGTGAGATAATTTAATTGAGGAGCTTGGTGAGAGGACCGCTGAGAAGAGGAGGCAGAGGCTGTGGCAGAGAAAGGACATCTGAGGGGTGGATGAAGGAAGAAATGTCGTTCTGAAGGAAGTGTGAAGATGGTTTGCTACCTCATCTGTCTTCCAGTTTGGGATGGTCTCTTACCCCTCACACTTTGCAAAAGGGAAATCATTTCTGTCACTGCCTTATTCTAACACATCTTCCATTTCCATGTGGGGGTGACTTCCTTTTTTCTACATAAATTATAACATTTGCTCTTTTTTGGCATGCCATACCTTTTGAAGAAGAAATATGGCTTTTTCTTTGGTTGAGTCTCCCTTCTGTTACAGGCTTACATGGTGAACCATTTTGTGAGGCTGTTGTTGATCGGTGATTCCTAAATGTCTTTTGAATTTTTGCTCTGAACTATCCATTTTTCTTCACTGTTTCTTCACTTCTTTCACTGTTTCTGAATTGGGAAAGTATCAAGTTAAGATGATTTTCTAAAAGATTCAGGCAATACCACCAAACATTAAAAAAAAAAAAAACCTAACCTGCCACATAGCCCAAACTACTAACACCTTTCAACTCTTGGATAGTTGTATTCAACAATACTCAAGACTACTGCTCCTGAGGAAAATACTTCTGTTTTCGTTGTGATGGATTCAAATGGGCAATACTAAGTGAATTTCATTTACAAAGTATTATTTCTGTAATTCCCTTTATGTTTGTATATACGTGTATATGTGTTACTACCATGTTTTCTTTATGATCATTATATGATTGAGAACAAGATTTTAGGAAAACAGTGGCATCTATTTCTATACAGTTATGTAGACCATTGCTAGCATTATAATAATGCCAAAATACTTGGACTTCATCTTAAATCCTGGGATGTGATCATCTTTAAGCAAAGGCCAAGAAGAAAACAAAGAACATCTTTCTCAGGCACAGGTTGTAGCCCCCATATAGTGGATCAATATACTATGCCTTATAGTCAAATATGGTATTAAAGCATAATAGTTTATGCTGTTCTTTCCACTTTCCTTCTTGCTTTGAATTGCTCAATTTTAATCATAAATGAAATGATTGTTCCCCAATTTTATCAATCACAAAGCTTCTTTAAAAATGTTACTGTTATAATCAGCATGGAATAGTGCATTAGAGAACCAGCCTTAAAATCAGAAATGCCTGACTTCCAGTCCTTCCTTGGATTCATACAGGTTACATAACCATGGGCAGGTCACTTTAACTGCCAGTGCTCTAGATTGTAAATGACAGTGGAGTCTGTGTCAATGGGATCAGGTTGCTCATCTATATCAGTAGAAGACCACAGTATCAGAATTCTATCCAAAAAAATAAAGCAAAACAAAAAGAAAACCCACATTTAGCAAATAAACTATAACTTGGGATAAGAACAGTTGTAGCAACTTTTTAAAATCAGGTTGATAAATCTCTGAGGAAATGGGGTAAAAGGGAGAATAGCACTTCCAGGGCTCAAATTACAATATAAATAAATCTTCATAAAAATATATTTGTTGTAAAAATAGAAAATTTGATCCAATGGAATAGGCTAGAAACAATAAGCAAACAACTATGTTTTAGGCTCTGTGCTAGGGACTGAAAAATGCAAATAGGAAAAATGAATTTATCCTATTTTCAAGGAGATCATTCTATATAAGGACAGAGTATATAACTATAGAGCATATAGAAAACAAATATATGCAAAATAAGCACAATTAGTAGTAACTCAGTGATTGATAGCTCAAGAACATAAATTACTTGAAAAAGAACTTTATATTTGACAACTGATGGGAAAATTGGAAAGCAGCTTGCCAGCAATTAAGTTACCAATATCTTTTTATAATATATTACAACAAGCTCAAGATGGATATTCATATTGGATATTAATGGCCACTTCATAAAAAAAAAATTAAGAGAATAAGATCAAGTACCTTTCCCAGGAAGGACTAGAAAAAATACTCTTAAACAGGATCAAAGGAATCACAAAAGATAAAATAGATACTTTTGGTTATATAAAATTGAAAAGATTTTGCCAAAACAAAATCAATGCAGATAGGATGAGTGAGGAGAAAACTGAGGCTCAGAGAAGTTACTTCTGATATTTGTTTCAGGTTGTGGAAATCTAGTCTAGATTCAAAAACAGGTGATCTGAATCCACAACTAACATGCTTGCATATTCATTTTGCTTAGAGTCACAGAATATCTTTAGTTTAACTACTCAAAGATTGAATGAATCTTTGAATGAATCACTTTATCTTTCAACCTTAGACACTTCATTTATAAAACTAGATTTATGATATTTGTTGTATCCATCTCACAAGTATCACATGAAAATTTTATAATCCACAATATTATTAACTATGGGATGGTATTTATTTATGTTTATTTTAGAAAGATCTAAGAAATATTATCAACCTGCTTTGTTATTTTTTTTAATTTGCTGAAACCATTTTATTTGAACTGACAATTTCTGAATTTATTCCTCTTGTTTCCTTTCCTCAAAGAGTTATTATCTCCTTGCAGTAAGGAATAAATGAAATAGGTGGGTGGGGGCAATTCATTTGAATGATCTAAAACAGCACCTAGGCCTGATGCAATAGGCTATCCTTTCTTCACCTCTTCCAATAACGGAATCAAGTAGTTTTTTCCCTAGCTATTCTCTGGAATCAAACTTGGTCATAATACTTTAGACAGTGTTCAGTTTCATTTCTTTTCTTTTCTTGTTCTTTTCATTTAGATAGTTGTAGACGTATTATTCTTTTCCTGGTTCTACTTACTTGACTCTGTATCAGTTAATATGTGTTCCTATGCTTCTAATAATTCATCATAATCATGGCTTCATCTATCATTTTTTTAAAATATAATATTCCATGATATTCATAAACCATAATTTGTTTACCTATTCTAATATAAGGGCATTTATTTTTTTTTCATTTGTTTACTACCAGGAAAGTGTTGCTATGAATATTTTGGTGCTCCCCTTGGGATATATCTGCAGCAGATATTTTAGTTACTTATTAGCATAATTCCAAATTGCTTCCCAAATCATTGAACCAGTTCATAGTTCCACCAGTATGTATGTATTACTTCTCTTTCTGGATACAACGTAACATTGACTAGTTCCATTTTTTGTTATGTTTGCTAATTTACAGAATGTGTTATGAGAAGTCAGAGTTGTTTTGATTTGCATTTCTTTTATCAGTGATTTGAAGCATTTTTATATGGTTAATAGGTTACAATTTCTTTGAGAACTCCTTTTCACATCTGTGTTAATTTGTTATATATCTTGGCTATTAGACCTATGTCACATATTTGATATAAAGATAAATACTTTTCACAATTGATAGCTTCCTTTCTTATCCTGTCTACACTGATTTCATATGGGCAAAACCTTTTCAGTTTTAACTCCTTGTCTTCCTTCTCCATAGTATTTTTGCACTTGAGTTGAGTGGACCATGAACTCAGTTAATCATATATATTAGCTTTCTAATCTTATTCAGTTCACTCACTTTATAGATATGAAAACTGAAGCTCAGAGAGATTGGGATACTCCTAAGGTTGTGTCCTATAAATCTAAATTTACTGGCTGTTTCCATTATACAACATTGACTCAAAAGATATTTCACAAGTTAAAACTCTCTTAATATGAATTAGTTCAGGCCTATTAAGCTAATACTTGCCCATCCCAGCATTAATAGTTGCATGGAATTTCTCCCTAAAGAGATGCCTGGTACACAGAGACTCATCCAGTAGCATTCAGGGAATTGTATTTTCTCTTTATTTTGTATTAATGGAGGTTTACTTTCTGAGCATTCTTTGATCTTACAAAGCACTGCAATACTTTTCACTAGTACAGAGAGCTAACGTGTACCAACTTTGTAAGTAGCCCTCTGCTTTCCTCTCCCCTTATCCAACCTATGTTCTATTTCCAAATGTTTTCTGTTACATAGATACTTTTTAAAAGCACTAAATAAATAGATTAGTTTAGGGAGAATTATCATCTTTATTATATTTGCAAATTGCCTGTCTTGTATTTCAATTCTCAATAATATTTTGACATGGGTTGTACAACCTCTGTCTTTCCAGAATTTATAAAGTGCTCTTATGTGTGATTTGAGAAATCCAAGTGCTATTATACAGATTAAATAGAACCTTGAGGATATTTCTCCCAGCTCTTTCCACTTCTTTTTCCTATTGTATAAATTTCCATTATCACTTTCAGCTTAGACATTTGGCTGAAGACCCTAAACTGGACAGAATGTAATCTTACCAAAGGAAGAACCAAATCGAAAATTTGTGAACTCAAGGAGAATATATTATCCAATTCTCATTTTACAAATGAGGAAACAGGTTTAAAGAGGCAAAAATCACTTGCTTATAGTCACACAGGAAATTGGTAGCAAAATCAGAACTAAAAGCCTTTTGTAAAAGGATTCGAATTTCTGAATTTTGCTTCCTAATACATCATTTACTGAAGCATTGTAAAATGAATGAGTGTGTGCTACTCTGATGCTCAGTTACCTGTTTTATAAAAATATAGAGTTGTAATTGGCAGAAATGCTTTAAAATACATAGATAAAACTGGGAAATGTCATTATAAGATGATTTTATTCCTTCCTTCTAAAATCCTGTGTTTGCTCATCTGCTTTTTTAGGTGAATAGGAACTTTGGTTCATGAAAGGAAAAATGTCAGTAAGACATACTGGTATTTCAGGTATGCATTTTCAAGGTTTCTGACTGTACAGAATCGGTTTGCTTATTCTCAGCACACAGTCAACATTAAAATATAGCAAGGTCACTCAAGAACAATTGTACCTCAAGGGGGGTTTTTTCTAACATATAAAGTGAAATATGCCTCTTTTGAACATCTCAAGTTTGGATTTCTCTTTCTCAATCTCCCTATTACTCTCTCCTTCCCTCTCCCCACTCATGTGATGCACTACTATTTCTCTTTCAATCCAGGCCAGTTAGCCTCTTGTCTGTCTCCCAAATACTTAAGCAATTCTCTCTCCTCCCAAATTTCTCTTCCTAGTTCTATAGATGATTTATAGATGATCTAAGCAGCTCATTTCTTTATTTTACAATACAGATCCACTGATTTACACATAGGATTCTTATAAAAAGCTTACCTGGATGAGAAATGAAAACTATGTCCTTTACTATGAGTTTGGAAGGTCAAATCCCAATTCATCTATCATCTCCCTTCCTTGATATGGTAAGTGCCAGATAGAGAAGTGCTTTAGAATGTCATCATTTCCAATGGAAATGTTCTAGACAATAAGCATTCTATTGTTTCTAAAACCTTAAGAAATCAGGTAAACCTTAATTTATCCTAACAATTCCAATGTAAGAGGATTTCAGGTTCCTATAAAAACCAAAAACAAAGACAAGTGATATCTAGGGAAACTTTTTCTCCTTTGCATCATTAAGCAAGGAAACAGTCAATGAATTAAAATATAGAATTCAGAATAGACTACGAAGGGATAGAAATAAAGGGGAACACTGGGCACATTAAAATAGCTTTGGAAAAAATTCCATAAAATAATTTTACTAAAGGCAAAAGATAGGAATGGAGGGAAAAGTTTGAACTACTAACTTATCTAGGTGGAAAAAGGAGAAGATATAGGTGGGGGGAAAGGCAGGGGACAATCAAATGAGAAGTAATTGGCAGAGAGAAGAAAAAAAGGGGGGAGGGAAGGAAGGAAGAAAGGAAGGAGAGAGAAAAAGAAAGGAAAGAAAGAGGGAGAGGAGGAAAGGTGAATAAATGCATGTAATTAGCAGTTTGTGTCAATTCAAGGAATTGGGATAATAAAGATAAATGAATACTAGAAGAAAGTCTATTAGACTATTCAGATTGCTGTCAAAGTAATATAAACAAAACTAATCCTTGAAATGCAGTATGCCTCAAAAGGAGAATATGAGGGGTGGGGTGAGGGAGGTTTCAATGCCAAAAAAAAAAAAAAAAAGGAAGAAAATACAAAGCAAACCATCATAATCCTGAATGTAAATGAATCAAACAATATAATAAAATGAAAGAGACTAGCAAAATCAATAAGAAAAAAACAACAATTTATTGTATATGAGAGACATTCCTTAAAAATGAAGATATATAAAGGATGAAAATGAGAGACTGGACCAAAATGTATTAAACCCCAAGTGATTCCAAAAAAACCCAAGATTTATAATTATATAATCTAACCCCCCAAAAAATCATCTTATCAAGAAAAAGAAAATAAGATGAAAGCTACTTTATGCCTTAAAATAGTAGTGTCAAACTCAAATAGAAATGGAAGCTACTTAGAAAAATACATATTAATATTATCTATGTTTTCTTGTATTTTTATTTATTTTGTTCCATATTTCCTGATTACATTTCAGCATGGTTCAGACACCATGTGTTTGACCCTGCTTTAAAGTATGATAGAAAAAGAAATTATCATTATTAAAAGTATCTGTACCAAGTAGCCTTAATTATAAGGAAAAAATTAACTGAAATGCACAAAAGTATAGGTAGTAACTCAGTGATTTTAGGACACTTTAATTATTCCTCTCTCGGAAATGGAAAAATCTAACATATTGGTAGACTAATAATAAAGAAGCCATGTGGTACAAAAGAGAAAGGTTTTCTCTGGAATTAGAGAAATTGGGTTCAAGTCTTACCTCTGTATTTATGTGACTTTGGGCAAGGAACTTAAAATCTCCTTGGCCCTCATTTTCTCCAAGATGCCCTGCATCTAAAGGTAACATATGATACTTTAAATATATCTATATTCTTTAATAGTCCTATTCAAAAGATACCACATTTAAAATTTTTAATTTCTAATAATGTCTTCAATTCTGTATTTTCTTAGCATCATAGGTTTACTATTAGGGGTCACAGCCTTAACTCCCAAGTGGACCAGGCCTTATATGACCAGCACTGCCTGTCCACCTGAAATGGTGAAGAATGTAAGCAATGAGAGGGAAAGCCACGATTGTGTGAGACTCTGTTTATTACAAAGACTGAAGGTGCTTTTATCATCTTGGTGCTTGTTTTTAGTTGCTACTTCCTAGGTAATCACATTCTAGCCTTTAGTAGATACATGATTCTCTACAGGAAGTTACACGTAGATATGATATGTGCATTCTTTTCCTAATAAGGATATTCAAGGCCCTCCCCTCTAAGGTCCGACATGCCTCTCCTGAGAACTGCCACTTTGCTCCTTAGGGTGGGACCCTAAGGCAGCATCTTGTTCACCCTTTCAAGGCTACTCTCAGATTACCTGAGCCGTGCCCTTTGCAATGTCCAAGGCTGGCAGGGATTAAGATATCCTCTTACAGTTCACTCCTAAATTTTCATAGGATCAAAAGTTCGTTACAATCATGTGAAAATTTAGAACCAGAGAGATCTTTAGAGAAGTTAAACATTTAAAATATCTCTTTTGAATAGGAACATTCAAGAATGCCTGTACAACATTTGGCATCTTTACAGACCATTTTCTAGGGCACAGAAAAAGTTATAAATATTAAATACATCCTTTATAAACCATAATACAATTTTTAAAGTATCTAATACTTGGAATACAAACCAAAGATAGTCATTAAGATGAGAATGATATCTAATAATTGATTTTTCCAAATCTTATGTAAAGATATCAACATTCATTTTTGTAAGACTTTGTGTTCCAAATTTTTCTTTCTACCTCTTTTACTTCCCCTCTCCTTAAAAAGCAAACAATCTGATATAGGTTAAATATGTACAATCCTTAAATAATGATATCCCAAATAAAGAAAGGTGCCAATCATCAAATACTCAAAATCATTAAGACCTGTGTGTGAGAGAACAATAATGATGAGATAAGGGGTCCCAACATTTTGGGAATGCAGCTAAAATACTGCTAGATAGCATGTTATATCTGAAAATAAAGATGAATATATTAGAAAAAGAATTCATAAACTAAGTATGCACAAGCAAGTAATAAACCTCAAATAAGCACCAAAGACAGAATTTTGAAAATTAGAATAGAAATGGGTAAAATTGACAACAAAATGAAGATATTTTAAAATTAAATTCCAGTTCTTTGAAAATAAGAAAAATAATGAACTTTTAGCTAATTTTATTTAAAACAAGAAAAAGGGGGAAATTTTAGATCAACAAAGTGAAAATAAAAAGGAATTGTCAGAATTTACTATATAAATCAAATGAGATAATATATGTAAAATGCTTATCAGAGTACCTGGCACAGAGTGCCATATAAATGCCTTCTTTCATCAATCTATATTATTTCCAGCTATGTTACTTTTGGAGTTGCCTGGGGCACTAAAAGATTAAGTAACTTGACCAAGGCCAAATAGTCATTCTGTATCAGAGGCAAAACTTGAACTCAGGTTTTCCTGGCTTGAAGAACCACTTTTTCTGTACACTACTATATTGCCTCTCACAATTGGAGAAGTATTTCAGAGAGGGGTTATCATATGTTAGCAAAACTGAGAATTTTAGAAGATGGATGGTTATCTATAAAAAGAAAAAGTAAAAACCACTCAAAAGAAGAAAATAATAGAAATCTTAATTCCATTTTTAAGAAGGGAAGTGGGGGCACTGAACAACTTACATAGAAACAACCAACAGAAAAAAAATATGCTGGCCCAGATGAATTCGGTCACCTATTTTAAAAAGCAATTAATACCTGTGCTATGCAAATTATTTTTAATAATTAACAAGAAAACATTCTACCAAATTCCTTTTTATAATACCAATATAGCAATAAACTTAAACCTCAGAAAGATAAAGAAAGAGAATGAATAGAGGTGAAAATTTTAAATAAAATCTTAAGGAAAAAAAGATGACAAAAAGATGATCATAAAATTATTGACTATGATCAAGTTGCTTTTATACCAACATACAAAAATGCCCCAATATTAAGCCAATAATATGCATAATTATATAAAAATAAAAAATCACAATCACATGATTATATTAATAGATGCATTAAAAAAAACAAAATTCAACTCCCATTTCTGCTTTTTAAAAAAAATAAAAAGCATAAATACAGAAATGCCATTTGTTGAAAGAAAAAAATATATATATATCTTAAACTAAATTCTAGCATTATTTTCAGTTGGGAAATACTAGGAACTTGTGCAATAAATACAAGGATAAAGCAAGGATGTCTTCTCCTTTCACAATTATTTGAAAGAGTTCTAAATATGCTAGAAATAGCAAAAGAAGTAAAGGAATAAATATCAGCAAAAGATAATCCTGATTTTTCTTATTTATAAATGGCATGATACCTTACTTAGGGAACCCCAAAAAATCAGCAAAGGAATTAACACAATATTTCCAGTAAGTACAAGATGGAACATAAATTCCCCTAAATTATCAATATTTTTATAAGTAATAACAATAGTAATGAAATCCATAAGAACTTGTCAGTGAAACCCCATGAAGAATAACTTCAAACTGCATAAAATATCTGAGATTAACCTACTAAGGCATATTTTAGACATATAAATGGAATTTTAAATTCCTCTGTCCAAATATGAAAATAGTTAACGATTATTGGATAATTTTAATTTCTCACAATTGAGACATACAAACAAAAAAAAGAAAGAAAGATGTTATCTAAAATTTATATATATTTTTTTAAATCTAGAGGTTATTTTCAAGCAGTAGAGGAATGAAATGAAAATGGCATTTCCAGACATCAAAGTATATTATTGTATTCATCTAAACAGTTTGGTACTGCTTTGAGGGGGTAGGATGGGAAAAGAAAGAGGAAGAGGGAAGGAAAAGAGAAATCAGCAGAACATCCTAGATAAGGAAGAATGGAAAGAATAAGTATTAAGCACTGACTTAAAATCATCAAATAATGTGCACAGGGCCAGGCACTATACTAGGCTTAGGAGACACAGATTTAAAAAAAAAAAAAAATGAACCCATTCCTAACAAGAGTTTTACCTTCTCTCTTTGGCATAACATGCTTACAGGAGTAGTTAAAGAATAAATATGTGAATAGATTTAAAACAATTAGGGAGAGAGATGAGTAATAGGTGAAGAAACTAAGAAAGGCTTCCTGTAGAAGTTGATGCTTGAGCCACATTTTGAAGGAAGAAAGGAATTCTGTGAGATGGAGATGATGAGGGAAGGGGCATTCCAGGCATGGGAGATAACCATTGCAAAGATAAACAAAAACAAGAGACCTCAGAGAGCATCTAGGTCAACCTCCTCATTATATACTGTTAAGGAAACTGAAATCCCACAGAAACAGAGATGAAAGAGATGGAGCATCATTTGTGAAGAAGAGAGAAAAGCCAATTTGTGTAGACCATGGAGTTTTAAAGGTAGAATAATTTATAATGAGTCTAGAAAGATAGGTTGGGTACATACTGTATTGTGAAGGGTTTTAACAGCCAGTGTGCTAGAGGCAACAGGGAAACACACTGGAATTTATTTGAAGAGGGGAATGACATGTTCATATCTGCACTTCAGATCTGTTCAATCACCTTGGTAATTATGTGGAAGATGAATTGGAAAGGAGGAGACTTGAGACTAGGAAAGTAATTAGAATATCTTAGTAACAGTCTAGTTGAGAGGTGATGAGAGCCTGAGCAAAGGAGGTGTCTGGGTGAGTATGAGAAAAGGATCAGATAGGAGACCTTATGAAGGTAGAAACATCATAATTTGGCAACTGATTGGATATGTAGGATTAAGAAGAATACGAAATTGTGGATAATAATGAATTTACAAACCTGAGATGCTGGAAGAATGCTGATTCAGCCAGTCACTAAGCATTTATTAGTCACTTTACTATGTGCTAGGGACTATGTTAAGCTCTGAGAATGTGAAAGGCTTCAAGGTGTTCCCATTCTAATGGGGGGAAAACAGGTAATAATTAAATATATAAAGTATATGTACAACAAATTATATGCAAGCTACATGGATATATACAGAGTATATAGTAAGCACTCTCTAAATGGAAGGCAATAGTGGATGGGACACAGCAGAGAGAGAAGACCAAGAAAGACTCCTGTTGTATAAGATAGGGTTTGAGTTGAGTCTTGGTGTATAGCTAAGGCAGATATTAGAAGGGGGAACATTTCAGACAGGAAGAACAATCAGGAGTCAAGAAGTGGAGTATCATGGGCAAAGAACGTCAGGTATTCCAGGGTAATCAAACCAGTGTAACCACTGGGTGCAGAGTGGTACTGTACTAGGAACCTGGAAAAGTTGGAAGGAGCCAGGTTGTGATAAGCTTTAAATGCCAAACAAAGGACTCTGTATTTGAGACTGTAGATCATTGGTCCTCAAACTTTTAAAATAGGGGGCCAGTTCACTGTCCCTCAGACTGTTGGAGCACCTCACACTCTGTCTCTGCCGCCTCAGCCCAGTGCCGGAAGTGTGCATTGCTAATGCGAGTTTAGGTCAAACGTCACTTCTGGTCTGATTTTGCCATAATCCTCGGGCCCAGGGTCCGTAGTTTGAAGACCCCTGCTCTAGATAATGAGCCATTAGATTTTTTGTGAGATGGAAGAAGGACTTGGTCAAACATCTGAAGTAATGATTTAAAATCACTTTGGCAGCTAAATGGAGTATGTTGAGTGAGGAGAGACCTGAAGCAAGGAGACCAATTAGAAGGTGAGTGGTGATAAGGGCCTGGACCAGAGTAGGAGTGTAAGTACAGGGAGAAAAGATACAGTTTTTGTGAAAATAGAATAAGACTTGACAATGGATTGGAAATGTGGATTGAGTTCAGAAAAGTGTCAAAAATGACAGGATTGTTGAAAATTTAAATAGCTTGGAGGATATAGGTGTCCTGGATAGTAAGAGTTTGGCAAGGGGTGGGAAAGAGAAAGAAAGAATTCTCTTCAATTTAGGAGTTGAGTAATGTTCAGTAAGCCCAAGAACAGGAAGGACTTACTATTCATTGAAAATTTGTGCTGGAGCATATTTGGACAAAAAAAATTTTTTTACACAAGTATTTTATAGCATATATGAAAATAAATTCTAAATTGATATGCCATTTAAATATAAAAGTCTTAATTTTAGAATAAATATTTTATATTATTTAAATGGAGGAAAATAAAAGGGGATGTCTTTTACAATTATAGCTAGTAGAAGACTTTTTAACCTAACTAGAAATAGAAAAAAATCTTTTTGTTGTTGTTATTCAGTCATTTCAGTCATGTCTGACTCTTCATGACCTCTTTTGGGGTTTTTCATGGCAGAGATATTGAAGTGGTTTGTCATTTCCTTCTTCAGCTCATTTTATAGATGAGGAGGCAAAGAGTTTTAAGTGACAAGCCCAAGGTCAAATGACTAGGATGTGCTTAAGACCAGATTTGAATTCAAGTCTTCCTGACATCTAGGCACTACCCTGCTAACTGTCCCAGAGAAGATCACATAAGATAAAACAGATAATAGTCATTTTCATGTGCAATAGAAAGGCTTTTTTTGCATGCAGCTAAGGTAAGAGAAACAGAGAAGGAAAGATTTTTGCACTACACACACCTTATAAAGATCTGATTTATATAATATATGGGAAACTAGCACAAATACCAAGGACTATTTTCTAATATATAAGTGTATGAAGAATATAAATAGTTTTCAAAAGAAATATTAATGATTATGTGAAAGATTGCTTTAAATCACTAATAAAAGAACTGCAAATTAAAATAGCTTTGAAATTTCAGTTTACATCCAGAAAATTGCCAAAAATGACAGAAAATTGAAACAACTACAGGAAAAGAGGTACACCAAAATATTGTTGATGGCGCTGTGAATTGGACCAACCATTCTGGAAAGCAATATGTAATTATGCTAAGTGACAAAAATGTCCTAAGCCTATATTCCAAGGAAGTCAAAGACAAAAGACTCCATATCTATCTTATCTGTCATCTAAGTTGTTATCCATATCAATATATTCTTAGCATCACTTTTCTGAAGCAAAGAATTGGTAATCAAATGTATACCCATTGATTGGGAAATGGATAAACAAATTGTGGTACATTAATATAATAGAATGTTACTATGTTATATATTATGGAATATTATATTAACATACATTCCATATATCTTATATGTATGGAATATATATAATATATTATATGAATATATTGTTGTAAGAAACTCTGAATATGAAGAATTCAGAGAAATAAGGAAAGACTTATAAGAACTGATACAGAGTGAAAGTAAGCAGAGCCAAGAAAAAATATACAGAATAACTATGACAATGTAAACAAAAATAAACAACAATAAATTAAAATGAAGCATTATTTAATTATAATGACTAAGCTTATACCTGAGGAAGAGATAGGAAAATGAAATTCTTTGCTTTCTTTGGAGAGGTAGGTGACATATGTTTACAAAATGTTGTATAAATAGACATAATTCTTCTTTGTTTTTTAGCTGTTGTTTTATTTATTCCAAGTGAATACTTTGTGGATTGGAGAGAAGGAATAATATATTTGAAAGTGACTATGATCTAAAAAGTAAATTAATGAAGCACACATAAAAGAAAATATTTACTTACACTAAACTCAGATCAGGTTCCTATGTAATAATATAAATGAGAATTCTCCTTTGTCCCCTTAGTGGCATTTAATTATGCATTTTAAGAAACATTGCTAGCCTTTATAAGGTCTATTTAGGACCACTCCCTACTTCTTGCCATAGCTAATCTCTATACTTGTTCTCTTGCCCCCTCTCTTATCTCCTTTTCTGGTACTTTGCTCCATTGATTGATTTTCTCTGTCTCTCTCTCTCTGTGTCTCTCTCTGTCTCTCTCTGTCTCTGTTTCTCTATCTCTCTTGCTCTCTCGCTCTCGCTCTCTCTATCTCTATCTTTGTCTCTCTCTGTCTCTCTCTTTCTGTCTGTCTGTCTCTCTCTCTCCCCCTTTCCTCCCTCCCCTTCATTTCTCTCTCTCCCCCTCCTTATTGCCCCATACTCATTCCCTCCCTCTTCTTCTCTACCAAGAAACATGCTTGAGTTTCAGAAAATAATCCAGACCTATTTTTGCAAGTACATTTAAAAAAAGACAAGTGTAAATGATTTATGTGAATTTTCATTCACTTATGGTCACCACCAACCACTACAACTATTAGTCTCTCTCCTTCACCTTTTATCTGCAAAGATAAATTATCCAAATGTTTGTTTTCTCCCTTGCCTGTATTTCTAGTTAGTGGACTTAATACCAGAGAATACACTTGGAATGCAAATAACACTAAAGATAGCAACTTTGCCTCTTTTAAATAGGGTCATAGGGTTGGATTTCCTAAGTTCCCTTATACACTATATTATTAGTATAATATATATTAGTATATTATATATTATATTGGGGATTGTTGGATATCTTCCTGCCTCCCACCCACCCCTAGCCTACCCTTGCTTTTTTTTTTCTTTTTTTAAACAAGGTGTGTGTACAAAGCTAGCAAACTGATTCTGCTCTTTTGGAAAGTAGGTCAGACGACAGTGAACTCCTGGTAGGATGAGGCAGCAGTTTGTTGAGTAACAGCTCAGCAACAAACTGGAAATTTTGTCATAGTAGATATAAACAAATTCCTTCCTCTACTTCAGTATTTTTTTCTCTAATTTTAAAACCATTCTTGTTTTTTGTCAATTTCAAGATATAATTGGCACTCTCCTCAAGAACTTTAAGGCATTAAAATTACAACTTTGAAGAGGATATTTTATATCCTGACATTATATCCTGATGAGAGACCTAGAAAAGGGAGGGGAGGAGGAGAGAAAAGAGAAGGAATAAAGACTGGAGAGAAAAAAAAAAGAGGACTTAGCAATATAAAATTTAAACCATAGGCTACTGTTGACAGATCTCTGTCACAGACAACATGTGCTTAGTCAAAAAACAAATCTAATGGGAAAGAGAAGATTTTCCTATATGAATATAAAGTAGTGAGAAACATGGTGATTAAGTGACTCCCTTTTGGAACTCTGACAGTAGGTGTGTTATAGATGCTCCTACTATCCTTATTCTCAGCCTATTATGTGATGCCTAAAGTAATATGACTACAAAACAAGAAGAGTGTGTACTAATTTTGTTTGCCATTCTCTACCTTTTAAATTTAATTGAGTAGATCATAATGCTAAAAATATATTTTCAATAATTATTCAATATAATTAATTTCTTTTGAAATCTTGTGTAATTTATTTTATGCATTAAAAAATATCCTGAAAAAGTGTTCATTGGCCTCTCCAAGCTGTCAATGGAAATGTGAAAGGAAAAAGATTAGGAACCCCTCACTTAGAAAATCATAGGATTTTGAGTTGTAAAGGAAATTAGAGATCATATAATGTGTTCTTATTTTAAAGATGAGGGATCTGAGATCCAAAGAGGATAAATAACTTGTTCAAAAAAAAAAAAAAAAAGTTGTTTGTAGCAAAGCTGAGATTGAAACCCCTGTGTTCTAACTTCAAATTAAGGGTTCTTTACATCCTAACTTCTTAATGTACTATGCTACCTAGGCACATGGTATTGTTATTCATTATCAGGAAGGGGATGGGATGGAGAGGCAAGAGGAATCAGTCTAGAAAATGACTTCATTGTTTATGTGATATGGTCCGGTATCTAATAGGGAGGAAGGGAAAAGGACTACAGATAGAGTTATCACCCACTATGCCACATTTAAAGCTTTGTTTCCCCCTCTCTCTTCCCTTTTCTTTCTTCCCTTCTTTCTTTTCCTCACTTCTCCCTCCTTCTCCCTCCCCTTTTCTCTTTGTGCCTTCTTAGCTTCAGTCCCCTGATATCATCTCCATTTTGTCCATATCTTTCCCACCCTTAAATTTAAATAGGCTTTTTTGAGTGGGGAAAGCTGTGACACATGGCTTTAATGGGCACCTTGTACTTTGTGGAAGGAGGCACCTTTTGGAAAAAACAATATTGATCTTTTCTCCTTGGTTTAGATTTGGCTCAAAAATGCAATATTATCACTGGGTAGAAAAGTCTGTAAATGTTCAATAAATCACAAAAGAACTCAGCATTTGGGATATTATTAACTTACAAAGTAACCTGAAAGTCTGACAGCTAGAATACTTTTTTTAAAATGTTAACAAATTGAAAAGAAACTATATATATGTGTGTGTGTGTGTGTGTATACATATTTTATACACATATATAAATATTTCCATATATACATATATATGAAAAAAGATAGATTCTATTCTTTTCATCTTACTCAAATTTGAAGTTTTCTCAGTGTTTGTCTATTCCTTTTATGTTTAAGAAGCAAATAGATTTGTAGCATCTTTAAGCAATTAAGTACAGGTACATTTCTCTCATAAACACACATGCTTATGAAGCCCAATAGGAGCATTTCTGTTGGCCATGGGTATTTATAGACTCATGGAATCACAGAATTTTAGACCTGAAAAGGGACCTTTGAGATATTCAATTTCAATTCCGACCACTCACAAATTTATAGAGAAATTAAATGCCTCTCGGTTATCCTTACAGTAATAGTCATGTGGGTAAAATATACAATGTAGACAGGGAATTGTCCATTTTCTAACTGATTTCATTTGCCACTGGAGTGACAGGGTGGGAGGGAGGTTAATAAAATGGCAGCTATAGTATTCAGTATGTTACATTTGTTGAAGGAAATGACAGCTAGAGAACAATGCCAGTCTGTCTGTCACTTTTTCAGTCCATGAGGTAATTGTTTTCCACTGTAAGCCTCCATTCTACTCAGCATTTCATACATACATACATACATAATACTGGGGTCACCAGATGTCTTGGCGTACAAAAATTGCCTCGACTTTCAGAGGCAGGTCCAGTTACCATTCCTACAAGATCTTTTATTTTTTAATTGGAATTTGGTCCCTAATTTGATATATTCAGCCTCCTAGACATTGGGCCATTTCCTTTTCCAACACAAGTTTTTCCCCTTGTGCACTTCATTAGGTTGCCCAGTGCTTCACTCCTCCTCCTTCAACCCACTCCATCACTCCCCAGGCAGTCCTCTTCAGAAACAAAGACCTGTAAGCAAGGTCATCAGTGGCCACAGTCAAGATAAGCTGTACTAGACAGAATCTGATCTTGTACTTCTCATCACTGCTATCTCTGTAATGGTATATGCTATGGAGGAGGTACTGACAACCTTGTCACAAGCTCTCCATGAGACAAACTCTGATATACACACCCCTGCACAAAGCATGCTGACCATGTACAGGGACCCAATGCAGGTACCATCGGCAGTAGTATCAGGGGCTCCCAGCTGCTCTGCCAAACTAAAACACACCCTAGAACCAGTGACTCTCCTTTTACATTCTAGTGCTTTCTCGGCACTTTTGCATACCGCTGTGTGGCAGTTTGCCTCCTTCCTGACACTCCTCAGTGCCCTAATATCATAGTTACCTCCCCAGGTGTGAGACCCCAGGAAAGATCCTGTCTATGTAAGTGGAAGCTACTACATCTTCCCCTAGACCTACAGCTTCCCAATTCCTTGAAATTCCCATAGACTCATGGAATACAGAGTGTAAGAAACCCTAGATATCATCTAGTCCAATGCCCTCATTTTAAAGATTGGGAAGATAAGACACAGAGAGATGAAATCAATTGCCCTGAGTCACAAAGATAGTATGTGCTTCCTGCCAGGGTTTCCTTTTTAAGGTACTATTATAATAAAGTATAATTTGACTAATCATATGGAATTAATTAATAAAGGAAACTGAGCCAAAATTCAGAAGATTTTGATTTTAGTTCTGGCTTTGCCACTAAGATTCTTTGTTACTCTGGGCCCCTTCATCCATATTGTTTCATTTCCCCACCTGAAAAATGAGGTGAGACCTAGACTAGTTGAACTTAAAAGCCCCTTCCATCTCTCCTCTAATCTTTCCCAGTAAGAAAGAAATCATTAAAAACATAGTCCGTCTCTAGGATCTTCTTTCAACCCAAGTATCCTGTTTCTAGGTCCTCTGCACCAGTCAACAATCATTTATTAAACACTTCCTATGTTCTAGGACTTGTGTTAAATGTTGGAACTAGTTTCTGAATCCTATATATTCCCAACTTAACTGTAGCAGAGTTTAGCATAGAAATTCTCATACTTTTTATAAGGAGAATGTTCATGTTGATCTGCTCAAAGCACCCAAAGAACCTAGGGAGAAGGAAAAGATACTACATATAGTAGTCTTTAAATGGAGTGGGGGAATTGGCAAGACTGTTAGTTGTGGAACACAGATAGAGACACATAATGGTTACAATTAGCCTAAAGATCTGCTAGGTAAAGCTTGATCTTCTGACCAGGAACTCATGGTTAACTATGTGGTTTAAACCACCCATCTGGTAATGCTGAGGATTAACCCACTAATATTTACATTAGCCACTTACTGACTTTGAAGAAATAAACCTCTCCATATGTGTTATAATTATTGTTTAGTGTTTTTTTAAGAGAAACCAAAATGTGTCTAAATTTAGCTGAAATCTCTAATTAAACCTTGCAACTCCTATCTATATATAGTTTGTGTTTAAAGAGTATTCACACTTTAGGAAAAGTTTTTCCATTATGAATGAGTTTTCTGGGTACATGTGATGATCTGAGTGACTCACAGATAGGTAACTGAAAGTTGGTTAGAGAAACCCGGTTAAGACAAAGACAGGCCAAGCTAAAGATGATGATGATGATGATGATGATGATGATGATGATGATGATGATGATGATGATGATGATATTATAACAATAATAACTGACAATGAACAATAACATTGCAAATGGAGAAAAGAGTATAAAATCCTGCTTCCCAAATCCCCTAATATCTTGCCATTGACACTTCTGCTTGTCATCATCTAACATATAATAATTATTTGTTATTATTCATGGCCTATATCTGCAAAATGCCCTATGGTGCTTAAACAATTTACTCACAGAACCCTTTTGAGAATAATAGCAACTGTAAGGGTTTATTAGTATAATTTCTTGGAAAGTGATTAAAAAAACATTTGGGAAAAGACTGCTTTAGCATTCTTGTTAATGTTGCAGAGAAGTTGCATTTCCTTGGGAGATGCTCATGATGACTTTTATTCAAAAGAGACAGATGACCAGAATGCAAACTGACATCAGGTACTTTTTAAGGAAGGATAATCTGGGGCTTACTACTGGAGTCAAAAAACCATTCAGTTCTGTGCCTCGTATATTCTTTTTTTTCCTGAGAAATTTTTACGTGATCCTAAGTAGATACCTATATAAAATAGGTATACAAATAAAACATTTACTGATAATAAATTATAAGAGGTCACTATTCACAGGTTAAGAAGCTTTGGTGTATATATGATAGATTGAAGAAAGAAATTAGAGGCAGAGGGAGCAAATAGAGGCTGTATGGGTATGAAAAGACAAATGTCTAAGCTAATTTAAATAGGATGGTGACAGTGGACGTGAAAGGGAAAGGCCTGATGAGATGGTACAAAAGAAGAATAAGTTGAACTTTATTATTAAATAGTGGAGCTGAGGAATTTTTTTTTAAATGACTTAAAGTTTCCAATTCTAGGTAGTAAGAAGAATGACGGAATTAATACTGTTGGCAGGAATTGGGAAGTAAGAGGGGAGCTAGCATATGGATCGTGGCTATTTTTTGTAGTTCCTTTAGACTATTGAAAAGCATATTAGTCAGGTTTTGGGTCCTAAAGACTAAGACAATAGGGAGCTGCTGTAACTGCTTTCATTACCCTCGCCTTCTCTTTGCTGATGATTCATCTTCTATTTGCTAGATTCTAGGCTATGGGGGCAGCTAGGTGGTGCAATAGATAGACCTGGAGTAAGGAAATCTAGCCTTAGACACTAGATGTGTGACTCTGGACAAGTTACTTAACCCTGTTTGCCGCCATTTCCTCATCTATAAAATGAGCTGGAGAAGAAAATGGCAAATAACTCCAGCATCTTTGCTGAGAGAGTCCCAAATGGAGTAATGAAGAGTCAGACACACGATTTACATGCCTGAACAACAATAAAGACTATCAGATATAAAAAGTGTATGTGAACTAAATGATCCTATGTACTGTTGTCCCATCCTTCCATTCCATAAGAGTCATCTAAAACACATATGAAGAATTCTAGAGAGGAGCCACCTCAGCAACTCCAGTTTCTATTAAGTTTAGGAAACGAATCCTTTTCATTGGATGGCCCAGAAAAATGGTTTTGTAAGTGAGCCAATGCAATGTGTGTGTTTGGAAGAGAGCCCTTTGTAAGATGATATTGTGTATGTTGACTGCCATAGGCCACTAACGTCACCATTTGTGCTCCTCACAGTTGTGGTAGAAGCAATACCACAAAAAATCCTTAAAACCCTAAATTCTGTTTTTTTCAGAGAATTGCTCCATAGAAACATTGACATAGTGCCTTAAACTTTATTTCAACTTTCCCAAGACATAAACATCACGTGGCCTTTCAAGGTGGTGGTTTCCTATACAAAGACATGAATAAAATTCTCCTAGTGAAAGCAATTCAATTTATAGTTAAGTTGATTTTTCTCAAATGGTTCACCATCCTATGCTAGGCTTCTGGAAACTCAAGGAAAGCAGGTTCCTACATACCTGCCAGTTTCATTTTGAACTACTTTAGAAGAATGTTTGACATAATAATAATGATCAGTAATAATAGGAGTAGGAAGAATCGTAGTAGTAACATATCTGGCATTTCTTTAAGATTTGCAGAGCACTTTATATACATTAGTTCATTTAATCCTCACAACAACCCTATGAAGTAGCCATTGTTATTATCCCCATTTTATAGATGAGGGAATTGAAGCACAGAGTAATTAAGTGATTTAACCTAGGATTATAAAGCTATTAAGTGAATGAGGCAATTTTTGAACTCACTCTTGGGCTCTCTCTACTGTGTCACCAATTGCCTCTTACTGAAAATGTTTTCCTTTTTAAACAGCTCTGAAAACTATAGTGACGCTAAATAAACCCACCTATTAGTAGAAAGATGATCATCTCAAAGTGGAGAAAAAGAAATACATTTAAAGACACAAACAATATGTAGATTTGTTTCAGGTTGTGTTTGGATTTGGTTTTTGTTGTTTTGTTTTAGCCAGGAAGGGCTTTTTTTTTTTTTTTTTTTTTTTTTTTTTTTTTTTTTTTTGAGGAGGAGAGTTAGGGAAGAAGTAGAAAAGATTAAAAAAAACAAAAACAAAACCGTCATCAATGAATCATTTAAAAAAAAAAAAGATAAAGAGAGAATATAAGAATGTTCAGAAGACTACCCCAACAAGCTAGGTAGTATTGAAACTACTACGTTAACTTTAATTAAATGCCCCCAAAGCCCCAAAATGTAATGATAGGAGATTTTAGGTTTCTTAGGCAGTTCCCTTTTTAAAATGTTCTTTGTATATATGAGTATTCATATTTGTTGGTATTTTTCAAGTGCATAATAATAATAAGGAAAACTTTTCCTACTGAGGTAATTAGGGTTAAGTGACTTGCCCAGGGTCACACAGCCAGGAAGTGTTAAGTGTCTGAGACCACATTTGAACTCTGGTCCTCCTGAATTCAGGGCTGGTGCTCTATCCACTGGGCCACCTAGCTTCCCCTGGAAAACTTTTTTATTTTTAAAAAATAAATTGTCTACCTTTGTGATAGAAAGTGATTAAGTGACTTTGAATCATGCTAATCAATACAATCAGTACTCTCTAGTTGTTAGCTTGGTATCTGCATGAGTACTAAAATACTTCAGTGAGCTGTGGTTTCAACTTTGTGCATCCTACTTGCCACTAATAGAGATGACAATCCTGTGAAAGAAATTAATAGATTGTCCTTATGAGAGACTTGAGTAATTGTGGCCAAAAAAAATTTAATCAAATTGTGGCCAGACCTCTGATGATACATGCTTATTTTGAGGATCAAGTGAAATAATATTTGTGAAGTGTTTTGGATATCTTAAACTACTATATAAATGTGAGCTATTATTATTAATGATCACCAAAGATTTGATCCCATTTCTTCAGTACTATATCTAGTTGAGGCATATTCCAGCATTAATATTCTTGTGATGCTTTGCATGGTCAAATTCTCATATTCACTGACTTTGGGGGTAGAGTTTGGAGAACATGTTTAATGCCTATGAAAAGGAACAGAGAAAAAAGGACCTCTGTCCTAAAATATTTCTCTCAAAAACTTCCTAAAAGTCTTCCCTGTGTTCAGTGACCTGAAATTCTAACCATATGAATAATGCTTTGGTCTAACAAGTATCTTAAAATGTGAATCATGCTACCCACCTCCTGAGAGAAAGGTGATGAACTCAAATTGCAAAATGAGACATATATTTTCAGACATAGCCAATGTGGAAACTTGTTTTGCTAAAAAGGCTTTGTTTTTCTTTCTTTCATTTTGCATGAGAAGTTGGAGGAGATGAGAGGAGCTAAGAGGAGCTATTGATACTGGTACCAAAAAATATATATTTTTTAAAGAAAGAAAAGCAGGTGATTTGAAGCATTTTTCAAAATGCACAGAAAAGAATAGAAGGAAGGTTAGCAGGAAGTATGGGCAAGCAGGTCAGCTTTGAAAAAGACATATTGGATTTATTCTATGTACATATTTTAAACAAGTTAGACATAATAGAGCTTCCTGATTTTACTTATAATCCTCCTGTTCTAGATTGTATATAGAAATGCATGTTTAATTTATTGTTTGTTAAATTCAGAAAAAGTAATCCAAAAATGTAAATACCCTTGGGGAAAAAGGCATTGTCAGTTATATCCTACTGTGAAAAAATTAAATGTGAACATTTTCTTCTTACACACTGAAAGAATGGAAGTTCTGATGATCTAGGAAGACAGAACATAGATCATTACTCTACTGGATAAAATGAGACAACTCTGTGCA
Source organism: Sminthopsis crassicaudata (assembly GCF_048593235.1). NCBI lineage: Eukaryota > Metazoa > Chordata > Mammalia > Dasyuromorphia > Dasyuridae > Sminthopsis > Sminthopsis crassicaudata. The sequence continues at coordinate 220,787,103 of NC_133620.1, forward strand.
AGTTTTAAGGCACCCTAGAAGGTATAATCTAGCAAGGAAGAGAGGCTGGGAATAAGAAAAAGAGAAACAGATTCACTGGGAGATAGAATACAGGTAAAGATTTGGAAGGGTAAAAGCAATGAAGATAGATTTTACCTGCTTTTACAATTTTGCCTAGGGCCAGCTCTGCTTGTACAAGTCATTTTCAACAGTTATTTAATTATAGTTTCCTAAAGGGAGCTCTTACACTGTGATTTCTTCATAAATTGCAACTTTTGATTACTAGAAGCATGGGCTCAAGGGTTAAAACACCAGACTTAATTTTCTAAGACACGTGGCTTCTAATGTAAAAAATTCATTTCTCAACAGGAAGTCTTCCCTTACACTACATCCACCATGAAGCAAAGAACCCAACTGTGAAAAAGCTCAGGAAGAGATATTGTAAAAAAAATCCTGTAGATTAGCCCAATTATTTACCAGTCCTTCCCTACCTCCCCATTTTTTTTAATCAAACCAAACCTTCTCTCAGGCAATGAACAAAGTAAAATAATGGAATCTAATTCCTGAGTTAAGAAACAGTTTCTATAGCTTTCTAAAGATTGTGGTGAATGAAGTACTTTTTTTAGAGAAGTGGAAAAAGGATTTATTTCTATCTCATGAATACTACTTCGTTGGCAACTGCCTTTTTTCCCTTATGAAAAGATAAAACCTGGAACTGTAGGAAATTGTGATTTTTCCTCACTTTCCCATCCAAGAGGAAGGTGTCTCTTAGAAATCCATTCTTCAATGAGTCATCAGCAAGCACCTTCAGTGCTTATTGTAGATTATTAGGCACTCTGCTAAGGAGCTATGAATTTAGCAATCAAGTTATTCATCTAATCTTTTCTTAAAAGATTTTCAGTGAGAAGGAATCTAAGGGCAATCTATTGCACTTTTGGACAGCTCTGATTATTAGGAAATTTTACCATTATATCAATCTAAACCTACCTATTTAAAAATTTTACCCATTATTAGTCCCAATTCTTTTAAAAATAATTCTACTCACTTTAACAGCACTTCAACCATTTCTGCTCTGATATGCCCTTCAAGTCTTTTCTTCATCTAGTCTCTTTTCTGAACCCTCCACTTTATTAATTCTTTTCCTAAAAATATGGTACCTGCCTGCAATTCAACATAAGGCTGCCCTGGAAGATGAAGCAGTTGAGTTGGTCCAATGGAAACCAAGTTTTTGGTGACAAGCTCTCTCCCTTGTTTCACTTAGATAGACCTAGTGTATGTTCTTTCTAAGTCTAAAGTCACAGCCCACAGAAACCAATATCCTCACCTGCAAAGAAAGCAGCATTTACAATTTTAGACACATTTTTTGTTTGTGCTTTGGAGTATCTTTAGTGTGTATTGGCTGAAAAAGAGAAAAAGTGTGTTACTTTTTTTAACTAACAACTTATAACTGTGTCAACACATAAGACAGTCTGTCAAAGCTTGCTGCTGGTGTTGCTGCTGTGAATTAATTTTGAACATCAGTTGTGAGCAGTAAACACTTTTGCAGTGTGAACAACTCTTTGTATAGTATAAGTTGTCAGCAGCTTGCTGTCTACCCTTTAAGGGGAAAAAAGCAAAAGAAAAAAAAGGAAGAAGGTTCCTTGACTGGCATTCAATTAGTTGGAATGTGAATTATAGAAATTCTTCATGTGTCTCTCTTGTATTTATTTTTCTTTTATCTTTTCACTTTGGACCTTTGTGATGTTTTCCAATCCCCTAGAAGTTGTTTTTTTTTTAATTTATACCAAAAGATTTCCTTGCCATATTTAGGAATTTGCTGAACTCACTACAGCTAATAGACAAGAAGGTGGCCAGGGAGAGGGGATTGCCTGCCTGTAAGTCCTGTGGAGCAAGACCTTTTTTATATAATAAACATTGTTTGTCTTCCTTATCACTACTTGAGCCCGTTTGCATTTTATGTTCTTTGACTTGTTCTTTGACCCCTGTATCTTATGCAATTTCCAGATATTTGACTTTACCCATACTTTGTCTCAGGTGACAGATTCTCTTCGAGGAAGCATTCCTAGAAATGACTCTCTCAATTTCTGGAGCTCATTCTTTTCCTTTTTTTGCTACTACTTACTTATAACTTTCATCCCGTTTTCAGTCAACTATCATATTAACCCCCTTCACCATCAATTTTTAAATTTAATTATTTGGGGACAACCTAATTTTAAATATAGAATTAATCTAATTTTATCTATGAAGGCAAAAATATATACCCTAATAGATTTTAAGTCCTTTGAAGTCAGGGACTATTTTCTTGTTATCATTGCATTTTCAGTACCTAGCACAATTTGGTTTCCCAGTAGATGATGCTTAATAATTATTTGTTTATGCTGTTGATAAAACCAAAGTTTTGTGCCCCTAGAGCTACATCATGTCAAGTACTCATCATCTAACAAAGTTAATGCCACTTGATCTTTCTTCTCTTTTTCTCATTGTAATTACTTAATCATTGAATTTCAGAGTTGTTAGGGACATCAGAGCCCCATCTAGTCCAGTATATTCCCAAACAAGAATCCCTTCTACATCATAACTTAACATTAATATCCAGTCTTGAAGAACTCCAGTGCCAATGAACTTACTCTCAGAGCTATAAGGCAGCTTATTCCACTTCTGGATACTAATAATTGTTAGTATATCTCTTCTTAAATTTGCTTTTTTTACATCTTCCACCTGTAACCCCCAATTTTGCCTTTAGGGCCAAGCAAACTATTATTCATCTACACAACAATATTACAGATATTTGAAGATAGCTAAATCTCTCTTATAAATTAAATATCCTTGGTTCCTTTGACCAAGCCTCATCATGACTGTGAAAACAGCTTGCCTATGTCAGTCTCAATTACATCAATATTTTAAAAAAAAATCTCTGGAGCCCAAATTTTGATACATTTGATCAAGTTGCCTTTCTTCTAGATTAACTGATTTTTTTTGTTTGCTTTCTTTTTCTATCACATATCTATGGTCTAAATAAAATATTGGACACTTGTAACAGTCTCATTTTTGTGTTTGATAACACTGAATTTCAATAATGTTTCATTGACATTATATTTGTCATCGGCAGCTACTCTGAACTGGAACTCAAGACCAGAATTCTAATCCTGTCATTATCAATAACTAGGGAATTATAATGTTAATATGTTATGTATTTTGTGATTTTGAACAAGTCACTTAACTGTGATTTGTCAGGCTTTAGTTTCATATCAAATGTAAAGTAAGGAAACTGGACTAAAAGATCTCATGAAATTTCCAAATTCAAGAACTATTTTTTGCATTCCCCATTCAGAAGCATTTAGGGGAGCATGAGACACTTTGGACATTCTGGGGGATTGTTTTCTGAGGTTTGTTTACAATCTTTTGTGAGTTATATGTACAAGGATTTAACTCTTCTGCTTTGAATATTTTCCCCCAATACACAAAAGATTTGGAACCAATTAGCTAACTGAATGAAACTTCTTAAAGCATTTTAATTCAGTTGTGCTACTTAAAAAATAGCATGATATGTGGGGAAAGACCGATTATAGTCCAAAAATAAAGCCCAAAACCTTGTTTAACACCCTAGTGATGCCGTGTGCTACTTATGTGATCTTAGCCAAGGTATTTTAACTTATTGGATGTCAGTTTTCTTATCTGTAAAATGAAGATGGCTTCACCTCTATAGAACCTTCTTACTTTAAATATATGGTACTGTTATCATTCCCCTAACTCAAGGATCAAAAATTTTTATCAAATACTTTTAAACTCAGAATATTTTAGACTTTTCTTCATGACATCCTTTCAAAGAACAAGGTGGAAAGATCAAATACTTTAGTGTTGTAGCTTTCCATAGAGATAACTAATCCTACCATTAAAAAAAAGTTACTCATTCTTATTGCCTAAATATTTTCTAGTCATCTAAAGGAGAGCCTGCTGAAGAAATAAGCTGAATTGCAAAAGAGTTTTTGTTGGCATTCTGAAGTTCAAGCTCAGGACAGAAGAAACTACAATGAAGGGGAAAAGGGATTACTCATATTACTTAAAAAAAAAATCTTAGGAAATTAGCTTCAATTGGAGTTTTAGGTATATGGATGGCAAGTAACCTGAAGAATTTTATAACCAATATGAATTATTTATAGCTTTCAAAGTAGCAGATTCCCATGTTTTTGCCAAACTGCACTAATAATAAAGTATTTTTTTTTGAATTGGCCAAATAATACATCAGGGTGGCATGTTGTGTGACAATCTGTTCTTGTGTTGAGTTGTCTTTAAGATTCCCTTGATTAACAGAGATCCTCAAGTATTCTCTGCTTGAAAAAGTAGGTGCCTGTCCCTGCTTAATGCTTTTATGTAACATGCCTCTGCCCAGGCAGAAAGCATCTCAGGGCCTTATGAATCTTTGAGTTTCTGCGGAAACAGCGTAAAGGACAAGGTGACTTTGCCTTATGATTGAATACCCAGCATAGCTTCCTGGGATGATGCAAAGACTGACTAAACTCCCAGACATTCAGTCACTGCCTCCTTGAGTAGATCCAGCAGCAGAATTGAATGATTCATCCTTCCCCCCTCCCCACTCCCAAGCTTTCTTTAAAATTTGAAAGAGGATATCATAGTAGAAAGGGAGAGGGGAAACACAACATACTCACCAAACACATTGACTTGAGACATATATCTCGGGTTCACTATTATCAGCGTGTTATGGGAGGTGAATTATAAGATTGGACCTTCATGAAACAGTCATTGATAATTCAATGCTCACATACAGCTGTTGGAGTTTGCACTCACTGGTCTTCTTTCTCTGTGTTTTAATGTCTATCAATGTTAACTCTCCTTCATTATACTTTTTTGATCCTGACTCTGCTGCATGATACCCATATAACTTGAGGCATATCACTTAGCCTCTTCTGAACATACTTCATCATTTGTAAAATGAGAGACTTGACTAGACGATCTCTGAGATCTCTTCCAAGTTTTCCTGGAGTGGAATTCCTGGTATAGCAGTGCCTTCCACTGATACACATCAGCCACTTCTGAGCCAGTTCAAGAACCATGAGTCATGAACCCTGATTTCCCTTAAAATCTTCTGTATTTTATTTTATAAATTTAATTACATTCTTTTTGGAAGGAAATTCTTATGTTTCACCACTCTGCCAAAGCAACCCTATGACATATCAAGGAACTTCTTAAGTTGCCTTGACTTGCCCAGCATCACACAGCTCATTTATTTCAAAGGCAAGACTTGAACCTAGTCCTTCTGATTCTAAGGCTCCCTGAAGCTATCTGCTACTTATTCCCATTTGAATACCAAAAAACAAAAAAGTTCCACTGAGCTCCATATTTTGGTTCTAACAATAACAGTAGGGAGTGTTTTGTGAATATGTTCATTTCTTTCCATGATGTGATCCTCAGAACTTAAGAGATGTATTCTGAACATCCTGAAAGACCTCTTAAAATCCTTTCTGTATTTTGCATGCGTAAATATATTTAAGCTCTTCTTCAGCCTACTTAGAATATACTTTTGGCTTATTTATTCTCCTAAGTGATGAGCTAACTTCATATGTTCACTACCTGTTGTGTAAAATAATACTTTTTTTTTTTTTTTAACCTATACAACTGTTTCCTTCAAGCTTTGGAGGGAAACCCACTAATTGCAGGTATTCTAAGATCTGGGGAATAAATTAATGCTTGCATATCTATATTTGTAAAACATTGAGGAAAGGGACTAGGTCTGCTGTTTTCTTAAGAAAGACTAGAATTTAAGGATACCTCAAAGGGCCAAAAACAATTGTCACAAGGCATTTGCATTAGAGATAGTAAGATGAAGATTTTTTACTTCCAGATGAAATTAAAATATCTGCTTGTAATACTTGTATTTAAAATATATATACACAAATAGGAGAAATTATAGTAAAATTTTTACTTGGTTCAGTTACACACTTGGCCCTTCTAGTGGCCCTCCAAACTAGAATGGGTGGGACTTGGATGGGATTCTTTAGAGGAGGGAGTTCATTTGAGCTTGCTTTCTGTGCCCCCTCAGAGTGGTTAACTAGGACCATTCTTCTGGATTAAAAGGAATTTGGAAATGAGTGAGTATTATGGCAAGCCTTAAAGAGTTAAGTAATAGCATTTTTTTGTAATGGGAATCTAAAATGTATGTCATATAAAAAGCAAGTGTAAAATACTTAAGTGACAGGTGGCATCATTTGAAAGAGATGTGGGCGCTGTTCATGGAGTGGTACTCATACACAGCTGCATTAATTTGCCTAATCACTGGATTGCCATAACCAGTGTCTATAAATAAACACACAAACTAATCTTTTGATTATCTTTTTTTTTTAATGGTACATGTTCTTCTCCTTCCTTTCTTCTTCCTCCCTTTCTTTTTGTTGTGGTTGAATCAAATCTCAAAATCATGTGCTTCCCCAGAAGCTTTCATTAGGAATAAATTTTAAAAATCCAAAATGACCTACCAAAAGTATTTTATATTTTAGAAAAGGAAATGGGCTCTAAGATCAGTTCATCATAGTAAATGAGAGGTGGAGCCCCTACTCTTCAGATTTCTCCTATGCCAGCTTACAGGTTTAGAAGACTTGTTTTGGCTTTTTGCAATGTTGAGTGGACCTTGTTTGCTGTGTGATAGCCTTCAACACTTCTAAAAGTAGCTTTTTGGAGTTCCTGCCTCAGGTCACCAATGGGCCTTGTAGGAAAAAAAAACAAAGATCAAAAAAAAGCTTCTAAATGAGTTGGGGTTTTACTGGGGTTTTTTTAAGTCTAGCTTTAGGTGCTTCTTAAATAAAAAGAGCTGAATTTCAACCATCCAGTTAACTGAATACTAACTCATTGAAGTGATTTAGTTTCCTGCAAAGAATTACTTGGGGTTGTGGCTTAGGTATCATGCTTTCTCAGCACCAGTTTGAAGTTGGTAGGTGGAAATAGGTATATCTTTGTTATAGAAGAGCTTTCTACCATATTTGAGGGATAAAACCCAACTAAGTAAATTTATATTCCATAGATAGTTGCTAGACAAAGATATTTGCCTGAACCTGAAAGACAACTTAAATGTACTATCAACACTTAATTGCAGTCTATCTCAGAACCTACTTTGAGTCTCAAAAGAAATTTAGGGGTGAGGGAGGAATTGCTATAAGTCCACTGCTATACCTAATGGGGGCTTTGTACATGCTCTAGAGATATCAACTCTTTCCTCCTTTACACCGCAAGAAAAGAAAAAACCATAAAGTCAAAACTAAAAAGAATATAGCCATATGTTCATTTTTCTCTCCTGCTTTCAAGCCTTCCTTTTCTGTAAACCTTTCTTTGTTCCCACAAGAGATAGAAAGCTGTGTTTGATACTGATATTGATGTAGACTGCCTTCTTTGTGCACGCCTCACTCACTTTGTACTTGTTTGGCAGAGGCTAGCGACGGCTTTCTTACTGGAGGTATTTTTAGTTGAGGACAGTATTTCTCAAAAATGCCTTTACAAGTGTTTGGTCATGCAGAGCCAGGTTCATGTCTCTCTGTGCATCCCCACTGAAGAGCTTTGAGTCACAGTCCCATGAAGACATCGACACAGATATGAATTTGGTCCATGGTGCGTTTCATCTGGACAGATAAAGCTCTCAAAATAAAAAGGAGGAGGACAAGATTACTAAGTGGAAATCTTTTCTCATACATTGTAGAGCACAGCTACCCACCTAATTAACATTAAACTTGAAAGCACAAGATGATGTCTTTTTTATGTGATTCAGTAAATAAACATACTTTAAGTCAATCTACAAATTAATAGGTAAACACACCCTGGGAGACAACTCAAAAATTGGCAAAGCTACTGAATAAATATTTAAACCAAAAGATCGTGAAAGCAATTATATTTAATTTTTTATATATGTACATCATGGTGTAATGCTTAAAATTTATATATAGAGAAATACATTGTTTACATCTTATCATTGTGTTCATCCTTATTTCTTTTATCTGCCAAGGATATGAGGTGGCTTCCAGTAAGCTGGGTGTGCCTAGAACTGAAAACATCATTTTGGGTGGATACCGAGCTGTACGTATGCTTTGTGGGAGTACAGATTGAACGAATATAAATGTGCCTGTATAGCACCCAGAAATCCCATAGTACCAATGTTCCCATAGTACCATAGGGGACAAAATCTGCAGCAGCAATGACAGTTGGTGGGACTAGCCACTTGGAGAGATAGAGGGTTTTTTGACTGTGTTCTCATTAATCTGATTTGTAATTTCTAATATATCAAAGTGCCCTATAAGGTGTGATTGTTGACTTGTGGAGAGGTTTTTCTAGGTAAAATGGCCTGATAGAATTTGACCCATTCTAATTTCAGAGAACCACTTAGAAACTTTAACAAACTTCGGAAGAGATTTTATAGTCTTGCAAATATTAGCTTACTTCCCAATTTAGTGCAGTGCAGAAATCAGTATTATGATGAGAGTACTTCTAAGGATTTTGTGAGATATTCAGCTTTGAAAACTGCTTTGATGAATTATGGAACTAATTGTGTTTCTTTTTCTCAAATTCTCACTCACAAGTTCATTCTGGTAGTTTATCTTAGTGGTGACTTAAGTGGAACAATAGGAGTCAGAATTCTGGGATGAAGTCCGGTAGGTTGGAGTCAAGGACTGTTAAATTTTCACTTCAAGCATTTATACCTCAGAAATCAGCAAACTACAAATCAGGGCTAGATTTATTGTTTTCTTGATTATCTAAACTTAAGAGAGTGATGGGGGAAATGTTAATAATGCATATTGAATTTTAAAGTGTCATTGGTACATTTTTTATCCCAACTATCAGGTTGTTAAATGTTTACCAGCACACTGCTAATTGGAATCCTTCCTCTGAGCTACTCTATTTCTGAACCTCAGTATATGCAACTGTAAAATGAGATAATAATGTTAGAGATACTGCACAAGATTGTTATGAAGAAAGTATTTTGAGGTGATATGAATCTGAACCTATTTTTCTCCTCTTACTTCAAAGCAGAGTTCAAGGCCATTGTGGTTTTAAATGGCCCCAATGGTTTTTCCAGACCTGAGCAAAACCCATTTGGCCAGAGATAGGAAGTGACACATAACAAATCAAATTGATACTACTGTGATAGGTAAGAACAGGTGCTCTTTTGCACACAGAAAATAAAATTGCTTTTTAAAAGTCAGGCCCTGAAATTATCCTAGGTATAGGTTTAGTCATTTTCCTTTTGAGGTACATATTTTCCATTATTCAATATGCATTATGTTCCTTTTCAAATCACAGAAAGATTCTAAATATTCATTTCATTTTTAAAAATCACTTAAAAAACTCAAGTAAATTTTAATTATATTTTGCCAGTAGCATTTCCAATTATTGGGTAATACCATGTCCTGGATATTTTCAATAAGCTATTACTTTTCCAGATGTTATAGAGTATTACCTATTTTTAGAAAGCTGTTTGTGCAGCTGCTCAGCTGTTCAATCCATTTCCAATTTCAAGTTAGAAAGTCAAAATTCTATCCATTTAAGCTTCCTGGCTTGAAATAGACTCATATCACAAAATCAGGTGAATGATTTGACCATCTCTAAGACATTACTCTGTATCTTAAGACTCTAATAATGGTGAATGTTTTTGTTACTGTACTAATAAATTTACTATAATGAAAGCATTTTTGAAAGTTGACATATTTGATGCATGCATCTTTCCTATTAATGTTTTCCTGGACTGTGTAATATTAGTTGTTGGAAGTAAAGTTATTTTGATAAAATTTGCAAATTGTATTGGAGTTATATTAAGCCTTGGATAATTTACATCATCACCATCACCATCCCTTTTAGTTAAGTACACTGCTCTTCTCTTTTAGGAGTTTACAATCTAAAAGAAAGAGTTTGTATACAGAGAGTCATATAAAGGCATAAATAATACACACTGTTGTTTTTAGTCATTTCAATTGTATCTGTCTGATTCTTCATGACCCTATTTGGGGTTTTCTTGGCAAAAAATACTGGAGCAGTTTGCCATTTCCTTCTCCAGCTCATTTCACAGATGAAGAAACTGAGGCAAACAGGGTTAAGTGATTTGCCTAGGGTCACACAACTACTAAGTGTCTGAGGGGGAACTTAAACTCAGGTCTTCCTAACTCCAAGTATGGTACTCTATCCTCTGCACTACTTAGTTACCTACAACTACGCAGATATGTATACAAAATAAATGCAAGGTAATTATTTGGGGAGTAAAAAAGAGGGAACAAATGGTCAAGAAGGCCTTCACATAGGAGGTTTCTTTGGGGTTGAGTTTTGAAGGAGACAAGGGCAGACACTACCAGGCTGAAGCTACAGGGACTATTGACATTTGTCAATCTATCTTTAACCTTCATTTTCAGCTTGCTCTAAATTCATTGTTCAGAAAAAGTATATTCTCAGTGCCTGATTCCACCCCCACCTCATCTTCCTAAAGAATCATTCTGTTTTTGGCCATTGTCTGAGGTGTTCTTCTTGGCCAAGAGCAGAAAGCAGAGGAAATTTAAAAGGTACTTTCTGGGTGCAAATGGGAAGTAAGGGAATGCAACTGGTGATTTTATTCCCACACGAAAAGGGAATGCTGAGCAATAAAGGATCATAAAATGATTACATTCCATTGAGAAACTGATATACAAGCATCATTAAGATCTTTGTAACAGGGCTGGCCCAATCAACACAATTTTGCTTTTTTCTTTTCTGAAGGTTTTGTTCTCTGTGAGCAATTATTTCTCTTATGACCAGTCTTCAACTGCCGCTACTACTGCTCCACTGGAGGATTCCCTCTTGCTTGGATACCTAGGAACAGGGGAAGATTCCAACATTTTTCAAGATCTCTCAAGATCCTATACTAAAGGAAAAAGGATACAAATGGCAGGCAGCCCCATCCTAGACACAGGATTGCTTAGGAGGCCATTTGCTCACTAGACAGCCTGATCAAAGGGACAGCTCACGCACACAAACATCATCCCATAAGTTGCCTATATATTTTGAGACAGGTAGGAAAGAGTGGGTGGAGGGTTAAAGATTGCCCCTTTAATATATCCATAATTCTAGACCAGCAGCCAAGTAAAAGTACCTTCATTGTAGAAAAGAAGCAGGGGATAGCTGCACCTGCTCTGAAGTCAGGGAGAAGAGCCTCTAAATCACACAATCCCAAGAGAGTGGTACACTGGATTTTGAGTGAAATCATTTCTTTATATTTCTGAGTTTAGAGCTAACTTTTTTAAAAGAAGAAAATATTCCCACCAGAACTGTTACTTAAAATGATAGTTCTCACATTGGAACTACCCATTCATTATAATTCCACTAAGTCCTAGGGATACAAAGATAGATACAACAGCAAACTCTTCTGTTAAGGAATTCAAAGTCCAATAAGAGAGAAAGCCATGCATACAAATAGCTGTTATATGTAGACAAATATGAAAAGTTCAAAACAGAGGTTCAGATAGAGCACTTTCAGAAATCTGTAGGGAGAAACATAGACAGAAAGAGAGAAAGAGATAAAGGGAGAGAAGAAAAAAGAGAAAGATTCTTTTCAGATAAAAAGTTTAGGCTTCACGGAAGGTATGGCATCATAATTGAGTCTTGAAGAAAGAAGACTTTCTCAGACAGATATCAGGTGTGATAAGATGAGAAAAACATGGACATAGAGAAGGATGCTATAAGAACAGAAGAAAGATGCTAGTCTAGTTTGGTCAGTACACAAAGAACAAAGCTATTATTTATAGGTTGCAAAATGCTTTACATCTGTTGTCTCATTTGAGTCTCATAGCAGCCCTCTGAACTTGGTGCTAATGCTATCCCCCTTTTTGCAGCTCAAGAAACTTAGGATAAGGAAAGGACAAAGAGAATTTGAGAATATATAACAAAAATAAGAACTGCATCTTCTCTCCATTATCGTAATTTATCATAGTCCCATCCAACCCAAGTAATATTCTTCTCCCTTCTTTAAACCTCTCTTTCCTCAAAGAACTAAATCAAAAACAAAATATATTTATTTTGTTTTCATTTCCATCCTTCACTAACTCCAGCTCCTTTAGAATTTTGGCACTTATTCCATATTAATTATTTTTATCTTCAGCTTTCACTAACTCTTGTTACTTCTCCCTTCTGAATGTCTTTTTAAAATTCATGCTTATTGTTGAATTCATTGTATATGCATATTGTTCACTGTAGACAGTGCTTCCTCCTCTTTCTCTTTGGAATTGTTTTTCTTCTTTATGTCTTTAGAATTTTATACTTGAAATCTTCCCAAGAGAAATCTCTATCAATTTTAGGCCATATAATCATACCTATTCTTTCTCTAAACTTATAGAAATATACTCTTTCATCAAGCTAGAGTACAATATAATACCAGGCTTGAAATTCCTTTCCTTTATCATAAATTCTGTGATGAATTGTTTGATTCTTCCCAAAGTTTCCATCATTTCTACTTCAGCTAGTAGTTTTTTCTTGTTGGTAAGAATCAGATCTAGAATAGAATTTCCTATGTTGGTTCCTCTGACTTTTGATGCAGGAAATTACCATTAAGGCAAATCAAGAAATTATAAGCTGATCTCCTTTTGGCAGGAGGATGTTACAGCAGATGTCTGGATAATTGCAAATCTGCCACCACAACTCTATATCATGTTTTTATATCAAGCTTATAATCTGTTTCCTGAATTCCTCACCTATTTATTATTTTTGTTCAGATAATGTATAATATATGCATATATATGTGTGTATATGTATGTATGTATATATACCTATTTACATGTATATGTAGGTATATCTTTTGGGTTTTCTTCCATTGATTGAAATTGAAATATATTATGCTTCCTTACTTTGATTCCCTGTTGTTGTTGGTTTTGGAGGGTATATCTTCTTAAATATAAAGCTAATCTGTTACATTTTTTACTCTTTAAAAAAGAATAAGATGTATCCTAACAGAATATTTATTTCAATCATGAATCTCATTCAGGACAGCTAGGTGGAATGCTAAACCTGGAATCAGGAACACCTAAGTTCAAATCTGAACTCAGACACCTATTAACTGTGTGATCATGGGCAAAACATTTAACTTCTCTCTGCCTGTTTCCTCATCTGAAAAAGAAGTATAATAATAACACCTACCTCATAAGATTGATGTAAAGATCCAAAATAATATTTATAAATCATTTTGCAAATCTTAACACACATATAAATGCTAGCAGAAAAAAGTCATAGTGAGATCTATGAAGTCAAATATGCTTCCTTATGGTTATTTAAGAGCTTTAAATCATTCATGATACATCATACTTTGTGCATTTGTGTAGAGACATGTAGAATAATGGTAATTATATTACCAACTTCTTTCTTGAATTTTATCTCTTCTAAATTTAGAGGTACCTCTGCTATTCTTACTAAGTGGTAGCTACTCATTATATATATAGGCAGTTTTGTCACTCTTTTTAAGTTTAATGCTGTGTTGGCTAAATTCTAAAGGTATACTCCATCTCTGGCCAGGAAACTGTCATTCTCATGTTTTAAGTCATGGCTTAAACATTCTAGTTCCATTTTCACAGATCATTTTTCTTAATTAGCCATTCACTTTCCAATTCTACCTTTCTTTTCCAAAGCTGTTGCCATCACCTGGCAGCAGGTGTCAAAACATCACCTGTGCCCTCAAAGTTCTGAATTTCTTGTCCAGTACTTCATAATTTCTAGTATTCCTATTTCTCTTATAGATTACTTCTGGCAGTATCATTTTTGCCCACACAAACCACTAGGAGTGGATAGTAGTCACCTAATTTGGTAAATTTGGGGAACTTTATCCTATTTTAGTTTCATGCCTGGGGAAAACAGCAGACCTCTCTTTTACAGCTATCAGCTTAATAGACCTCAGTCTCTGTCACAAAAAAAATTGCCAATCACCACTTCTCATCTTTTCTTTTTTTAACCCTTACTGGAAAATCTCTTCTAAAAGAATCCATAAACCATGTCATCATTCCTTGCAGAATAAGCAGGGACTTCTTCCAAGCATATAGTTCCCCTATTTTCAATGTAAAGCAGAGGAAGACTAGTAATACCTCTTTGGTTTTTCCTTCTTAAAGGTAGTCAACATGATGCATATTAATGTAATTAATATCATCCCAAAACTTTATCATGAGAATTAAAAATCCTTGTGTAATTGGGAAATAAAAACTGACCATTTGTTTTACATGATTAATTATAGCTATGCTTTTTCACAACCCCTTATCCATAGATCTTCCTTGCAAAACATGTAGGAGGAAGGATTGTTGTAATACTTTTCTACCCCAAAGAAAGGAAAAGGTAGTGTCATCACTATACATGGAAGGGGAAATCCCCTCAGGGGCAAACCCAGAAGTATTTTTTTTCCAGATGCACAGAAAAGCTGTCAACAATTTTCTATGCTAGTGTTGAAGGGGCTCAAGGAAATTGGATTTTTCAGGTTCTTTGGAAGCTGCCAGCTTAGGTTAAAAAAAAGTTTGCTTGAATTTGGCAGAAGTATGGTTGCAGTGGAAGATTGGAAAGTCATAGACTCCTGGGATTCTTAGAATGCTAGCTTTGGGAAGGAGCTCTAGACATCATCTTATCGGAAACCATCCTTTTAGCCAATGCAGAAATGGAGGATCAGAGAAGTTCAGCCTAGTAGGACTAGATACCAAGACTTCTAACTACAAAACCAATGTTCTTTGCCACTACATCGTACTGAGTGGACAGAAAAAAAATGTTCTAAACTTTGCATCTTCAAAAGGCATTTATCATTGTAACATCTTATCACAAAAGAAGGGAACTGGGCAAATAATGAATCTCTGTGGCACAGACAGTAAGGATGGCAGCTGGCATGGCAAGATTATGGAAGCATTTTTATGTGTTTTGTTTTGTTTTTGAGCCTGAAAATCCCTAAGCTAAACTCCTCCTTTTTATGACCATTTTTCTACCACATATTTGAGTTATGAGGGCTTCAAGGCATTTTTTTGAGATATGTATGAGTCAGTCAGACCTCTTCTCAGACTGTGGGAAAGGATGAAAGTCCACTTAATAACCAATGTGTGTGCTGGCTGTCTCTTCTGCTGTGTCTCTCTGGGATCTCAGCCTAGCAAAGCTCTTGTTTCCCAGAAGCATGAGGATGAGTTGACAGAATGCACCATTGTTGGTTTAGTGGTTCTTTTTCAGTAAAGAATGATGTAAATGTTACACAATGTCCACTCATCTCTGATGAGACAACCTTCTGACCTTTCCTTATGCTGCAGATTGGAACAGGAAATACCTCAAATCTTGAAATGTCACCTATTGCCTTGTAGCAATAGAAGCTAAGGACTTAAACAGATGGCTTTAGTCAGATCTCTTTCCTCCTTAAAAAGATAACAATAATAATAATTCTTTTATAAAAGCATTAACTTTCCTCAGCTCTCCAATTTTTTAAAAATAATTTTGTAATTCAGTGGTTCAGGGATCCATATTTCCTTTGGTTCTCTGCCCAAATGGGGGGAACTTTGGGGGACCCAGCTAACAGCTTCTCTTGAGCACCATTGTAGATTGACTTTCTAAGTTTTGATGGCCCCTTTTCTAGTGATGGACTATTCTAAAGGAAACTAGGGTGATGTTCAGATTGCAGAACGGTGGCTCACTGGTAGATTATACTGTCCTCTCAAAGCTTTTATAGTTCAAAAGAACCTTGCAGAGCTTATGCTTGAGTGGGGGGGGGGGGGTTTAGCCTTCTAAAAACCTTTTCCTCATGTCAAGGCATCTGAATGGGACTTTAATGCAAATTTTTTTAGATGAGAAGCAGAATTGATTAGTGAACAAGGAAATGGCTTCTGAACCATGAAAACTTAGGTTTGGGTCTCTCTTTCACTGGCTGTGTGGCCCACGTTACTTCTCTGTATCCATGCCTCTAGGCATTGCAAAGGAGCTGACCTGTGTTAGAAGAAGGAGATTCCCCCATTGGACAGTTCTCTATGTCCGTGAAGTCAGAAGTCCAGGTCCAGGCCCTTTCCTTGTCATTAAATTTAGAGAGGCAGTAAAGAAAATCCTGAGTCCTGCCCTGACACATATTGGCTCTGTGACTGAGCAAAATACCCAACTACTTGGTTCTCTAGGCAGCTCTCTAAGATTATAAATTACAAAACAATGATGATTTGTAGTAGTTGAAGCAATAGTCATGCAGTGGATAGAGTTCAGGACCTGAAGGCAGAAAGGCTTGAGTTCAAATCCAGCCTCAGAAACTTAATAGTTTTTGCCTCAGTTTCCTCAAATATACAATGAAAATGATATTTCTCAGGGTTGTCTCAAATGAAATAATATTTGTAAAGCTCTTAGCACAGTGTTGCTTAATTAACCATGTTTGCTCCCTACCTTTTGCCAAGAATTCCCTGCACTAAAGAAATCATAGGTCCAGACCAAAAGAATTAGGTATTATAAAAAGAGTGATAATGTGAACGAAGTCCCCTCCCAATAAGTTTTGTTAAATTAGTGATACATGACTAATTTTATGTCATCTCAAGACATCCCCCAGGTGAGGGGGTGGGTAAAAAAAAAAAAGGAAGTGAACTGTGTCTGGTTTCATTATGATGATCAGCCCTC
The DNA here is from genome assembly GCF_048593235.1 of Sminthopsis crassicaudata. Classification (NCBI taxonomy): domain Eukaryota; kingdom Metazoa; phylum Chordata; class Mammalia; order Dasyuromorphia; family Dasyuridae; genus Sminthopsis; species Sminthopsis crassicaudata. The sequence continues at coordinate 220,803,684 of NC_133620.1, forward strand.
CATCAATCCTCATCTTACGAACAGGACTGTGCAGAAAGCCTACGCTCTGGAATCTGCTTCATGATTAAACATCCTCTTGACTTAGATAGCTCCATGTAGAAGAAATAAATATGAATGCAAATATTTATTCAGAATTTCCTCTTGCAACTTACCAAGAAGGATTATATACACATGTGCAACTGAGCTAGTTCCTAAAGGGAGTTGTTTGTTGGATGATTTATCCCCTATCGTCTTTTGAAAACACAATACAATTTCCTGGCAGAATCCCCCTGGCACACTTCTCTTTCATGTTTTCCTTTGAAATAGGTAAAGAGGAAAACATTCTTGGAAAGATTCCTTCCAGCTCTGCAAATAAGCCTAGAGTCCTTATCTATGAGGTTCAATGCCCTGTAACTTAGTAGGTGCTTCATAAAGGCTGTTGACTAATTGATTCATTCATCTATCACCAGCTTGTTGGCACAGAAATTTTGGAAGGCCATCTACTAAAAAATAAAGGAGAGCTTGTAATTTACCTTAGTAAAGATACTGAGTACTTACACTGATGAAATTACAGGTCATTAATGTATTGAATGATATTTAGTGTAGTGAAATTGAGAGGATTTTTTTTTAACTTGGTTAAGATATTGAAGAGTGAAAATCAAATGAGAGAAATCCAATTGTTTAGGGAAATTTAGTAACACAAACATCAGTTTCCCAAAATTATCAGTATTAGGTCTCCATAGTCTGATTTTTTCACAAGGGAGGGGAAAAGTGTGAAAACTGAAATGATAATGACCCAAACTTAAATAGAAAATGTCTACTTGGGTGGACATAAGGGATCACTACAGGAAAGTTAACAGTCCCTTCTTTGATCTTGGCCAAAATGTGACCTATCAGATCTTCTTTTCTGTCCCCAAAATCAATCATTGTTTTGGTAAAAAGGCTTTTGAGTGATTTTATTTGGTAACCAAAATTCACTCTACAAATAACAAAAAAAGTCAGATATTTTGTTTAGCATTACAAATTGATATGGTTTAAATGAGTACTTTAATGTTTAGAACTCAAGATTTAAAATTCTAAACTCAGAAAAATAGTCCTTTAAGATTGATTGTTGATGACTTGAATGGAAAACATACCTATCTCTTACTTTTCTCATGATTGGCAACAAAACAACTGCTAGGATTATAGACCATGCTTTTTTTAAAAGGGCAGTTAAAAACAAGGATGCAAGCTTAAAAGTTAATAATTATTGAGAAAATGTTGAGAAATCCCTAAAGAGTGTAACATATGTATATTCTTTTTAAAAAATAAAAAATTAAATGCATTTATGTTGTGTATTTTCATATTTATTTAAGTAACTTTAATTGTACTTTTATTTTCCTAGTCACAGTTCAGTCTTTGCATCATGTGTCATACAGCTGCAGGTTTGATTCCCATTGGCACTATCAGGCTGTTAATTTTACTTATCATAAATGTGTTGCAAAGTATGTATTTAAAAAAAGAAAAAAGAAACCACAAGAGATCAAACTCTTAAGGGATTGGTTTTTGTTTTGTTTTGTTTTGTTTTGTTTTAAGATTAAAATTGCCTAGTTAAGAGAGTCTTTGGAAGGCAAGAAGCTTAGGTTGTATAAAATCATTGAGGGCAGTGTCTCTGCTTACCTAATCTTTGAATGCTTAGCCCGAAGCATTGTGCTACAAATTATCTATGTTTAAGAAGGAACTGATTTTATGAAGCATCTTGATATATAATATGAATGGGAGTACTGGACTTGGGTTCAAATGTTACCTCTTAAAACAATCTCTTTATTATAAAATTAAAAAACAAAACAATCTCTTTTTACCTCTCCTTACCTACTAGCTTCTCCCCTGCTGCCTATAAAACATACCCACAATCTCCTCTATCCTTTAAGGAAAAAAAAAAAAAATCTTAACTTAAATCAGCCATCCATACCCTGTTACCATCCTAAATCTTTCCTTCTCAATTTACCTCCTCAAGAAAGTCATTTATACTAGATGGTGTGCTCACTCCCTTCCCTCTCACTCTGTTCTAAATTCTCATCATACAATTAAAAATACTCTCTCCATTTAACAATGATCTTTTAGTTGTCAAAACTAATAGTATTTTTTCATTTTTTTATCCTTCTTGATCTCTCCTTACTCTTTGGCACTGTCAATTATTCTCTCTTCTGGGATACACTATCCCCCCACCTCTTTCTCTCTCTTTCTCTCTCTGTGTGTCTCTCTCTTTCTGTCTCTCTCTCATTCTCTCTTTCTCTCTGTCTCTTTCTCTCTCTCTCTTTCTCTTTCTCTCTCTCTGTCTCTGTCTCTCTCTCTCTGTCTGTCTGTCTCTCTCTCTGTTTCTCTCTCTTTCTCTTTCTCTCTGTCTCTCTCTCTCTGTCTCTGTCTCTCTTTCTTTCTCTCCCTCTCTCCCCTTTTCCTTCCTACATATCTCTCTCTCTCTCTCCCTCTCCCTCTCTCCCTCTCCCTCTCTCCCTCTCTCTCTCTCTCTCTCTCTCTCTCTCTCTCTCTCTCTCTCTCTCTCTCTCTCTCTCTCTCTCTCTCTCTCTCTCTCCCCCTCTTTCCCCATTCTGGGTGGATGACCACTCTCAGTAACTATGGGAGTCAATACCCCCTTCAGATTCTCTCCTAGGTCTTCTACTCTTTTCCGCCATTCTATCTTGTCTGCTGAGAGCAGCAGCTTCCGTGTATTCAAAACAAGTCTCCAACACAGATTTTCTCTTCCAAACTTTTCTGTTACTGTCAGGATATCACAATTCTTCGAGTCACCTGTGCTCTCAACCTTGGTATAGCCCCTTTACACTAACATATCCAATCTATTTCCAGTCTTGCCATTTCTACTTAGACACCATCTTTCCTTAACCTTCTCTTCTTTCCATTCACATAGGTACCATCCTCATGACACTCACCTAGATTATAATTAAATTGTAATTTACTTTCGATTGGTTTCCCTGGCTCAGATCTCTTCTTGCTCCAATCTGTTCTCCAACCACCTGACAAAGTGGATCTCCTCAACTGCAGGTCTGACCATGCCATCCTCCTCTCCAGTAAACCCCAGTGGTTCCATTTTACCACAAGATCAAATATAAAATCTTCTGCATGGCATTTAAAGTCCATTTTATATTCTGGGTCCTTTCTACTTTCCCAGTTTGATTATACTTTACTATCCTCTTAACACTCTGTGATCTAGCCATACTCTGTTATACAGAGAACACTCCATCAGATCACCTCTCTGCATCTGCACTTGCTTTCTACCATTTTTGGAATGCTTTCTCCTCTTCCTTCTACCATCTGCCTTCACTGGTTTCCTTAAAGTTAGATCAAGTCCTACCTTCAACAAGAGGTCTTTTACAACACCCACGCATCCCCTGTCTTCTCTCTGAGATTACCTTTCATTTAAAAAAAAAAAAAAATATATATATATATATATATATATATATGTCTTGTATATATGAAGTTATTTCCATGTCGTCTTTCACATTGGAATATGAGGTCCTTCAAAGAAATTTAAGCCATTTCTAGACATATGAGAAAAAAAAAAAGACTCTAAATCCCTATTGATTAGAAAAATGCAAATTAAGACAATTCTGAGATACCACTACACACCTCTCAGATTGGCTAAGATGACAGGAAAATATAATGATAAATGTTGGAGGGGATGTGGGAAAATTGGGACACTAAAATATTATTGGTGGAGTTGTGAATTGGTCCAACCATTATGGAGAACAATTTGGAACTATGCTCAAAAAGTTATCAAACTGTGCATACCCTTTGTTTCCACTGGGCTTATATCCAAAAGAGATCTTAAAGGAGGGAAAGGGACCCACATGTGCAAAAATATTTGTGGCAGCCTTTTTGTAGTGACAGGGAACTAAAAACTGAGTGGATGCCCATCAATAATCCATGGCTGAATAAGTTATGGTATATGAATGTTATAGAAAATTGTTCTGTAAGAAACAATCAGCAGGATGATTTCAGAAAGGCCTGGGGAGACTTACATGAACTAATTCTAAGTGAAGTGAATAGAAAAAAAAGAACACTGTGTACAGTGTTACACAGCAACAAGAAGATTATATGATGATCAACTGATGGATATGGCTCTTTTCAACAATGAGATGATTCAGGCCAATTCCAATAGACTTGTGATAGAGAGAGCCATCTGCATCAAGAAGGAGATCTATAGGGACTGAAGGTGAATCATAACATAGGATTTTTACCTTTTTTGTCATTATTTCCTTTTTCTTTCTCAGTTTTTCCTTTTTGATCTGATTTTTCTTGTGCAGCTTGATAATTGTGGAAATATGCACAGAAGAATTGCATGTATTTAACATGTATTGGATTACTTGCCATCTAATGGAGCAAGTAGGAGGAAGGGAGGGACAAAAAATTGGAACAAAAGGTTTTGCAAGATTGAATGTTGAAAATTAACTTTGCATGTATTTTGAAAATAAAAAGCTATTATTAAAAAATGTTTTAAAGAATGTGAGGTCCTTGAAAGGAGAATATATCTTTACTTTTCAGGGAATCCTCAGGACTAAACACAAGGCCTGGCCCATAATAAGTGCTTTAATAAATTACCCATTGATTAACTGACTATCACCATGGACACAACCTGAGTACTAGTTTATTCATCTGTAAAATAGAAGTAATTACATTTACAGTATCTTCCCTAGGGTGAAAATAATAATAAACATAAATGCCAGGTATCATTAATTGAGTTAGTATGGATAATGAATAGAGTACTGGCCTGAGAGTCAAGAAGACCTGGATTCAAGCATATTAGCTCTGTGGATCTATACAAGGCATGTAACCTCTCCCAAAATAACTCTTTCTAAGACTATATATTGCAGAATTAGATGCTATATAGATTGATAAAGAGAATATTCTTATTGGGAGTTCCATATACAAACTCAATAAAAAAGCATTTCTGATTATCTATGTAAAGATAATCCACAATTATCTGAACAAAATAAGTAACTTAGAACATAAAAACCCTAACTCATGATTCGTGGTGTTGTTGCTGTTCATTCATTTCTGTCACGTTTTACTCTTTGTGACACTATTTAGGGTTTTCTTGGCAAAGATACTGGAATGGTTTGCCCTTTTCTTTTTCAGACCATTTTTACAGATTAAGAAACTGAGGCAAACAAGATTACATGATTTTCCTAGGGTCGCATAGCTAATAAGTTTCTGAGACCAGATTTGAACTCAGGAAGATGGGTTTTCCTAACTGCAGGTCTGATTCTCTATCCATTGCACCACCTAGCTGCTTCCGTGATATGTAGAATGGTTTGACTAAAGAAAACATTACCAGCAGCAACAGATGCTCTACATTTCGATTTTCATTAGAAATATTAGAAACATGAAGTAGTGGACAGAGTGCTTGGTTTAGAATCAGAAGCCTTGAGTTTGAATTATGATTCAGTCATTCAGTCAGTTCAGTCTTTACCTAATCATGAGATCTTGTCACTTCTAGTATCAGTGATTATTAGTGGCCTGAGAAAAAAAATTAGTAAACTTTTGAAAGTAAGCAGACTTCCAGTAGGATAGACTCAAAGTTTATTTTTAATTAAAACTGTTTGCCAGCTGCCCCTTCTCCTCTACATTTGTCCAAACAAAATCACACAGACATCAAGCCCTTGAGTTTTGGTAGAGAAAACAGTATGATTCATTATCTTGATGTGCCACATAAGGGGAAAAAAAACCCTATCATATTTGCCATTAGAGGACCTAACTAACGTTCAAATCCTGGCTCTATTATCTACTACTCTGTGACCTTGGACAAGTCATTTGTTCTCTTGAGACAAGTTCCTTAATTTCAGTTTCCTTATCTGTAAAATGGAGGAGTTGAATTCAGTGGCCTCTCATTTCTACATCCTAGACCCTAATCAGTGAGATTTGTTACCAGCTTGATGGCACAACAACTCTGAAAAGGCCACCTACCTGTAGACCCCTAACCCTGGATTATTACCATGGAATAGATTTAGAGGGTCCATGGACTACAATGGTCAATGTAATTTATTTCCTTTATCATCCTAGGTACTTTTTTAAAAATGTATTTAAAATATTATTCTGAGAAGGGGACCATGTATAGGCTGCCAAGAACTACTGTACTAAGACATAAGAGAGGTATCTGCTATGTGTTCAAAAATAAGCACCAAGTGCCCACACAGAAGAAATTACAGTTCATTGATTTAAGTACAATAAGAAGATGTTGAACTTTGGAATGGGTAACCAAAAGAGGTTGTGGAATCTCTAAAAAGAGAACTTCAGATAGTTTCACAGAGGGATTGTGGTGACTTTATTTCCAGTAAATACTAGCACCTTTGCCCCCAGAGTATTCTTTTTTTGTGCTGCCAAGGACACTGTATGATCTCGTCTAGTTGTAAGAGCATTAGACCGTAAATCAAGACATCTGGTTTGCAGCATCATCTTTGCTGCTGACTAACTTGAGGCTTCTGGACAAATTACTTTCTGTGTCTCCTTTTCTCCATCTAGTATAATAGTTAGGTTTATAGAGAACTTTATGGCTAAAGAAGCACTTACAATACATGATCTTATTTTATATATAAAATGGGTATGGTATTGCCAATCCCTAATAATTTCACTGTATTGTTTGGGGAAAGAAGGTGGCAAATGAAAGAACAGTTGTGATGAAGCATTCAGAGTATTATGTATGGTCTTTCTTCCCTCGAAAACGTAATTTAATTTTGCAAAAATCTGCTTTTAAAAAATTAATAGTACCAAGAAAATGTAATTCAGAATTTCTTAACTTGCCAGAGAAGTGTGAAACTGTTTCTAACAGATGTTCTCCATGATCTCCAAAACGTAAACATGTTTGCAAGATGATAGTGAGACAACCTGTTTACATGAGGAAGTCCTTTAAAAAGCAAACAAAAAAGTCTCACCCAGATCAGTCATTGTGATCAAAGCCGACTTGATTATTAGGGTGTAAAGAGAACTGATGAGTCAATCTTGCACCACCGCAGCGGTCTCCAGATTTCAGTTTCGTAATAGAGTTTCTTTTCAGGAATATTCTTCACTGACACACAAATCCGATTTTCTTGCTAAAATGTTTTCTCGATTTTTGTCAAACCGAAATACCAGGGTCTCTTCAAAAGATGATGGTGAGACCTTAGAATTGATGGGATTTGTTTGCAGCCAACTTTTTTCCTCAGGAAGAAACAAGAGTTTTTGCTGGATTCTTTGGATACCTTGGGGAAAAGGGAAAGGGGTGGAGCTCTAATTAAGTGGGTGGTAGATTGGGGCTTTTTGCATCTTTCTCCTGGTTACTCAGACAAGATAGAAACTTTCAGACTGTGTGGTGATTGAAAATACCTTTCTGAATCAAAGTGTGATATTTTGATCATTTCTCATGCCTGAGTATTCTGGGTAGTATGCATGTTCAAGTGAATGACTGACTCATGAATTAAGATGCAAAGTACTTCTCTGAACAGTGGTTGGAAGTGAATTTTTAAATCCAGAGCAAGACCCAGATCATGATTTTTATATTCTTGAGTGTCTTTTATAATACTTATAATTCCCAAAAAGTGATTGTACTCTAGGCATTATCCCCAGCTGGAAGTCAGGGTATACAGATAAAGATGCCTATGCTGAAATGAAAATTTTGTGTCTTACATTTTTATAACACAATATGTCTCTGATTTAGATGGATTGCAAATGAATGAATTAGTAATTGATTAATGAAAAAGTATTTTTAAACACTATATGGCTAGCACTGTATTAGGTGGTAGTATAGAAATATAAATCCTCCAAGAGCTTCAGACTTTATATAATAGGGAAGTTTAATCAAGTCTTGGTCTGGAGAGGACAGTCATTTGACATGTCCTTTCCAGAAGCAGCGGTCACATTGATTTTATTACTGTACCTTGAGCTGGAAGTAAAAAATGGGGGTGAGGGAGAGGAGTGGTTGTTTGGAAGTCAGAATACCTTTCCAACATAAGTAATAGAATGGTATGCATTATATCCCCAGCACCATAAAGATAGGGAATGAGCAGCATTACTTTTATCTCTACCTCCTCCCCTCAGTTCCTGAACCAGGAAAAGGGAAAAACAGCATGGCATCCTTCTCAAATGACCCTCGTGGGTTCTACTATATGAAAACGTGTGCATACAAAATGGCAACCTCTCTCGAGATTTAAGGATCTCAAGTTAGAATGGATTTCAAAGGTCATTCAATACAACCTCTACATGAATAGGAATCTCCCTCGGTAGTATTCCTGGTAAATGGTCATGAAGACTCCCAGAACATCCCATTCTACATTGGGACAGCTCTAACTGTGAAGTTTTTCCATTATTCTGTTATCTGCCTCAATACAGCTTTTACTCTTACTACTAATTCTGCTCTCTAGAACAAAGCAAGAGAGGGATGCTGCTACAGAAAGCCCTTCAGAATAGAGTTATCAGGTGATTTCTGCTTTTTTCTGGCTAAATATTTCCATATTCCCCATCCCTGTCTCCTCACTATACTGGTCACCTTCTTTTGGACCAATGTCCTTCCTAAGTTGTGGAACTCTGAATTGAACTCAGTGTTTCAGATGGATACCCAGTATCATTGTCACTTTTTATTCTAAGCACCATACCCCCTCTTAATGCAGCCTAAAATCGTTATCTTTTTTTTCTGCCACATCATAGTGTTGACTCATATTGAGCTTATAGTCCACTTACCTCCTCCCCAATTCTCTTTCATTTGCCCCAGATGTTTTTCACACAATTTTCTACCAGACAGAAAACATTAGATTTGCTACTAGTCATTAGATTCTCAAGCTGTTTCCCATAGAACTCTGTTTAATCAATGATATAGCTTAAATGGTATAAATTAATGCAATCAGCTATGTCATTTATCAAATGAGTATTTTTGGACCAGCCTGAAAAACAAACTACCATTTATACTATTATTTCTATGGGAAAAAATATGCTCTAGGTTCATCCCCAAGAAATCTATCAGCCCAGAGTAGGTCTTAATTTTGTTACGGTTACTACTGAGGCCTGGACCATTCTTGTGTACGGACCATTCCTCATTGGTGGCTTTTTGTGTCTTTAGAATTGTCTGTATGATCTAGTCAATCCTCCACATGGAACTGCCCTAGTCAATATCCCAGTAACATCATTGATCATACATTTGAAAAAGAAAATCCTTCTATAAGCTTGAAGAGCTCTGTCTTAAGATCAGCTACTCATCACTAGCCCAGAACTCTTGGTAGGATCTCTATTCAGTCTTCTGCTTCCTCTCTCCTAGACTGCCCCTGACCTGCACCTACTTCTTCTCATACATATACTCTGGTCCCACCTCTGCTCAACCTCACCTTGAGGCAGCAGTATCTCTATGGTCCCCTGAAAGCCCATTTCTCCCATCACCTGGGACTTTCCCAGCTACTTTATTTTATTTACTCTGTCTAAAGCTCTTTTTTCTGTAAAATGATATACCCCCTATAAGGCTATTTTAGTAAAATTGTCTTTTTAATGAACCATTTTTGTGTCGTTGGTCTAGGTATATTTGTTTTTAAATGTCATAAATATTTTCATGCAAATCAGGAATGATGCCTTTCATATGTTTAGGGATATTAAATTTCCAAGTGTAGATATTTTAGAGAAAATATTATAAGCTGTGTTGGAAAGATAAAGCCTTCATGTAGACCCTTTAGGAATGAGTCCTAAAGAGCAGAATTGTGAAGAACATTTCTTTATTAAAAAAAAAAAATGAATGTGGAAAGGAAATAAAAAATAGAAGAAGAGTGCCAAACAATTTTCCCCATTCATCTGGAGGAAGGAAAGGGTTCTGTGATTACAGATTATAAAATAATAGATTTAGAACTGGAAGGAATTGGAAAGATCATCAGATCCAAATTTCCCATGATACAGATGAGGAAACTGAGGCCCAAAGTAGTTAAAGGACTGGCCCAAGGTCACATACCTAAGACATGTTTAAGATGAGATTCAAACCTAGGGCTTCCTAAATTTAGTTTGAAATCCATTGCTCTCTTATCACATTATCTACCCTCTGGAAAGTGAATAAAACTATAAACATTCAAGAAGCAGGATGACTGAAGAGAGAGGGATGATAGAGAATAAATGACAATTTCTGGGGCAGAAATACCCCAGGTGGACAGCAACTGATTTGATAAGATTGGCTATGTTAACAGCACAGTTTCACCACAGGCTATATAGGCAACTGGGGTATAAAATGGGATGGGAATAACTCAACCCCTGTAGAATTTAGTCCAAAAGTATCCGAACCAGAATAATGGGAGTCTAGTTGGAGATGTTTCAGAACAATGAGAGCCTAGAAGGGATTTTCAATTAATTTAATTTGAATTTACTTTAAACTGAGGCAGTGTAAATTTAAGAAAAATGTGACAAACCTCAACCTTAAAATATTTGTACTAGTGAATTCTTTCATATTTTAGTAAAAATTTAATTGTGCTCCTGAACCACCTGTTGTAGTTAGGTTGTGGAAAAGGCCTTGACATCATACCAAGGTAGCTTAGACTTCATCTAATCCAGCCTCCTCGATTACAGATAAGGAAAGGATCCAAAAAGTTAAGTGATTTGTCCAAGATCATACAAGAAGCACCATCAGAAAAAACGAAAATTGTGACAAATAAAGTTCATGACCCAGGTTTTTCACAGGAGAAATCTCCTTCCATTTCCCCTTGAGGGAACACTAAATCATCTGTCCAGCAGAATAGACAAGTTACTATGCCCTATTTCTCCTAAAACCCATTTGGAATTTTTTTAAAGCATCATTGTATTTCTCCAGCTGAATGAGAGACCAAGCTGAATGGTCTGGCACTTCTTATTTTTTGGATTAAAAAATGAATACCTAGTGAATGACTTCATTGCCTGCAGTGCTGTCTGATTCTGTCATGGCATTTGATAGAACTTGTTAAGAGGATTAGGTAAGACAGGATATTGGTACATTTGAGGTCATTAAACCTAGAAGAAAAGAAAAGCCTTGCTAAATGTTAAACTAAATGCAGAATAGCTTAAGGACTTACTTTTCTGCTCTCTACCTAACAACTTTTATCTCTGTGCTTTAAGATGATAACAACAGACACTATCTATGGCAAAAACACCCTAGTCTAAAAGAAGCCCATTTGTAAGTGTCTGACATTGAAAGAGGAATTCAGATTTGTACATGGTTTGGTGTACTGTAGAAGCATGGAAAGGTATGTCATTCTGTGTTGCTTGGTTGGGGAAAATAATAAGTTATCATTTTAGGGAAAGGACATATAAATATATAGGATTAAAAACATAAATAACAAAAGCAGTCTTTTCATCTAACATCCAAAGTTTTTGCCATTTTCATTTTGAGGTCAGGGAAACAATGATAAGTCTGTTGAAGAGAGACTTAACTTATATTAAGTATTTTGTTAAATTCAATATTTCTCTCCAAATAGTTGATATTTTTCCTAATATCTCAGGTTTCTTTGGATCTTAATAGATGGGTTAATATTCAAAAATTATTCATGTAAAGTGTTATTTTTAATAAAGGAAGGAATTCTTATTTCCTTTTATTGAACCTGTTAACATTAAACTTTTTACTTTTTCTGAACTAAAAAAATATCAACTAAAGCATTATTGTTTACTGAATATAAGTTGTTTTTTTTTGTTTTGTTTTTTTAATGTTCTAAATCCATAAATAAGCTTAAGTAAACATTTCTGTAGGTTCTATGGCTACTGACATTGACCCTGTCAGATTTTTGAGTCTCTCTTCTGCCACCAAGCATTTAGGATCAGTGGACCAAGACTGAGGGCCTGGAAAAGGAGGGGTTTAAGCACTAGAGAACCAGGATACAATGGTACAAAACAAACCATAAGGGACCAAATGAGCAGAGTGACAGTTTAGCATACATTCAAGAGGTCACAACCAAGAGATCCTTTTACATAAAAGAAGACATTGAGTCCCCTAAATCTGCAGAGAAAAGCAGAAGTTAAAGTTCAGAGTGTTAGGCTGTGAAAAAGGAACAGATTCAATGCAATGTCTAAGTCAGGATGTGTATCCCTGTCCAGAGACTTAGATCTATCAGAAAGGTGTTGACCAGAAATGGGGACCAAATATGCAATTAAAATTCAAAGAAATGAGTGGATAGGGAGTAGTAATTATGCCTTGAAATCTAATGGAAGGGACCCCTCCATTTCCTTTGTTGCTAATACTCTCTCCATTCCCTGACCCCTGAAATTACTTTATGTTCATCTTGTATATTTTTAGGGTGTGCTTTTTTGTTGTTTTCTACCACAACCACTGCATGACTAGAATAAGTTCTTTGGGGGACAGGAACTGTCTTTGAATTTCCAGCACCTGGAACATAGGTGGCACTTAATATATTCTTGTTTAAAAAAAAATGATAATTGTTGAATCTAGAATAAGGAGTGTTTACCCTATGCCCCAAGTGATAAGCACTAGCCTCACATTATAGCTGAATTATAGATTTAGAAATGAAGACAAGATGACAGATGATACTACTTTCAAGAAGACCCTTTTCAAGAAGAGCACTTGAGGAGCAAAGAGCAACAATGGAAGTTGAATTCTTGGAAATGTCCTCACAGTTCTAAAGGATAAAGGGAAATTCTAAATGGTCCCCAGCAAAGTACTGAACCTGAGTTGTGGCAGGGAGTGACAGTAACTCTTAGGATTCAAAAAAGTACCTTTCATTATTGATAATCTGTCTCAGTTCTCTAGAAATGTTATACAAGAATATTCTAGGTGGGATAGAAAAATTCCTAGATGTAGATTTTCTGCCATATTCCTGCAGTTGCTACCCCAAAAGTGGTAATTTCTCCTTCCTCTTCTAGGTACCCCCTTTCAATTATGTCCCTGACTAGGATGAGTTATAAGGGCCTAAGTGAATGTTCTTCTTTGATCCTCTGAAAACCAGTTTAGTACATCTGCAAACATTTGTAAAGCACTTATTATTTGCAAGCTTTTCTATTTTACACTTGATTCATAAGACCAAAAAATTTTTCCTGCCTTCAAAGTGCTTATATTTTTACATTAGTTAAATTATGTTCACAGGTATTTAGTTCCATTCAAGAAATCCTAAATACCTGTTGTGTGAAGAGCATTGTAATAGGCACTGAGATAGGTACAAAGAAAAATCCTTGTCAGTCAAGTTCACAGTCTAACAGGGACATGTTACATACACAAATGATAAGATAATAGCAAATGCAAGATAGGTTCATATTTTTAAAATGCAAACATGTTGCTTATCTAGACTAATTCTGGACTTTTACTGATGAATAGTAATGTGCTTAGACAGGAAAGTGAACCAGAGGTGAACCAGAGGTGTCCAAGGTGGACCAGAAAGCAACAGAGCTCTGGACTAGATACTTTGCAGTAGCAGTGCAAGGAGGCAGTCAGAGGCAATTACCAGATATATCCTGAATACCCTTTTCAAGAACATTGCTGTCAGAGTTTTAACACTTGAGTGAAGGGGGTAGGGTATAATGTAGCAGCCAATATTCAATCTTTTCTATTCCTTCCTCCCTATTGAAGAGGGGGCAAAACGAATCCTCAGGTCTTTCCTGTCTCTTCCCTAAGATATGGGTTATGCCTTATTCTTTTGTTGTATGACCTTTTTTTTAGTCATCACTCTCTCTTTCCTTTCCCCATCTCTCAGAAGTCTTAGTCAATCAAGTTTTATTACAAGAATTTTCTCCTATAGCTAGAGGCAGTATAATGACCTGCAAGATCACATGGTCCCTTCTTCTATTTTATGGAGTTTATATCAGTTTTTTTAAATTACTAATATAACTATAATAGGTCAGAGCCCCCAAATGGGAAAATGGATAACATTTAGATAGCAGTTTGGATCTCTATCATAATTACAAGAAATAAATAATTTTTAAAAAATTATTGGTCAAAGGACACCCTCCATCCCCAAGACAAGAATAGACTAAGGGAGATTCCATATATATTCCAGCAAAGATCTTAAAGGCAACATATTAAATAATGATCAAGAAGTGCAAAAAGAAAATAACAGTGATACCACTAAGTATAAGCACAGTCACAGAGGAAAAGTCTTATCCATAAGTACTCTAGAAATGTCTAAGAGATAAGAAATGAGTTCAAAAATGAAATTATAAGTGAAATAAAAGCTTTGGCAAAAAGCATTGGAAAGAGAATAAATAGATTAGAATAGAAAGTTAAAACCTCATCTAAATAATAGATTCTCTAAAAATTTTAAATGGAACAAACAAATCTCAGAGATTTTATATTAAAACAAAAATGCATTAAGTATATTAAAATAAAATCAAAAGACTGAATTTTTTCAAAATATAAGATATTTACTATTAAAAATTATCTGAAAAATAAGTTGAGGAGAGATGAGAACATCATATTTAAAGAAATTATAAGACTTCATATATCTATTAGAATGAAAGAAATTTAAAATGGACAGTATCCATCTTATCATATCTAGAAAGAAACCTCAAACTAAAAATACCCAGAATTATGTTATTACATCCCAAATCAAGAAAATTCTAAGCCAAAGGGAAAAATGCTAGAAGCAGTCAGAAAGGAAATTCAATTATTAGGAAACCCCAGTTAGGATCACATGGGATTATGATGCACTTGCTTTAAAGAAGAAACAATTTTTATGCCAAGAATAACTACCCTTTTATAAAACTTAGTAAACTGTAATAAGATTGGGAGTGGGGGAATTTCTTTAATGTATAAAGAACTTTCAAGTATTCCTAATGAAAAGCCAGAGCTCAGTAGAAATTTTTAAATGCAAATATCAAGAGAGACCTAAAAAAGTAAATATATTTGACATTTGTAAAGATCTAAATAATGATGGAGTGCTTGTATTCCAAAAGAAAAAAAAAGGTATAAGTATCTTCAAAAATTTAATGTCTTCAAGGTCACAGAGAGAGTTAAATAAGATAAAGAGAAGGCCTAAAAGCCATTTTTTCCTGTTGGTTTTAAAAGGAAAAGATAGGCTGGGGAATGTAGGGCAAAAGGCATATATGAAGGAAAAAATAGTACAAGGAAGTATTTATTTCATATCAATAGGATGCTCAAGAAAAAGAGTATACAAACATAAAAGAAGGCATCTCATAGAAGATGATATCTCATTAATCTATTATCTGAAGGAGGCAAAGAATCCTCAAATACAAACCAACAGAGAGAGAGAGAGAGAATTTGACCTAGACATACTTTAAACTAAATCAGGGATGTAAGATATAGAAAGGGACAAGAAAAGGAAAGGAAAACATGAAGAAGAATAAATTTGAGGAGTCAAACAAAACAGTCAGTAGCTTCAGATATTAATGAAAAAGAATAATTTTTAAAAAGAGAAAGAAATGGGTTTTTGAAAATAGAGATTAGAGTCTAGTTTGTTAAGGAGAAGAAAAGAAACATATTATTTCATTTTTAGATTGCTTTTATTGAACAGATTCCTTTTATTTTTCCATTGCTTTCCCTTCTTTATTAAAAAAAATAATAAAAAGGGAGGAAGGGTAGTGACAACTAGATGGAATAGTGAATAAAGCACTGGTCTTAGAATCAGGAGTATCTGAGTTCCAAAGCAACCTCAGACATTTATTAGCTATGTGACCATGAATGAGTCACTTAATCCTCATTGCCTAAAGAAAGGGAAAAAAGGGCAAAGCTTAACTCATCACAATCTATGCAGTCTTCCCTACTTCCCCAACATGGGGAGGGGGTAGAGTTTGTGAGGAACAGGAGTAAGATATGATGGAGAGAAATACACAATAAGTATTAACCGTGAACATGATTGAAATGAATTTATCCATAAAACAAAGGAGGATGTTAGAAGTGAAAAAGCAAAATCCAACTATATTTTGCTTGTAAGAAACATATCAGAAACAAAAAAAAAAAAAAAAAAAAAAAATCACATAGAATTAAAATGAAAAACTAGGAGCAGAATATATTATGCTTCAGGTGAACTTTAAAAAAAAAAAGGTAGCAATCATGATCTCAAACAAGGCAACAATAAAAATAGACATGATTAAAACAGATAAGGAAAGAAACTGCATTAAGCTTAAAGGCACCACAGATATGAAATAATATCAATACTTCACACACACACACACACACACACACACACACACTCTGAATAAGTGGTTGAAGGAAAAATTAGTGAAATCATAAGTAGAAATAAAAAAGCAAAACTATGTCAATAATAGCTAACATTTATAGCATAGTTTAAGGTTTGCAATATACTTTCCAGCTATCTCATTTTATTTTTACAATAACTCTGGGAGGTAAGTGCTATTATTATCCCCATTTTATAGATGAGGAAAGCGAGCCAAATAGAGGTTAAGTGACTTGCCCAATTAAATGATCTGTTTTCTCTCTCTTTCATTAATGAAAGTATTTAGAGATGTAATGAATTGGAAATTGTATGTAAATTGGGCGTGAAACTAAAGTAGAAAAACAACAAATTAAAAACAAAGCAAAACAAAACAAAAATAGAAATCCTGCTAAACTAAAGAAGAAAGCAATTATTTTTTTTAAAAAATAGTTTGTAAATAAAACCAATAAATAAAACTGGTTCTAACTTATGAGATAAAAGCAATAAAATTAACTATGGACTAGGGTGATACCATCCCATGAAAATAAAAAGAGAAGGGAAAACCAAATTGCCAATATAAGAAAATGAAAATGAAAAATTCACAATAAATGAAAAAGAAATTATTAAAAACTATTTTGCCTAATTATATGCCAATCAAATTAATAATATTATTTAATATTTAAAACAATGTAAAAACCCATAGTAATAAAAGAAAAATAATGAATTTAACTCATTATAAGAAAAAAAATTAAACAAGCCATAAACAGACTTTCTACAGGGAGAAAAAATAAACAACCAAATAGATTTACAAGCAGATTCCCTCTGGTATAACCTAAATTGCTTTTGAAAATAGGAAAAGGTATCCTAATAAACTCCTTATATGAAGCAATATTAGATAGAAACTAGAAAAAAAAACCTGTTAATTAATATCTTAAATAAATAACAATGGAAAAATATTAAATACAATATTGGTAAAAATGGATAAAACAATATTTTTAAACAATTTGGTAGTATACCCCAAATTTCACTAAATTGTGCATATCCTCAATCCAATAATATTACTGTTAAGCATAGATCCTGAAATATGCTATGGTTAGGTTGCATTTATATAAATAATGAAGAATTAATTCAATAATAGGAAAATTATAAATATAATGGACCATATTAATAACAAAACCAATAAAAATTAGTGGACTTTATCAATATAGGATTTGTAAGCATATTCTGTGTCCTTTTATATTTAAAAAATTTGAAAAATATAGGAATTAATGGGATAGGGGCTATATCTGTTATTTCATTGGTATAGGGAACTCTCGATTGAAGAAAGTCTTCTTACTAGTGCATTCTCTACAATTTATAGTCATAAAGAACCGCCTAGAGCACTGAGAAGTTACATGAATTGCCACAGTGCACATAGATATAATATAACAAAGTCAAGACTTGAACCCATATCGCTTTTATTTAGAGATGATATGGGCTCTCTATTGACTTCACAATGGTGCCATTAGGAATAAATAAAATTATTTATATGGTGGTAATATCTATCTAAAAACAAGTGCTAGAATTATCTGTAATGAGTAGAAACACTGGAGGCCTTTTATGTAAGATCAAGAGAAACCAAGAATATTAATTGTCACTGCAATTATTTAATGCAGTTCTGTAAACACATCTCTTAAGAGTAAAAAAAAGAAAAAAAGAAAATGAAGAAATAAACTGAAGCAAATAGAAAGCAAACTTATTGTTTTTGTTACAGCTAATATGCTCATTTACTTAGAAAATTCCTGGAAGTTCAATAATTAATAATTTCTATAAAGTCATAATATAAAAATAAAACAACATAAATTGTCAGCTTTTCTATACATTACCAACAAAACCCAACAGGAAGAAATAGAAAAACCATTCAAAATAACTACTGAATATATAAGATATCTTGGAATGCTGAAACCAAGACAAACATGAGAATTGTATGAATAGAAGTATAAACCATTCTTACTACAGAAATAAAAACAAAAGTAAATAACTGCAGAGCTATTAACTGCTTATGGTTAGGTGTTCCAATATAACAAAAATGAGAATAACTCCTTAAGATAATTTGCAGTTTCAGTGCCATACCAGTCAGAATATCAAAGACTTACTTTCTAGAACTTAAAAATATAATAAAATTTGTTGGGAGAAGGAAAACGTGAAGAGTCTCAAAGAACATAATGAAAAACAAGTAGAAAAGAAAAGATTCTAGCAACAAATTAAAGCATACCACAAAACAGGAATCATTAAAACTATTTTGTTCTGATTAAAAATTATAAAAATTGATCAGGACATTAGATAAGGTCCTCGTGACCCAAAAGCAAATGAACATACTTGCCTAGTATTGGATAAAATTCAAGAACACCAAAGGTTGGGGTAAAAAACTTGCAATTCAACAGAAAGTACCAGGAAAGTTAGAAATCATAATTAGACTGATCTCTCATACCATACAATCATATTAAGTACTAGTGGATACAAAACCTATCAATACTTAGCCTAAACATAAACAAAGTAGAGGAGCAAAAATGGGAATACATCTCACAACTAAGAATATGGGAAGAACTTTTACAGGGGACAACAAAGATAAAAATAGACAATTTTATTGCATAGAATTCCTTATGTTTTGAACAGATAAAATCGATGCAATTATAAGGAAAACAGTTAATTGGAGGAAATTCTTTGTAGTGTAAAAGATATATGCAAGATATATAGGTAATGCCTTCAGATATACATGAATAAAAACTATTCTTCTTCATTAACAAATAAATGGTGAAGGGATGTGAGCAAGTTCTCTAAACAAGAAAAGCATATTCAAGAATCAATATATATTTAAATGCTCCAAATTACTAAGAAAAAGAGAAATGCACATTGTGGTAACTGGCCTCATAGCCAATTTTATAATTGTAAAACAAAAAGATGTTGGCAGCTATTGGAAAGGCTATGAGAGGACCACCTACTAATGTAGCATTATCAGAGCTGTGAACAAGTCCAAATGTTCCAGTTACAGGAGCAATGTGTTGCACTGAACCTGAAGTTGTCAAACCTGAGTTTAAATTTTGATTCCTTGTTAGTTACCTCATCACTAAAATGAAAAGAGTGGTCTAAAATACCTGGAAGATTCTTTTTCTGATCCCAATTCTACTTTTAATTCTGTAATCTTATGGAAACAATTTGGTACTATACTCCAAATTTCATTAAATTGTGCATATCCTCAACCCAACAATATTACTGTTAGGCTTAGATCTTGAAAAAATACAATTAAAAAGAAAAAGATCCACGTGTACAAAAGAATAGTCAATATTTTTTGTTATACAAAGAACAGGAAATAAATTTGTTGGAATGGCTAACAAATGTCAGTATGTGAATGTAATGGACTAATTTCATGTTGAAATTAATAGAAACAGATCTAGAGAAACCTGGGAAGGCTTGTGTGAACTGATACAGAATGGAGTGAGTAGAACCAGAAAAACAATTTATACAATGACTACAGTCTTTGTAAAAGACTTACACAATCTTATGAAGAAAAACAATTATGAAAGACTTTAAGAACTATAATCAATGAAATGTCTGATTACAATTCCTGAGTACTAATGATGACTCTTGCTTGCTTTCTACTTTCTCAGCAGAAACATAATGATTTGGAGATGTCAGATGAGGTGCATATTTTCAGATGCAGCCAACATGTTGATTTATTTGGGGAGAAAATTCATTTTTTGGGAAGGAGAGGAAAGAGGGCTAAGAGACTAGGTGAAGAAATGATGATTTAAAAAAAAAAGTTTATCAATCATTTCTAAAAAGCAAACAGGAAAAGGACCACTAGAGAGAGACCAAAGCAAGCAGTGCAGAGTTGGAATTTCCATGTTAAATTTGTATTACACAAAGAACCCCAAGCTGTACATAGTGGTGAAAAAAAATGTACATAACCTGTACATAATGTACTAATACGATGCCAGCAAATTGAATTGATGGGTCTTTTGATGAGAGAACAGTCTGGTTCTGAATCATCAAAGCAACCAGTAAATTAGACATTGGGATATATGTCACTTTCTCAAGAAAAAAAAATTTACCAACAATTGTCTCTGACTAGTTTAGAATCATCATTTGCCTGATTTGTGGCTACATGTTATTGTATTTGTTTTTTGTTTTCTATTTTTAAAAATGTACTAAGTTGTTATAACAAAATTCATATAGAAGAATAAAAGGTCAAGAATTGCAAGGGAACTAATGAAAAAAAACTCAGAGGAAGGTGGTCTAAGTGTACCTGATCTAAAGCTATATTATATAGCAGCAGTCACCAAAACCATTTGGTATTGGCTAAGAAATAGACCGGTAGATCAGTGGAACAGATTAGATACAAAGGACAAAAAAGGGTACATCTATAGCAATCTAATCTTTGACAAACCCAAAGATTCCAACATTAGGGATAAAAATTCATTATTCGGAAAAAACTGTTGGGAAAACTGGAAATTAGTATGGCAGAAATTAGATATGGATCCACACTTAACACCATATACCAAGATAAGATCAAAATGGGTCCATGATTTAGGCATAAAGAGGGAGATAATAAATAGATTAGAGGAACAGAGGATAGTCTACCTCTCAGACTTGTGGAGGAGGAAGGAATTTATGACCAGAGGAGAACTAGAGATCATTATTGATCACAAAATAGAAGATTTTGATTACATCAAACTAAAAAGTTTCTGTACAAATAATACTAATGCAAACAAGATTAGAAGGGAAGTAACAAATTGGGAAAATATTTTTAAAAACAAAGGTTCTGACAAAGGTCTCATTTCCAAAATATATAGAGAACTGACCCTAATTTATAAGAAACCGAACCATTCTCCAATTGATGGTCAAAGGATATGAACAGACAATTCTCAGAGGAAGAAATTGAAACTATATCCACTCATATGAAAGAGTGTTCCAAATCACTACTGATCAGAGAAATGCAAATTAAGACCACTCTGAGATACCACTACACACCTGTCAGATTGGCTAAGATGACAGGAACAAATAATGACAAATGTTGGAGGGGATGTGGGAAAACTGGGACACTGATACATTGTTGGTGGAGCTGTGAAAGAATCCAGCCATTCTGGAGAGCAATCTGGAATTATGCCCAAAAAGTTATCAAACTGTGCATACCCTTTGACCCAGCAGCGCTACTACTGGGATTATATCCCAAAGAAATACTAAAGAACGGAAAGAGTCATATATGTGCCAAAATGTTTGTGGCAGCTCTTTTCGTAGTGGCTAGAAACTGGAAGATGAATGGATGTCCATCAGTTGGAGAATGGTTGGGTAAATTGTGGTATATGAAGGTTATGGAATATTATTGCTCAGTAAGAAATGACCAGCAGGAGGAATACAGAGAGGCCTGGAGAGACTTAAATCAACTGATGCTGAGTGAAATGAGCAGAACCAGAAGATCACTGTACACTTCAACAACAATACTGTATGAGGATATATTCTGATGGAAGTGCAAATCTTCAACATAAAGAAGATCCAACTCACTTCCAGTTGATCAATGATGGACAGAGGTAGCTACACCCAGAGAAGAAACACTGGGAGGGGAATGTAAATTGTTAGCACTAATATCTGTCTGCCCAAGTTACATGTACCTTCGGATTCTAATGTTTATTGTGCAACAAGAAAATGATATTCACACACATGTATTGTACCTAGACTATATTGTAACACATGTAAAATGTATGGTATTGCCTGTCGTCGGGGGGAGGGAATAGAGGGAGGGGGGGGTAATTTGGAAAAATGAATACAAGGGATAATATTATAAAATATATATATATATATATATATATAATAAAAAAAAAATGTACTAAGTTGTTATAAACTGCATTCTCTGGGTTTATCCCTACCTGTTTCATAGAAATCCATGTCTTTAAAATGCTTGCTTATAGTATAACCAGTTCCAAATAGTTATTTAATCCATATACCTGGGAGCAAGCTAAGTTGCTCCCCTGGGAGAAAGTACGATTGAATAGTCAGGACCACTGCGTGTCCAAAGAGGACCATAAATAAAGCCTGAACTACTTCCCAATCTGGTATAACAGTAGATCATTGCATATGGAGAGTTATTATATATCCCTGACCCCAAAATATTGTGTTGCTAGTCACTGCAATAGAATAGGATTTTTCTCCCCCACCTTACTCTTTAATTTTTATCTGATTCTTTATGAGCAAACAAGACCCAGTTCACAGGGAATGTCATAGTTTCTCCAAGACTCCTTAATTTTTTTTCTTTCACAGTGATCAGGGTCAGAAGTTGGACTTATCAGAATAACAACTCTTCACTGACTTTTCTGCTCTTCAAATTTCCACTTTTGCCACCTGTTTAAAGTGTTTTATCTTCACCCTCTGGAGGCCTTCCACAATAGATTCTTTACCATCCATGGATGATACTGGTCTTTCTATTATCTTCCTTGTAATCCATAGATGATCACTCGTCTTTCTATTGGTTCCAATCTACTTATGGTCAGAGCTGCCAGGAACCATTATCAATAACATCAGCAAGTATTACTTAGGTAACGTCTGGATTTGGCCTAATGCCCTTCCAATAACTGGACTTCATCATAAGCCCACATAGAAATTATTTGTATTAGCATATCCCATGATTGAGAGCAGATGTTACTCGCTTATCAGGTCAGTCCTTTAGAGAATCTTTGTATTATTTAACTGGATGACTTTAGAGTACATTTTTCATTTAGAATATTTTTGTTCAGGATTCTAACATCTTTCACTCATGGGACATAACTAGTCCTAGAAACCTGCACAGTATGTAATAGTAAAAAAAAAAAAAAAAATCCAGGACTTGAAATTGGATGTGCTACTTACAGCTTTGTGACTTCGTATCATGCACTTTATCTCACTGGACTTAAGTTCCTTCTTCTGGAAGCTGAGGGGCTTGCCCCAGATGACCTCCAAGATCCCTTTTTGCTCTAAATCTGTGGTTGTACCATCTCTTTCTTGGGTAAAAGAATATATTGCCTCAAAATCAGAAAAATGGTTCCACGGGAGTATGGATGTAAGAGAAATAATGCTGGGGGGGGGGGGCAGATTTTCTATGTTAGAGTGGAATAAGTGATGATATTTTGACAGAGTCTTTGAAGTATCAGTCAATCAACAGGCATATACTGGATAACTTGTAGACAATCAACAGAGGGAAGACATTAGCATTAAAGAGAATCAAGAAGGTCTTCTTGATTTAAGAAGACCTTAAGAAGGTCTTTTTGCAGTAGACTTATAGAAAGTCAAGAAATGGAAATGAAAGAGAAGATTTTGGAAAAGGGGACAGCCAGTGAAAATGACTATCTGAAGATGGAATGTCTTATGTAAATGTGTGTGTGAGAGAAACGGCAAGAAGGTAAATATTACTTGAGTACATGTAAGAGAATAAGACTAGAATAGTAAGAAGGAGCCAGTTATATAGACCTGAGAAGACTTGACAAGAAGCCACCAGAATTTATTGAATGGGGGGGAGGTAGAATGAAGGCTGTAATTGTCAGACCTACAATTCAGGATATTGCAGATTAATGGAGAATGAACTGGAGTGAGGAGAAAGTTAAAGCAGGTAAACCAACCAGAAGACTATAGCAATTGTTCATTCAAGGGATGATAAAGACCTGCACTGGATGGTGGCAGTGTCAGAGGGCAAGGGGACATACACAATTTGACGCTGCTAAGATAAAATCAACAGAATTTAGCAGCTTATTGGATATGGAAGGTGAGAGAGAGTGAGGATTTGAGGATGATACCTATGTTTGAGTCTGGGTAACTAGCAGGATGGTGGTGCTCTTGACAAAAAATAGGGAAGTTAAGAGGAGAGGGTTTGTGGGGAAAAGGTAATTGTAGTGAGCTGTTGTCTCTAGAAGCTGCTGGATCGCTCTCTGGGAAGAGATCTGCTGTGTCTTCTACTCAAATCTCTCCGACAGATTCTTCTTCCTGTAATGAACCGTTGTCTCCAGGCAGTTGCTGTTAACTCTTGTCCAAAGAAGTGACTTCCCTTCCTGCAGAGAGCCCCGTCAAGCCTGATGCAATTCAGAGTCTTCTCTTCTTCCTGGATTGCTGTCCTCTTTATCCTCCCAGAGAATGGGCGTGGGATAATGCAAGGGCTTCTGGGAAGAACCACTTCAGCCAATGGGCTTGCTCCTTCTACCAAGTCAACCTGAGTTCTCACCTTGTAACTATCCAGACAACCTCAGTTCTCACTTAGTAATCCTAACATCTCCCCCTTTCTTTTGATTTAGAACATAGGACAGTCATGACCTTGAAACATAAATCCATCAATATGGGAAGTATTACAGATAATTACATAAATTACATAAGCACATAGTAACATAGTAACATAACACATGCTAGAAGTATATAACATAATCATAATCAAATAATCATAAATTGAAAATTTATAAATGTCCATAAGTCCATTGTCCATTAATCTCATCTTGTGTGAGGAAGTCCAATGATTCCTGCTGGTTTTTAAAGTTCTTTAACAGTCTTCTTATTATTCATGATCTTTCAGTGTCAGATGTTTCTTAGATCTTCTCCTTTATTTTGAGGTCTTTCTCTTTTTCTGTCTCTCTCTGGTGGACAAGGCGAATATGACTCGTTGGCACCCATCTGATTCCTTCTCCTGCTGAAGAAATACAAGCAAACCCTCTCTCCCAGGCAGTTAACCTATCTAATTACATTCTATTTACCACTTTCTAAATATCTTCTCATCATTTGGCAATTACATTGGAATTGTTTGCACTGGACACAGCCTTGTTGGTTTAAAAGGCCTGTATTCTCCCCAAGTGTAATCCATTTTTGCAATCTGATTGCCTTTTGGCTCACTTATCAGGTAATCCCTTTCTGCCATGTGATTGCTTTTCTGCTGGTTGATTAAATCAGAGTCCTGGCCTTCTAAAGGTTCTTTGGGTGTAACATCAGCTGCCATCATGCCCCAAGTCTTTTTTGCCTGGGGCCCTGGATCTGGGCCCCTCATCCTATTTCCCTGAATTATTTTACACTCTGATGCCCAATGGAGTCCTCTGTTGCATTTTGGACATGGGGTTTTAGGTCTTCTCTCACCCTGTCTTCTCACTGTATCTCCATATCTACACTGAGCTCTTAGATGCCCAATTTTTCCACATTGAAAACATCGCCGAGTTTCTCTAGAAGTCCCTTGCCAGGAGGGACCCTGTCTTTCCACATTCATCATTGTCCGGGTGTAAAAAGCATTTGTTCCCACTGTAGCACAGCGTCTTATGATCTCCTCTAAAGGAGCATCTTTGTCTAATCCCCATATAATTCTTTTGCAAATCTCATTGGCATTTTCCTTAGCCAGATGTCTGGTCATTATTTCTGTAGCTGAATTTTCTCCAATAGTTCTTTTGACAGCAGTTTGCAAACGTCCCACAAAATCTGCAAAAGGTTCATTGGGACCTTGCTGTATTTTAGTGAAAGCCTCTCCACGATCTTTCTGTCCAGGAAGGACACCCCAAGCTTTTATTGCAGCCTTAGCAATTTGTTCATATATTGTCATGGTATAATTAATCTGTTCCGAATTCTCTCCATACCGACCTTCACCAGCCAAGTGCTCAAAAGTGAATTGTGTGTTAACTCCTATTTCCAAATTGCATCTGACTTGAATTTTACATAATTCATGAAATTCCGAAAGCCATAATAAATTTTCTCCAGGTTCCAGGCATATCCTTGCTATGGATTTCCAATCATTCGGGGTTAGGACTTCATAAGACAAACCATCTAGTAACATTTTGACATAAGCTGATGTAGTCCCATAAAGGGTACAACCTTTTTTTAAATCCTTAATTTTATTCAAATCTAAAGGTGCATATCTTCTCATTTTATGACCTACAGAATCAATATTTTCAATCACAGGATATGCATGTATAAAATCACTTATATCCTGTCCTTCTCTCTTAGCTTTAACCAATGCTTTTTCTAATCTTGTCATAGGCTTAGGCTTCTTCACAGGCAATTCTGTTTGTGTTTCTGCCTCTTCCCCTCTTTCTTCCTCCATCTCTGAAGGTGGGGTTGATGTGGGCCTGTCAATAATCTGTTCTCTAGGCAGGGTTGAAGCTTCTTCAAGAGAATCATACCATAATTCCTCATTTAAATCCTCTTGCTCTAGGGAAAGATCTTGATCTTTCCTTTTTTCCTCACATTTCCTCCTCTGTTCATTTTTAGAACTTTTCCTTCTCCTACAACTTGCTTGATAGTTTAAGGCTAATTGAACTATGTTGTAGATATAAAATACTTCTGCAGAAATTGAACGAGGCCCATTTTTTGCTTGAAATTCTTTCATTTCATATCCCACTAGCTTCCATTTATCTACATCTATCTTTTCTTCCTCTAAGAACCAAGGGGATGTGCGTCTTAATGCAGCCAAGAGTTTAGCAATCTGTACCCAGGTTACAAGTAAACTCTGCTCCTCAATTATCTTGATTATACTCTCTATAGTACCACTCCTGAATGGAGCTGAGGTTGCGTCTGGGGCTGAGGTTGAGTCGGCTGAGGTCCAGGGATTGAATATAGCTAACATCTGCCCCATTTCAGCTATAAGAGATTCCTGGTTTAGCCCTTCACAAGTTAAGTTCCTTATTTATCTATTAGCACGCTCACTTAATCTTTAACAAAGTTTCCTCGTTACTCACGGTTCTGGGTCAGAGAGACTGAGATCTAGATCGGAAGCTTTTCCACTGGAATCAGGACTGTGTCTGTCCCTGTTCGGGCGCCAAATTGCAAAGGTCTGGTCTAGCTCCTCTTGTCAGGATAAGTAAAAGTCCTTGCCCCACGTGTGGACGCCAATTGTAGTGAGCTGTTGTCTCTAGAAGCTGCTGGATCGCTCTCTGGGAAGAGATCTGCTGTGTCTTCTACTCAAATCTCTCCGACAGATTCTTCTTCCTGTAATGAACCGTTGTCTCCAGGCAGTTGCTGTTAACTCTTGTCCAAAGAAGTGACTTCCCTTCCTGCAGAGAGCCCCGTCAAGCCTGATGCAATTCAGAGTCTTCTCTTCTTCCTGGATTGCTGTCCTCTTTATCCTCCCAGAGAATGGGCGTGGGATAATGCAAGGGCTTCTGGGAAGAACCACTTCAGCCAATGGGCTTGCTCCTTCTACCAAGTCAACCTGAGTTCTCACCTTGTAACTATCCAGACAACCTCAGTTCTCACTTAGTAATCCTAACAGGTAATGAGTTCAGCTTTAGGTTTATTGTGTATAATGATTTATACAAGTGGCTTCACCATGACAAGGAAACGATCCAGGGACAGAGTGAGAAAGGTGGGTATTACCTGTTAGATATGTCCAATAGGATGTTGAAGATGCAAATCTGAAGGTCAGATTTGATTTAGGTCTCTTGACTAAAGGCCCAACAGTCTAGCCAATATTCCACCCAGCTTCCACTAGTGGGGTACAACATGTAAAAAGAGAAGAATTTATCTTATGATTAGAGGAATTAATTATGTGTATTATGGATAGCTTTCCATAAGAGATGGCAAAGGAGCTGAGGGTGATGTAGATAGCTCAGCTCTGGCCCTTCTATTTAGTATGCCTATTCCTTTTAAAGTTAGGAAAATCCTACCAGTTTCAGATTCAGACAAGTTTGAACTCTATCTCACCTCCCCCCATCCTTCCCCACCCACCCACCACCACGGTTTGTTTCCCTTGACAATGTGAGTGACAGAAAGTGGTTTTTAAAAAAAGGTGGGGGCAGCAGTGGGAGGAGTGGAGATAGGAAAATGTTGATAAATAGGGGACACAGGAACACTACAAGTCTAAAGAATGTTTCTTTTTTTCCTTTTTTTTTTTTTTACTAGACTTGGGGGCAAGATTTCTTTGAAATTATCTTTTTGGTATTAGATTTAAGATGTAGATAAAAATACTCTATCTTTCTTTTTTCTTCTAGAGGAGGGCAAATAGGGCTTTGCTTGTCAAATCCCATTAGCACTCCCAAGAAAATCTTAGTTGAAGTGAGTTTTGGGTGAGAGCATGCAATTCTCATTACTCAAGGCCAGAAGTGCCTTCTAGAAAACCTGATAATTTCATATCTGATTGTACACAAAAGTTTCCACTGCTTTCAAGCTGGAGACCTACTTTTAATATATATGACTGTTGCTATAATTAATTACGATTTCCTTTTTCTCAGCTTGAGTGTTAGCCCTATTAGCTTTTTTTTTTCTAAACAAACTTAAGTTTGTACAAAAGGGAATTATATGCAGGCCATTACCCATATCTGGGAAGTGAGGATTGACTTGCCAGTGAATTAAAACTAATTCTACAAATATCTTTTAAAACTTTCCCTGGGTTTCTCTAACAGTAAATGTGAAGAAATGAAAATGCATTGCTTTCAGGCTTAGTGTAGCATCACATATCTCCTTACCCACATTCTCCAGGGAGAATTCTAGCGAAGATGTTGAAAGTTTTACTGAAAAAAGAAAATAGTTACTCAAAGGACTGAGTTTCACTCTCTTGCCATTTTAATGTGGTCCTAAAAGAGACAAACTGAAATGGGTTCAAGAAATTGAAAAAATAGAGATAGTTTCTTGAAGCCTGAACATTCAAAGACATTACTCATTTAGAAATACTTAAATTGGGTCAGCCAGATGGTATAGTGAATAAGAGCATTGGGCCTGGAGTCAGTCAGACCTGAGTTCAAATCTGGCTTCAGATTCTTACTAGCTGTATGACTTAGGCAAGTCACTTTTCCCAGTTTCCTCACCAAAAAAAAAAAGAAAAGAAAAGCCTGAATCAATGTTGTCTTGGTTCTTTTTTTATAACAGTCTTACATTGGACTAAAGCTTTGCAACTTGAATAGATAAAATGCCATTAAAATAGCATGGCCTTAATTTTTTATGATGAAATTGACATAGCCAAATTGTCACAGTACCAAAGTAACTTGTTAACTTGTATATTTTATATAAATTTATATAATATTTTTAAAAATATACAATAGGGGAAAAGGAACTTATATATCTTAGCTTCAATTACCAACCCCAGGAAGAGCTGTCTACTCTGCAGACTATATTTGTGGAGAGAGTTTCCAGTCTTTAGTAATTTAAGGATCAATTATATCACAAGAATGTTGCCTTAAATGAGACATCATATCTAAAGCACCTTGCAAACCTTGCAATACCATTTAAATGCTTATTGTTGTCATTATTACTATCATTATAATTGTACCTTGGAAACAGCTAGGTTACACAGTAGAAGAAATACTGAAGTTGGAATCAAGAAGACCTGAGTTTAAATTTTGATTCAGACATTAATTGCTATGACCCTGGGCAAGTAATTTAACTCCACTTAGCCTTAGTTTCCTTAACTGTAAAGTGAGAATAATAATAGTACTTTCTTCCCAAGTTTGTGAGGATCAAATGAGATATTTATAAAGTGCTTAGTACAGTCCCTGGCACATAGTAGGTACTTCCTTCTTTCCCTTTTTTTTCTTCCTTTCTTTTTTACCTCCTTCCTTCCATCTTTCCCTTCTTTCTTCTTTCCTTTTTTCTTCTTTCCCTCTTTTTTTTCCTTCCTTCCTTCCTCAAACACATTTGTATAACTTTTAGACTGCGTGAGTGGTGAATCTCAAGCTACTTGCTCTCCCATTAGGGCATCATTTGAAACCTCTATATAGAAGCTATAAGAAAGGTGGGCATTGGGGGCAGCTAGGTGGCACGGTGGATAGAGCATCATCCTTGAATTCAGGAGGACCTGAGTTCAAATCTGGTCTCAGACACTTAACACTTCCTAGGTGTGTGACTCTGGGCAAGTCACTTAACCCCAGCCTCAGGGAGGGGAGGAAGAAAAAAAAAAAAAAAAGAAAGGTGGGCATTAATCCCAGAAACTTGTCTTTCCACTTAGCAGTCAACTTCTACTTCCAATTATGTTTTGTTTGGTGGAAAGGTTAGGGCCCAGTTCTATTTTTCCCAAAAAAAGTCATAATTAGATCCTCGGTGTTTCTTAATTTGTGCCATGCTCTAAAGTTAATGTTCATTGGCCTTAGATATGAACTACTTAAGAAGGAAATAAAATAGAATTTAGAGGAATCAACCTACAAGATTTTATTCAAGTGCCTATTATATACCAGGCAGTACAGAAAGTATTGATTTCAAGGAGCTTGCATTCTGTCAGGGAGGCAATATGGGCAAAAATGTATACACACACACATACACACAAGTTATGCAAGGTGTACTTGGCAGAGAAGGCACTAACGTAAAGATTTGAAGAAAACCATGGATTTCAACAATTGGAGATAAGAATAGAGGACATTCGAACTCGGAAGGGAAAGGGAGCTGGGAGAAGGAACCATTACAAAGGCCCAAAGGTAAAAGTTGAAGTATTATGTATAGAAACAGCAGGAAAATCAGTTTGGCTGAATTGCTGATTGCATGAAGGGGAGGTACAGGTAAACTGGAGTCAGGTTGTGGCTTCAAAAGTCAAATAAAATTATTTATATTATATTATCTTGGTTTTGCTATTTACTACCTTATAATCTTTAGGCAGATTGCTTGACCTCAATTACCACATTTTAAATGAAGGAGGTAAATTAGATCTTGAAGACCTCAAGCAAAAATTGCCAAGAGAATATAGCAGCACCTCTGGAATAATTTTCCCAAATCTGTCTAATACTGCAAATTAGATTCCCAGGGAAAGTGTCTACCACTCCTCATGTTTTTAAAGGTAACTCTGAGAGATTCGGATTTTTAGCAGTCACTCACAAGTTCTCTTTTGATATATTCCCTTTTGATTATCAGCCAGTTGTATTTAAGTAGCTTTTAGAAAGGGGCATTTACTAATTAATGCAACTATCAACAGTTTGTATAAAAATATCCACCCACAAATCTGTGACACATTTTTCCCTTGTGCATGCAAGGTCTCTGGGACCCACAGGTCCCCAATAGACTCAAGTTTAGAAGGCATGTTTCAAAGGGGTAATTCATAATTTTTTATAATTAGAAGCCCCTTTTCCCCGTTATGCAGTCCTCATGAAACTCCTGGAGGTGTGCATAGCTAGTTTTTGGACTCTCCAAGTGTCAATACCCTTGAAGTGCCCTAAAACTTCCTTTCCTCATTATGTCTAGTTTGTCCTCAGCTTTTAATACAGCCACTGCCATTAGCCAGTGCTGTTTTAAGGATATTACTACCTACTCTGCAAGGAATCCCAGTCTTCACACCCTTTGAAGTTCACAAGGTTGTCATCTGATCAAAGGAAGGTGACAAGAACTCTCTCTTCTCACTGTTTATCCCCAAGCTATTCCTTCTTAAGATTTCGGTGGGGAACTACTGAACACTAACTAGAAAGCACATAACTGATTTTATTCAACCAACCAAAAGACATTTCCTGTAGGTGTCATCTTCTTTCATTTAATTTGTACCTAATTTATACCTCTGCTTGATTGATTCAATAGAGATATCCATTCTTTCTGCACACCCAGTGTTTGTCCATGGTTGATTGACTTTGTAATTCAATCAAATAGGCAATCTCACAGGTATCAGAGTGTAGAATATATTGTCAGTTATATTAATAAGAGTTGAGAGGTATGGGATACTCTGCTTCTTACATGAATACTTATTTTAAACAAGTGATTTCCGTCATTTTCCCATAGCTAATTAGTGACTGGGCTAAAACTAAACCATTTATCTCATTTTCAATGCTCTTTCTTCTATGACCATTAGAAAATGTGTGTGTAGGGGCAACTAGGTGGCGCAGTGGATAGAGCACCGCCCTAAAGTCAGGAGGACCTGAGTTCAAATCTGACTTTAGACACTTAACACTTCCTAGCTGTGTAACCCTGGACAAGTCACTTAACCCCAATTTCAAAAGAAAGAAAGAAAGGAAGGAAGGAAGAAATTGCGTGTGTATGTGTGTATATATATATATATATATATATATTTTCAATTCAGTACTTATTTATTAATCCTACCATGTGCTGGGCATAGCAATACTAAGTGCTAGAGATTTAAAAAAAGTCTCTTCTCAAGGAGTTTACAGTCAATACATATTTATAATATATAAACATACATAGATATTTCATAGGATCAATAGAGCTAATGAAAGCTAAATGACACAGTGGATAGGACCCCAAATCCCCAGGAGTATTTAGTTGTTATTCTGTTATGTCCAACTCTTCATGACCCTATTTGAGGTTTTTCTGGCAAAAAGACTGCAGTGGTTTGCCATTTCCTTCTCCAACTTGTTTTATAGAGGAGGAAACTGAGGCAAACAAGGTGAAGTAACTTACTTAGGGTCACACAGCTAGTGAGTGTTTGAGGCCAGACTTAATTTAGGAAGATTTCTTCCTGACTCCAGACCTAGAGCTATGGTATCATATAGCTGCCCCTCATCTTGAGATAAAATCTAGCATCAGTCATTACTAGCCTCATGATCCCAGGTATATCTCTTATCCTTCAGTTTCATAAACTATAAAATAGGAGTCATAACAACACCTACATCCCAGGGTCTTGGGAAAATCAAATGAGATATTTGTAAAGAATTTATTAGCACATACTAGGCACCTAATAAAAATGTTTAGTTGCTCCCTTCCTTACTTCCTTGCATTTGTTGAACCTTCTGGGCCATCTAGTCCAAACCTCTCTTTTCACAGAGGAGAAAACTGAACCCCAGAGAAGTAAAGTAAGGTTACATAGATAGTAAGTGGCCGAGGAATAGATAGAGCTCGAGTCTTTCTCCTCTATAATAATTCTACACAGGAATTGAGTTCCAGTTATCAAAAGACCACCAAATTGTAATTTGTTTCTCTTTAAGCCCAACTTTAAATAAGAGTTGTTACTGGTGGTTAAAACTAGTGATCCAAGACTGGCCAGGACATAAAGCAAGTTCTCATCTTTCATCTTTATATACTGTTTGTATTAATTTGGCTGCTGTGTATGACATGTAAACTGGCATCAGTCTTCCAGGATCAGTCCATCTTTAGAAAAGGTATTATATACAAGTTATAGAAACAAATACAGAAATGGCAAGAGAAAGCATCCACAGATTTTTCCTTTAACATCAGAAGGCTTAGAGTGTCTTATTTGAGAAGAAATATGGGGGTATTTCCCTTAAAGAGTATAGGACCAGTTTTGAAAAGTGGATATCCTATTTCTTACATCTGCTTATCACATCTTTGGTGACCCATTTCTAGATACAGACGAAATTAGGATGGTATTAGTTCCTGCTCCAATCCAAATCAAATAAACAGAACCCTTCTAATTTAATCTCAAGTTACAGTAATTTGTTGAGCACCACAACTTCTCTGTATGCTATCAAGCTCTTCTTCACTGTGGAGTGATAAGAGCTCCTGAGATCAAAAAGGTCATCCCTTGGTGGTTGTGATTCCAGCCATGAATGAGTAATGATAGGCATCAGTGGAAGAACTACTCATACTATTTAAGTTATCTATCCTTAAATAGAAAGGGAAAAGTGAGGATCCATAACATGAATTCTCATCCCAGGTCCATTATGGCTTAGTTTTGTGACTTCTTTCAAGTTATATGTAGGGACTTCCGGCTAAGATGGCGGCGTGGAGGCAGACAGCTGCTTGAGCTCCTCGCTTTCTCTCAGAACTTACTTCATGACAAGCCTCAGACTTAATGCTTGACCCAGAAAGAAATCCACAAATTATCACCAAGAGAAGACATCCTTGAAAGTCGCCAGAAAAGGTCTGTGTTTGTTCGGGGGAGGGTCAATCAGACTGGGCGCAGACTGAGGGCAGACAGCCAGAGCAAGACAGGCAGCTCACACAGCTCAGACTGGAGGGGGAGGGGTGTGATCTCTGCAGTTTCTGCGAAAGGGCTTTTGCCCCAGTGTGGATGCTCCGTCTTGGCAGCAAGCCAGGAGCCACGGAGAGGGTGTAAACACCGGAGGTGAAGATTAAAACCCCAGAAAGCCAGCGTCTCTCAGAGCCCGGCCATCCCCAACCCCCACCTGGACTGACTCGGTGCGTTCTCGGAGCCTCAGAGCCCAGACTCAGTACAGTCATTGCTGTTCTGTTAGTGGCTCTCTGCTGCCCTATCCCCAGTCTGTAGAGGAAGCCCATTAATAACATCCAGCCCTATCCCCCGCAAAACAGACCAATTGCTTCTCTTGTCAGTTTGTTTTCTTTGATTCTGACAAAATGAATAAAAAATTCAAAAGGGCTCTAACCATTGACAGCTTTTGTGTGGAGAGGGAGCAGACTTCAAATGCTGAGGAGACTAGGAACAGACTGTCCCCAGATGTATCCCCTGGGAGGGATATAAGCTGCTCCTCAATACAAAAGAACCTCATAGAGGAAATCAAAAAGGCTCTCACAAGAGAGCTGGAAGAGAAATGGGAAAAGGAAAGGGAAGCTTTGCAAGAGAGCCTGGAGAAGTCATCCCATGCATTCAAAGACAGAATGGATAAAGAAATCAAATCATTGAGAAACAAGATTAGTGAGCTGGAAAAGGTAAACAACTCCAAGGAAAACAGGATTAGTGAGCTGGAAAAAGAAATCAGCTCTCTAAAAAATAAAATGGATAAAATGGAAAAAAATTCCATAGAAGATAAAAACTCAATTGGACAATTACAAAGAGATATAAAAAAAGTGAGTGAAGAAAATACATCATTGAAAATTAGACTGGAACAAGTAGAAATGAATGACTCAAGGAGAAACCAAGAGGGAGTCAAGCAAAACCAGAGAAATGAAACAATTGAAAAGACTGTCAAGTACCTTACCAGAAAGACAACAGACCTGGAAAACAGATCCAGGAGAGACAATTTGAGAATAATCGGACTCCCTGAAAAATGGGAGGAAAAAAAGAGCTTGGACACCATTTTCGAGGAAATTATCAAAGAGAACTGCCCAGACGTTTTGGAAACAGAGGGTAAAATAGACATTGAGAAAATTCATCGATCACCTACTGAAAGGGACCCTAAAATCAAAACGCCAAGAAATATAGTGGCCAAGTTCAAGAACCATCAGACAAAGGAAAAGATATTGGAAGCTGCTAGAAAAAAACAATTCAGATATGGAGGATCCACAATAAGGATAACCCAGGATCTAGCAGCGTCCACATTAAAAGAACGCAGGGCCTGGAACATGATATTCCGAAAGGCTAAGGAACTTGGTATGCAGCCAAGAATAACTTACCCAGCAAGAATGAGCATCGTTTTCCAGGGAAGAAGATGGACATTTAACGAAATAAATGAATTCCATCTATTTTTGATGAAAAAACCAGACCTACATAAGAGGTTTGATCTTCAAATACAGAACTCAAGAGACTTCTAAAAAAGGTAAAAAGAAATCTTGAGAACTATACTTCTGTCAAAAAAATATGTAAAGAACATATGTACAATTTGTCTTAGAAAATAGAGGTGGAAAGGAGATTATATCATAAAAAAGTACAAAGTGGTGGTACTACATCTCATGAAGAGGCAAAGGTAACCTATTATATCTGAGAGAAAGAAAGGAGGGAGATGAACATAGCGTGTATCAATAGACATATTCGATTTATGGTGAAACTTCTTCCACTTCATTGAAAAGTGAAAGGGAAGGAGTAAGCTAAGGGGAAGGGAATACAGTAATTTCGAGGAAAAGGGGTAAAATAAGGGGAGGATCTTTAAGGTGGGGGAGGGATCCTAAAAAGGGAGGGCTGTAAAAAGCAAGTGGTGTTTACCAGTTTAATACTGGATAGGAGGGTAAAAGGGAAGGAAAGGGGAAAAGCATAAGCAGGGGTTAATAGGATGGCAAGCAATATAGAATTAGTCCTTCTAACCATAAATGTGAATGGGGCAAACTGCCTCATAAAGAGGAAGCAGTTAGCAGACTGGATTAAAAGTCAGAATCCTACTATATGTTGTTTACAGGAAACACACCTGAAACAGGATGAGACATTCAAACTAAAAGTAAAAGGGTGGAGCAGAATCTATTATGCTTCAGGCAAAACCAAAAAAGCAGGAGTAGCCATCCTCATCTCAGATCAAGCAAAAACAAAAATTGATCTAATTAAAAGAGATAAGGAAGGGCATTATATCCTGCTAAAGGGAAGCATCAATAGTGAAGCAGTATCAATATTAAACATGTATGCACCAAGTGGTGCAGCATCTAAATTCTTAAAAGAGAAATTAAGAGAGCTGCAAGAGGAAATAGATAGCAAAACTATAATAGCGGGAGATCTCAACCTTGCACTCTCAGAATTAGATAAATCAAACCACAAAATAAATAAGAAAGAAGTCAAAGAGGTAAATAGAATACTAGAAAAGTTTGATATGATAGATCTTTGGCGAAAGCTAAATGGAGACAGAAAGGAATATACTTTCTTCTCAGCAGTTCATGGAACCTATACAAAAATTGATCATATACTAGGGCATAAAAACCTCAAAATCAAATGCAGTAAGGCAGAAATAGTAAATGCATCCTTTTCAGACCATAATGCAATCAAAATAACATTTAATAAAAAGCCAGGGGAAAATAGACCAAAAAATAATTGGAAACTAAATAATCTTATACTAAAGAATGATTGGGTAAAACAGCAAATCATAGACATAATTAATAACTTCACCCAAGAAAATGACAATAATGAGACATCATACCAAAATGTGTGGGATACAGCCAAAGCAGTAATTAGGGGAAGTTTTATATCTCTACAGGCCTACCTGCACAAAATAGAGAAAGAGAGGGCCAACGAATTGGGTTTACAACTAAAATTGCTAGAAAAGGAACAAATTAAAAACCCCCAGACAAACACAAAACTTGAAATTCAAAAAATAAAAGGTGAGATTAATAAAATTGAAAGTAAAAAAACTATTGAATTAATTAATAAAACTAAGAGTTGGTTTTATGAAAAAACCAACAAAATAGACAAACCCTTAGTAAACCTGATTAAAAAAAGGAAAGAAAAAAAGCAAATTGATAGTCTTGAAAATGAAAAGGGTGAACTCACCACTAATGAAGAGGAAATTAGAACAATAGTTAGGAGCTACTTTGCTCAACTTTATGCCGATAAATTCGATAACTTAAATGAAATGGAAGAATACCTTCAAAAATATAGCTTGCCCAGATTAACAGAGGAAGAAGTAAGTAGTTTAAATAGTCCCATCTCAGAAAAAGAAATAGACCAAGCTATTAACCAACTTCCTAAGAAAAAGTCCCCAGGACCAGATGGATTTACAGGTGAATTCTACCAAACATTTAAAGAACAACTAACTCCAATGCTATGTAAACTATTTGAAAAAATAGGGATTGAAGGAGTCCTACCAAATTCCTTCTATGACACAGACATGGTACTGATACCTAAACCAGGTAGATCGAAAACTGAGAAAGAAAACTATAGACCAATTTCCTTAATGAATATTGATGCTAAAATCTTAAATAAGATATTAGCAAATAGACTTCAGAAAATCATCCCCAGGATAATACACTATGACCAAGTGGGATTTATACCAGGAATGCAGGGATGGTTTAATATTAGGAAAACTATTAGTATAATTGACCATATTAATAATCAAATTAATAAAAACCATATGATCATCTCAATAGATGCAGAAAAGGCATTTGATAAAATCCAACATCCATTCCTACTAAAAACGCTTGAGAGTATAGGAATAAATGGACTATTCCTTAAAATAATAAGGAGCATATATTTAAAACCTTCAGTAAACATCATATGTAATGGTGATAAACTAGAACCTTTCCCTGTAAGATCAGGAGTGAAACAAGGTTGCCCACTATCACCATTACTATTCAATATAGTACTAGAAACTCTAGCCTTGGCAATAAGAGCCGAGAAAGAGATCCAAGGAATTAGAGTAGGAAATGAAGAAATCAAATTGTCACTTTTCGCAGATGACATGATGGTATACTTAGAGAACCCCAAAGACTCTGCTAAAAAGCTATTAGAAATAATTCAGAATTTTAGCAAAGTCGCAGGATACAAAATAAATCCACATAAATCCTCAGGATTTTTATACATTACCAACACAATCCAACAGCAAGAGATACAAAGAGAAATTCCATTCAAAATAACAGTCGATAGTATCAAATATTTGGGAATATATCTACCAAAGGAGAGTCAGGAATTATATGAGCAAAATTACAAAACACTTGCCACAAAAATAAAGTCAGATTTAAATAATTGGAAAGACATTCAATGTTCTTGGATAGGCCGAGCGAATATAATAAAGATGACAATACTCCCCAAACTAATCTATTTATTTAGTGCTATACCAATCAGACTCCCAAGAAACTATTTTAATGACCTAGAAAAAATAACAACAAAATTCATATGGAAGAATAAAAGGTCGAGAATTGCAAGGGAACTAATGAAAAAAAAGTCAGAGGAAGGTGGTCTAAGTGTACCTGATTTAAAGCTATATTATAAAGCAACAGTCACCAAAACCATTTGGTATTGGCTAAGAAATAGACTAGTTGATCAGTGGCATAGGTTAGGTTCACAGGACAAGATAGTGAATAAAAATAGCAATCTAATCTTTGACAAACCCAAAGATCCCCAATTTTGGGATAAGAATTCATTATTTGACAAAAACTGCTGGGAAAACTGGAAATTAGTATGGCAGAAACTAGGCATGGACCCACATTTAACACCACATACTAAGATTAGATCACAATGGGTCCAAGATTTAGGCATAAAGAACGAAATCATAAATAAATTGGAGGAACATGGGATGGTTTACCTCTCAGACTTGTGGAGGAGGAAGGAGTTTGTGTCCAAGGGAGAACTAGAGACCATTATTGATCACAAAATAGAACATTTTGATTACACCAAATTAAAAAGTTTCTGCACAAACAAAACTAATGCAAACAAGATTAGAAGGGAAGTAACAAATTGGGAAAAAATTTTTACAGTTAAAGGTTCTGATAAAGGCCTCATCTCCAAAATATACAGAGAATTGACTTTAATTTATAAGAAATCAAGCCATTCTCCAATTGATAAATGGTCAAAGGATATGAACAGACAATTTTCAGATGATGAAATTAAAACTATTTCCACTCATATGAAAGAGTGTTCCAAATCACTATTGATCAGAGAAATGCAAATTAAGACAACTCTGAGGTATCATTACACACCTGTCAGATTGGCTAAGATGACAGGAACAAATAACGATGAATGTTGGAGGGGCTGTGGGAAAACTGGGACACTGATGCATTGTTGGTGGAGTTGTGAAAGAATCCAACCATTCTGGAGAGCAATCTGGAATTATGCCCAAAAAGTTATCAAAATGTGCATACCCTTTGACCCAGCCATACTACTACTGGGCTTATACCCCAAGGAACTACTAGAGAAGGGAAAGGGTCCTGTATGTGCCAAAATGTTTGTGGCAGCCCTTTTCATAGTGGCTAGAAGCTGGAAGATGAATGGATGTCCATCAATTGGAGAATGGTTGGGTAAACTATGGTATATGAATGTTATGGAATATTACTGTTCTATAAGAAATGACCAACAGGAGAAATACAGAGAGGCTTGGAGAGACTTACATCAACTGATGCTGAGTGAAACGAGCAGAACCAGAAGATCATTATACACTTCAACAATGATACTGTACGAGGATGTATGCTGATGGAAGTGGATTTCTTCAACATAGAGAAGAGCTAATCCAATTCCAATTGATTAATGATGGACAGAACCAGCTACATCCAGAAAAGGACTGGGAAATGAATGTAAACTGTTATTTTTACCTTCTGAATCCAATTCTTCCTGTGCAACAAAAAATTCGGTTCTACACACATATATTGTATCTAAATTATACTGTAATATATTTAACATATATAAGACTGCTTGCCATCAGGGGGAGGGGGTTGGGGGAGGAAGGGAAAAAATCTGAATAGAAGTAAGTGCAAGGGATAATGTTGTAAAAAATTACCCATGCATATGTACTGTCAAAAAATGTTATAATTATAAAATAAAATAAAAAATTTAAAAAAAAAAAAAAAAAAGTTATATGTAGAAAGAGCTAAAAAGAACCCTGTGTTTAACTGACAAGGAAATCAGTGCCTAGAGAATGGGGCAATTTGCTCAAAGTGTCACTGTCCTAGAGAGAATGGTTACCCTGTAGAACACAAAGTGGGCACGTTGTGGAGAAATCAGATTTGGAAGTAGGAAACTGAGTCCAAGTCCCTCTGCCAGCACAAATTCGCTGTATGACTTTGAGTAAGTCAATTCACTTCTCTGTTTAGTGAGTCTCAGTTTCCTCATCTGTAAAAGGAGCTAAAGAAGGAAATTATGACAAAACACTGTAATATCTTTGCCAAGAAAACCCCATATGGGGAAACACTCAGCCATGGCTGAAACAAATGAACAACAAATCTCTAAGGTGGAATGGCATCTAAAAGATCAGCTAGTTCAACCTATGCTAGAACAGGAGAATCCTCTTAGTCCCAGGAAGTCCATTCCCCTGTCCTTAGAGAAAAAGGGTACCTGGCAAACAAGTACTGGAATAGAAATAGCACAAGTCCATATTGCTGATTAAAGACAAGGATCCAGGTCTCCAGTTTCTAATTCAGTGTATATTCTGCATGGTGCCTCTGTAATCATTCAATATCTTTGTGTTTCAATTTTCTTCTTTCTTACCTACCTCACAGGGTTGTTGTGAGACACAGACAAGAAAATATGAATGCAAAATGTAAATGTAATGGTCTTATTTCTATGTATGGTTTATACTTTTTAACATAAGTGATGTCTTTCTTCTTTGATATTTAGTGACTTTGAAGGGAAGGAATTTTTCTCAAGTGACACATTTTTTATTTTGGTAGCATGCCTCGTTCACAGATTGTAGTTCAGCAGTGAATCTGAGTGGGTTTATTCCAACATATTTTTTTAAGATGAGAAAAGCCAGGATTGTAGTTAGTCTTACAAATGCTGGTTCTGCAGTTTGGGTATCCAAAGAGTATCTGCTTTGTTTTTTTTTTTCCATTTTAGAAATTGATTAGATCCTTCTGAAGAGTCAAAGAAATCATTCTCTCAGAGAGAGAGAGCACATCTCTAACTTCCCCATGTTTGTCACCCATTACATATGTGTATATATATGTCCTCATAATAATATTTATATGACAAATTCAGCAT
Source organism: Sminthopsis crassicaudata (assembly GCF_048593235.1). Classification (NCBI taxonomy): domain Eukaryota; kingdom Metazoa; phylum Chordata; class Mammalia; order Dasyuromorphia; family Dasyuridae; genus Sminthopsis; species Sminthopsis crassicaudata. The sequence goes on from NC_133620.1 coordinate 220,844,820, forward strand.
TTACATCTTCTCATCTGAACCTTACATAAGGACTTTTAGAAAAGTACTATACACTATATAGACTGAATGTGGATCAAAGCATAGTATTTTCACTTTTTTGGTTGTTGTTTGTTTCTATTTTTTTTCCTTTCTTGTGTCTTTTTCCATTTTCATCTGATATTTTGGGCAGCATGACGATTATGGAAATATATTTAAAAGAATTTTACATGTTTAACATATATCTGATTATTGACTTGAGGAACGGGGAGGTAGAGAAAGGAAGAAAAAATTGAGACACAAGGTTTTACAAAAGTAAATGTTGAAAACTATCTTTCATGTATTTAGAAAAATAAAATACTATTTAAAAAGAAAATGAGATATTAAAAAAAGAAAAGCACTATATGTATTATCATCCTCATTTTAAATAGAGGAAAAAGTAAAGCTTCTGTAAGATAGGTGATTTCCCCATGTCATGTCAAAGGCATAATTTAAACCTGTCTCCCTAAATACAAATCCTGTCCTCCATCTGAGCTGCTTCATGAGCCTCTCTAAAACCTGAAATTTATTGCTATAGTCATCATCAGTTTCATTGTAATGTATGTCAGTCAAAACTCATATGAATCTAATGTATACAAGAAAAAATTTGAGAACATTTTCGGGAAAAAAAAGACTACATCAATTCCTCAGAAACACCATAAGTTAAAGGGAATTCCTTGATTGCATTTTTGATCTTAGCTTCCGTTTGGTTGTAAATGGCTCTTCCTTCAAAGTGTGATGTTGGAGAAAGTTTATTTTACTCATTTCCTATTTCTTAAACTCTCTTCCCTCTCTCTTTCTCTTCAGAAATTAAGCCACATAAGTTATATAGAATAAGAAGTATATGAGAGAAACAGATATAGAGACACACAAAGGCAGTGGAGAGAAATAAACAGAGGAGAGCATTCATGCTACCCATAGGAAAATTCTCAGCTGTTGTTTTAGGTCATAGAAATCCTGATGCCCCATTTTCCATCCAGTGATATAAATCTATAAAAATAAAGAAAAATATAACAAGACTTTGATAACTGTGGGTAGAAATTTAACATGTGGACTATGATCTATATTTTCTAAGCTGATTATCAATTATCTCTTCCAAGAAGAATTTGGTATTTAAAGGGGAAAAAAAGAAGTTTGAGATTTATTCAGGTTTCAGGAGGTCATGTAGAGAAAATATTGTAACTTGGAACAATTCACCTAAATTCTTTAAGGTACTGTTAAATGAGAATTATATTTCTGTTTCTGTCTTGAAGGAAGGTAGGAAACAGGCATTTATTTGGTGATTTATTATGTGCCAGACACTGTGCTAATATGGTGAGGTTTTTTCAAGGAACAAATGAAATTATGTATGTTAAAGCTCTTTGTAAGCAATAGAGCTCTATATCTGTGTATAAGTATATTTATATTTATGAGCTATTATTATTTCTCTGTCACATGTCCTTTTTAAAAAATCCCCTTAAACAGCAATAATTTCAGCTTTCATCCTTTTGTTCAAAGACAGGCAAAGACTTCCTTGTGTCAGTACATAGTCTTTTCAATTAGTTTTACCATAAACTAGAATGGCTTTAGAAGGGGGAAAAAAAAGTATTATATTTGCTTCTCCTTGTAGACTCCCTGAATTATGATGACAGAACAATGTAAAGATTGAGGCTGGGGACTTATAGCCAAACTCACAGTTATCATGGTAACCATGGGATAAGACTAGAATAGATCATTGAAATTCACAGACAATTCTCAAACCTCGTTAAGGTGTGAAGGGAACTGATGAGTCAATACTTCCAACATTCTCCCCACCAGACCTTTTACCAGAGCTGCTAACATGTAGCAAGGTTGTCTGATTAGATTTCTTATTCATTTTTTCCTCCTTTTTCTGCCTTTTTGCTAGATAGGCTAATGAGGAAGGAAATGACCAAGAAGCAAGAGCATATATTTTAAAGAGGAGAAATAAAATGCCTGCCAGGCCAGAAGCAACCTACGGATAAGCAGAAGATGATTACATATAATAATGATTCTGAATCTTTGCAATCTTGCCAGTTTTACCCCTCCACATCTCTTGTCCCCATTTCTCTCCACTAATTCCACAGCTGCTTCAGATCAGACCTTCCTCACCTCTCTCCTAGACTTGTGGTAGCCTTCTAATTGGTCTCCCTGCTTCCCTTATTGAATCTGTCCTTCACACAGATGCCAAAGTGCATCTGAATATGTCACTCTTCCCATCCAAGATGCATCAGTGGCTCCATATTGTCGGTAGAATAGGGTAAAAACCCTTCTGTTTAGCATTTAGAACCCTTAATGTTCTGATTCCAACTTTTCTTTCCAAGTTGATAATACATTATTCCCCTCAAACATTCTTTACTTAAAGCAGATCTGCTTACTTGCCATTCCTAATGCTCAAAATTCCATCTTCTACCTTCATATTTTTTTACACAGACTGTGTTCCATGTCCAGAATTATCTCAAAACCTATATTTACTTAATCTGTGAAGAGATATTTCCCTTTACCACTTCACAGGATAATGTAAAATCCTTGAAGTAAGGAACTGTCTCACTTTTGTATTTCTATCCTCAATATTTGACACATAATAAATGTTTCACAAATGCTGTTTGATTTGTATCTTCCCCAGTATTTCTATAAATTTGTTTTTGGTTAGTCCTTTAAGTTGTGTGTCTAATTCTTCATTACCCCATTTGGAGTTTTCTTGGCAAAGACACTGGAGTAGTTTGCCATTTCCTATTCCATTTCATTTTTATAGATGAGGAAACTGAGGCAAACATGGTTAAATGACTTGTACAGAATCACACAGTTAGTAAATGTCTGAAGCCAGACTTGACCTCAGATCTTCCAGACTCCAGATCCAGTCCTCTATCCACTGTACAACCCAGCTGTCCCATTCTACAGATAGTGCTTAAAATGTATGAGTAGAATAGAAGATCCTTGATATGGCCATTTTCAGGTTCTTCTCCTTCCTTCCTACTGTAAACAAAATTTATAAGCAAGAAGTGTCAGCCATCTACTCCCTCAGTGAGGTGTATCCATGTTAGATCCATTCTGATTTAGGAAGTGTTTCAATTGTATACATTTTGTAAAGAACTCCATGACTTTGGGGGGAGATTTATATTTATCTCACTTCTCCTTGACTCCATCCTCTGATGCTAGGGAGCTGGTCAACATCTTCTTTGTGAAAGTCCTTCATACACAATAAAACCTCAATAGAATAGACTTCTCAAATTAGAATATTCCTTTGCTTTGGTAGGGGAAGAGGGGAAAGCAGGGGAAACACTAAGCTGAAAATACCTTGGTTCTCTTTGTTAAACAATTGAATAGCATAATCAGAACTTCATAGAACTTTTTTTTGTCTTAAAAACAGATTTTTTTGAAGTACTTTAGAAATCACTATTTTATTTTTTATATTTTAATTGCCAGGTAAGTAAAAGCAGGCAGTACCAGTGGTAGGGTTTTTGATGAGCTAAATACAAATAATTCCATCTCTTTTTTAGAAAGACTTCCACAAGGGAACACACAATAGGACAACTTAAAAAGAAGCAATAGTATAGTAAAAGTTAAGTTTCATATCAGGTAGGCCTTGACCAACTATATCCATCATATATAATCCATTTTGGACAAAAGGTTGTCCCAGAATAATTATCCCAGTCAAATGATTACAGGAGCTCATCTTCCTGCCTCATCTCATTCCTTGGCATTTTCCCTTCTAGTTCTAGGACAAAACACTCAGAATAATGCAGAGTTAACTCTAGATCTTCCTCTGGGCAGGAGAGGAATTTCATTTGAGCTTTTTGAAATATTCAGACACTCACCAATATCACCTTTGTGTCTCTTGTCTTTCCCTAGGAACAAAGGATAGCTTTTTCATGATCATTTATTTAGTGGTTCTGTTTTTTATTGTTAACAAATGTGAAAGACCTTAGAAAACCCCATGGGGCTTGTATGGTATTTTTTTTCAGTTACAGGGGGAAAACTGTAAGACATTTTTTAGCCTCTAGTCCCAGAAGAGAAAGACTAACTTAGGAGAATAGATACGAAAGTGAGAAATAGATGAATCTAAAGACAGTGAGCAGTTAAAGCAAAGAAGGGTGCTAATTTGGGAGCCCTACTAGAGCTTCACCCTTAAAGCCACCATCTCGTACTGGAAAGCATTCAGCTCAGTCACCCACTTTGCTGGAATCAGCATGAATCACTTGTTGTGGGAATAGCTCCCTGTCCCAGTGCCAGGGTAGCAAAGTCAGAGAGACTTGACAGTCCAAGTCAGAATTCTGAATGAATATATTTTCCCCAAGAAATAGTGTTCACATGGTACTATAGTACTGTTAGTATAATATTGTGTTTTTATTATTATTAACAATACTTCTATTTTTGATAAAGATTATAATTAATTTGTAGAAGTCTCAAGTTTTCTGAATCCAGGTCCAATCATCTGTATAACATTATTTCCCAGACTCTAGCTTACAGATTGGTAGTAGTTAATAGCGACTTTTTTAAACCAAATCTACCAAATATATGCCCCTATTTTCTAACCTCTATGTCTTTGTTCTTTCTTTTCCCTCAAAAACAAATGACTTTCCTCCAATATCTGTTCCTATTTAAATCCAAATGCTCTCTTCCTTGAAGTATGCCTTGGTCTCCTTTATGAGAAGTGATCATCCCTCCTCTCTCTCATAACACTTTATACCTCTCATTCAATCCCCCAAATTTATTTTGACCAATAGGATTATCAAGTAATATCTGTTTCTCTTTCTCCCTTGTTTTCTAAACATCTTCACTGAGAATTCCCTATATCAATGAAATCACAAGTTCAATATGATTATCATCTTTAGCCTGTTCATAGACGAAACTTTAATGTTCATCTATGATTTACTTTGCATAAAGAATTTAACATAGAAGTCTAACTAGACCTTTTCTTTCCTATCATGTACATTCTTCCAGAGTAAACTTGAGGCTGGACTCAAAGGTTAGGAAACTGAGGCCCAGAAAGATTTAATGATTAATTCAAAGTAACACAAGTAACAAATAATAGGCAGAGGCTGGATTTGAATCCAGGTCATATGATTCCAAGTTCATTATTCATTATCTTACTCAGTATAATTTATAAGTGTTACATAAGTATAATTATTTTAATTTTAATCATCTTGATTCCCATTACTATTAACTAAGTTGAGGAAGGATAAAAGGCATGCTACTTTGTGCTTGGCTGGAACTCTTCAAGACTGAAGAGCAGAGAGCAAATTTAAGGGCAATCACACTCTTTAAAGAAATTTTTATTAAACTTGATGATATTAGAATAGAATAAAAATATTGTAATTTTAAAAATTACAGAATTGTCATTTTAGTCTATTCCTTATGAGTTAACTGTTTATACTTGGTAGTAAAGGTATTTTGTAGTGGTGCTCTTTAAAACAAGAACATTGGACAGAAAGAAGTCAGTTCTGAGATTTAAACAAGAATCAGAGAAAAGATAATCCTTTGAATTATGCCCTCTGACTTTTTTTCTTGTTATAGCATCACATACATTTTTTTCATCAGGAGCCACTCAAACTTTCTAAAAGTTAGCACTTAAAGTCACAAAGGATGGAGCACTTTAATTGATCAGACATTATATTTCTTATTCTTCTGCTATCTTCTAATGAGAACTTAGTTATATGATGGAAGCTTCTTTAGAAATTTCCTTCAGATTTTATAAGCTCATTAAAAACTAACCTTCAAACACTTAGAATTCATATGATCATGAACAAGCTACTTAACCTTTCAGATCTGTTTCCTCATCCTATATAGACAGGGACAGTAATATTCTCACTAACTACTGTATGTACCTTACAGGGTTGTTGTTAAGAAATCATAAAGCGTTATTCCATTAAGGATCTATGATTGCCTCTGTGCAAAGAGAACCTGAAGAAGATAAGCTTTAGAGAGCTGTCAGAACCTCAGAAAGGTAGTTAATTTGTCCAAATCACATAGCTCTTAAATGGTGTAAAGGAGGGTTTAAACTAAGTGCATCCTCTTCTCAACAATGCAGTGATTCAAGGCAATTCTTATAGACTTAGGATGGAAAATGCCAACCACATTCAGAGAGAGAATTATGGAGACTGAATGTGTATCAAAGCATAGTATTTTTACCTTTTGGTTTGGTTGTTTCTTGTGGCTTTTTTTCCCTTTTGATGTGATTTTTCTTGTACAACATGATAAATATGGAAATGTTTAAAAGTATTACACATATTTTACCTATATCAGATTGCTTGCTATTTTAGAGAAAGGGGAAGGAAGAAAAATTTAGAAAAAATATATCTTAAAAACTATCTTTTCATGTGTCTGGAAAAATAAAATACTAGTAAAAATAAATAAATAAATAATTGTACTGAAAGCATCCTAACTGAAGTCCAACTTTCTATCCACTATACTGCACTGTTTCTCTAAAGAACTGTATAAATGTGAATCATTACTGTTATCAACTAAGTCTTTAGTTTGATTGGCTTTGAGCTGATTAAAAGACCAAACAAGCAAAACTGGGAAAATAAGGAACTCATTTCACCTGAAAAATGAAGTGATTTCAATCTGCTAATCAGTAATTTTTTCTCTCTCCCCAATTAGGTGGAGATCCATTGATTCATCATCAGTTTGCACCACAAAGCTTTGGGGGTCCATGTCTGAATGGATTGCTGTAGCCTTCTCATTTCTCCATTCATCCAGTTCCCTGCATCATAAGACTTTAAGCCAGCACAGGACCTAGAAAAATTACATGTAAGTTTTTTCAACATTTCTTTTTTGACAACTAAATAAAAGATAGCATAAGAATGTTTCTTCTGGCAATGGGGAAAAAATAATAAAAGCCCACAAAGCATTTTTAAAATGTATCCTAAAAGCTTTAATTTTAAAGAGGGAGAGAAAAAACTGTGTAGCTAATAGGTCATTTAACTCCAATATGACTGAAATATGGATCATGAAAGGAGAAATCTGAAATTCTATTTCTGTGCCTTGCATTTCTTTTTTGAAATTTGTAGCTAAATCTAATGGCAAAGCAATCCACATCTCAATCCCACTTCCCACTCCTAGGGGAAAAAAAGAATTAATTCTGGAAGCATCCTCAAGATGTGGTTGAAACAATGACATATTTATTGAGTCCACTCCACAGTTGCTATTATTTTCCTTCATTACTTCCATTTGGAAAATGCCACTTATTCCATTCTTATTGTAGTAGACTATTTTGTAGGCGCACTCAGTTTTAACAGCCCAAGAGAGAAAATCTGGATTTATCCGAAATAGTCAATGCAGAGGTGCTTAGCTTTTCAAAAGCAAATCAATCCTCTTTTCCATTATATTTGAGATATTATTTGTTTTATTAGAATTTGGATATACTTATACCTTTTTGAGGAGCATATATGTCATGCAAAGTGAGACACACCTATATTTTTAATTCTGGCAAGAAGATGTAGCTCTTTATGTTTTCTTGATGCTTTCAAGATTCATCTGTTTTAAGGATGAAAATGGTATTATTTAAGATTTGGAATTAAGACATTTACTTTTTTAATCAGAGCAAGTGAGAATCCATGACAGACTATTGAAGTTATAGAATGGGTCAATTAAAATATTTAACAGTAATAACAATGACCTATATGTATTGTCTTTGTGCTTGTGCACCCACTCATTCACCAAAAAGTTTCTGGACTTTTTTACAAGATGTAATACTGGATGTAAAAACCCCTTGGGAAGGTTATAGTGCTTCTCTGTGTTGGTAGGAGACAAATGCCATCTCTCTGTCTCAAAGTTTTGAGGGTAGTAGGGTAGAATGATACAACAGATAGCCAGCCAGCTGAGAAGACTAGGACTCAAGTATGGCCTTAGTGAATATTGCCTGTGTCACTGTGGGCAAATCCCTTAATTTCTCTAAGACTATTAAGTTTCAAATAAATTACTGACTGACATGCATTGGTCGAAAGATTTTGTCCACTTGGGAATTCATTGCCCTTATTAACATAGTATAATATCAACTGGCAGAAGTTTGGTAAATGCCTAGTCACTGTTGACTAAAAAGTAAACTGTGATCTTTATTTTTAAAAGCAGCTGGTGATATAGTAGATGGAGCAGTTGGCCTGGAATCAGGAAGACTCAAGTTGATATCCAGCCTCAGATATTTACCATGTGACTCTGGACAAGTCACTTAATTTCTGTTTCCCTCAGTTTCCTCATCTTTAAAATAAACATCATAATAGTATCTACTTGCAAGGATCACATGAGAACAATATTTGTAATGCTTTAGCATAGTGCCTTCCACATAATAGATACCATATAAATGTTTATTCTCTTCACTTTCCTAAAAATTACTTGACTATGATCAAGCCTATCATTTTAAAGTCAAGTAGATACGTGGAGACTCCTGATGTTGTCAGGTTCAAAATAAATCTCTTGTCCAAACAGCACTTGCAAACATGTGTTGAAAGCTTTGCATTCTGCCAACCCCCATAAAGTGAAACTTGTTCCCCTAGGTAAACTTTAAGCAATCACACATTATTCAGTTCACAGAGATTAGAAATAGATTCAGATACTTAAGCTAAAAACAAAAAGTCATGAAATCAGAGAAATGAGACAAAAACTGATGGCTAATCCAGAGAATCAAAAGGCTTTGTTTTCAGGGTAATCAGTGCAGGTGCTATCTTAACCTTAAAATGCCTTTGTAGTATCATATATTTTAAAGCTGGAAGAGATGTCCCCTTGGAGGCCTGTTAGCCTAACCCCTAGTTTTACAAATTAGTCAGTCCCACATTTATTAGGTGCCTACAATGTGCCAGGCATTGTGCTGAGCAAACTGAGAACCATGGAGATGAGCGATTTGTCCCCAGCTCTCCATGGAGTAAGTCTTTAAAGGAAAATTAGAAATTTACTAACAGAATGAACAAAAGAATGAAAGTGAGAGAAGGCAGGGTATATTTGGGGAAGAGAGGAAGGGAGGAAGGAGAAAGGAAAGTGAAGAAGGAAGGAGAAAGGAAAGTGAAGAAGGAAGAAGAGAATGAAAAAAAGGAAAGAAAAAAAGATGGAAGGAAAGAAGATAACAGAATATAATATAATATAGAATAGAATAGAATGGGCCCTTGAATATCAAAGAAAGAAGTTTGAAATTTTTGAGTTGTTTTTTCATCTATGTCTGACTCTTCCCAACCCGAAAAGTACTGAAGTGGTTTGCCATTTCCTTCTCCAGCTCATTTTACAGATAAAGAATTGAGGCAAGTGGCTTACAGTTATTTGTGTCTGAGGTTAAATTTGAATTCACAAAAATCTTCCTGATTCCAAGTCCAGTCTTCTACCCAACTGGGCCACTTTTCTGTTTTGAGGCAATAGGCACTACTTGAACTGAAGACTAAGCAATCAGCTTCATGTAAAATTCAAGTTTTATCTAATATAAAGGTTGAAGAAGGCAAGGGACTTCATTTGAACCACCCTTGACAAATACTTAAAATGGGAGGGTGAGGGTTAAAGGGCCAATAAATAAGGTGTTGGCACAGAGTCAAAAATACTATGAAGTTTTTTAATTGTAAATTAACTATCACTTACTGAAACATAGTAGAATCAAGGACACATAGGGTTAAAAGCAAACTATTGAGAATTCTGGAGAGAAGTTTTCCCTCAACTCTACTGGGGAAAGGGAGTTGGAGTCAACCTAAACTAACAAGGTTTTATATGCCATTTAGTACCATTATGGCTACTATTCCCCAAATGATGGCATGTAAATGGCAGAGCCTGAAGTTCTGTGTAGATGAGGAAGGCCAAGTGAGAAAATCTCTGATGAAGGTTCAAAGCCACCTCTTCCTCCAGCATTAGGACTGCAACCCAGGTCCTTTCATAGCCTTGCCCTGCAAACATGTCCCAAGAACCTACAACCTATGCCTTAGCTGCCTAGATCCATGGGCTACTTTTTAAAAATAGATAAACCTGATCAGAGCAGAGTGAATAAGTTTTAGGGTAAATAAATTGACACACCAAAGGTATAGTTTACTTAGATTATAGGAAAACATTTGACAGTGTGTCTCATTTGCCTCTCTAGAAACAGCTAAGTGGCACAGGGGATAGAGTACTGTGCCAGAAGATCTGAGCTCAAAACCAGACTCAGACATTTATTTAGCTGGATGATGCTGTACCAGTCATTTAACCTTTGTTTGCTTCAATTTCTTCAACTGTAAAAATGTGTCTAACATTGGGCTATACTTCTCAGGGTCATTGTGAGAATCAAATGAAGAAATATTTATAAAAGTGTTTAGTCCAGTACCGAGCCCAAAATAGGTACTTAAATATTTTTTTTCTTTCCATCTTCACACAGTATTCTTGTGGATAGAATAGAGAGGTGTGGACTACATCATTGAAAGATTAGATGGATTTGGAACTGATCAAATGTCCAGATCAGGAAAATTGTCATTAATAATTTGAGGTCAGCTTAGAAGGAAATTTTCAGTCAAATAACTGAAGGATTTGTGCTTAGCCTTGTACCACTTAACATTTTTAAATGGAACTTGCATAAATCCATAGATTCCATGCTTATAAAATTTGACATGAAACCAAGAGGAATGGCTAACCCACCGAATAATAGAATCAGGATACAAAAGTATCTAGCCAGGCTGGGCTCCATCTAACAAAATGAAATTTAATATTGACACATGTAAAGTTTTATGCTTGGCTGTAAAAATCAGCTTCACCAAGTACAAGATGTAGTATTTGTAGATAGTTGGCTTTTCATTGAAAAATATCCAGTGGTTTTAAGTGGACTGCAAGCTCCTTTCGGTTTACCTTGATTAGATAACCAAATAATATAATACAGTCTTGGGCCACCTTGAGAGCCACGATGACTAAGACTATGGAGGGGGATAGTTCGATAAGGCTACATCCACCCTTATGTTCAGGTCTGTGCATCACATTATTGAAAGGATATCAGTGAGAACCTCCAAAGGAAAACAGCCAAGATGGTGCAAGAGCCTCAATTTCATCCCATCTGAAGATCCGTTGAAGGAATGTTTAACCTAGAGAAGAGAAGAATTAGCAGGGACATGATAACTCTTTTCCAATGTTTGAAGGGCTGTCATGTGGAAAAAAGATGACATATACTCAGCTTGATGCCAGAGGACATAATTAGGAGCAATCAGTTAAGTTCTAAAGAGACAATTTTAGGTTTGCTCTTTAAAGCCAACACATGAAAAACATCTTTGTAACAAGTAGAGCACTCCAAAAGTTCAGCACACTTTCTCAAGAGATAATGGATTCTCCCTCAGTGGAGGCCTTCAAGCAAAGGATTTTTGAGGGATGCTATGGAGATTTTCTTTTAAATTGGACTTTGAACCCAGCGATATTGGACTGGTGATCTCAAAGGGCCCTTCTAATTGTGAGATTCTCTGATTCAGAAACAAGTCAGCAGGCATTTATTAAGCTCCTGCCATGTGCTGGGTTTGTGCTAAGCCAGAGATACCCCCCCCCAAAAGAGCAAAAAACAGTCCCTACTCTCAAGGAGCTCACAGTTTAATGAGTCTAGTGGTGAAAACAACATGCAGATAACTATGTACAGTCAAAATATATACAGGATAATTTGAAGATAAGTGATTGAGGGAAGGCATTTGTATTAAGATCAGAAAAGTTCCTCAAAGAAGATTGGGTTTTAGCTGAAACTTGAAGGAAATCAAGGAAATCAGGAGGCAACAATGAAGACTCAGATCCCAGGCCTAGGTGAGAGTCAGTGAAAATTGCTGGAGATAGGAGATGGAGTGTCACTGGATTTCAGAGTACTCCCTGAAAAGGGAATAAGATGAAGGAAGACTTCTGAAAAAGTGTGAAGGCAAGTGATAAAGTCCCTTACAAGTCAGAGAATTTTATAGTTGATCACAAAGATAATGGGCACTTATGGGATTTATTGAAAAGGGGTGTAGGACACCTGTCAGATTGGCTAAGATGACAGGAACAAATAATGATAAATGTTGGAGGGGATGTGGGGAAACTGGGACACTGATACATTGCTGGTGGAGCTGTGAAAGAATCCAGCCATTCTGGAGAGCAATCTGGAATTATGCCCAAAAAGTTATCAAACTGTGCATACCCTTTGACCCAGCAGCGCTACTACTGGGATTATATCCCAAAGAAATACTAAAGAGCGGAAAGAGACATATATGTGCCAAAATGTTTGTGGCAGCTCTTTTTGTGGTAGCTAGAAACTGGAAGATGAATGGATGTCCATCAATTGGAGAATGGTTGGGTAAATTGTGGTATATGAAGGTTATGGAATATTATTGCTCTGTAAGAAATGACCAGCAGGAGGAATACAGAGAGGCCTGGAGAGACTTAAATCAACTGATGCTGAGTGAAATGAGCAGAACCAGAAGATCGCTGTACACTTCAACAACAATACTGTATGAGAATGTATTCTGATGGAAGTGGAAATCTTCAACATAAAGAAGATCCAACTCACTTCCAATTGATCAATGATGGACAGAAATAACTATACCCAGAGAAGAAACACTGGGAAGTGAATGTTAATTGTTAGCACTAATATCTGTCTGCCCAGGTTGCATGTACCTTCGGATTCTAATGTTTATTGTGCAACAAGAAAATGATATTCACACACATGTATTGTATCTAGACTATATTGTAACACATGTAAAATGTATGGGATTGCCTGTCGTCGGGGGGAGGGAATAGAGGGAGGGGGGGATAATTTGGAAAAATGAATACAAGGGATAATATTATAAAATATATATATATATATAATTTAAAAAAAAAAAAAAAAGAATCCCTTCTATCCCTAACATCATTGAATAGTTATCTAAGAACTCATTTCTATGTAAACACAAACGGAACTCAGGTTATCATTTTTACTGTAATATGTTATGGTTATTTTTGGATCCATATTTATATTATGTTTTGAAGTTTTTCTCTTAGATAGAAACAAGTTTAGAAGGGAGGGAAAGCTTCAGGCTGACCAGCACTACTGGGAGCATTACCACTGACTTAATTCCTCACAATGTGTCCAGCAACATAGACTATTTGGATAATTCTAATAAATATGCCTCTCTCTTAAAAAAAAAAAAAAAAAAAGGGGGTGTAGGGAGAGGAGACATTGTCAGACTTGACCTTTAGGAAAATCAATTTGACAATTGAGTAAAAGAGGTACTGGGGTAGGAAGAGACTTCATGCAGAGAGACCAGCACCCCAAGAAGGGTACAGAGGCAGATAATGTGGGGAGAGGATGGAGTGATGGAGAAAGGCAGAATGAGAAAGAGGATGGGAAGGGGAAAAGATGGAGAGAATCACTTATATAACCATGATTTAGATTTGGGAGCTTTCAAACAACATAGGCCCTTAGGAGATGAAAGAGTACCAAGGGCACAGGAATTTAGGGTTTCATTTTTATAGAGTTTTTTTGATAGAGAATAGATTTTTTTTCTTAGCCATGTTACCTTGGGGTTAATGCATTAATATAGTCAAACCATCTCAAGTTGTCGATAAAAGTTTAAAGTTAACATAACTATGTCATCTCAAAGTTATCAGCACAATTTGGTATTCTGTTGATCTTACTGCAGATGTCTGAAACTTATCTGAGATTTACATATCATAGGACCAAAAGGCCCTGACAGAAAAACCTAAATGACTTCCCTTGATTGGGCAGATGCTGGCAGAATGTGATTTTTTTTTTTTGGTTAATATATAAAACAATTCGTTAATTTTGCACCTTTGATCTTTGGCACACTTTGTACAGAACTCCTAAGTTCCTCTTCTCAATCTTACTTCCTACTATTGCTTGGTTATGCTGGCTATTTGAAAATTTTCTGTACTGACTAGAAGGGGATAGGAGTCAGGGGAGTATTCAAGAATATCAGAAAGATACAAACACAATAACTAAGCTACCCCAGGAACTCTCAAGTAGCCTGATTGACTGGCCCTCCTGGTTTCCAGTATTCTTTTAGAAGAAAGATGTTAACCATAAAGGAAAAAAATAATTAAAAAAAAAAAGACTATCAAGAGAAACTTCAAGAGAGTGAGTGTTCAGACTAATTACAATTAACATTGAGAATGATTACCTTAAATCATCAAAAAACAGTTAGATATTTTCCCATATTTTCCTAAGTGGCTTATAATGATTTTAGAATCATTTTCAACAAAAAGGGTTTTCCTATTACTCTTCAAATCAAAAAAAGTATTCATTTTCCCAAATATTCTAGTCAAATGAGATTTTTCTGTATTTCATATTATATCCTAGAAATATTCTCAAAATGATGCTTTTTATATAGAAAAATACATACTTTTGTAAATGCATATTTTTGTGTTCCTTGGGAAATTTAACCACTGTTCATGAAATCTTGGGCTGTGATCTTTATCCTGAGGTACCTGATACCTTTTGCCAGTTGTTAAGTTTCAAATATTGCTTTTAGGTTTTGAGAAAGCACCAAAAGATATCATATATATTTGTATTTCTAATTTAGCATGTAAAATAGTCGAATATTTGGTTGAGTCTTAATAATTTGCATTAGTGGAAGGAGCAGCAATAAGGATAATCCAGAATAAATTTTTTGACTTTAGAATTTACCTGTGGATATATTAGATTGTTTTCATAATTATATTTTAGACATAAAATTAGTTTGCATTCCCTGAACACACAATAATAGCCTAAGTGGCCTAGAACAAAAGTTTCACACACATGACCCACAACACTCTTGAGTGCAGTTTAAACCAGATTAAAATATGGTGGGAAGTATTTAACAAAATAATGATGCAATAAAACATAGGTAATATTGTGTTTTAAAACTAAATTAATGTGCATTTACAATTTAGTGTCCCTCTTTCTGTATGAGTTTGACACCACTACTTTAGAAGAGTTTTATGTAGCAAGAAGAGGATATCTTGAAACAGTGTAAGTGTGGAAGAAAGGACAAAAGCCTGATAAATGGGAGACCCTGAATTTGAATCCAGTCTCTTCCACCTCACATTCATGTGACATCGAGTCAATTTAATAAAGAAGCTTAAATTAAGCAGCCTCTGGGGTCCCTTCCACCTCTAAAGCTTTTGATCTATGACCATAGACTAAAGCCTGTGCATCAGATAATCTACCCTCAAGTGGATCATCAAAAGTCGACTGAATAATTGACACAAATGAGCAATGATGATACTCTTTCCTAAGTGAGCAACATAGTTTGGGAAAATTGCCAGGAGTGGATTGACATTTTGAGTCGGATATCAAGACATATCTGAGCAGTATGAGAAGTTGTGTAGAGAGGCCTCCTCCCTGCCCATCAACTCAGAGGTTCGTAAGGCAGCAGGGTTTTCCCAATCTCAGTCGCATATGTAGGAATATTACTTTCAATGTAGATGTTGCTGTCCTAATGTATTATAAAATTCTCATCAATAATAAAAGTCTATCCAAATCTCTACATAATTTCCATTGACTATATCACACAGGTCAGCTGCATTTAAAAAATAAAAACATAGATATCATTTTATAGTATTTTGATCTGTGTATACTTATTTTGTTCCCTTAATTCAATCAGTTAATAAGCATTTATTAAGTGCCTACTATGTACCAGCTACTATACTAAGTATGGCGGATACAAAGAAAGGCAAAACAGTGCCTGTTCTCAGGGGGCTCACAGTCTAATAGGAAGAAATAGCAGCTTCATGTTTGGGAGCTCCAAAAGAAAGTGTGGGAGAAAAGAGGTATTGGAATGACTACCAAAAGGAAGGTTTACAGAGCTGTTGTGCAGAAATCATTGTTGTATGCCTATGAAAACTGGACAGTACAATAATGCCATGCCAGGAAACTGAATCACTTCAATTTAAATTGTCTTAGGAAGATTCTGAGATTCACCTGGAAAAATAAGGTACCAAACACTGAGAGCCTTTCTCAAACTAAATGGACAAGCATTCCAACTCTACTGCAGAGAGCACAACTCCATTGGGCTGGCCACATTGTTTGAATGCCAAATATTCAGTTATGAAGAATTCACACAGGACAAGTGCTTACATGCTGGTCAGGGGGAAAAAAGGCCTATCTTAAGAACTTTAGAATTGATTGCATGACATGAGAGACACTGGCAAAGGATCATGGCATGTCCTCATCAGAGAAGATGCTGTGCTATGTGAGCAAAGTAGAATTGAAGTAGCTCAAAAGAAACATGAGATGTCCTGAGTAAGAGAATCCACACCCAAATGTTCATATGGATTACTATGCCCAACCTGTGGTAAAGTGTTTTGAGCTTGTATTGGCTTGATGAGTCACATTTGGACACACTGTAACTTGACTTTAATATAGTAATATCATTTTGGTTCTCTTTGAGAACAAAGAACTACAACCAACTAACGAAAAAATATTGGACATAATAAAAGGATAGCCTGAGCATTAAGGGGGATCAGGAAAAGCTTCTTGTAGAATGCAAGATTTTAGCTGAGACTTGAAGGAAACCAGGAGGAGATGAGGAGAGCATTTTAGACATAATGAAAATACCTGGAGTCCAGAGATGGAATGTCTTATGCAAGGAGAAGCAAAGTACAAGGAGCAAAGGGAGTTTACAACAGATGTTACAAAGATAAAATCAACAGGTCTTCACAAAAGATTTGATATGAAAAGTGAGAGAGAGTGAGGAAATAGTGACAGGAAAGATGATAAAAATTGTATAAATATGCTAAGTAAAATCTATATTTTCTAGCCATTTTGTCCATTCTGTGAAGTCATATTTCCTCATTTCCCCCATACAGTGTTACTGGTGTTTGTCGTAGTAACCTTTCAATCACTGTAGGACCCTATGAGCTCTGCTAATTAGATATATCGAATTACATTTCATATAATTTTAGAGTTGATATTTTTGTTTGAATTTAGAGACAGAGGAGCCTTTTCAAATCCAACTCTGCCATAACATCAGGCAAGTAACTTTACTTCTGTGGGTCTCAGTTTCTTTATCTATAACAGGGGTTCTCAAACTACGGGCCACATGCAGCCAGCTGAGGATGTTTGTGCAGCCCGCCGGGTTATGGCGAATGGGCTGAGGGGCGGAGACAGTGTGAGGTTTTGTTTTTACTATAGTCCAGCCCTCCAACAGTCTGAGGGACACTGAACTGGCCCCTATTTAAAAAGTTTGAGGACCACTGATCTATCAAATAGCAGGGTTGCACTAGAAATCCTCTGGGATCTCTTGATTCAATTATTGGTGATTTTTATGGGACAAAGATTTTCAACATTGGGTATAGAGTTCTCCCCACCAAGGAGTCTATGGATAGATTTCTGGAGCTCTATGAAAGTGAGTTTTTTTTTTAATCCCATCTTACTTTACACCTTTACTATTTACTAAATTAAATCCATTAAAAAATAGCATTGTCTTTAGTCATGAATTTAAAAAAAAAATCTTCAGAACAAGTCCATGGACTTCACCAGACCACCACATGGGTTCAAGACCTCAAAATACAGAATCCCTGGTACAGGATGAGAGAATTTTTGAGAAATCAGAATCTCCTATTTGCCATCATACCAGTTAATAGTCCTCAAAAAGCAAATCATATGCACAAAATATTTTCAAGATGTATCAGATAATTTATTTATTTCAAGGAAGAAAATATTTCTAAAATACTTAGCCCAGTGCCTGACACATAAATGCTGTCCCCACCCTCCCTATCCCCACCCCCATTACAGTAGTTTCCGGGACATTAGGAGGGCCCCTCAGTCCTTTGGATGGTAATAAGATTAAACTGGGACCTATTCCTTTCAACACTATGATATTCAGCTTTTTAAATCCTTTTTCTACTCTCCAAAGAAGTTTCTCTTCTTCCATTTTCTTTTACATGCTTTTCTACTTGAAACTCCTAATACCCAAGGTTTTTGCTGTCTCAGAATGACTCATCTGCTTTTCATACAGAAGGATCTTTCTCTCTCCCTTTCTTCTCTTTTCTCTCTCCTCTCTCCTCTTTCCTTCCCTTACGCTTCCTCTCTCTCACCTTATCTTCTTCCATTAGAGGGTATAAGAAAGGCCCTGTCTATTGAGTCCTATTTTTTTATTTTGAACTCAGTATTTTCCTAAAGCTCCTGTGCAATGGATTAAGAAAGAGTATGTAGAGTGGTGACATTTGGAAGAATTTGCAGCTGTTTCCAATTTTATTTCGGTGTCCAAAAGATCAAACAGATGAGTTTGTATTCTTCCTACAAGTAGTCCTTCAGTCTCAAAGTCAGCACAAGGAAGAGGAGAATAGGCACTATGAGATAGTCCATCCAAATTGCCAACTCTGTTGGTTCCAGTTATACATGAAATGCTATGAAGCTTCTCTCCTCAGGACCAGATGCTAGGGCAACGGGCGACTTTTTGTACTTAGCATCTTTAGTCCTCATGTGTCAGTTCAACTGAAGTGAGTCAGTACATTCAATTCAGTAGCAAAATGTGTCATGCGATCTCCAAGACTGTTCGTTGGGATGTTTATTACATTGTACCCAAATTTCCCATTACATTAACAACTAATACTTGAAAGAAGTAATACTTGTAATAATTGCAAGAAGATACTGAAAGATTGCTGGCTTTGTAGTTGGCATTGAAATTAACTTTCTCTAACCTAAACCAGTGAAAACTAAAATGCTTCTCACCACATTAAAGTTTTGCTTTCGCTACTGTTTAAATCCCTCCCTCCCTTGTCATAGCATAGTCATTCTGAGTCTGATTTGGGGGCGGTGTGGTTGTATCTCAGCCATGTATGACCCACTTTTTCATAATACTTAACAATTCATGTTTTTACAACACATACCAGAAATTCTGACGGTACAGGATTATCACCCCAAAAAGTTTTTTTTTTCTTCTTGTTCATTTCATCAATGCCTCATAAGCTATAAGACACTGGGAGAAGCTAGTAGTCCTGTGAGGCTTTGTGTTAATTACCAGTGGATGACAAGACATTTGCTCTAGTTTGCGGATAATGAGCCAGCACAGGTAACAATGAGATATTGCCTTTTTGTGTCTTATTATTGTAGAAATGACTTTTAAACATTAACCACAGGCTGTCCATGTTTGTTGTTGTGATTTGCAGAGGGTTCTGAGACTCAAGCATTTTAATTGGTGTTTCAGAAACCTAATAACTTTTTGAGAAAAAAAGAGATCATGAACAAAAATAAGCTATCATCTCTAAACTGTGCCTCAAGGGGGGGGGAACCTCAGAAAAAAATCATTTTCTAAAAAAAAAAATCTGTTCTGTTCTCATAGTAGCCTCTAAAAATATAGTCAATTCACTTAGTGTAGTACGCTTGTTAAGCTGATGATTGTGTTGGAGGGAAATGTGTAGAAGGCAAACAGGTCAGATATGAAAGGAGTTGGCAAAGGGCTTATGTTCCTTATTAAAATCTAAGCCCTGTTGTTTAAAAGATTTAAAAAGTATGATACAAAGGAGGTTCACATCAGTGATCTTGACTTAAGTATTGGAGTTGAAGGGAAACTTCTCAATAGAAATCTTTCTTTTGGAAGAAACTTGGATACTTCTGATTCTACTTCATGAAATGTGAAGGATGATTTTATCATGCTTACCTAAAAGGACTTGGAAGCATTTTCTTACTAAATGTATAAAAAGGTATTCCTGAGCTCATTCATGTCTGCCATCCAAGGTTGTTCAATGAAAAATCTATGTGATCAGAGATCATGGAATTTCATTTGTTCAAGGTCACATGTAACTTTCCAAGTTCTAACTGGAACCCACTTATCTTATATGAAATACCAATGAAAAAGTCTTCAAAAAGACCTATCTGTACTATTTTTCTTGTGTCTCCTGCTATCTATAGTTGAGAATGAAAGCACATAGACAAACTGGAAAAAAAAGTCATTTCAGTGCCTCTTTGCATTCCTCTCTTGGATGTACCATGGACTGGCTTTCTTACATTTGTGAACTTGTGCAGTAGGTGGAGAAAAGTGTGGGTGGCCCAGAAAAGTAGTGGTTAGAATAAGATTTTCCATTTATTGCCCTTTGTGCACAGCTAAAAATAAGATTCATACAACTCAGAATATGTGGCGCAAGCACAACCATTCTCTTAGTTCTGATGACGGACTTGCCCACATCTTTGCATCTGTCTGGTAAGTAGCACTTTAGGAAAGAAATATGTCTTTGTTTAAATCACGAAAGCCAGCCAGATTTTTGCACTGTTTCTCTGCATGTGATAGTTTATCAGCATTTTCCCCTTCTTGGTGGGATCAGAGGAGGGAGGGATGTATAGCTCCTGAACAAACAAATTGTGTTGACAGGAAAATGAAGGAAAGTAAGACTGTTTGGTTATCGGTAAGGGGTAAAAAACAGAATGACTGAGGAATTTAAAAAAGTAATTATATGGTTTGAAAAACTGTACCAGGATGTCTGTTTTCTTGCCTTTTGTTAGAAATGTGTTCCTTGTAAATTCATGAAATAGTAATAAAAGACTTCTGTTGTGGCACTGCCACTGAAATGAAAAACTGTGCTGCTTACATGAGGCTGCAAGGATGAGTGAGCTGTCGAACGCTGGCTCAGTATCATTTCTAGGTGTCCACACACTAGTTTATGGGCCAGGTAACCAAGTTTTTAAAGCTTACTTTCATCACACTGCTAAACCTACTGTAACCACATTAAGTGAGAGCTTGTCAGTTTGTGGCCAGAAGAAACACTGACCATGTCAATGTTCACAGGGAACTATTATGATTTTCTGCTTCCAGCACTGGTACTGTCCCTCCCTCCACAAGCTGAATGATTGTGGCATTTCCAAAGAATGAGAGAATCTGCATGTGTTGCAAGCTTTTCAGTTTGATGTAATTTGTGAAATGGATGAGTCAAGCAGCAATCATTCTGGAGTGTGTTGATGAAGTCTCTGGAACTAGCTGCATAGTGACTGCAAAACTCATTTTTCTTTTAAAAGTGTGTGAACCACATTGAGTTCAGACATTGTACTTGATACAACATTGGAGACTTTGAGGGATTTTCCCCTCCTTGCTTTGAGGAGTCAACATCGGTCATTTTGAAAATTAAGAACTGGCCTAGCAAAGAGGCCAGGTGGGCAAAGTTTAGGAAAAAAAATCAGTCTTAAAGTCAGCACAAGGAAGAGAATAGCAGGCACCACGTAGGCATTTACAGAGCGTTTGTTCCATAGTCTCAATGCTGTCTGTGGGATATTTTTATTATACTATATAAAGTACCATTAAATTAGCACAATGTGAACCCACCTTTCTTATTAAAACTAGCACTGTGTTGAACGTATTCAGTTATTTTTACCTTCTCACTTGTACTTCTTTTTATTTAAACATGGATATTTCAATTCTAACATCTGTGCATGTTAATTGTAGTACCTGCTGGTATACATTATGAACGAGAGAGAGCTAATGTTGTAATCAAGTAAGGTTTTAAATGTTTCAGGTGGGAATGGGCAAAACTTCAGGAGCAATTAGCTTCCATAGAGGTACAATTCCCCACAGAAAATATTACATCTGTTATAATTATAGATATTGTTCAATACTATAGCTGACCAGATGTTGACAAGTAGGAAACATTTGCCTTTATTTTTTTGCAGATTATCTTTGTGCACCATTCACTAAGCATCCACTAGGTACAAGTTACTGTCCTAGGTACTATATACCTAAGTATAAAGTACATAGAATTAAGACAGAGGATCTATACTCAATTTAATCAGGGATGTAATATGCAATTACTATATACAAAACTAAGATCCCATACAAAGTGCCAGGTGAGGATTGAGGAAAGAATAGATATTTGAAAAACAAGATAGTGTGGTAGAAAAAGTAGTTGATCTAGAGTCTAAGAATCTGTGTTCAAATCTTCAGTCTGTTACTTATAATCTATGTGACCTTAAACAAGTCATTTATTTTCCCTGGGGTTTTCTTTCTTATGTGTTAAATGAGAAGACTGAGGAGTGGTTTAAATTATATCTTTTCCACCTTTTTTTGTTTCATAGACTCTTAGACAATCTGATCTATGAAAAACTCTGTGAAACCCTTGTCAGAATGTTTTTAAACATATGAAATACATAGGATTACAAAAGAAACCAATTTAAATATCATCAAAGTTTTTTTTTTAAAGATTTAGGATCCAAGTTTAGGAATCCTTGGTCCAGATGATCTCAAAGAAGTCTTCAAATTCTTTATCTATAATTTATTTATCTATGATATGTTTTCCAACTTGGCAGGAACAGGAAAAGTTTCCTAGATGAGGTAAGGCTTAAGCTGTTTCTTGAAGGATGCATGAGATTTCAACAGACAAAAGATAGAGAGATGGCATCCCAAGCACAGGGAACTGTGTGATTCATTCTTTCCTGCCTTCCTAGTGTAATGATTCTCTCTTCCAACAGAAGGGTCATTTTCATAATAACAAATAGGTTGAATACTCAATCATTGAAGAGGATTGGAAAAGTTGGCTTTGTTTTTTTGAAAAACATAACCAATGCAAGAAAGCCTCAGAGGTCATTCAGACTCTACTGTTGAATTCCTTTCAAATCAACACACATAAAGTAGCTATTCTATTCAAGGCATTGTGCTACTTTTCACATGCTACAAGACCTGGAGAATGTCCCGCAACTCTCCTGGGATGTTCCTGTATCTTCTCTAAGCCTCTATCGGGACTTGGTGAGAATAATAGACAACAAATAACAACATTCTAAAAAGATTCAAATGAAATTCAAATATTCAATGGCTATGATATAGACCTTTCAATGTTATAATTTATTGTAATAAGAAAATAAAGATTTTTGAAGCATCCTTTATAAAATTTGACTTTAATATTTCTCTCCATTTCTCCTTTTCATGACTTGTCCTTTCTTAGGCTCAGACACAATTCATGACATGAAGTTTTTGATGACAGCTCTATTGCCATTTATTCAGATTTCTTTATAAGTCAGACGTTGGGCTGTTTTCCAGGTCATCTGTGTCCAGAAAATATTTTTATTAAAATCAGTCCAAAACTCCACTCAGTGATTTCAATAATGCTACCTTCATAATCCCTGTTTATAAACACTTTAAGGGTTAAATGGTTATCCTAGTTACCTAGTGTGCAGATATCCATTCTGGTTACCTTGCAGAGTTCCTGGATACAGCTGCAAAACCCCACAAGAATTGTCTTCGAGTATAGAAAAACTGACTCATTGGTTTGCCACAGACCAGAGTTACTGTGAAAAATCATAGGCTGGAGAAGGTGATAAATTGGACTGTGACTGTAATTCCCTCCCACCCCTTCATAAGGAATGATTGAGGTTTTGAAACACATCCCCCTGATATGGTATGTGCTGATTCCAGCATTACAGCTGATTTTAACCTATATCTTTCATGTACCATTGAGGATACTGGCCAGTCTTGGCTAATTATTACTTTAGTTGAATAATGCAAAGCATTAGCAATGGAGATTTACTCTAATGATGTATTTTAAGTGCATGTCCGCACTGCTGGTTTAATGTACTCAGTCATGGAATGCCTTTAGAGTTTATTGCTAATGGATGAATCTTCAAGAAAATCAGAATTTTCAATAAGATTGACATTTGGAGTGAGAAATATAAATCTAATGAGAGCATTTCAGCCGAGGTTTGTAATTAGGGATGAATGAAGTAAATTTGTACACGCACTCAGCAGAAGGGCACAATAGAAGGTGAAATTGCACACTCTGCATTGAATGAGGGATGAAAGCCGATGTATCAGTGTCATGGCATGACAGTGTAGAGTATAAATGATACTGTCACTGAGTGCTGCAGAAGGTATCAAGGGAATTCCACTCCAGTAAATTACATTACTTAGACAGACCTGAAGGCATTGTGTCTGAATGAGTGGAGGAAAGAAAAGGTTGTCAGCACAAAGCAGAAGATATTACAGTACAACTGGCTGCAGGGTTAGGAATCAGTGGTTTCCATCATGCTTTGCTTTCTTTTTTTCTTTTTTGGTTATGTTCACTTTTGCTAATTAGTTTACAGAAGTTACAAATCTATACACAGAAAATCAAAAGATTTCTCTCTCCCTCTTTCCCTCTCTTCTTCTCTGTCTCTCTCTCCCTGTCTCTTCCTCCCTTCCTCCCTTTCTCTCTCTACTTCTCTCTCCCTCCTCTCCCCCTCTTCCTCTCTCTTTCCTCTTTTCCCTTTCCCTCTCCTTCTCCCTCTCCCTCTCTATCTATCTTTTCTGAAGACTTTGGATCCTAAAGAGATTTAATGTTAATTTCAGAAAACAAGTCAATTGGGTTTTCCCCCCGCCAGTTATTTGTTGTGGGGTGATGCCAGGCATTAAAATACAAGCTTTCTTTTATTTTTGACTCCTGATGTGAGGGACCATCATCAACTAGGAGGATGTCACCATTCTTTCCTGAGGTTTTTGTTGGTGAAACCTTGTCTTGACAAGAACATCAACCACCTCTGTCCTCCTTCCATCACTCTTTCCCTCCCATAACCCTCCTTCCCCAAAGGAAAGTGAATTGAACCAGCACTTAGCATTTAATTTTGTGCTTGGAGGATTGCAAGTTCTCTGCTTTACCCTTTGCTCAGCATTTGCTACATTGTGGGTGATTTATTGTTGGGAGGAAGGGTGTCATCCAAGAATCACTTTGCCCCTCCCCCCCAACAGTGAAAATAAGAGAAAAATCTTATCTGTTGTATCTTTATGGATATGATATGAGAAAAAATAAATGTTGTATGAGTCTGGAGCAAGATATTCCAATGAGCTTCTCTGTTCTAGCCTGAGTTCCTGGTTTCTGAAAAAAGATGAGAGAGGGCTTTTAAAAATGCTCAAGGGTCAGCTCTTCTCCTTAGAGCAAGCAAATGCCTTCTTCCAGGCAGCACACATAACTCTGTGATTCTGTAGACACTTCTGAAATCATATCACTTTGAGTTTTTTTAGTTTACTCAAAAATCCAGGGAAGAGGCAAAAGGGAATATGACTGCTTTTTCCTTCTCAAGAGTTCCAGGATAAACATGATGCACTTACATGAAATCTTAAATGGCAAGGGTTTAAGCAGCCTGTCTGGGATAGGAAGCTTAGATGGATAACAGCAACTATAATAGTACCTTGCTCTTTGTGGTTTTTAAAAGGACTATATATATATATATATATATATATATATACATATATATATATATAATCATAGGATCATCTAATACTTCTTGCTTTTTAACCATAATTATAGCTGATTGAATAAATTAAAACCAACACAACAAAATTAAAAGATACAATTAACTTGAAAATCAGGTTTGAGAATAGATGATAGGAACCAATATTAGTATACAAATTTAGTAGGTGTTTCTTATCCCTGCATATACCCACCTCCTCTCAAAAATTGCTGGCTGTATACACAATGTTTAGATCTTTGGACAATATTTATTGTTAAACAGATTTATTTTAATGGTGTTGTTAGAAAAATTTAGCTGTGTCCATGGGCAGTCGAAATTACAGTAAAACAATCCCCCATTTCTCCCATCTTGAAAGGAAAAACAGGCATTTTTTCTTATGAAGTATAAATTGCAGAATTTGACTTTTTTTCCATCTTGTTCCAGTATGCTGCAAGAATTAAATGGCATTCTCCCTCTAAGTACAATTGAATATATGTTTATACAATGTGTAGAAGTCTGCATTATTTCTTTCTAGCCTAACTTGTTTATTGTTCCTTAACTACAGAAAGCTACCTGCTTTTTTGTTTGCTTGATCAGATCATTTAAAACTTTTTTCTTGAGCTTTAGGTATTGCCATTCTTTCAAACTGTGTCCTTGACTTCCTCTATATTTAATCCTCATGGTACAGAATTTAGCACTATCTAAAATGGAACTGGTACAGAGCACATTCTACATGCTTGGTTGTACAATGCAGGCATCTTCCTTCATTCTGTAGAGATTCCTTTGTTCCTATATACCAGTCTGGCTGTGTTTTTTTTTCTTTTTATACAGTGTTTGGAGGGGGAGAAGGAAGAGCTCTTTGGGGAGAAAAAAAGGACCCAAAAGAATTGTAAATATTTGTTTAGAAATTATTCATTTCCCTAAAAATACAATAAATTCAAGTTATCATACTTGTCTGAATCTCCCCAGATTGAGCATTTCTCTCCACTCTACCCTGTAGCTAGCCCTATGATTACCAAAAACTGCTTATATTTTAATTTCAGATCTGGAAGGGAGTATTTATTCCTTAGGAAAAATACCTCAAGAAGAACATTTGGTGTTTTAGAGCCAGTGAATGAATTATCACATTAATCCTTAATAATGTGATATCTTTTAAGTTGCCACGGTGGAAACTTTCCTATAGACCTTGATTTACTTATTAGATGTTATCCCATTAACTTTTGTGCCACATTTGCCCTTACTATTTCAGTGTTAGTTAACTGATAAACTGCTGCCCCAAATGACCATTTGCATGTAGTTCCCAATGGCGGAGTAAAAGAGACTTTTGTTCTGACTTGATAAGGAAAAAAAATGCAAACCAACAGTACGAGCCCCAGAACCAGAGTTCCTATAAAGACATGTTCAGATGAACAATAAGGCTATTTATTCACATATGACATAAGGATATAAGAATTTAAACAATAAGATCTCTTATTAAATTCAAGAAAATACACACCACAAGCTTTGTGAAATTCTCTCTTATAAAGCCCCAGTCTCATGGAAGGCAGATTTATATGGGCTTGAGAAATCCATTAACTTCTAAGGCACTCTTAAAAAAAAAGAGAGAGAGAGAGAGAGAGAGAGAGAGAGAGAGAGAGAGAGAGAGAGAGAGAGAGAGAGAGAGAGAGAGAGAGAGAGAGAGAGAGAGAGGGAGAGAGAGAGGGAGAGAGAGAGGGAGAGAGAGAGGGAGAGAGAGAGACAGAGAGAGAGAGAGAGACACTTGTCTCACTATGTAACATTAAAGCAATTTCTATTCTAAGGAAAACTAAAATGCATTCATTTGGGGTAAAATACATAAAATACATATACTGTAATTTACCAAAATGCCATACTTTTAAGAAATGCATTCTTTTTTCTCCCCATCCCCAACACCTTGAAACATGAAATCATTTCTGTCAAGATCACTCTCTTGCAAATTAATATTTTTTCCTTAAGTATAGAAAAAAGAAAGTTCTCCCAAACCATTTAGGTTTAGTTTCTGCTTCTTTTCAGGATGAAGTTTTATAGATTATTACTTCTCTATAAAATGTTGCAGCATTTCAAGGGAAATCATCTGGGAAAAGAGATTTTTAAACAACTTTGTTTTTAAGTCAAGATCTTGCTGTTTCTCTTGAACCATGTAAGACTGGCCTGGTGTGCTGTGGCAGAAAAATCCAAAGATTTCTTTGTCATCTTGCACCAAGGTCTCAGGTGATATTTCAGTTTTGTTGTTGTGCTAAATATTGAACTGTGACCCTTCAGGAAAAGGTGAAAAATGTGTGACTATTAGAAGACAAAGACAAGCCTTTTAACGTGACTTAGAATTTCTCTAACATCCTAGTACTGGTATCAGTGCTGCCCATTTCTCTCTGTGTGTGTGTGTGTGTGTGTGTGTGTGTGTGTGTGTGTGTGTGTGTCTCTCTCTGTCTCTGTCTTTCGATCTTTATCTCTCTGTCTCTGTGTGTCTCTCCCTCTTTCTCTGACTCTCTCTCTCTCTGTCTCTCTCTGTGTCTCTGTCTCTCTCTGTCTTTCCATCTTTATCTCTGTGTGTGTGTCTCTCCCTTTCTCTGTCTCTGTCTCTGTGTGTGTGTCTCTGTCTCTGTCTTTCTCTCTCTATCTCTCTGCCTCTGTCTTTCTATCTTTATCTGTCTGTGTGTGTGTCTCTCCCTCTTTCTCTGTCTCTCTCTGTCTCTCTGTGTGTGTCTCTGTCTCTGTCTTTCTATCTCTATCTCTCTGCCTCTGTCTTTCTATCTTTATCTCTCTGTCTCTGTGTGTGTCTCTCCCTCTTTCTCTGTCTCTCTCTGTCTCTCTCTCTCTCCTTCTCTCTCTGTTGACAGAAAAGATTGCCTACTGATAATTGCTTTGCTTAAGTGTCTGATAATATGCCAGGAATGAGAGCATTCTGTGTTAGGTCATCTTTAATTATGCATGTACCACCTGTCAGCTCTAAATCAGTGCAAGATTAGCTTCTTGTGAAGTCAGTTTGGGGAGGGTCAGAGGGGAGCTGAGGTGATCTCTTTTTGAAACAACAAAAATAGACAGTGGTAAACAGTGCTCAAAGTGTGTGAATTGTTTTTGTTTTTAATTTTCTAAAGAGTCTCATTTCCATTGTTCTTGGGCAGCAGTAAGCTATTGGCATATCTGAAAAAAATAGTTGAAATATTGCCCATCCAGCAAAGATGAATTACTGTAAGAGAGGATGGTAGTCCATCTGTTGCATTTCCTTTCCTCTATCTTCCTCCTCCCTCCACCCCCTTCCCATCATTGTACATGAGCCAGGGAAAGCCTCAGAAACATTTTTATGAGCTGTACAAGAACAGGAAATATGTGAAATGATGGTTAGATTTCATATATCTGAGGGTTTTTTTTAGTTAGCTTTTTTTAGATGAACAAACGTGGGCTGGAAATAATGCCTGTTACTCTCTGTTGGCTTTTGATAGTTTTATTCTCAGTTTTTGGGGTTATTTGGGACTTTCTGGTGGGATGTTTAGGTTCTTTACCAAAGATGCCTCTTCCCTTTTATCCTTTGACAGCCGGGATCTGCAAAATAGCATAACTGACTTTCATTACACCTGTCAGAGGTTTAAAAATTGTTCTTCATTAGTGGTTATGTTGCGTAGTTATTTCCATACTGTATATTAGAGTGTTCGGTGCTAGATGTGAAGTCAGGAAGAACCAGGGTTCCAATCTCACCTGAGATACCTACTAGTTTTGTGAATCTGGGCAAATCATGTTGACTTTTTGATTTGTTTCTGAATCATTAAAATAATCGTTGCTAATAGTGCCTCCGCCACATAGTGCTGTGGGGATAAAACAAAGTAATAAATGTAATTTATTTATAAACATTTTAAGCACCTGATATATGTAAAGTACCATGTGTACTAGGCTCTGCGGAGATACAAAGACATACAATAATAGTGCCCAGTCTCAAGGAGCATTTGGATAATCTTAAAATGCTATAGAGTAGGCAGCTGTCATTATTGTCATTTCATTCATTCTCACTATTATCATCAGTGGCTGGCTGAGTTGAGTGAAGGAATAAGAAGAAAGTAGGATGAATGCAATGAGAATACATGCAATTGTATTAACCTTCTGTTGCTAGATAGGAGATCAGAGGTTTTGAATTCAAATCTCCAACTTGACCGCTCATGGTCTGTGAGATGTCAGGCAAATCAATCATTTAGTCTGTCCAGAGGCCTCAGGTTCCTTATTTGTGAAAAAGAAGGGTTGGACTAGGGGAGCTCTGCCGACCATCCCACCTCTACTTCTGTCCCACTGTGGTGGTGGCTCTTCCTGAGATTTCTTAATAGCAGCCATGGAACCTGAAATGAGTCAGTTTACTGACACGATATTCTAGCTCTCTAGGATTTTTGAGAATAAACGTTTCCACCGAGGAAACGAGATTTAGAATTGCTAGAAAGTCTTCTCTCAAATGCTGTTGTCAAGAAGGACCGAGTAGAAGCAACAGTATTTTGGTTGTGACAGGTCAGCTGATAAAAGGTTGAAAACTTGCTGACCACTGCTACCCATGTTCCACCGCAATACCTCGGCCAGATTGTATCTCTGGATGACTCATTTTATCCATATCAGTGCACTGGATGCTGTTTTGTTTTTGTTTGACATGAAGTCACTCCAGAGTTCAGGTCAAATCTCTGTTAAAAAAAAGAAAAGAAAAAAGCAGTGGTTTAGAGAGATAGATGTCAGAGATGTTGCCAGTTACAACAATGCATGCCACAATGATTTGACTAATATTAATATTAATCAAAGGGTTAAAAGGTGCCATGTCATCACATAATATTATTAAAAGTCAGTATTATATAGGATATTAAGAAAGCATCTTACAAATAGTGCCTCATTTTTATCCTCATAAATACCCTCGGAGATTGGTTCTGTACACACACACATCACCAATTATAGATGACAAGCTAAAGCAGACAGAGGTTAAGTAATTTGCCTGGGGTTATATAGCTAGAAAGTGTTTGAGGTTAGATTTGAACTCAGATCTTCCTGGCTCTAGGTCCAATGTTCAGTCCACTATACTACCTATCTACCCAAAGACAGCATGGTTTGGTAACCACAGTGCTAAACCTGGTTTCAAATCTCCAAACACTTGCCAAGTTTGTCAGCTGATAATCTCAGAATTTTAATTCTCTCATCTTTAAAGTGTAGCTAATATTTGCTTTACCAAATGTATAAAGTGGCCGTGAGGAAAATACATTATAAGAAGTAAATAAATGTGATTTATGATCAGCACTTAGGCCAGTTCCTTGCACATTGTTGTTGTTGTTGTTGTATCATGTCTGACTCTTTGTGGCCTCATGGACCAACCATTCCTGAGGTTTTCTTGGCAAAAATAGTAGAGTGGTTTGCCATCTCCTTCGCCAATGTCATTCACATGGTAAGTGTTTAATAAACATATAATGAATTAAAGCATAGAAGATACTTGAAAAATAATTTCAAATAAATAGTAACATTTTCACTTTTCTAAAACTATAAATTGCTTTTAAAAAAAACATTGTTTTTCACTAGTAGTAAAAATCTCTCATGCCAGTGAAACCACAGAACCAGTTTAAAATACACACACATACACATATACAGTATAATGGGACCAAAGATAGGAAAAGCAGAAGGGAAGAAGGGGCATTTTTTAAAAGAAAGGAATGCTAGAGAATAAATGACTCCTACTCCAGATAGCTACCTATGTGAAACAACAATCTAACTTCTAATCAGATTATTAAACAAATGGTTCATGAGAATAGGTAGTAAAATTTTCATTACTGCCTTGACTTACTAACTTGGCCACCAAGGAACTAAGTTGGTCAGGGCCTAATAAAACCAAGGACAAACAAGCTCACACATTCACATATGTACTTGATAGAATGGTGGACTTTGGAGTAAAAAGACCAGAAATCAATCCTACTACAGACACTAGCTACACTAATCCTAACCCTTCTGGCTCTAACCCTAAATGCCTCCCAACTCTAACCCTCTGGACTCTATCAACAACCCCAAGAACATTACTTCGCTTCTGTCTGCCTCAGTTTCCTTAACACTGAAATGGGCATAATAATACCATCTAACACACAGGATTGTTGTGAAAATCAAAGGGAAAGCACTAAATAAATGTGAGCTATTATCTGTAGTGTTCGTTTGGATTTGCTCAGAGGAACAATGACCATGGCTGTCTCAAAAATTACACACTGCTGAGCACAAATGAGGTCATATTGAAGTATTAATAACTCAACACAAACCCACATCACTTCAGGCCATACCAATTCACCTTCATGGGTCTCAGTGGGTGGGACCTGATAATCTCTCTGGTTTCTTCCAGGCCTTATGAGCAGTAACTTTTAAAAGTGTGTGGGCAATCCAGAGAACTGGTGATAAAGCAGACTTCCTGATAGGTGATGAACTCAGGGCACGAAATGACACATTTTTATTAATCATGGCCAATAAAGGAATTTGTTTTGCTTGACTAAATATATATATATATATATATATATATATATATATATATATATATATATATATATATATATATATATATATATGTATGTATGTATGTATACATATATTGTGATGAGTTTTTATTTTTATCTCAGTGTATGAAGGTGAAGTGAGGAGAGAAAATAGATTTTTGTTACTTAAAAAATAATTTTTAAAAAGGAAAGGAAAAGAAAAAGAATGGGGCCAGAGTGAGTAGGCATCAAACATGGTTTCATGGAGTGCTACTGCACTCATAACTGTTTTCCCTCTGAGACCATATAGTAAGTTATCATTTGTCCCAAAATGTCTATTTAGAAATTTTGAATCTGCCTGAATAAGGTTTTCAGCTCATCAAAAAAAAATACCCGAATGACTGGCTGGCTATAGATGTTTGACCCATACTCCTAAGTGTAATCACTTACCATCCATGAAGAAGAACAAAAGGAGTCAGCTCAGAAAATTAAAACTTTTCTTATCACCTCAAAAATATAATACATCATCGCTCTCTGGAGATTTCTCTGAAAGCATATCTAAAAACCAGCTCATTTCCCAAGCTACAGAGAGGAAGTATAGTGTGATGGATAGGATGCCAGATTTAATATCAGCAAGAACTGGGTTTGTGTCCTACTTGAGACACTTCCTATGGAAGCCTAGGTAAATCACTTCACTTTTCTAGGCCTCCGTTTCCTCAGCTATAAACTGAATGGTTTTGATTTGATGACCTCTAAAGTCCTTTCAGCTCTCAATCTATGATCCTATTGGCAATGAAAAAAACGGGCCTTTGCATCTTCCCTATACAGTCAAATCCTGCTTTTCTCACCTTTCTCTAGTGTTCCCAAAATACTCTTGCATTTGTACCTCATGATATGATTCCTTCTTTTGATTCATATCATTTAAGCATTGTATATCCTTCACCTTATTCATAGAACATACCAATTATTTGCCTTATGACTCCAGTCATCATTCCTGTGACTTCCTCAGGTGTATTAACTGAGGACCTGAGGTCTCCCTGATGATCATTCTTCTATCTACTCTTAACAATCTAAATTTTTTTTAAGGAAAACACTCTTGCTTGCTTGTATCTATACTCCCAACATTTAGCATAGTGCCTGGTACATAATACACACTTAATAAATATTTTTACATTAATCCATTAGGTACTTACTATGTGCTAAGCACTGGAGACTAAGACAAAAGAAACATGTCTCCTTCCTGCTAAGAGCCAACAGAAGACATGTACCTATATAGGGAGGTGGTTTTTGTTGTTTGTCCTTCATTCTTGAAGGAGACCATGACAAGGGAGGTGATTCCATAACATTTCCAACCAAACAGCTTTTACCACTATACTTTGCCTAGGAGGTGTTACAACTTTATTTACAGCTATCCTGTGCTATTACACAAAACGATATTTAAAAAATTGTAGCCTTTTCTACATCCAGTCAGCTAGGCCTAATAATAGTTACACTAGGCCTTAATCAGCCACACTTAACATTTCTCCACATTTGTACACATGCCTTCTTCAAGTGAACTAGATTTAAGTGAGGGAGGGCTATACAGAGTCACCAGCCTATTTCCCCTGGAGATGTATGAGTCCAATGGGAAAATCTATATCAGGATTTCTGGATATAGTAGATCACCTTGGCCTTATTGAGCTAAGAATTTGTCAGAGGCAATATCCATTTGGTAATTAAGGCTAGGTAAAAAGGAGGCAAGGAATGCCCTCTTTGCCAAATACATATAAAAGTAATATAAAATACATCAAAAGCAGCAGATTTAAGGTAACCTCAGAAAAGAAGACTTTAATAGGTAGGGAAGGAAGCTCATCCTGAGGGAGATCACGAATAGCTTTCTTCAGGAGGTATTTGAGCTGAGTGTGGAAGTAGGGCCAAACATTCTAAAAGGGAGGAGTTGAGGAAGTATTCTCTTATATTGTCTTTTGATCATGTAGTGATTTCCATAGGAAAATATACAGTTAGCATGAAATCCACCTTTCTGGTCCACCTGAGCTTACACGTCACAATTGTCAAGTAACTTATTACAACTTCCCTCTTTAATAGAAATTAATTGTTACAATGAAATCTTATATTAATTTCCCTGAAAGTCATCTTTGTGAGCATTGTATTATTGTTTATGTCAGGAATGGAATATAAGTTTACTGGTGATATAATAATATAAATAAATTATAATATGATATATAAATTTAAAATTATTTATCATTTCAAGGTTTACAAAGTACTTTTTAATATAATGATAATTGCCCTTTATATGTTTTATATAACTTGGTGGTAGTATTTTCCCCATTTTATGAAGAAAGAAATGGAGACTCAGATTAAGCAGCTTACCTGTAAGGATGTGGTTAATAAGTGTCACAAGGATCCTGTAAGAAACATAATGGTATCATTCAGGGTCATTCAGGGTCTCCAATTTATAAATGAAGAAACTGAGGTTAGGATTAGTAAATATTCAAACCAGGATTCAAAAGGTGATATTCTGATTGTAAGTCTAGTCTCTGTCTTCTAAACCACACCTTTCTGAATATGTATATACACACATACATACACACGTATGTTAACAAATTATCTTGCTCATAGTCATATAACTATTCTAGGAGCTAACGTCACTGAGACTTGAATCCAGATCTCTTAATTCTTACTACGGTATTTCCAATTTACCTCACAAATAAAGGATATTTTTAATAATATAGGGTAGAATGGGTTTTTTCCAACAAATCTCTAGTCCCCTTAGAAAAGACAATTTCCTTATTATTAGATAGGATTTATAGGATTATAAAATTTAGCAGAAAGATCAAATCCCTCACAATTTTGCACATAAGGAAACTGAGGCACAGAGAGCTCCCTTCTGTGAATCTCCATAACATCTTGTTACGGTAACTGTCACCTTTTATTTGATCTTGTTCCCCTCCCAGATTTTAAGTTCCTTGAAGACAGCAACTGTTTTTTGCCTCTTTTTGTATTTCCAATGTTTGATAGTGCCTAGCACATAGTAGGCATTTTATAAATGTTGGTTGATTGATGGTTGATTAATTTTCCTTCTACCAGACTCAAAGCTCTTTGAAGGCAGAGACAAAGTCTGTATCCCCTCATTGTAACTAACATAATACCCATAGTAGACATACAATAAATATTTGTTGAATTGGTATTTTCCATCCTGAGTTCCTATTTTCTGTTCCTGTTTTTAGGCACAAAATTAGCAATATGAAAAAAGATTTAGAATTTATCACTCTAGAAAGATGGCATCTTGTGTCTTTTTCAGATTATTTTTTCAAACTTATAATGAAATCGTTGCTAAAATAAATATGCCTTCTGGAAGAGATCCAGGGTGCAATCAGAATAAGAAAAGTGGTTTCTTTTGCAGTTTAGGTGCAATAAGAATTTTGAGAGATTTCAAGGAAATCTCCCTTCAATAGGAAACTGCCATTACAGTAAGCATTTGGTGAGCAAGATCTGTATATTTAACCTCATTCTTAGTTCAAAGTAGAATTTAGTTAATATGTAAACAAGGTCATAGTCAGGTATACTTAATTCATGAATGTTTGTTTTTTCTTCCCCCTTGGGTCCTGTTTCAGTAAGATAGTATTTTTGATATTTGGTATCTTGAAAAGAACACTGAATTAAAAATTAGAAGACATGGGTGGAAATCCTGCCTCTGCTATACTTAATACCTATGTATTCTTAGACAAATCATTTCACACCTCTGAATATCAGTTGCCTTACCAATCAAATGGAGATTTTAGAGTTGATTATCCCTAAAGTTCCTTTCATTTCTGAAACTCCTGAAGGCAGTACACAAAAGAATCAATAACCCCAGTTGTACATTATATTTCATACCATTATAATTTTGCCATATTAATTTTTTTCTTAACTCTAAAACTAGAACTCTTTGTACATTATTTTATAACTAAAAACAAGGCTTCAGGGAAGTGGACACAAATGTCACTAACCCTAAGGGAATTGAACTCAGAACACTTTAGGGAGACTAAGGGAGATGCGGACAACGAGAAGGATCAAAGGTGCATTCTCTTCATAACTTTAATAGTAATAAATATGTTTCTATCCTATGGCCTCTTCAATTTTCTTTGAGCCTTAGTCCCATTTTTGCCATATTAATTTTGCTGGTAATAAACCACATTTGGTGAAACTGACATAAAAACATATCACTTTAAAACCATTGGCCCATCTCTAACAACTGCTACCTATTAGGTTTTTTTGTTTTGTTTTCTTTTGTGTGAAAAGTCATCTTTTAAATAATACAGAAACTCTGCTGAAGTTCATTTGATAGTCACATAGTCATTAGCTTTAAATTAATCTCCAGTTCAATATATATTATTATGTTACTATTACTGTTATAATTTATTATTAGAGAAGTATGGTGATAATGCTCAACCTTATTTTAAAACCAAGAAATTGTCTAACTTCATTTCCTTCCTACCTCAACCCAATAATTAGCCATTTAAACTCTCTGTTGCCCTGAGCTCTTAAATCCCCTCTTTGTCCCATCATTGTTCTTCTCTTCCCAAACCTTACCTCATTGTCGACTTTCTCCTCCCCCCCCAGAACTGCTGAATGAAGCGCAAATAATTCTTACATCACAACAGGCTACATTACAACTTTATATTATTCAACTATGACTGGGACCCATCACTGCATCAAAAAATATTTTTATTCCTCCTTAATAGATTTCCTAGCACACTACCCCCCCAAGATTTTCTAATATACATGAGTTCTTTGTCTTCCCATTACCTTCATCTCAAAATTTCTTGATATCAATTCCTATTCTCCTTTTCCTCTCCCCGCCCCCAATGAAGAGGTAGCCCTTCTTCTTGATGAGATCACCTGTTCTACATAGGCCCTTGATCCCATCACAGACTATCTGACATAGCAGATTACGCCTTAATCACTCACATCTTAAACATAAATCTTCAACCTCTCCCAGTCTACTGATTTCCCTACAATTTATGAACATATCCATATCTAGCACCCTTAAAAGATCTTCACTAGAACCTACCATCCAGGAGGTATGCTAGAGCAAGCTTCTCCAGACTTGAAAGAGCCAGTTATTAAATTTAATGAGTCTTTATATCTCAGAAAATAGTTATATAGATTAAATTTAAAAGTATAATATAAGCATTTTTTGAGAGAGCCAGTTGTTAAACACTTTATCTCCATTTCCACTTTTCTAACTCACTCCTCAACTTTTTGCATTCAGACTTCTGATATTGTCACTCAACTGAAACTGCTATCTCCTAAGTTGTCAATGAACCATTTTATAATTGCCACTTTCTCCTCCTGGATATCTCTCCTCTGGTTTTCATACGTCCTAATTGTAAGTGCCCTAAAGGTTCTGTCCTGCCTTATCTTCTCCCTTCCTTCTGTATTCTCTTTTGTTTAACTAATATGTCAATGCAGATGACTCCCAAATCTATCCTAAACTTCATTCCTCTCTGGACATTTCAAACTGAATGTCCTGGTGAGCTTTTAAACTTAATAGATCTAAAAAAAATGCATTATCTGTTTCTCTAACCCTTCTTTTTCCAGATTTTTCTATTTCTATCAAAGATATAATCATCCTTCCTCTGTCTTTGGTTCTTAATTTCAGCTTTATGCTGAGCTCTTCTTCATCCCACATATCCAGTCAGTTGAAAAATCATACCACTTTCACCTTCTAACAATTCTTTGATCCAACCTCTCCTCTCACCATTTACAGAGCTACCACTTTAGTTCAGACCCTCATAAGTGTTGACCCAATTTATTGCAACAACCTCCTAATTGGCCTCTCTGACTCAAGTTTCTCCTCATTCTAGTCCATCCTACATTATCACCTATCTAATTTTCCTATCCTTGATATTTGACCATGTCTTCCCAATTCAACTAATTCTACTGTCTTCTTTTTTTGCTTCTAAAATAAAAACAAAATTCTTGTTTCGCTTTTAAGATCATAACAAGTTGGCCCCAGTTTCACTGGATTTTACCAAATTGGCCTTCTCTCTGTTCCCCCCAAGTAATCGACACTTTATCTCATTCCTGTGCTTTTACTTTGGCCTCCCCCCATTCCCACAGAGCTTTTCTTCTCTATGTGCACCTCATCAAGTCCTTCCCTTTAAATTAAAGCTCAGAGACCATCTTCTACAAAAAGCCTTTCCATATCCATCCAACTGCTAGCTCCCTTTTTACCAAACTGCATAGTACTGGCTATTCTGTATATGTTTGGGTTTTATTTATTTTGCATGTATTTATATTTGTTGTCTCCCCCATAGAATCTAAGTTCTTTGTGAGAAGAGATTATTTCCTTCTTTGTAATCATATTCCCTCCCAGTTCTTAGCCCAGTCATATAGTAGGTGCTTAATAGATACTTGCTAATTGGATGACTCCCTCCACATGACAGTTTTGTATTAAATCCAATTATTTAGAAAATGCATGTTGACAAAAAGCCCAGTGAATTCTGTAATTCTTTTAAGTGAATTTGTTTTTTAATCAATGATAAACACTATCTATATATATTTGAAAAATTGTAATGGAATAATACATATGTGTGAGACATTCATTCTACAGAAGGTACATTTGCTTATTTATTAGTCTGAGTCACACTGCATAATTTGTTGAAGCTAAATAAAATCAGGATGACAATACATGGTGGGACATATGGATTTGCAGAACCTTTATGATAGCTCCATGATCCAGCTAATCAATAGGTATTTATATATCCTACCAACTAGAACGTGACCTCATTAAGGGCAGGAATTATATTTTTCTTTCTTTCTATCCCCAAAACTTAGCACAGTGCCTAGCATATTGTCAGCAATCATTAATTAAGCTCTTATAGTCAAATCATCTAGCATTTAGTAAGCACTCATGCTCAATAAAGCTAATTGATTGTGTCATACAAAGACTAAAATCATCTTTGCCATCAAGGAGCTCATTCTACTCTACAGGAACAATTTATAATGGAAAAGAAAAAAACATGGACTCTTGAATCAGAAGATTTGGTTTCACTTAACCTTTCTGAGTCACTGATCACTACTCTGTAACAGGGGATAATAATACTTGAAGCTTCTAATATTCTAGGTTGCTTTGAATTTCAAAATGAAATGATGAGGATGAAAACATATGTGTGTATACATATATAAGCATATGTGTGTGTGTGTGATCATAAAGTGATTTAGATATTTAATTCATTTGATCCTCACAACGACCCTAGAAGGTAGGTGCTATTTTTATTCCCTTTGTACAGTTGAGGAAATTGAGGCACAGAGGTTAAGTGATTTGCTCAGCATCATATACCTGGTGTCTGAGGTAGGATTTGAATTCAGGTTTTCCCAACTCCAAACTTTGAACTTTATCCATTGTACCACCTAGCCAGCCACTGAAACATTTTGTATCTATAAAGCCCTCAATATATCAGGTGTAAAATTTAAAGGATGTCTATGCAATGGTAAAGTCACAACTGATAGCCTGAATTTGTAACCAACTGGAACAAATAGTTACATCAATTTCTCCACCTGAGTTTAACAGGTTGGGGATAGAAGGCAAAATGGTGAATATGTTCGGATCTGTCTAGGAATAAACAATGATAGGGCCAGGGAGCAGGAGAAACAATGGCAGTAGACAATCCATAACTGATAATAATAAGCTAGGTAACTATAGAATCGAGGTTGAAAAGAGATAAGGAATAGCAAATCAAAGTTGATATTGTAGGAAAAAAGGTAAGGATTAAGGAACTGGATATGTTAAAAAATAAAATGAAAAAATTCTTGAGAGATTTGTGGCAGGGAGGGGACACAGCAATTGCAAGGCATAAAGAAATAAATAATCATCACATAACAGATTATTTTTTAAATAATAACCTCAATTCAATGAAGTGGAAAATGCCAGACTAATAAAGTAAAATAGATGGGGAGGAGAGGACCAAAGAAGAAAATGCAGAAATAGAGGTCTGGGTAGTATGTCACCGAGGTATGGCATTTGCTAGCAGATGTAATTAGGTAGTACATGAGATTGACCATTGAACCTTTAAGCCTATTCATTTCTTCTCTTGATCCTTGGAATATCACTTAAGAGTCTACATTAACCCAAGTGCACATTAATGTTCATAATACAAAGTGGCCCTTAAGAACCACTAATGGACCACAGACATTAGACCTATCAGGCTAAGCCAGAAAGGCAGAAGCTTTTACCTTGCATGTCTTCTGGAGGAAGCCAAATACTTTGTAGTCATTTCTTAAGTGATCCTTTGCTGACTCCTCTTTCTCCTTCTCCTGCATAAATGTGATTCCCCACCACCACCAAGGCTTTATTTTGGACCCTCTTTTCATTCTTTCTCTATGAACTTACTCTTTTTCACCCCCATCATTTCATCCCCTCCCTGCCACAAATCTCTCAAGAATCTTTTCATTTTATTTCTTAACATATCCAGTTCCTTAATCCTTACCTTTTTTCCTACCATATCAACTTTGATTTGCTATTCCTTATCTCTTTTCGGCCTCTATTCTATAGTCATTTATTTAGGTGACTCCCAAAACTTATATATTCAGCATTGACCTTTCTCCTAAATACCAGACCTTTGTTTTCAGCTGCCTCTGCTAGACACATTCACCTGCAAGTTTGGGCAACACTTCAAAATCAACATGGCTAAAACCAAAATCCTCATTTTCCTTCATCTCCCTTTCCCTGAAATTCACTTTGCCATATAATTTTACTGTTTCTGCTAAAGATGCTTCTGTTTCCCTAGTCATCTCGGGCTCAAAAATTTCAAAATTTCCATTTACTTCTGACTCTTCCCACACCCTTCATTACCAGTCAGTTCCCAAGTCCTATGATTTTTTGTTCTTTAAAATTTCTTTCTTCTTCCCTTCTTCTCTCTTCCCTTTCCATGCCTACTGCCCTTATTACAGGCCTCACACTTTGTCACTGATGATATTCTGCCTACAAT
Organism: Sminthopsis crassicaudata; assembly: GCF_048593235.1. Lineage (NCBI taxonomy): Eukaryota > Metazoa > Chordata > Mammalia > Dasyuromorphia > Dasyuridae > Sminthopsis > Sminthopsis crassicaudata. Next base: position 220,885,322 of record NC_133620.1, read on the forward strand.
CTCCTCCCATCCTTCCCAATGTCTCCTCTCAATCATCTTATACACAACTACCACACCGTTTTCCAAGATAGCCCTTTATGTACTTGGAAAAAGGAAGGCCTCTCTCTATCATCCACCTATCTTTGTGGCTTTGGGCAAATTACATAACCTCTTTGGACCTCAGTTTCCTCACTTGTAAAATGAAGAGACTGAATTAGATGGCCTCCAATGTCCCTTACAGCACAGCACTAAAGACATAATCTGATGTCCCTTCAATGCTCAGAAATCTTAGATAACCTTCCAGCCCTTTAGCATTTGTCTAAATCTACCTATCAAGCCTTATTATCTCTCTCTTGCCTACATGGACCTTGTATTCCTATCAGATGAAGTTTCCCAAATATAATTTTTAGAAATACAAAAGTTACCTAGTCCAATGCCCTCATTATTCATGTGGAAAGGACCCAGAAGAGTTAAATTACTGTTTCATTTGCACACAACATCACTAGTGCACAGCAAAGCCAAGAGTAGAACCAAAGTCTTGAAATGCTTAATCTGGTGGTCTTTTTCCCATAATATACCATTTCTGATGTCTTGTCCTCTCCTGCCTTTGTGTTTCTATTCATCTTACTCTTCAAATACCTCCCCCAACTCTGTTTATTTTTTTTAAACTCTTCCTTCCAAATGCTGCCTTTTTCAGGAATACCTTCCCATTTATCCCAGCCAGAAGGTTCTCCCTTCATCTTTGAGGTCATGAGATAGCTTATTAATAATATTTTGTGGCATTTGTCACAAACCACTTTGTGTTGTGGTTATTCAGGCTACTTGTCTTATCTCCCTTACTATACTGGCCCATCTCTGCTCTCTTTCACAGCCACACTTATTGAAAAAAATTGTCTACATCTGATGCCTTTATTTTCTCACTACATATTGTCTCCTCAGTCCCTTATAATCTAGCTGCTTTGCCTACCGTTCTAATGCAACTCTCCTCTTGTGGAACTGACAGTGAAAGTGATGTTTTAATTGCCAAATCAGTGGCCTTTTCTCATTTATTAAAGATTAATATGTACTCTATCTTTCTTGACTTCTCTGAAATATTTAACACCATCTACCACCTTCTCCTTCTGGTAGTGGCTTGTCTCTTGGTTTCCATAAAAACATACTTTCGATGTTTCTCCTCCTTTTGCAAATGTACCTTTTCTGGTTCCTCTAGTGGGTCCTTTACCTCTTTCCAACAGTTCAAGATGAATATTTTCCAAAGTTTTATCCTCATCCCTTTTTTCCATTTGTTTCACCTTCTCTCCCTTGTCATCTAAATTCACTCGTCACTTTATTTATACCTTTTGTGCATGATCTACAAGTCTGTATCTCTAGCACTTCTGCACACAACTTTTCTTTAGAATACCAGACCTACTCAAGTTGCTTATAGTTTAGATCTACTTGGACTACAGTATCTTAAACTCAATGTTTTGAAAACTGAGTCACTTTTTAAATGTGTTCTTCTGATTTTATTATTTTTGTCATTCACCTTTTATATTTGGAGACTTAATATTTTCCTTAACCTTTCCTTCACATATTACTCTGTTACCAGTAATACTAATTTCACATTAACAAATGTTAATGTGGGAAAGAATGGAAAGATAGGTTGGGGCTAGTGAAGAATGACGATCCTAACAATAATCTTTTATCCTAGAGACATGGGAAGCTACCTGAGTTTATTGGATGGGGAGTTACATAGTCAAAGCTGCACTTGAAGACTCTATACACTATTTTGCCTATCAATCACTTGAACAGGTATGTGGAGGATAGTGGAAGTGGAGAGAGAGATTTCAGACAAAGAAACTATTTTGGAGATCACTGCCCTAACCCAGGCAAGAAATGAAGAGGGCCTGAACTAAGATGGTAGCCATGCAAATATCAAGAAAAGGGGTCAGCTCTGAGAGACTTCATCAAATTACAAACAGTGAGGCTGAATATATGAGATGAAGGGAGGATAAGGAGGGAAGAATGGTATCTGAACCTGAGAAACTGGGGATATAATGGTACCCTTGATGGGAACAGCTTACTTCAAAGAGGTATGAGTAAAAAAGTGAGACTTACAAAAAGAGATTTGTGTCCTCTGTGAATTCAGCACCCCTTTCCCTATGGCATGTTTGTCAACAATTCTGCATCCATAGTATTTCTTAAACAGATAGTAATCTATTCCCAGGCCACCGCCCTCTTATAAACTTTCATTGTCAGCTGGTTAAACTACAGCAATAACTTTTTCTAACAGGTTTTCCTACCTCCAGGCTTTCCCTCCTCTAAACAAATTGTCTTCTGCTCAGCAATTAGCCTCATCTTCCTCATGCCTTATCTTATCCTTTACTCAAAGCCCTTAGAAAGTTGCTTCTCCTTGCACTACCAAGTAATACTCAAAATGTTTTGCCTACTATTCAAGATCCTTCAGAACCTGATATCACTTTGCTTCTTGTTCTCTAATCATTGCTAGGCAGTAATGACCCTTCTTCCCTACTCCCTAACCTCACTGTATCGCTCCGTTTGCTTTTTTTCTCGTATTCTTATCAAAATATTATTTTGTATTAGAGTTATCTCTGTGATGATGTGTCATAATATAAAACTGGCGAGGGTTTTTAAAGACTAAGATGGTGAAACACATTTCTTGGCAGAACTTTCATAGAATTTAAGCCTGGGCTTGGCAATAGGTTTTTTATACAAACACCAACCAAGATCATAGAAGCTTTCAGTACCAGAAGGTTGACCATTAGATGATTATTTTTGGCTGCAAAAATTCATGAAATCCATCATCTTTAGACATAGAGTCTACATGCAGAGAAGAATTGCCCACAATGGTAAAATTGGATTTTTGAAATAGTAAAGCCTATATGATTATTAAGGCATGCATTCTATTCCCTTAAAGAACTTTTAGCTCCGGGAGAGCATGGACCACATCCTGTCTAAACTTTGAATCCCTCCCCAGTGCCTAGTACAGTGCTTTTGAACCCTGGGTAAAAAAGGACTTAATAAAGATTAGTTGAATTTTAAGTAGTATAAAGACAGATACTATCCCTTGTGCATTTTATATTGTCCACAACACCTAGCAGAATGATTTGAAGCTGCTGATACTTGTTTATTGAGGTGAATTGAATTTAATATGTTGCATTCTTATAGAGAATCCACATTATTTACCAAGGCTTAGAATGCCCCTCTAATGTCTCTTCAAAGTGTCCTTCCTATGGTTTTGTTTCCTTTTATGCCTATTCTTATCATGCTAGTTTAACTGGTTTTCAATTTATGTCAAGATTCTCAATCACTGTCTGTCTACTATGTCACAAACATTGAACTAGACAATGGCATTACAGACATAAAAAAGAACGCAGCTCCTCTCAAGAAGCTTGCATTCTATTTGAGGAAATAACATGTACACATATAAAAACACTATACAAAAGATATTCAAAGTAAGTAAAAGATCATTTCATCAGGGAAAAATTAACAACTGGTAAAGGGAGAATATGGAGGCTGGATTAGGAAAGACCTAATATAAGAAGAGACACTGAAGCTAAGCTTTGAAGGAACATAGAGTTTCTAAGAGGCAGAGGAGAGGAAAAAGTATATTCTGGGCTTGGGGGCCAGCCAACACAAAGGCACAAAGACAAGAGATGGAATGTAGTGTGTGAGGCAAGCAAAGTGGAATAAAACTGGGCAGGTAGAACCTGGTTGGGAAGGGCTTGCAATGGCAATAAAGACATTTGTGTTTGATCTTACAAACAATAGGGAGCAGAGTAGTGACATGGTCTGACTTGTGCTCTAGGAATATCATTTGGCAGAAGGAGAGGGGAGACACTTGAAGCCAAGAGACCAATTAGAAGGCTATTGCAATTGTTCCGGTGAAAGATGAAGCCTGTTATTTTAGTAACCTCCTATCTAAGCTCCCCACCTCTTAGATTTCCCCCCTCTTCAATGCATTTTATACATTTCCACCAAACTAATCTTTCAGGTCTATTCTAAGCCTGTTCATGCCATTGTTTTCTTTGCCTCCCAAATAAAAACAAACTTCCTAGCTTTCACAATTCTAAAATAATCTGGCCCCAACCTTTTTACTTCTTTTTAGTATTATGACCATTTATTTTTATGTCTTTATCTCCCCTTCTGGATTCTTAATTCCATGATTTTTATGACATGTCCCACCAAGCATATAACATGATACCTTGTACCATGTAGGAGTATTTGAAATATTTGTTGAGTGAATGACTAGAGCTATATCCCTAAGACAATCTATAAACATTAAACCTTTAAATGGCTTGTACTACATGTGATCCCCATCGCTTCTTTTTCTTGTTGCAGCACCACCCAAAATTATATGCATATCACTTAGCTTTTTAATTTGTTTTTTTCCAGCTACATTGTTTTGTCATGTTACCCCAGGAACATCCTGTTATTTGACATAACATAATATAATGTGATGTGATATTTCATGCTGCTTAGCAAAAATTAGAATGGTTGTTGGCTGCTTAGATTTTTCGCGGGTGGTAATTAGCAAGCAGATTCTCTCTCACACATACCCCAACAGGAAATTTTCAATGATCCATTAGCCTGAACATAGTAGAAAGTTTTTCCAAATCCAGCTTCTCATTTAATTAATTACTTCCCCTGAATATTTGCCTTTGGGAGGAGAAGTTGAGGGGAGGGGAGGGGAAAATCCTCAGAAACACATAGTAAATTCAGATTCACCTTTTACTGTTAAAGGAATCAAAGTAAGCAGCTTTTGTTTTAGATCAGTGTCAAACTGTGATCCAAGAAAAGATTCAATGATAACTCTTGCTCCCTGTGCATTGTTCAGCTGTCATTTCACTAGAATCACTAAGTAAAAGAAAAAGCATATAAAATAGCCTTCATTGAATCAGTGGGAGCTGGAATTCATTCATATCATTTCAGCTTTTTGTCCTTCCAAGGGAGATATGTATTGAAATTCCCTTGTCCCTCTGTGCGGATCTTATATGAATGATGTTTCCAGTTCTGGACACTGCAAAGAGAGTATCCAAAAAAGAATGATCCAAATGTGACAAAAATCTATAGAAAAAGAGACTAGAAGAATTGAAAAGAAGAAAGGTCTATGAATTGACTTAACTGTCTTGAAGTACATAAGGGATTTTTGGAAGGTTGTATGAGGGCAGGGAAATCATTAAAAGGAAAATGTTAATTAGTTCTCTTCCATAAGAAAAAGATCAAATAAGAAAAATAAACTTACCTTAAAGGGTTTGATTTTTTTAAAGAAGTAATAAAATCCTGAGAATTACATCCAAGAAACTCTAAAATAAGATATGTTCTAGAAAGGTAAGACAACAGCCAATTTTTTCTGGATCATTTAGCCATCCTCCTGATTGAAAGGAAGGGCTGGATCGGATGATCTCTTGATGGACCCCTTCAGATCTTTGGACCTATATACATTGACCATCCATTTACATTTGAATCAGCTTGATTAATCACTTGAGAATATTGTTCCTGTTCGCTCCAAATAGCATTTTAAAGTCATTGTATATTATGTTTTCTTAAATGCATTATTACCCTGGTAGAAAAATCATCCAGATTTTGTGTTATCTATCTAAGACAATGGTCTATCCATCTTTTTTTTTTCCATAAATGGATCCCATAGGGTTTAAAGATTGCCAACATCAAATTGAAGCAGTGACTTTGTAACCTTAGTTCTATTGGATGTGAATTCAAAAGCAATTTTAACTCTTTCTACATTTGATATTCTCTTTTCATTCTGTTTTCTCAACGATGAGGGGATAAATTGTAAGGCTACTGAGAGTTATCCATCCTCATGGCAAGCAAAGATTTTGAGATTTTATTCATCAGAAGATGAGGCAGTAGTCATTCAGAAACTGACTGCCAGGGGGAATTTTTTAAATAATTAAAATTGAAACTCTGAAGCTATAATGAATGAACAGCAGATTTTCAGAATTATCTTTTTGTACATTTCAACTATGTTTACCTCAACCTGAAAATCCCAGCCATCTTTGTGTCCACTTAATCTTTTGCCCAAATTATACGTCATTGCAACTAGAATATACTCCAGTGGTCCCAAATGATCTTGAACTCTTCTCATTTTATAATGAGTGCGTTCCTTTGTCTCTCTTTGCTATTTGAACAAGTATATGACAGCACACCATGTCAATATGCGGTCTCAGTCCCTAATGTAATTTGCATTATCATATCACTACTTTATAAATAAAGCTACACTGAAGTTAAGTGATTTGCTTTCTAGAGGTCATAACAAGTCAGCTTTTCTTAATGGCTAGACAAGTGCTTTATTTACTTGACTTTTTTATTTAGAATAAGAATATCTTTAATACAAGCAAAGATTTGCAAAAAAAGAATTATCACTTCTTCTTTGGAGTTCATGTATTAACTTACATTATGCACTGGGAAACACAAAATAATTATTAATTCAATATTTTTGCAGTTGAATTCTGTAAAAGAATATTGCTCCAAGTCATCACCTAGAAGATAGGGGGAAAATATTATCAAGGATTAGGGGAAGAGCAGAGAAAAGGAAAAGGAAGAGGCACCAAAGAAAATTCTTGTCTGCACAGTTTTTTTCAAAGTGGATTGGCTTATGACCAAGAATGGAATGGGATGTTGGTTGAGTGAAGTAAAATACTCAGTAACCATAGCTATCACTGCCTCTCAATTTTCACAGACTGTGGAAAAGGAAATAGAGGTTTGAAAACCATCTTTATACACTTAAAGAGATTTCCAACCCTTACTGTGATCCATTTTTCATCCCAAATTATTTACTCTGCCCTTTTTCACAAACCAAAATAATAATTATTTGTAGAAAGTCAACATGACCTAATGGTCAAAATCTAAGAAACAGAGGGCTTAGCCCCAACTTGTACTCTATTAATGGTCTTCCATACTTAAATGAGCTATTTTCATTTCTCCATTTATATAATTGAGATGATTAGAACATTTACAAGATGTATGATGCTACAAAAATCAGTAGCTCCCATGCTACTCCTATTTCTCTCCAAGCTTTTTCAAAAAAAAAAAATGGTAGTAACTCAGGGCTTGAAAAAAGATTTCAGAGGAGGAATTGACTTGAGTTCACTGGCTTCAGTACTTAGGGATGAGTATGGGTCCACCACAGACAACAACTCCCCTTTGCCTTTTCATGAGTATAATGACTGAAAATAGTTATCATCTATAGAGCCAACCTCATAATAATGAGGTTTTTTGGAATTTGGCTAAGTAAATCATAAGGTAAAAGACATATCTGGTTTTGTTAAATTTGTCTTAGCCTAGGGCTGTCCTGGAATACCCTCTGAAGACCTGCCATCATCATCTCCCTATCACAATGGACTCACTTGAGGAAAAATAGAAGTAACTTGTGAGCATTCTTTGTCAAATCACCAAAGGAGAAGACAAATTGTTTTCTAGGTTAATCCTGCTGTCCCAGTCTGACAGTGTGGTGTGGAGATTTGGAATTAGAGGGCCTCAGTCTCATTCACAGTTCTGCTTACTATTTGTGTAACCTTAAGTAAATCACTTCATCCCTCTGGGTCTCAGTTTTCTCATTTGAAAAACTCAAGCAGATTGCAAGTGACTCCCAAGACTCTAAATTCATGACATCCTGACTTCCACATAAAGTTGTACTGATTAACACTGGTTTATAATAATGCTGATAATACCTTCTCACAGGAGATAAAGCACTAGGCCTGAAGTCAGGAAAACCTGAGTTCAAATGTGACTTCAGACACTATGTGTACCTCTGGGCATGTCCCTCAACTGCTACCAGCCTCAATCTATCTAATCCATAGATAATCTGTCATTACCTACATCTATATCTATAAAATCAGGGTAATAATAGCATCAACCTCCCCCACTTGTGAAGATCAAATGTGATATTTGAAAAGTGCTTAACACACTGCCTTACACACAGTCAGTGCTTAATAAATGCTTATTTCCTTCATTCCCTGCCAAAATATAAAACCCTGGTGCCTACTTAAAGCCTTTGTTCTTCACTCGAGTTGTTTAATATCATAGAACATATGGAAACCACTTTATACATACAGTGGGGTTTCTTGTGAGTGAAATATAAGGTAAATTGCTCCACCTAGCTGCTTCTAGAACACAAAAGTAAAAAAGGACAACAACAAAAAACCTAAGTTGTTTTTTTTTTTTTTTTTTTTTTCCAAACTTTTAACCTAACATTTGGGTAAAAATTTAGTGTCACAATTAAAGGAATTTGGCTCCTGACCTTTTTCAACCATAGACAATAGATTTTGGATTTTTTTTTAAGAATCCTTTTCTACAAACTCAATTGTTAATTCTAAATTAGATCTTCCACTACATGTTAGTGGATTTCTGGAGAGAGGAGAATTAGCATCTTTCACCATCCATTTTCTAAGTTTTGTTTTTTTCTTGTCCTCTAGCCTACTGATCTCCCACAAAGGTGTTTGTGCATCTTTATCAGTGAAAAAAAAAGTTAAGCATACATCCATGTGCATACAGTATTTGCTTATTTAGAAATTAGATATGTTGCTACAGTATTAATTATATCTCTTTAAACACATAAATTAAAAATAGACATTTCAAAAGTATGAGATAAAGATGAAGTAACATTTGTTCCTAAGTCATTAGGAAATCTCTGGAGTTTACCAAATTGTAGAATGATGTGGTCAAACCTGTGCCTTAGGAAAATCATTTTGGTAATTCTGTGGAGGAAAAGTTGAAGAAGGGGGAAACATACAACAACAGTCTGATTAAAAAACTCTTGCTTTAGTCTAAGTTTGAAAGATGCAGAAGGGCTGCAGATGGGTGGTGGCCAAGTGAGATGAGAGAAGGAGATGAATGCAAGAGATGCATTGAATTTGTTAGGTTTAATAACTGCATAGATATGAAAAATAGGAAGAGTGAAGAATTGAGGATGGCTCTGAAGCTGACTACCTGGTAACTAGGAGGATTGGAATGTCACTGACAAATAGGGAAATTGAGAAGAGCAGCTGTTTGGGAAGATATTGAGTTCTATTTTGAACCTGTTGAGTTTAAAGTATCTATAGGACATTCCATTCAAAGAGCCCAGTAAATATGAAAATAGAGCTCATGAGACAAGGAAGATAGAAAAGATAGATAGAACAGATATGTGTTATATGTACACATATAGTAATATATTAAATACCTTTGTGGTTTTATATATATATATATATATATATATATATATATATATATATATGTTTTCCCCTGAGAGTTATCTACATAGATATGATAAAAACTGTGATTCACCAGCTACTCAAGAGAATGTAGAGAGAAGTCCCCCAGAAAGAGCCTTAGGACACACTCACAGTTGTTTCCAACAAAGGAGACTGAGAAGTAATCCAACAAGATAAGTACCAAAAAAGACAAGAATTACAAATATCCAGAGAAGGGAGAGCATCTGGGAATAGAGATTAATCAATAGTGTCAAATACTGCAGAAGTCAAGAAAGATAAGACAGGTCATAGATGTTTGACAATTACTAAAATCATTAGTGAACTTGAGGAGAGCATAGAATTTTCACAAAATCTCTTGCATAGCTGCCACTGAGGGTAACCAGATATGAGTTAGGTCTAATTCCCGGAGTAACCAAGACCTGCTCAGGATGAAAGAAGAGTTATGAAGCTTACTCGGGGCAGGAAGAGGAAGAGTAAAGTAGAATTTGGAGAACAGAACATAGAGATGATTATGGTGTAGAAAAGCCCCATGATTATTGTCCATACAGGGGAGGATGAGATGTGTCCAATCTTCCCATCCTCTAATTAATTAGTCATATATTCCTTAGGATCAGATCATATTCCCTCCACCTTAGAAACTACTGCTCTAGACAATTACTTCCCCTCCTTCCCTTTCACCAACATTCCAAAAGCTGCCAAAGTTAAATCTCAGGAGCTATCTAATGCTTTAGTATTTTAAAATTTCACAATTTAAGATTATAATAGCATATCCAAACCACCCCCTCTATCCTAGTTTTATTATTGTAGCAAGTAAGTGTAAAGGCAGGTTTTAAGTTGTCCAGAAATTTAGCTTGCATTTATAATATTGTTGCTATGGTAATAATTGCCCCTGTAATATTGTTTCCCCTAAAGTCAAGTCTTTGGAGAACTAATTAATATAGGTGAGATATGCATATAGTTTATTGAGTAAGAATGTGAAAATAGATTTAAAAAATATATACCATCAACTTTCAACATAGTAAAGTTTAAGCTTTAAAATGGTATTTGATGCCAGCATACTAAAATGCTGTGTTGTGTGCTGGGGATAGGAAGACAAAAACAAGGGGAACTTCCTCTCTTATGGGAGAGACAGAACACACAATACTTTGGGTTTTGTTTTTTTTTTTTTTTTTATTCATTTTTCCAAATTATCCCCTCCCTCCCTCCACTCCCGATGGCAGGCAATCCCATACATTTTACATGTGTTACAATATAACCTAGATACAATATATGTGTGTAAATACCATTTTCTTGTTGCACATTAATTATTAGCTTCCGAAGGTATAAGTAGCCTGGGTAGATAGACAGTAGTGCTAACAAGTTACATTCGTTTCCCAGTGTTTCTTCTCTGGGTGTAGCTACCTCTGTCCATCATTGATCAACCGGAAGTGAGTTGGATGTTCTTTATGTTGAAGATTTCCACTTCCATCAGAATACATCCTCATACAGTATTGTTGAAGTGTATAGTGATCTTCTGGTTCTGCTCATTTCACTCAGCAACAGTTGATTTAAGTCTCTCCAAGCCTCTCACACACAATACTTTGATTTGCAGTTACTGGGATGGTTAGATGAATGGAATCAGTAAGGAATAAAATAGTTTTCCCAACTAGCACATGGCACAGTGTTTGGTACATAGATAGATAGTACTTAATAAATGTTTTTTCATTAATTACATTCATTCATGATTGCATCTTTCAAGGAATCATCTATTATTTTGACCTATATGTCTAAGATACCTTGTTACTGGGGATCCTGAAAAACCTCATTTCTTTCCATCAAATTAGATTTTTTTCACAGATTAAAAGTACAATGGCATCTTGTTCAATGTAATTAAAAAGGAATTATTTTCTCAAATATATTTTGCAAAAAGTCTTCCTGTCCTCTTCCTACCGTTTTATCAAGGATTTTCTCCATACAAATTTAGATTATCCTTAAAAAGACTTTTTTGTGTGATGGGTTATTGATATCCTTATTGCAGGAAAGCCATTATATATAAATCATTCATTAATCAATTGTAAATATGTCTGTGACCTTTCTGACTATATACCAAAGTAGGTGTGGTGCTCAAGAAAATCTTAGGGTAAATTCTATTTCGATGTGTTCTGTATATTACTAAGCTTTTAAAAGAGTGGTCTAAAATGTTTAACTAATCTGTAGTGATAATTGTTTTAGACTAGTTCTGGGCTTTGAGTCAGAAGAGAGAACAGCATTTGAATTTTACCTTTGACAACAGCTGTGTGACCATGGGTATTCACTTAAGCTCTCCAAGCTTCTAGAGATTCTTGTTTTGTTTATTTTAATTTGTTTTGTTTTGTTTTTGCTTGTGAAATAAGGGGTTAATAATACCTGTATACAGTATTTACTTCAGAGGATTGCTGTGAAGCAACACTACAACTATGCAAAAATGTTAAAGTCCTTTTCAAACCATAAAGCAGCTTTATTTTTATAATGACTTTATTTTTAATAACAATACACATTAATAAAAATAATCTTTGAAAACACATAATTATATGGATAAAAAACTTTAGAAATAGAAAATTAATATTAAAAGCCCTTATTGGCAGAAATTATGAGACACATCCCAGTTATTTCATTTATTTAGGTCACTGGTTGAGCTGGATCATTCAGTGACCATTGACCTCAGGAGTCTCTGTTCTCCTGTCTCCAGTAAGAGCTATGATGGCATAATATTTTCTTTGACCTATCCCAGGCTATCATGTTACATCTAATGCCAGAGGGCAACTCTTAGTTTAAGATGCAGTTTTGTCTGGTCAGTTTTCTGCTTCTGGTCATATTTTCAGATTCATGAAAAGTTTTAAGATACCTATTAATTGATTTCTTTGGGATTTAGTTAATACCTTGAAGGTACTATGCCAGGTAAGAGAAAAATCAGAGTACTCTTGTCTAATTCTTATAAATTTTCATGAGGTAAAAGAGGCATCAGGAGTGGTAAATAGAAATAGATGCAGGAGAGCAATAAATTGAAAAAATAATATTATATGAAAATGCATAATAAAGATTCAGTTCATGTTATGGAGCAATTATGACAAGACATCCATCACAGATTACAAAGGAATTCTATTTATTATGTGAATTAACAAGGAGTTAGCAAGGGGAAAGGTTTTAGCAGTTAACAAGGAGAAAGACAAGTTCCCTAGTGCAACTCACAATTAATCAGAAGGAAGAAGCCATTAAAGGGAGTACAGCATTGACTGGTAAACTAAATCTATAGAAGACTTTAGCAGACTTAAAGCCGAAGGATGTTAGCAAGGGGAGGGAGTTACACCACTGATTGATAAATTAACCCTAAAAAGGGATTTAGCTCCCTGTAAGAGTTAGCTATAACAAGGAGAAAGGTGCCATGAGGAGATAGTGAGAGGGGCTGAGAAGAAAGACACAAGAGGCAGGCTGCCATGATAGGCTCACCCTAAAGGAGATTATGTTTTATAGCAAAATGTATCTTCAGGGGTTTGACATCTTATCTTGGCTTTCTGATTGGATAAGTAAAGAAGGGATTTCTAGAGACCCCCACCTGAGGTGGGACTGTAATAGAAAGTCCACTTGACTTAAGAACAAAAGGCTCCATTATATTATGATTATATGTAGATGATCCCATCAGTGTCCTTCCTGCTTGCCCCAGGGAGTATTATAATTCTATTCCACTTCAGGTTCTCTCTGCCTACCTAGATAATTTTTTTGATTTATCAAAAAAATTATCCACAGCCCCCATTCATTTCTACCGGCATCTACCAACTTGCACACAATGCCTCCTGCTTTCTGGAAAGGATTACTATGGTCAAAACTCTCCCAATTTTTTCCCAGCATCAAATATTCTGGGCACTTAGTCAGGAATAGGCCAAAAGTGTATGTTAGGAGTGAGAATGTGTCAGGAGTGAGAATGAAAGAAGTGATCTAGAATGCAAAGGGCCTAGAAGATGCAGAAAACATAGAACAGATGGTAAGCTCATAGAAGTTCATTTGCTGGAAGGCTTGTAGTTGGTGACTTGTAGCTTATCCAAGTAGGATGTAAATAGTGATGTCTGCTGTACAAGACTGGGCCAACATTTGGGAGGGAGGGAAGGAGGATAGAAGAACCTAGCCAACAGCCATTGGGGAGTGAAAAGGGCCTGAGGATCCAAGTGGCATCTGGATTTTAAGTTTCCCCGGTGAAGATGGGGGGAAGTTAGCATCTACCTGGGAGGAGGGCATGTCTATGTGTATATAAGCCTATATTATATATATATGTAAACATCTACATATAAATGCATGTAAACAAATATGCATGTATATTGTGTATATGCAATTATTAAGTGTGGACATACATGCATAAGTACATCATGTGTGTTTATATTTACTATGTGTAATGGTGTATACAGATCTTTTGGATATTTTCTGAAGCAGCTGAATCCCATTCAGTGTCCAAATAGAAGATTGTGGTTAAGAGATAAGCCAAAAGTAGTACATTCCCAATAGTTGTCTATGCTCCAACATAGTATAATTATTAACATAATCGCTGAATATTCCCCAATTTGTACTTTGGTATATTTATAATCTGAATTTCCCAGATGCTAAAATAATTACAAAAGACTACATGAAGTCCCCAAGTGTTAAAGGTTCTACTTTGGACTAGTGTTTCCTATTCTGGAGATCAGAAAGCACTGGGAAATTATATAGGGATATGGAGGATTTAGCTAAGAGTCTAATGCAAGTAAAGGAAGAAATAAGGGTGATAAAATTTAGAAGTTATTTATGAGAGAATGTTTTTAAATATTAAAAGTTAAATTTTAAAATAGAAACATTCTAAATATTTTAAAATTAAAGGCCAGAATATAACCCTAAAAATGCAAGGGTCTGTTCTGTAATTGTAATGATTAACCTTGATCCTGGAGGATAAGTGAAGAATATATTATCCTTCCTTCCTTTGAAGAAGTGGGGCCTGTAGGCATAGAATGTTGTACTACTCATTGACTGGTTTTGCTGAAGTAGTTTTCTTTTTTATGAGGGAGGAAATAGATTATAAATGGGAATTACAATGATTTAAAACAAAAGGCAAAAACAAAATTATAAAATTTTCAAAAACTATTGTCTTGTTTTTAAGTCCACTGATTTTAAAAATAGAAAACCTGTAGAAATTCAGTTAATTGGAAGATCTTACAAAGTATCAATACACTAAGAAAAAATTTTATTCATGAATATTATCTGCCTACTTTTCCTATCAACATTACCATTTAGTGTTTTGCATGTAGATTGGGGTTTCTTTTCCCCCCTGTGGGTCATTAAAACCGTTTTTGTTAGGCATTAGAATATTTTGAAATAAACATAACAATTTGTTGGACAGGGTGACCTGATTTTGACTTCTGAGAAATTTCAAGTTAATGACCCCAAATTCTATGAAATTCAATGAACAGACTAGGCTTATGGTTGTATTATTTTGATTTTACCTGTGGAAAACTGCCTTCTTGATTCATGGACAGAGACGACATCTTGCACAGAAAATGCATCTACAGAAGTTGGATTCTTAATCTTTTTTTCCTTTCTTAATATGGAACACACTACATACATCTTTTTTTTCTCTTCCGGAAAGATTTGCTTTGTATTGTATCAGTCACAGAAACCTATTGCAGTGATAGAATGTTTACCACAGAAAAATATTTGGTGACAGATTTCCCTGAACTAGGTCAATGCACATTTTCTTACCCATGCACAGAAGTACAAACTTGTCCCAGTGTGTCTACTTTATCAACTAAATTAGACTGGGATGTGGGCTCACTCTTGAGAACAAAAAGAAGCTGGCTGAGTGTGCTATCTAGACAAGAAAGAATTCATTTCTGTGCCCTCTTTAATCTATGGGTATATTGTCAATGACCTCTCTGTTCACTCTAATGGGGGTGGTAGCCCCCCTTTGATATTCCTTGTTTGATTTCCAACTTCCTTTGGGCTAATTTGGGTTTTCAGCCCCCATTCTAATGATCTGAAATTCCTTTTTTGGGAAAGACTGAAGGAGATAACAACAGAGAATTCCTGTCTTATTTACAAATATCTCCGGAACCTCTTGGATAACATCTCTGTGCAAACTTTGTTTTGATGACCCTAGTTATGTATAAAAGGAAGGTTGAAAAATGGAATCTTTGCACTTGGTGTATACCAGCCTAGTGCCCGCCAACTGGTGTCCCCTTGTAGGCAGTTTAGTCTATCCTTTTTACTGTCTATCCCTTTACTATCAATAAAGACTTTGTTTACATACAGCATTGAGTAGCAAATTCATTTGCTACCGAACCTGCCCTTGGTTGCTTTGGGGAAAGGCAGAGGTTAATCAGACCCAGGAGAAAAGGAACTGACCCATCTCGGTTTAGAACCTCAGTTTACTCCTCATCAACTCTTGTGTATTACATATGCTAAATGATAAATAATTAGTTACCCATATAGATTAGCATAATTCAGAGTCAGATTAGGTGAACTGCTTCTTCATTTCCTCCTCTTGTATATAAATGCATTCATTTCCAAAGTTGTAATAATGCTTTAATTCTGCTCACTAATTTTTTGTAATTATTAACTGCTGTTAAATTTGTGATCTTTTTGTTGATATCAGGAAATCAGTACATGTAAACTTTATAACCCTTTTTATTTCATACCTGCTTTCCATATTTAAATCCAAGTGAGAATTAGGAAATTATATAATATCAAAAAATTTCATCTTCTTAGAGTATAAGATAATTTTTTTAAGTACTTGTTTCGAGTTACAGGACTTAGGTACAAATAACAGCTCTATGATTTTGCTTCTTTTGTAGTTAGTGTGAGCAAGTCACTTCACTTCTCCATAGTTTTATTTTCCTCATTTATAAAATGATAGGCTTGAACCAGATAACCTCCAAGATCACTTTCAGATATAATTCCATGATCTTTTTGGAACATCAAAAGATTTTTTAATAGAGCATCACAAGGATTTTTATTTAGTCATTCAGTCACATCCAACTTTTTATAAACCTGTGGACTATAATATCCATCAGGTTTTCTTGGCCAAGAAGCTGGAATGCTTTGCCATTTCCTTCTCCAGTAGATTAAGACAAACACAGGTTAAGTAACTTTCCCATGGTCACACACCTAGTAAGTGTCTGAGTCCCAAATCTGACTTAGGTCTTCCTAACTCTGGACTTAGCACTCTATCCACTAGCTACCCAGCTACCACCATCAGTTTACGAAGCACCAATTTCTTTGCCTTACATTTCTAATCAACAGTGTGAAACTTACACAAAATATGGTTGGTTTCTAGTATGAATTTGTTCTCCTTTAAGAAAATTTGAAAATCCAAACTCACGACATATAATTTATAAAATGATTATTCAAACAATCATATTCTTTTACAAAAGGAATCATATTCATAACAAGGATTTTCTCTTTCAAAAAAGGATTCATTATATTAAATACATAATCTATATACATGAATAAAGCATATTCATAGTATAATACCTATAGGACTCTTATTTCTGAAAAGGTTTCATTTATTGAAACTTTTTTTGTTGGCCTTTGTAAAGGGCTAGAACTGAGCAAATGCACTTGGATAATGGAGCACGTGAGACTAATTGCCAATTGGACAGTTCCCTATTAACTTGCTTGAAGGTTGACCCTTCCCAGCTGTTCTGTGCTGACTTGATTGGTGGGACAAAGAGGGGGAAGTATCGTGTGTGGTAGGAGGAAGAAGAGGAAGAGGAAATAGAGGCGCTCACTCTCTGTCTCTCGTGGCATTTGAGGGAGGAAGGTGTGTGTGAGATTGCTAGATCTAATCCCCTGACTTGACCGTAAAAGATCAAGAATAAAGACGTTTAGTGATCCTGACTCGGGCTGATTTCTGGGAAGACAGAGTTCCAGCAGGCCTTCATGATTTTCTGTGGAAACAAAAAAGCAAACAAATCTGTCACCATAAGATGGTCAACCTCCTGGTGATGAAGCCTTTGTGGACTTTGTTTAAATGGTTCTTAAAATATCCGTTAATAAATAGAGAATATCTAATAAAGTTGGGCAGCCAGTATGATGCAGGGCCATTAGTCTATGTCATTGGAGGATTAGGTAAAGTACCTAAGTATATTTAGCCTGGAGTAAACTTGGGGGCATATATTAGCTATCTTTAAATATTTGAAAGGCTGTCATGTAAAGAAGGAAATTGAGTAGTTCTGTTTTGCTCCAGAGGACCGAACAATGAGAAAGAGATGGAAGTTGCAGAGTTCAGTTTAGGCTGGATGTCACAAAAATTTCCTAATAGAGCTACCCAAAAGTAAAATGAGCTGTTTCTAGTAGTATTGTCTTTCCCCTCCATAGGGAAACAGAGCTTCTGGGAGACCATTTATCAACTATTTTTAGTGGATATTATTGTTGTGTATTGATTGGACTAAATGACCACTGTGATCCCTTTCAACTTTATCCTAATTCACTGGAACTCAACACAGCTTTTTAGACACCTGTTTTGTAAAGCAAGTAGTGCTTGTTAAGAAATTTATCCAAGTAATAATGCCTGCAAAGAAAAAAAATTATTATTGCAGGGAAAAAACAAAAATGTAAACATTTTCATTTTTTTAAGTTTTTGATACCTTTTTATTACAAAATGATTATTTTCATTTATACTCCCATAATATAGCTATGAAAAACTGCCAGCACAACTTAGCCTAACAGTGGATAGACACAGCATTACATAACTGTAGTCTCTTAATTCTTCAATGAAAGGCAGATATGACTTCCTTTTTTTCTGGTTATATTGGTTTCATTGTTATAATTTCTTTGTCTGTTCTACTGTTTTAACATAAGAATTCTTTTAATGATAGACTTAACCAAAAAAAGTGTGTTTATATATATTTATTTATATATATATATATATATATATATATATATATATATATATATATATATATATATATATATATATATATATATATCAATGGCAAATCCCATGCTCCCACTCTAATATAACTAACCAAATATTCCAGGATCTGATACTTTTACCCAGTAAGATCATGCCTAATTCGATTGATTACAAAATCAATCAATCAGAGATGTAAAATAGATCCTAGTCATCTCTTAAATCACTCAAGCAAAGACTTGATGGTAATAAACCTAGATAATCACAACGAGAAAAAAGAAGTGTTCTGAGCCATTAGATAAAATCAGATGATAAAATGTATTGGATTTGCTTGAGAGGATTAGACACACATCTGGGTTTATGTGTATAAAGAGATTCTAATAGAAGCATTCTATCAGCTGCTTCCAAAGTCATGCTTTGGGAGTATTTGAAAATTCAGAACTCAGAATTCATTTGCCTGTACCAGGAGTGAAAGTGAGGGAAGAAGAAAATCCAAAGTGAGAAGCCTTTTCCACCTTCTGCCCAATATTTGACCATGACTTCAGAGACACTAGGGATAATATGAAACAGAGATAGAACTCCTCAGTTTCCTTATCTGCAAAATAGAGGTGAACATTAACATTCTTATTTTATTCTTTCTTGCTTTGTTTTGTGTGTTTATAGATGTCTAGAACTGTGATTTCATTGGTGTAATAAACTTTAAGTGTGAAAACTACCTCTATTGATAAAGTACTATGATAATGTCAGAGCAAGTGTGGAGCAGTGAGATATTAAGGGTATATTGTTCATGGTTCCAAAATACTTGGATCGTCCAACTTCCAGGCTAGATTTTTTCCCACAACACTATACCGTTTCTTCCTATTTACAGTTGCATATCAGAACACTTTGTATATATCATCTCACCTAATCCTCACAATAACCCTGTGAGATAAATACCGCATGTATTTTTTTCTGTTTTACAAAAGAGGAATCTAAGACTCGGATCCACACAAATAGTAAATGTTGGGTACTGAATTCAAATCCAAGTGTCTCCAGGGTTCTTTGTTCCATTACATTTCCTACCATCATCATTATCTTTGCAAGACCACCCTCAGAATATTTCAGGAAAGTTGCTTTGTAAACCTAAGGAGTACATAATATCTGTTGTTTTTGTAAAATCAAAAAAATTATGAAAATCGCAGCACATATTGTCTTGTCAAAGAAATGGAAACAAAATAGATGCTGATCATTTGGGAAATGGCTGAGCAAGTTATAAAATGTTATGGAATATGGATGTAAATAAGAACTGATGAATATGAGGAATTCAACAAAGCATTGGGAAGAACTGATGCATAATGAAGGTAGAAGAACTAGAAACACAATACATATAATAATTAACAATGTAAATGGAAAGAACAAAAAACAAGACTGTAAGACCTCTCTTACAATATTATATATATATATATATATATATATATATATATATATATATCCCTTCTTTTGCAAAGAGAGAAAACATAGGTATGGAACATTGCATATGCCATGAAATTATCAATGTGTTAGATTTTCTTTTTTTTTTTCTGTTCTTTTTTATTTTACTTATTGGTTCCTTAAATAGGAAGGAATGATATAAAAACAAAAATGAAAATGTTTAGTGAAATATAAAAATAGCTAAAATATATAAAATATGTAAATTAAATATTTAAATGAAAATATTTTAATATAGTAAAGAAAATACACAAATACTTTTTGATTGCTTTTATGGTATCCTTCATGATTTTATAGTACTTTGAATCTTAGGCTCTTTTAAATTCTATGGATTTAAAATGTTATTCCAAATCATCATCATCAAAACAATTTTCATCTGAAGGTTTTGAAAGGTATTCATCTCTCATATTTACTTCTGTAATTCTCAGAGCCATCATTTTTTTCACTGGCCATGGGGATGTATTTCATTTTTCTGAAGAGAAGTCAGTAGGTTTTCAAATGAGTAACAAGTTGGGTGTTTTTTCTTCCTTTCAGGTCCTGCATCTAAATCTCTCTTTAGTTATTTTGTCTAATGTAAGTGAGATACAGAAGCATGCACTTTTCCTAATTTAAGGAAATGGTATTGGTTTTTCTTTGTTAACTTTATTAGATTCTCCTTTTATGGAGAGCTATTGCAGATTGTTCTGCAATTATCTGCTACTCTGCTGTTATTGATTACCATTCCATTCTGTTTCAAAATTGAACTGATGAAAATAAATCGTGCTAAGGACAAGGGGCTGGAAATAGTGCAGTGCACTAGCATAGGGACGACCAGAATTCTGGTCTACCCAAGCTCAAATACCCATTTCTCTTCTGGAGAGAAGAGGGATTAACAAGATAGATTCTGCACTGCTCTACTACATCATATAGGAAGTGTCAAATGGTAGGGATAGGAAATTGACTGGCTGATTTTTGAGATTTCTTCCCTATCCAAAGTTCTATGATTCTTGTAACACTTTGAAACAGAGGTTGATAAGACATGAAGCATTTGAAAGGGAAGTGGTTAAAAGGGGGAAGGGAAAAGAGGCAAATATACATTTCAACATGGCATCATATAATGTGGTCCTCTGCCAACCACCTACACGTGGCACAGGAAGAGAGTTGTTTAGGCACCTTTGTAAAACAATGCTCTGCTTTATAACTGTGTTTGTAACTCAAGGAAAACCTGTTTTATTTGCCCTTAAAGATGAAAAGACTGAGAATCTTAGCCTTTTTATTTTAACCTTGTTATCCCTGAAATTCTCATTTAAAAAAAAAAAAATCTTGGTTCACAACCAGGATTTTCTTCATGTACTCAATCAAACTACTCCTCCTCTTCCTGTATTTCCTACATGATATAGTAGAAAGAGGATTGTGCTGGAAGTCAAGATCCCTAAATTCTGTTTAGTATTCTGCTATTGGGTAATTTAACTCAGCTCAATTCAGTAAACATTTATTAAGCTTCTACTGTGTGCTAGGTACTATGTTAAACAGAATATACAAAAAGAGGCAAGTCACTTCACCTTTCTGGGCATCAGTTTCCTCATCTGTAAACATAACAGTGAGAGAGCCAGCTCAGTTTTAAGGATCCTACCAGCTCAAATTTGATAGTGACAAAGCTGAATTATGTTAATCCTCTTCCTACAAGTTCCCTCCAGGATAGCCTGTTGTCAAGACTCAAATTCTAAACTTAAATCATGGCTCTCAAGCTAGGAGAGGGTATCAAGTGACAAAAGTAAAACACTAAAGTTGTTGCTGACAGTTCATTTCAATGAAAAATATTTCAATCTCTGAGTTTCCTATGTGGGTTGTTCCTTGTGTTCATTAGTGAATGTGGATAGCTTGTCTAATGTCTTAATCTTATCTAATGCTTAAATCACTCAGGAAATAAAACTCAAGGTATTGTACAACCATTTCTTTGCAGAAATATCAAGAACAAAGAACAAAGCAGAAAAACACAATCTTTACTTTGTAGAACTGTGTTTTCTGTTCACTTAGACTTGTTCTTAGGTAAAGATTCTTACTGAAATACTGATTAAAGAAGGAGATTGTGAATCCCTAGCCAGATTTAGTTTGGATGGTTGATTGATTTGTTTAAATGAAATATAGAGGCAAAGCATACTATGTAATCATGACACAGTAAGTCTATTTCTTTCTTAGAGTATAAGAGAATAAAAGTCACCTTTCATTAAGTATACATTTGTATGCCCCTTATCCCTGTTTATAATTGCTAAGTAAGCATGTGTACCAACACAGTATCTTACCTTAAATATAATATGCATGCATCTTAAACATAATATACATACATCACAGATATACTTTACATAAATTTAGACACGTATCTTTTTGAGTGTACCAAAAATAGGTGGGTAGCAAGAGTATTTAAACCATGCAAGAACCTAATTGAGAAAGACTTGACTTACTAGTATACCTTGTAGGTAGATGAGAATGCATGGCGAAGCCATCTGATTTGGTCCATTATTGTATTTTCAATTATCTTTGGTGCTCAAAGAAAAAGACATTAATATAGCTGAGGATGACATAGCAAATTACCACAGCTCTCTAACCTTTTAAATTGCTAACACTGTTGTAATCTGTAATTATAGAAATCAGTGTGAGAATTGTGGCACTGCATAATTATCTTTCCTGATACTTTATTGCTGAATGAATTATTAATCAGAATCAGTCTTGTATAGTATTTGCAGCAACTCAGAAGAATAATGTATAATTAAATTTCATTATTCCTATTTTTGTGCTGGTGTTTTATGATGTTGTAATTGATAATTAATTGGTTAAAAACTCACATAAAGCTTGGGTGTTTCAGGTGGCTAGGAACGTTCAGTGTGCTGAGTTTATTAACCAAATACAGTAAAGATCTTACTGAAGTAGAGTCCAGTATATATCATTGAGTTTTTAAAACTGGTGTATTATTAAGCTTTTTATGCTCCCTAGAATAAGGTAGCACACTGAATATACAAATCATTAAAAGATCATAATAATATATTTGCACTAAATAGTAGAATATCTAAATTTTTGAAGAAGTTGAATGAGTTATAGGAGGATATAGATAATAAAACTATATTAGTAGAGGACCTCATTTTTCCCCTCTCAGAACTAAATAAATCTAGCCAAAAAATAAATAAGAAAGAAGTTAAGGAAGTGAATACAATTCTGGAAAAGTTAGATATGATAGATGAGTGGAGAAAGTTCAATGGGAATAGAAAAAAATATACATTTTTCAGCAGTTCATGGCACCTACACAAAAATGACCATGTATTAGGATATAAAAGCCTCACAATCAAATACAGAAAATTAGAAATAGTAAATACATTCTTTTCAGATCATAATGTAATAAAAATTAGATTGAATAATGGACAAGGGAAAGAGTGGTTAAAAATTAATTGAAAATGAAATGATGTGATCCTTTTTTAAAGTGAGTCAGAAATGATAATTGCATTAAAGACAATGACAACTATGAGATAATATAATATAATATGAGATGAGGCCAAGTAATTATTAAGGGAAAATTTATATCTCTCATTGCTTACATCATTAAAATAGAGAAAAGGCAGATTAATTAATTGGGCATGCAACTGAAAAAAAAAAAACTAAAAAAAAAAAAAATACAATTTAAAAATCCCCAATGAAATACCAAATTAGGAATCCTGAAAAACAAAGGAGAAATAAATAAAATTGAAAGTAAGAAAACATTGAACTAATAAATAAAAGTAGATGTAGATGTTATGAGAAATTCATTAAGATAGATAAACCATTGGTTAATTTGATTTAAAAAAAGAAAGAAGAAATCCAAATTACTAGTATCAAAAATGAAAGGGCCAAATTCACCACCAATGAAGAAGATATTAAGACAATTGTTAGGAACTATTTTGCCCAGTTATGTGTCAATAAATTTGACAATCTAAATGAAATGGATGAATATCTACAAAAATACAAATTACCCAAATTAACAGAAGAAATAAAATACCCAAATAACCCAATCTTTAAAAAAAAGAAAGAAAGAAATTGAAGAAGTCATAAATGAACTTCCTAAGAAAAAATCCCCAGAACCAGATAGATTCACAGGCAAATTCTATCAAATATTTAAAGAACAATTAATTCTAATACTATATAAATCATTTGGAAAAATAAGCAGAAGAGTCCTACCAAATTCCTGTTACAACACAAATATGGTGCTGATACCGAAATCAGAAAGACCCAAAACAGAGAAAGAAAATTATAGACTAATTTTCCTAATGAATATTAATGTAAATATTTTAAATAAGATACAAGGGGAAAGATTACAACAATGTATCACAAGTATCATGCATTATGGCTAGATGGGTTTTATACCAGGAATGCAGGATTGGTTTAATTATAGGAAAACTGTTAGTAGAATTGACCATATCAGTTAAAAACCAACAGAAATCATGATCATCTCAATAAATGCAGAAAAAGCCTTTGACAAAATATAACACCTATTTCTATTAACCAATTCTAGAGAGTATAGGAATAAATGAAGCTTATTGTAAAATGTTAAATAGTATTTATCTAAAAACATTAACTAGTATTGTCTATAATGAGGATAAGCTAGAAGTTTTCCCCACACAATCAGGGGTGAAGCAAGGATCTCTATTATCACCTCTTGTTATTTAATATTATACAAACATTAGATATGTCAATAAGAGAAGAAAAGGAAATTAGAAGATTTAGAAGTAAGGAGGAAACAAAACTACCATTCTTTGCAGATATAATGTTATACTTAAATTCTAGAAAATTATTTGAAATTATTAACAACTTTAACAAAGTTATAGGATGCAAATTAAACCCATGTGCATCATTAGCATTTCTATATATTACCAACCAAGTCCAGCCACAGAAGATGGGAAGAGAAATTCTATTTAATATAACTACATAAAATACTTGGGAGTCTACTTGCCAAGACAACTCCAGAAACTATATGAGCACAATTATAAAACACTTCACACAAATAAAGTCAGATTTGAATAATTGGAAATATATTAATTGCTCATGGATAGGCCAAGCCAAAATAACAAAAATAATGATTCTACCTAAATTCATTAATTCAATGCCCTACTAAGCTATCAACAAATTATTTCAAAAAAGCTTAAAAAAATGATAATTCATCTGGAAGAACAAAAGCTCAAGGATATCAGGGGAATCAATGAAAAAAATGTGGAAGAAGGTGGTGTTACCATAGAAATCTCAAACTATACTATAAAGCAATAATCATCAAAATAACCTGGTATTGACTAAGAAATAAAGTGGTGGATCTGTGAAATAGTTTAGTTACAAGTTGCATTATAGTAAATGACCATAGTAATCTAGTATATGATAAACCTCCAAAATCTAAGCTTTGGGACAAAAACTTGTTATTTGACAAAAATTGCTAGAAAACTGAAAACAAGTATGGCAGAAACTAGGAGTGGACTAGCATCTTACACTGTATACTAAGTTATGGTCAAAATGGATACATGATTTATACATAAAGACTGATGCTATTAGCAAATTAAGATAATATAGAATAGTTTGTCACATTTATGACTAAGGGAAGATTTTAGGACAAAAAAAATACATTAAACATTATGAATTCATTTTGATTACATAAAATTAAGTTTTTGCACAAACAAAACCATTGCAACCAAAATTATAAGGAAAGCAGAAAGTTGGGAAGGAGAAATTTTGTAACAGATATCTCTGATAAAGGCTTACTTTATCAAATACATAGAGAATTGAGTCAAATTTATTAAAAAAAACAAGTCATTTCCAATTGATAGATGGTCAAATGATATGAAGAGGCAGTTTTCAGATGAAGAATCTAGTCCACTTTTCCAGTTGTTTAGAATAATAAATGGTACCCTTCCTCACAGACACACAAGATTGAAAAACTTAAAGATTATGAACTTTTCCTTGACTAGCATTCTAAGTGTTCATGGTGTTAGTCTCTTTGATATCTCTGACAGCCAAGGTAATCAGAAAAAAAAAGCTCACAAGCCAAGAGTGCCTTCCACTTCTTCTGATTACTATTAAAAAGCAGCATTGACAGGTATTTTAGGTAAACTTCAGCTATGCTGTTTTATTACATAAAATCTGAGATGCTTTTCTCTCCAGTTTCCAAGTGTCCCCTCCTTAGAATTATTCAGGGTTTTCTTTACAGGTTTTCTTTTATATTCTAAAACATAAACTGTGAAAGGGAAGTTGAAAAAGCTTGTACTGTTCTCTTAATCAGCTTTTCCTTGAACTGATCTGAAAAACATTCATGAGGAACTTTTGCTATGGAATACTTTGCAAACTCACCTCAACATTTCTAAGAAAGCCATCTGTGATTTTATTTTGCATAGTTTATGTTGGCATTGATATCTGACAGTTCTTAGATTATAAATTATTAAAGAGGAAATTGTAATCAGAAAACTATGGATAGAACTAAAACAAGGTCGGTCTTACACCTAAGGCAAAAGTATTCAGTTTTACATATAGTCCTAACTTCTGCTGGTATGGTTTTGAAATAACATTTGAATTTAATTCACCAAAATTGTCAGCACCTTGAACAGTGCCTGCTTTAAGAAAGACAGTGTGCCCCTCAGGGTCTGGGGGGAAAAGAACTACCCTCAAGGGAGAAGCTTGAGGAAAGAAAGCATATATGCTATATGCTCAAGTAATTATACCACATAGAATATGATAACAGTCACTTTCATCTAGGGAATTCAGAAGAGGCTTTATAAAGCAATAATATCTGAGCTGAACCTTCTAAGAAGAAAGATTTCAGTATGCAGAGTTGAGGGCAGAATACATTGCAAAGATGGGAAGTGAACTGTGTAAATGCAGATTGGTTAATTGTCTTTTCCACTTGAAGAGGACTAGAATAACATCACTATGTTGGGATCAATGCATGGTGTCCACTTGTGATTAATCAGAACAATACAAGCTAGGAAGATTCCACCACAGGTCTGATACAAATAAGCCATATGAACATAGAATTAAGACCTCTTACTTCTCCTCCAGGTTCTTCTCATATTGCATAAACCTAAGACCCTTCAGCTTATCAATATCTTTCCTCAAACATGGTGCCCAAAACAGCACATAGCATTCTAAGTGCATCTGGCCAGGATGGAATAAAGGGGAATTCTAACTTACTAATATTAATATGACCTAAGACCTCAGTGTTATCCTAAGAGTTTAGATGGCCAAGTGACTAAAAATTGACAATCAATATCCTCTTTGAGAAACTAAACTAAGAGTCCAGAAATTGAAAGATGAAGGGAATCCTGCAATCTTAGAGGAACAGGAACAGCAGCAGAAGGTCTTTATTGGGACAAGACAATTAGATGCATCTATCCAGCAGAACCTATGGATCAAAAATATATTTCACTGCTAGTGAAAGACTCAAAACAAAGTGAAAAAACAAAGCCTAATATAAATAAATCCCCTTAAATATCTCTAATTATAGTCTAACCTTTTTATATAGATTTTGTTCTTTTGCCTTCATGAAGTAAAATCACCCTCTTCTCACATTGGAATTGCTTTGAATAGTCTTATAGATCCAAAGATTTAATTCAATTGAATAAGTTCTCATTAAGTTTCTAGAATGTGTTAGACACTGAGATCTTCTACTGAGTGAATATAATGCAGGGGAGAGACAACATAAGCAACTACTAACCCCAAAATTGAACCTTGAAGGAAAACGAAGGTCTAAGAATCAGAAAAGAGAAGAAACTGTATTCCTGATAAGCAATATAGCCTACACATAGGAATGGAGGTAAGAAATAAAATTCTTAGTTCAGGAAATAGCAAGGAGGCAAAGTAAGCCTGAATATAGGAAATAAATTCAAAGATGTAGGTTGGAATCAAACATGAAGGCTTTCTATGCCAAACAGAGGTATTTGTTTTTTATCCTAGAGACAGTTTTTGAGCAGAGAAGTGACAAGGTCAGACCTATGCTTTAAAAAAGATAATTTTGGCAACTGGAGATAAATTAGATCAAAGAGGAAAGAAAACTGGAATAAGTTATCAAGCACAGTCAAGACGACTATTTCCAATTTTTACATCATAGCATTCAGTACCTGGAGGGTGTAAAAAGAGTAAAATATTCACAATTGATGTTTACTTCTAAAATGCTAAAATATTCACTGACTGAAGAAAAACATCAGTGGGCACTTTGACTCTATTCAATTACTGCAGCTCACCTATGGAGTACTAACAGTGTGTCTTTTTTTCCCTTGTACCTTGCAGTTTTCTTGTGTTGATTTGTTCAGGTAGTTTCTATGCTAGGGGAATACCTGATTTGGTTGGTTCTCAGGCTTTCTTTAGGGCTGTCAACAGTCGTCTTCATGGAAATATTTTTTTTTACAGAAAGGCATTCTTGTGGCAGTCCTGTGACTGTCCCAACTGATGCCATTTGGTGCTGACAAGCAGCTCTTGCCTTTTTTGTTTCCTTTAGTTTGTGAACCAAGTCACAAGGCAAATATCTCTAGAAAGAGCTGTGCGATGTAGGAGAGGCTAGAGTGACAAGTGATTGCAACTGACAGTGGAATTTGAGGAGATCTCAGCAGAGACAGTGCTGAAATTCAGAATGAGCTGATGCTGACAAGGTTAGTTTAAGAAAAAGGGAGAGAGAGTTAAATTTTTTCTTGGGGGGGAGAAAAAGAAGATCAAATAAAGAATAGAACTTTTGCTTGGAGTAGATGGAAAATAATGATAATTGACCACAACAGAAAGAAAAAGTTGAACTGCTTCACTTTTGTTTTACTTAATTTTTTCTACAAAGGAAAATGACCTTTACCCTAGAAATAATGGAACAAAGATGACTAACAGGGACTTGATACACAAGATAAGGAAGGCTTCAAATCACTTGTCTCAGGTGAATGTCGGCCTTTAGTTCCCAAAATAACTGTAATTATTTCATAGAGATGTAATTGCTGAGACATTGTCAGTGATATTTGAAAGACCATGGAAAACAGGAGAGATAGTCCAAAAAATGAGGTGTAGTTACATGGCACAGTGAATTAAAATGCCAACCCTGGAGTCAGGAGGACCAGCGTTCAAATTTGGCCTCAGACAACCTGACACTGACTATGTGACTCTAAAAAATCACTTAATCCCTGATTTGCTTCACCAGAAAAAAAAAAAACCCACTATAGTTCAACAACTTGACTTCCTGGAAAATTTTGAGGAAGGATTATTAAAGAGATAGTTGCCAGACATATAGCTAGGGAAGCAGTTATTACAAATAGCCAGCATAGTTCCTTTAAAAATAGATCATATTAGACCACTAGGCCAGCATCATTGCTTCTTGAAAATATTCTAAACTAATAGATTAGGGAAATGCTATGGATGCAGTTTACTAGATTTTACCAATTTTTTAAATATCCCATACTATTCTTGTGGAAAAGAGGAATCAGACAATACAATCTTACACTCTCATCTATGGTTGAATAATTGTGCTTAGAAGGTGTTTGTTAATGATTCAGTGTCAGTGTGTCAGGAGTTTGCCATCAGAGTACCCCAAGGATATATACTTGATCTTATTCTATTGAAAAATTTTATCAGTGACTTGATTCAAGGTACCAGTGTCATGCTCATCAAATTTGGAGGAGATGGCACCAAGCTGAAAGGTAGATGACAAAGCCAGGATCCAAAAGAAATTTGACAATTTAGGACAACAGTCTGACTTGAACAAAACGAAATTCAATAGAAATAAAGGTTAAGTCAGGCAGCTCGGCACCCAAAAAAATCAACTTCAAGTATAAGATGAAGGAACAGTGATTCTGAAAAAGATCTGGAAGATTTAGCAGACTACCTCAAGCTTAGCATAAGATTAAATAACACTGTGATACAGCAGTGAAAAAAACCTAATGCAATTGTGGAAGAGAGCATTATTGGGGCATAACTTCTAGGAAGAAATCCTGCTGTACTGTCAGACCTTATGGAATATCATGTTCACTTCTGGGCACCCTAGTTTAAGAAGAACATTAGTAAACTGGAGAGCAACCATGATGGGGAAGAGCCTAGTGTCTGTATCTCATGAGAATCAGCTAAAATGACCGGTCACAATTAGCCTAAAGAAGAGAAGATTTAGGGGAAATCTGTTAGTTATTTATTATTTGAAGGTCTATCATGTGGAGAAAAGGGCCTAAGTTTGTTCTATTTGGCCCTGGAGGGCAGAACCAGGATCAAAGGGTGGAAGATGCAGAAGCCAGTGTTAGCTTGATGTCAGGAAAGGTTTACTTAACAATAGAACGATCCAGGAATAAGATGTGTCCCCTCCTTGGAGGTTTTCAAGTCCATGGAGGTTCATGACATTTGTCAGCTACATGGAGATGCTTTTTGTGTGCAGGTCATACTAGGAGTCACTGAGGGTTTTTCCACCTATCAAATTCTAGGAGAAAAATATATGATTCCTAAGCAGGTGATTGTTTTTAGTTCATCATTGACTATCAGTATGCAAAATTATTATGACAACATTCCAGAAGCAAATAATCCAAAAAATGTTATGGATTCGTGTATCATTCCAAGTGCTGGATGCTGGGAATACAGAGAAAAACACTGAAGCGTTCTACCCTTGATGGACTTATGTTATATTTAAGACAACATGTCGACATAATATAAAAGGTTTGTATCTAATCAGATGTAAATACAAGGTAATTTTGGTGAGGGAACAAAGAGGCACTAACAGCTGGGGAGACCTGAGTTCATATTCAGTCTCAGACATTTCCTAGCTGTTGTGACTCTGAGCATCACTTAACTCTTTTTGCCTCAGTTTCCTCATCTGTAGAATGAGCTGGAGAAAGAAGTGACAAATCACTCCAGTATCTTTGCCAAGAAAACCTCAAGCCCCAAATAATCAGATAACTTAAACAATAACACACTAACACCATGTTAGACTTAGATCCAGAAGGTTTAGGGGTTCTTAAACTTTTTCTATTTGCAACCTTTTTGCCTGAGAAATTTTTACATAACCCTGGGTATGTAGGCATATAAAATAGATATAAAAATCAAACATTTACTGATAATAAATCATAATTTCACAACCCTCACATTGTGACAAGACCCCAAGTAGCCAATTGATAAGGTCACTACTAACACCATGGGGGTAAAGTGTGAAGGGGCAGGACTTCAGTGGCAGGAAAGGAGCATTTGCCCAATGAGATGCTCTGGCATTACAGACAACAAAGGTCCACAAATACACTCACTCCCCCATCCCAAATATGATTGCAGCCAGCAGAGAGACCCTTTCGATATATGTGAAACTATCTCCTTTATAACATCATTAATGCAAAATGCAAGAGGGTAAAGAGATAAGAATAAAGAACTCGGATAGGGGCAGCTAGATGGTACAGTGGATAGAGCCCAGCCCTGGAGTCAGGAAGACCTAAGTTCGAATCCATCCTTAGACACTTAATATAGCTGTGTGACCGTGAGCAAGTCACTCAACCCCATTACCTTGAAGAGGAAAAAAAAGAAAGAAAAAGAAATTAGATAGAATTATTAATGTAGTATGTATTAATTTATTAATGGGCAGTTGCTCCTTTTTTAAGCATTCTCATCCTTGGGTCAAGGCTTAAATAGTAACCCTTCCTAATCTTCTTCTTGTCTGCCCATGCCCCAGTTGGTATGCTACCCCGAGACCAAGCACATGTGGCACCATCATATTAAAAAGAAGCTAGAATTAGAAGCCAAGCATTTAATCTGCCATGGCCTTTCCATTGTAGCATACTGCCAGAGGGGGAATCGCCTAGAAAAATAAGGAAAATACTCTTTTCCACATTCAAGCTTAGTACTGAATGCATCACCTGGCTGCCTCCCCTCCCTCAACAGGCCAATCAAGGACTTCTTGTGGTTCAGTCATTCCAATTGTGTCTGACTTTTTATATGATCCCATTTGGGGTTTTCTTGGCAAAGATACGGGAGTGGTTTGCCATTTCCTTCTCCAACATTTGTTCAAAGAAAAGATGTGTCATCAAACAGCATAGCAAAATAAGGGGCCAGAAAGACCTATCTCATGCCATGTGGATCCCTTCTAACACTGCAGAAAGAAAAGGGACACATACAGGAAATACCTGCATCAGGTATATGTGCCTAGCCAGAGCAAGTCTGTTCCTGAATCAGCATCTCTGCTGAAATGCCCTTTTGCCTCCAACAGTTACTTGCTTCCCCAAAGAGCCACTGGTGTCACATGGTCATAGGTGTAGAATTGGAAGAGGAAAAATGAAAACTCAAGTCTAGTCTCCTCATTTTATAGGTAAGGAACATGAATAGAGGTAAAGTGATTTTGTGCAAGGTTACACAAGTAATATGAGTCTATATTTGAACCCAGATCTAATGATCCTTCAATGGTATCACCTTTTAAATTTCAAAAGAAATTCAACCAGCTTACACTGATCCTCAATACTAAAAGAATAAAAAAGATAGAACTTTTTCCTAAAAGGCAACAAAACATGCAATAGCAGCTTCCAATCTACATGCCTTTTTTCTTCTCTATAAAACATTTATGAACTTGACCTATGTATATTAAGGGAGGGGGAATATTCTTGATGAAAATATAAAAAAGCAACACATTCTCTTCAACAATTTTCTATAGCAAATCACAACTTCACAGTCATTCAAGTGACAGAGTTACAAAGAATGCATACAGGATATCCATTTTTATGTCCATTTTAATGGACACAATAAACACATAATTGTCAGCCACCAAGTGTTTATTAAGCCCCTGTTAGGTTCTAGACAATATGCTAAGCATTGGAGATACAGAAAAATGTGAAAGGCGGGGACAGGGGCCAATAGTCTCTTCTATTAAGGAGCTCACAGTTTAATGGAAAACAAAATGTTTTAAAGATTCTCCTTAAATCAAATGTCTCCCTGGATCTGCTTGTATAACCAAGCTGCAAGCTACTTTCTCCTGCTGCTGTGTATTAAGCTGTAACTTGAATTTCTAAGGGTTTCCAAATCTTTTAGTTCATGGCCTTAGAGGGCTATTTCTGCTGTTTTTAAATTCCAGAACCCAGACAACTAACTAGAAAAGCCATTGGGCATTTAAATCAAGTCTTTGAACTATTTTTTCCTCTTCTAATTCTCTAAACTCATTTGCATTATGGTGAAACAGTTTTTAAAATTTCTGTCATATCACTTGGATGCTAGTCTGGGTCCCTGAAAGTTATTCCAGAAACCATTATACCCCTGATCACCAACCTAAGCAGGAACAATCGTAGACTTTTGCATTACCCCCTTCTGCCCTGCCCAAACAATCCAATCAGTGTGTCCCCTATATAAGCTTTATATATATGGCTTTAGCATTGACTTTCAAACTAAAGAAATAATTCATATATATGTTGAAGCCTAGATGTATGAAACATAGTACATACACAAATTAAAAAAGAAGGAACTGTGTTCCATCAGATTTAAGTGGAGTCACAGTTCCCATGTATAAGATCCTGTAGTCTAGTAAGTAGTAGAGCTGAAAGGAAGAGGAGGAAACCCAGCATCCAGGAAACTTTGGATTTAGTTAAGCACTGGGGAGTTCAGAAAGTGTTGCAAAACATTCCCAGCAGACCTAGAATTTCCCAACAACTACATACCATTGGACTAGCCATCATCTTATCTTCCTGTTAACCCAAAGTCTCCAACTCATCTTATTAGGGAGATTTTTTTTTTCCTTTGGGAATGCATCTCTGAATGTGAAATGGAAATCAATAAAAAAATTTGGTTCACTTTACAGAAATTTCATTTGACAGCAAATTTGCAATGGAATGTATTTCATCAAGCTTAGAATGGGTACATGCATTATAGTTTATATTTCATATCACCTGTAGTGACCTCCCAGTTTGGTAGTGGGAAGCATTGCTTTGAGAAAATGCCAAGGATAGGAGGAATAAGAAAACTGAAAAGTTGGAGCTTTTTCTCTTCTTTAATTCATCTTTGCTTTGGCTCTCTCTATTTTCCCACCATTCTCCCTAGAGGGTATTTCACCTGTATGTTAACATTCTAGATGCATTGACCTCCTGTTATGGTAACAGATGGTTCAAGTGCTTTTATTATCCAATTTGGGATTTAACAAACTGCCAGCCAATAGTTTCCATCTCTTGGGTTTAATCATTTTAAAATGGGGAGAAGCAAAGAGAAAAAGAGAAGAAAAAAAGAAAAAGGTGATAAATACAGAGGCTCAAGTTGAAATCAAAACTTCTTCTCTGAATTGTTCAGATGCTGCCTAAATCTAGTGCAGTTTTGAATTTTAATTGTCTCTCTAACACGTTTGCCACTTTTAACTTCATGAACCTGTGCATATCCCCACAGAAAATATGAAGGGGCAGCCCTAGTCTGCTTTGATTCTGGATTCAAATCGCCTCTAATATCCTTGACAAATCTATAATTTATGATCTGAAGCAGCTGAGTTGTTATAATCACAAACCATGTAATCCTAGCAAGTCACTTACCTTGCCTAAATCTCATTTTTATCACAGGTAAAATGACCCACTGTCTCATCTACACAATTTGCTGTGAGGAAAATACTTTGTAAACTTTAAAGCCTTGTGACCATTGAATCATAACTCTTGTAAAGCAAAATGTCATTTTGTCATTGGAAGGAGCTTCATCTTTCTGAAAATGCATCTTAATGGTATTTTGGCTGGAACACGTTTCCTCCCTTCCTCCAAACTTCTAAACCCACTTACCTGATATACTTATTCCAACTCCTGACCAAGCTACACAGGCATAGAGTCAAAACATTCCATTCAAAATGTACCTGAGAAAATTGGGTCTGACCTGACAACAGAGTGAAAAAGGCAGAGTTGGGAGAACAGCATGAACATGCACAGCAGCCGTACAAATGGAAATCACCCTAGAAGGCTGTCAAACCCAGAATAATTGCACTGACCAATCTTGTAATCTGGGAGAGAGGTGGTAGACTACGGGTATGGAGTGTTGCACGTGATGTTAGACTAACCTGTTCATTGATCCATTTTGCTGACAAGACTGGCTTTTATTTGTTACAATTTAAGGTTTCTGGGGAGTGGGAGCGTATATCCAGAAATGTGAAAAAATAATTTTATTTTTTTAATATAGCTAAACATGAGCAACTACTGGGATGCAAATTTTCTCCTTCTATCAGTCAGGGTGTGGACTTAACATGCAGTTAGCCCCATCTTATCCCACCTTCTAGATCCAGTTTAATATATCTTCATCCATAGTTTCTATCGGGGGAGAGGGAGTAGGAAGGAGAAGTCACGCTATCATCCCGTTAGCAATAGCTGGCCAAGAAAGTGTCGTCCAGAGAATAAAACTCCTGTTAGTGCCTTTTGGCTTCTCTACTCAAAACCTAGAGCCCGACATTGTCACTGTGGCTTGTCCCGGCCTCACAGCACTTCCACGGGGTAAAGTCCTCCCAGATTAGAAAACAAACAAATGTAAGAAAAGAAAACCACAACTCTGGGAAATTGTTGTTGTTTTGTTTTTCTTGGAAAAAACGTAGCCGACGAATTACCATAGCAGAGTTTTAAAGACTGTTACCTTTGAGTTTGGTGTTAATGTTGCAATTAAGCAGGCCAGAATTACAAAACACAGCTTTTCCTTCTTGCTGGTTCTTGCTGAACTTGGCCACTGTTGGTTTTTGTAAGCAGATTTGTGGGGATTGACCTTGGTTTATTTCCTAAGAATAATTCCTGTTAGGTTCTAGAAACCTCCTCCTCCTTCCTTCAGGAGAACTGTTTTGGAGGGAGGGGGGATCAAGACCACAGTAACCATATGCTAACTACAAATCCACCGTGTGTCCTATTAAAATGTAGAACAATCCGTTGAGTCATCCTCTCGTTAGTTTGACTCAGATGCTTTATGGCGCACTTTGCATGTCATTTATTTCTAATGATTTCCCCATGGAGAAAGGTATGTGATAGAATCCGGGCAAAGTGGAGATTGTTCTAAGTAAAGCCAAGCTTAGGTATTTTCAGCATTAACCCTTATCTTTCAATTTCCCAGTTGTTAAATTCCTTCTCTTAGACTCATCTTCAAGAGTCTCAGACACTTACAAGTTGTGTAACCCTGGGAAGCCACTTAATCCTGTTTGTCTTGGTTTCCTCATCCATAAAATGAACCAGAGAAGGAAATAGCAAACCAACCCCCTCCCCCTATCTTTGCCAAGAAAACTCCAGATGAGGTCATGAAGAGTGGGACATGACTGAATAATGACTGAAAAACAGCTAATAGCCTTACTTCACAAGTGGTGAGTATGGTTTCCACTCCCAGAGACTTTCAATTATTTCTTTAGTCACAAAACATAAAAAGAGTAGATTGGGGGGATTGCATCGTGGTCCTTACAGACCTTCAGGAATGAAAAAAGTGGGAGGGGGAGAGAATACAACTTCTTCCTCCCTGCAGGTACTTTAAACTAGTCAAGTAAGTAGTGGGAAAAATATTAGAGGAAAATAGAAAACAGCAAATGAGGTATGAGCAATGAATGCCAAAAGAGACAATGAATGAAAAGAAAGAAATAATAGAAATAATTCCAAACAAACTGAAGGTGAATAGAAAAGCAAAATTACTAAATGAGTTAAATGACCCAAATCTGTCTGCCCCTGGGGAACTGACAGAGGAGGCTTTGATTGTGTGCTTAGCTGAGTGGTTACCAATAAGACACCAAGGGCAAGTGAATACACGTAGACATTCATCATATGGTCTTGACCCTTTTCAACAATGCGGTGATTCAAGGAAATTCCAATAGACTTGTGATGGAACGTGCTATCCACATCCAGAGAGAAAACTAAGAAGACTGAATGTGCATCAAAGCATAGTATTTTTACCTTTTTTGTTATTTGTTTGCTTTTTTTTCCTTTCTTATTTTTTGATATGTTTGGGTTCTTTTTTTTTCCACAACATGACAAATATGGAAATATGTTTAAGAGAATCGCACATGTTTAATCTATATGGGATTGTTTGCTGCCTTGGGGAGGGGAGAGAATAGGGAGGAAAATTTGGAACACAAAGTTTTTCAAAGGTGAATGTTGAAAATTACCTTTGCATGTATTTGAAAAAATAAAATACTATTTTTAAAAAGAATTTTATCATAGCAAAATTTTCCATTTCCAAATCTACCTAACTTGTGGCCATGCTACTTATTGTCTGAGGGACTTGACAAGTCCCTTTACTTCCATAGCTTTTTCCCCTATGCACAACAAACTGTATTGAGAACTCTAAATCCTATGAACTTATCAGTGAATAGCTCACTGGACCTGGAATCATAAAGACTTGAATTCAAATACTCCTTCATTTATTAGCTGCATAATTTTTAGCAAGTTATTTAATTTTTGCCTCAGTTTTCTCCATTATAAAGTAGGAATATTAACAATACTTACCCTGCAGGAATTGCTATGAGGATTAAATGAAAAGATGTTTATAAAGCACTTGGCACAGTCCTGGTACATAGTAAATAGTTATTAAGTGTTTATTTTATTACTTCCTTCTAAATCCAAACCAGATCTTGAATTTTGAGAGAATAATGAGCAGCTATGCTTTTCCACATTCATAATTTCTTTCACCCACAAATTTCAAAGGATACTGTTCTTTAAGGTAGCTGAGTGGAAAGAGGACTGGGACAGTGAAATCAGTAAGACCTGAGTTCAAATCCATCCTCAGAATCTGGGCAAGTCACTTAACTTCTGTCTGTCTTGGTTTCTTACATTGTAAAATGGGAATATTATCAGTACTTAAGTCCCGGGATTGTCATGAGGATCAGATGAGATGATATCTGTAAAGTGCTCAGCACGGTACTTGGCACGTAACAGGTACTTTATAAATGTTTGTTTTTAAATAAACTTTTAGTCTTTCCTTTTAAAAAATTTTTTAAATTCAATTTTATTTTCAGTTCCAAATTTGTTCCCTTTTCACTTCCTTCCCCATCCAATTACAAAAGCAAGAAATAAGTCTGTTATGAATATAAAATCATGAAAAACAGGTTTCCACCACAGCCATGATTCCCCATTTCACTGCCCCCCAAAAAGGAAAAGAAAGAAAGAAAGAAAGAAATTATACTTCAATCTGCAGTATGAGTCCATCAGTTCTTTCTCTAGGAATAGATGGCATATTTAATCATGAGTCTTTGGGAATTGCACTAGGTCCTTTTATTGATCAGTTACTTAGTCTTTTGCAGTTTTACCTTTACCATATTGCTATCACTGTGTATTCTGCGTTCTCCTGGTTCTGTTCACTTCACTTTGCATCCGTTCATACAAGTCTTTGTGAGTTTTTCCAAAACCATCTCCTTTATCATTTGTACAGTACAATAGTATCTACCATTTTTATATGCCATAACTTGTCTAGCCATTTCCAATTGATGGACCTCCCCTCAATTTTAATTCTTTGCTTCCATAAAAAGAGCTGCTATGAATATTTTCGCCCATGGTGTTGCTTTTCTCCTTTCTTTGATCTCTTTGGAATATAGACCTAATGGCAATACTGTTGGGTCACAGGCTATGCACACAATTTAGTGGCTTTGGGGGCATATTACAGGTTCTTTTGAGATCATAGCTTGTTACTGTAATATTGGAACTTTCTGATTATAGATGGATAGGCTCTTTCTTGACTCTCTGAAATGGAATCTAAGAATTGAGGGAAAGATAGAGGCCATCCACTACTGATCCTTATGTTCCCTTAATCATCTGCCTAATGGCTATAAAATTCTCAATGTCTAATTTCAAATAGTGTTGCGTGTGTGTGTGTGTGTGTGTGTGTGTGTGTGTGTGTGTGTGTGTGTGTGTCTATTCTTTTCCAGGAGCCCCCAGAATGTCTACCTTTTGTTTCAGCATGATTACTAAGTTGTTTGAACAGAGGTAATAATAATATGTAACACTTTGATTAAATATTGACTGAATGTACCCAGGATCTAGTTCTTCTGATTCTTAATCTCTCTTATTAAGAAATGTTCTTGTTCTTAGTCAAAACAAGTAGTTCATTCTGGTTCTTGATTTGGATTGTGTCCACATGATGGGGGGAGGTAGAGGAGAGCATGTCAGATAAGTGGTTCTGCTTATTCTTTCAGCCAAGCAATTCATTGGAAAGTACAAACAGCAGAGAATCAATCCATATTTTGTGGTATCTTACTTCAGAGACTGGATTGAGCGCACAGTCATCTGCAAACAAAGTTTCACATACAGCAATCCCTCCAGTTTAGCCTTGGCTTCTAGTCTTTTCAAATTGAAGATGCCATTTGTGAGGTAGCTGACCTTGATGCCATGTCCATCATTATTGATGAGAGGAGCAAGCACACACTTGTTTCACTCCATTGGTGACTGGGATATTGTGAACACATCATCCATTATCCAAAACCCAGGCAAGCATCCATTGTGAAAGTCATATGCAATACTGATGAACTTCTCTGAGCAACCAAATTTTGACATAATTTTCCATAATCTCTTACAAATGACAATATCAGAGGCCTTGATCAGATCTGTAAATGCTGCATACAGACCCCTGTTCTGCTCCTGGCATTTCTTCTGGAGCTGTCAGGCAACAAACACCATATGGACTGTTCTTCAGTCCTTTCTCAAGACACATTGGCTCTCAGATAGATGACCAGGTGAAATTGGACAAAGGTGCTCCTTTGCAGGTGAAATATCGGACTTTTAAGTAGAACTTTGGCAAGAATATTGCCATCTGTAACTAAGTGAGAGATTTTGCTGTGATTGTCACAGGACAATCTCTATTTCCTTTGTCTTTATAGAGATGATAATGGAGACATTCTTAAACTCCTAGGGGATCACCTCGTCTTGCCACATAATCTGGAAATTTTAATGCAGCTTTTATATTAAAGCAATGGACTTCCCACCTTATAAATAAATCTCAGCCAGAATAGAATCAGCACCAGCTGCTTTACCACAAGAAGAGCCTTATGACATTCAAAACCTCTTCTTCAGTTGGAACTTCAGCTAGGAGGTTGATTTCACCCTGAAGTTAATTGATTGATAATGGTCTATTGAAAATTCTATGGAAGTGTTCAACTCATCTTTCTAGTTCTTAATACTAATCATCAACGTGGCCCCATCAGCATTGAGTAGTAGAAAAAGCATCCTTGGTCTTTGGCCCATAGCCTTCAGATCACCACAAAACCACTTTGGATTGTTGGTATCCATATTAAACTGAATTTCACATGCCTTCTTACTGAGCTAAGACTCCTGCATCTCTTTAAGCTTCGCTTGTACTTTACTTTTCATAGAATTAAATGCTACCTTCTTAGAAGTGGATAAATTATCCTGCTGGTAAACTCTGTGGAGTTTTTGTTTTTATTTAACAGCTTCTGAATTTCCCCATCATTTTCATCAAACCAATCTTGATGTTTGCAAGTGTTCTGACCCAGATGAGCAAATGCAGTGCAGTACACCAGATTTCTGAAAGCAGCCCCTTCCTTTTCTGTTCCACTGTTGCCAACTGAGTTGGCTCAGCTTTGCCTCTAAGTTATCAACAAACTGTTCCTTCTCAGAGAAATGTTCTTATCTGTTAACACCAATTCTTCTGGTAGTCATTTTGCCTTGGGGCCACCACTTTTGTTGGACTTAATATTTACCTTGGAGAAAATGTCTCTGCCTTCATCACTCTCATATCCTGTCTCTTCTTTCAGTCGCATAGTCTATTAAATGCTAATATTTGCTGCAGGGTGTCAATCACAAAGTTTTATTGCATTTAAATAAATAGAAAACAATGCTGGTGATAAGGCTATGACATGCACAAGTCTGCAGTAGTAAATGATCATTGCTGTTGCTGTTTCCACTTATAATCCTCCCAAAGATTCCCTGCCAAGTCTAGTAGTCCAAGCCTATTCTAGCATTAAAGTCACCCAGAATTCTAAGCTTCTCTTTTTTTTTGGCATTTTGATGATGAGGGTCTCCAGATCTTCATAAATTTTTCCTTTGACATCATCAGGATTCATCATGGTGTGAACATGGTCAGTGATGATGATGGCATGGTGGTTTCCTGCAGTGGCCATTGCATTGTCATGAGCCTATCATTTACTCCTTTTAGATGGCATATGAGCTTGTTGAATAGATTAGTTTTGATTATAAAACTTATACCGGCTTCACAGCATTCTCCTTCACTGCAACCACTCCAGAAAAACACATATCTACCTCCAACTTCAGAAAGCTGCCCTTCATTTGCCAGTCTTGCTTCACTCAGGGCTGCTATTTGGATGTAATAACTACTGAGTTAATGGATCATCTTGTGATCTTTGATGTCCAACCAAACTCTTAAGTACTCTACAGCATCTGCTACAGCTACTGTCCTGGAGGTTAGAAAAATTATTTTAATCCTCTAGGGAAGCCTTCACATGCTTGGAGTAGACACCCTTCTCACTTATCGATGAGTTTGAGACCCCTCGGTTATCCCAGGCTTAGGCCATCTGCCAAAACAATTTACGGGGGTGTGATTACTGTGCCTGCTACTGCTTTTTGAAGCCACTGGTGCAAGCTTGCTGAGTCAGGTGGGCACCAAAGGTAGAAAGCAGCCCTAACACCAGAGGTACTAGCTTTCCCTGGACACACCCCATGCCCTAGATAAAGATATTTGTGTATGTATGCATGTAAGCGTATAAACATAAACATATTGTCATAATTTGGATA
The DNA here is from genome assembly GCF_048593235.1 of Sminthopsis crassicaudata. NCBI lineage: Eukaryota > Metazoa > Chordata > Mammalia > Dasyuromorphia > Dasyuridae > Sminthopsis > Sminthopsis crassicaudata. The sequence continues at coordinate 220,926,493 of NC_133620.1, forward strand.
ACTTTTATTCTATATTTTAAGAGCAAGGGACATGCTATCTTCTCACAACTTTGACTGTCCCTAGCCCTTTCTGAATATTTTCTGTTATGCATTATATCCATTATGTCAGACTGTGTTTATCAATAAGTTGGAATTTCTTCCTCCGGAGTAAATACAGGTTGGTCCTGATTAGTACAAATAATGAATCCCTAAAGTAGTTGCATTAAAGTAGTATTGCAATATTCGCACCTCATATTTCCATTAGGCTAGAATTAATTACTGTATTTTACATAATCACAACTTTAAATAGTATTAATATGAATGCATATGTCCACTTCAGGAGGATTCATTATTTATACTAATCAGGACTTAGCTATAAAACAAAGAGAAAGTCTCTATCAGGGTTCCAGAACCATTCAAAACTATTAAGGATATAATGTTAAAATTGCTTCTGGGCATTAGCCTTCAGTTTCCATTTTCATGACTCCTTAAATACACAGACAAAGAGTGTTTACACTACTTCATGTCAGTTCTTATTGTAGCTACTGAAGGTCTCAGGACCATCAGCACCGAAGTCCGGGTGGTTATAGGTTTTTCCAGATAACCAAAGGTATCGGAAAAAAGATTAAAATCTCCTGCTTTGAGGTACTGAAATTGGCATACTATATTGTGTACTGATGTTCAATATTAGGTTTATTAAAAACAACTTTTATATAGTAAGATTGGATCACTTCACTTTTATGAGGAAGGAAGGGAGGAAAGGAGAGAAGGAAGGAAGGAAGGAAAGAGAGAAGGAGGGGGAGAGAGAAGAAAAAAGAATAGAAAGGTGAAGAAAGGAAAGAAAGAAGAAAGGGAGGGAGAGAGGAATGAAGGAAGGAAAAGAGGGAGGGAGCAAGGAAGGAAGGAAAGAAGGAAGAAAAAAGGTAGAGGAAGGATTTGAACTCAGTTCTACCTGACTGGGGATCTAGTACTCTATAGAGTGAAACACCTCTTGTTTATGTTTCAATGTTAGTAACTTAATAGTAATATTAATAATTCCACATATTTATATTTTGTGTCCATCCAAAAGTTACATAAAACTGGGTATTTTTAAGGGATTCTTGTATTCTAAAATTTCTATATACTTAACAACACTTTTCTAAAATTATCATCAATGCAAATGCAGTGTTTGAGTCAAAAATGTATTTACTAAAATACACAGTAAAAAGGAAAAATGTGGTTGGAGTTTCAAGTGAAGTAGTTTATATTTTGGTTTTGTTTATTACCTATGAGGGTACAATTATTCATTTCATTTCATCTGGAACATTCTAGACACAACAGTTTGTCTGAAAGAGTTAGCATTCTAAGTTCATTCATGAATCAGAGGGGGTTTTGGATTTTCCACTGAAGTTTTTCTACAGGTCTTCATTTTCACACTTGTGCCTCTAGAATACCACTAAACATTTTATATCTGAGTCATTCAGTATTTATCTATAAACAGACCTCTAAGGAGTGAGAAGACAAGGTGCATGGGGTTGTATTGTTTTCGCTTGGTTTTTTGAAGGGATTGAGAGGTCATCTTCCTTATAATAAAATAACAATATTTTTGAAGTTTCTATCTTCTTTGTAGAGCCATAACTAGATTGGGGCAATTGGGCCTTTTTCCCAAGACATATGGCAGTAGAGGTTTCTAATAGGAATTTGCCATTCTTGAACAGAATGGAAACCAAATTCTGCATTCACTAGATTAGCAAGAATAATTACTTTTGAAAGAAGGCTGGCACCCCTACTTTTAGTTTTCCTGGAGACCTGCTCAGAGGATTTCTTTGGATCTCTCCTTCCCTACAGAAAAATATATCTCTGAAAGTTGATCTAAGGGCACATTTTGTATAGCTAGCTTCAGGTGAAATATTTCTGATTACAGTTCTGAACTTAACTGAAGAAAACTGGGAGAGAAGGGAATAGAGAAAAAGGTACAAACACACAGCTCATTCTTTCTAGGCAAAAGAGGAAGTCCCAGTTGAAACCAGAGTAAAAACCTTTGGAAAGCTTCTTTCCAATCTAATTCTCACCATGTATAAATGTAACACATTTTTGAATAGAGTAAGAATTCAGTTTCAGATTCCTCTGAACTCTGTTACTCACTAGCTAGAAATTTCTTTGTTCTTTTTTATGTCTTCTATTCCACTATGAAATGATAGGAGTTACTATCACACTTATTATGAATTGATACATATGGATGCATATGTGTATATGGAGAAAAGGACAAGAAAACAGAGTTACTATGAAGTTTCAAAAGCAGTAGGATTCAGTTTGATTCCATTGATACAACTGAAATATCAATAAATTAGAAAGGATTCTTACATAACCAGAGCTATACAGATAACTTAGATAATTGTAGAAAGACAAGAATTTACAGATTTTTGAAGGGAGATGAAACTAAAGCTGTTATGTTCAAATAAAAGATAACCAGGAAATAAATGGGATAGGGGGCATGGTAAGTCTATAGATATTGTAAAGATTTGCAAGCTGGCACAAGGAGATTAAAAAAGAAATCCTGCAGTGATGGGATAAAATTAAGAAAAATCTCCAAACAGGGAAAACTCCAAGAAAAGCTTCCTGATAAATGTTAATTTTAGACCAGAAGATGTTTTCTGAAATAAATGAAAACTCCATGAAAATGCAAGGGATCCCTAAAGTCTTTAGGAAATTTTAGCTTTAAAATAGCATGAAGACTTTTGGGGATGTGTTTTATAGGTGTGTATACACACACACACATGTATGTGTGTGTTTATATGTGTGCGTTTGTATATAAATGTATATGTATATACAAACACACGCATACACATAAGTCTACCCACACGTATCCAAGGATACATTCTTCTGCCTACAAGAAGTGTTTTAGGTGACCTGTAAACCCATTCCACATCTCAGATTAATTTCCCAAAATTTTATTTCCTCCATAGCAAACATTTCTTATCACAATAATAGATATTGAAGTTTATTGCTCAATAGATGTGAAAGGAAAGGTCTGGGATAGTCATTCATTCAGTATATATTTATTGAGCACATATTATATTACATACTCACTAAAAACCTGTGGATTGACTGATTGAGAGAATTGAATTTGATGGGAGAAAGAGTAATAATTTTAAAGCTAAGAGTAAGTGGACAGTTGAGAGACACCTGGAGATAATCTTACACATGTGAGTGCTTATAAGATAGAAAAAAAGAGGGTGAAAATGGAGTAACTATTATCTTCTGACTAAGTAGTGAACAGTTTAGCACTAGTTTCCTCAGCACAAAGAGATGCCATGTAAGCTAAATCTCATACCCTGGCTTGTAGCCATTGCACCTAAATTATACCAACCAGGATGCTCTTCTGAGTGTAGAGAAAATGCATGTTGGAAAGGAAAAGAGACATCTGCCTTGCTGCTTTCTCCAGAAATGCTAGAATCGTTCTTTTGGATAAATAGAATTTGAGGAATAATGGGGTTTTGAAGGGAGGTAGATGGAGGGAAGTTATTGAGACTGTGACCTCATTATTCTGGGGAATACCTAATGAGCAGATACCTTCCACCAAGGCAGGTCAGTGTCTGTTCTGCTTTGTGGTTTCAGAGTATTTGACTGGGGTACTGAGAAATTAAATGATTAGCCCAGGGTCTCAGCATCAGTGTAGATCTCTAAGATGGACTTGAATCCAGTCCCACTGACTCCAAGTCTGGCTTTCTATCTACTGTACCATGGTACCACTCAAGTAAGCTAATGGGTATAAAAGCTATATAAAGCAGAGCCAAACCCACATGAGTGGAATAGTAATGGAATTAGGAATATTATGGTAAGGTTTGTGAAATGTTTGGATTTCCATAAATTAAAAACATTGGACCTAAATAAAAATATTATTATTACAGGCATACCTTACTCTAGCAATAGATCTTTTTTTTTTAAGTCCTATATAATTTATATCATACTTTGTTTTACTAAGGAAATTTATTATTTAAAGAAATACCATAACATATCTTTTTGTAAGGCAAAAATCCTTCTGTAAGATGCAGCATCCCTACCTACCTAGTCTTATCAATTTTTTAACCATCCTGATTTATCTGGGTTTTCTTAGAATAGGTATACATCCATTCTTCTGGTAAGATGACAGGAATTGTTAGTAAATCAGTGAAGGATAAATTTCTGTCTGTGAATGAGCAAAAATAAAAGTATCCAGTTCTACTCCTGTATATAGTTCATGGGCTTCTATAGCCCCAAAGTAAATCATTCTCTGGATGACCAACCTTCTTGTTAGAAGCTTCTCCAAATATACCTGGGTAGGAGTGTCTCAATTGACAATCTGTTCTCAAGGCCACTATTGGAAACTGCATAGGGCCTGCTAGGCCCTTAGAGAGGCATCAGAGGATGACTTTAATAAAAGATGCAATTGAATCATGTGATAAAAAGGTAAAAAGGTAGTCATCAGTCTCTGTTTGTCAGAGGTCATTTAGACAGAGGTTGTTAACCTTTTCTTTGTCATGAACTCCTTTGACAATCTAGTGAAGTCTATAGGTCCTTTCTCAGCATGATGCTTTGAAATGCACAAAAAAAAATACATAAAATTGCAAAAGAAATTATATTCAATTATATTTATCAAGGTATTTTATTACATTATAAAAATATTTTAAATATTGGGTCCCAAGTAAAGAAGTCCTGACTTAGCAGGATCTCTTTTTAATTTGTGCTAATATTAGCTATCATTACTAGATAACTATACAAACTATATCCGTCTTGTCTAAGCCAAATTCTGAAATCATACTGGTGATACACGTTTCAACAATTCATTCATTCGTTTAAATGCCAATGAGAATTCATCCACACAACAGACATTTATTCATTCAACAATGCATGTATTTTATTTTGATGCTGTTCAGTTCAATTCAACCAACTCTTAGCTGCCTCATTGTACCAGGTACTGGAGATAGAGGGACAAAAACAAGATAGTCTCTGCCCTTAAGGAGCTTATATTCCACATTGTTTTTAGCAAAAATCTTAATTACAAATTAATTTTAATTATAAATTAAATTATTTGTCTTAGACTACTCATGTGTATGGTGTGACTTTCTTAATCTAAAAAAAATCAGCCATCAAAACATTGGAGAATGGATTTTTTTTTTAATCCTGAATCTTCTGTTGAAAAAAATATATATCCTAGTTATATTGGCTACTGTGAGTAGACAAGGAACCTAATAAAGGAGAAGGATAAAGGTCTGTGATAGAAAATGTCTTCACAGATAGTTTTCCTGAGCTTATTGTTGTAGCAGAGAATTAATGTGCTGATCAGCAGTTTTACCCCTTGCTGCCTGGTTCATGCAGGACACAGAAACCATGATGTCATCTTTCTTTGCCTCTCTCATTTTCTCTCCCCCTATTGTGTGTCTGTGTGTGTACATGTGTCCTTCTCAAACTCTGATAACTAGAATAACTCTTATTTCTCTTTTAGGGTGTGAACGGAATGTCTGTGGATGAGAAGACTGAATCCCCCATGTATGTGTATGAGTCAACAGTCCATTGTACCAATATCCTCCTGTGCCTCAATGACCAGCGGAAGAAGGATATTCTCTGTGATGTGACTTTGATTGTGGAAAGGAAAGAGTTCCGAGCCCACCGAGCTGTGTTGGCAGCATGCAGCGAATACTTCTGGCAAGCTCTGGTAGGGCAGACGAAACATGACTTGGTTGTCAGCCTGCCTGAGGAGGTACGGTACATTTCTTTGTTATGGTTAAAGATGGTACTGGTCACTTGACTGATAATATTGGTTTGTGTCCTTGCTCATGTGCTAGAAGTGATGCACTGTGTCCCTCTCACAGACTTAATGATCTGAAACCCCACGCTCAGTAGGAGTAGGACCTGGAAGTCTCTGAAGTATGGTTATGAGCACATCATCTTATTTGAAAGGAGCCCAGCCTTCTGGGTGGCCCCCAGCCCTAACCGTGTTCACTTAACCTTCTGGTTATGAGTATGCCCGTCCAAGATGGTACAGCTCTGGGAGGGTTTGAATCAATGCCTGGCACTGTGATTTTTCAGTTTCATTGGGCTTCAGGATTGTTGGATTTCCCTTGAGAAAGAAGGAACAAAAGTGTTCACAGGACCTTCCTTGGAGGGGCTGGTGGGAAGAGAGAGAGTAACGAAAACAACCAAGCTTTCTGATAGTGGCTATAGCAAAAGCTCTCAGATGAGTAAACTTGCCCTGTTTGCCATTATTGAAAATACTTACAGGAACTTCTTTCATTCTTTTCTGTGGCTTCACCTGGTAGGTCTGTTAGTGGATCACTAGGTGGCTTTGCAGTTTAGGGGCAGAGATTTAATTCAGTGGTTCTGGTTGAACTTTAGTACCTCCTAAGATAAAGCTGCCCCATGGAAGACCATCGATCCTTTACACTATGTTTCTCTTAATTTCCTAGTTTATGTACAGCTACTTGAATCTTTCCCTGCCCATTTCTCTCCCAGATTTCTCTTCCCTAATAAGGATCATTTTTAGGACTTTTGTTCAGGTTCAGGTTGAAAGAAACCCATGGGAATCAAAGCATTGCATCTTAAGGCTTCCTATTGGCTTTCTTACACCTGCAATGGAATGCTTTTACCTGAATTTTTCTTTCTTTGTTTCAGACACTGTGAGGTCTATAACTTAAGCAAATCTACCTGACCCAAACAAATGACTTTTTACTACTAATTAAAATCATAGTAGCAAAGAGTTTGAAAGTAGCAAATGCATGAACATCCAAGATTTTTATAAATAACTTATAGGCTAATTTTGGAGGTACTTCATTATCAATGCTTAGACATCTCTGCTAGATAAGACATCTAATACCCAATTGACACATAGGTCAGCTTGATCAGTTGTAAAAATTATTTTGAGGGACATATTACAAACAATTGGCAAGAAATAGGAATAAAACTTAGGAACCTTTATTTCTCTTTTCTAGACTGGCAGAAAATAATCTGCATTAAATCAGACCCTATCATAGTTTCTCCCATTTGAAATGCTTCATTTTAAACAATGCAAACATCATCTCAATTTTATAATCACATGAGATTTTACTGTAAACCTTTGACCTAAAAAGATCTAGTAGTAAGATATGGTAGAAATTGAAGATTCTAGTTGTGTAAGTATTATTAAATATATTATGTGCATATTGCCAGTTTTCAAAGAATTAGAATACAATAAAATACATTTATCAGGACAATTATTCCAAGTATTATTTTCTCACTTTTTGATGATTCATATGGCACTTTAGGTCTTACAATATCCCTAGGTCAGTTACCACTATATATTCTCTTGATGAGAAAAGCTATACCATACCCAGTAAGTCTCTTTTTTATCAAATTTCCCAACAACAGTTTATTTAGAGGAAATTAGATGGTTCATTAAACCTAGAGTTAGGATGACCTGAATTCAAATCCAGTTTCAGACACCTACTAGTTGTGTGACCATGGGCAAATCATTAAACCCCTGTCTGCTTCATATCCTCAGCTATAAAAATAAGAAGAATAATGGCACCTACTTCCCAGCGTTGTGGAGATAAAACAGATAATATTTATAACATGTTTTGCATATCTCAAAGTACTATGTAAATGCTAGCTTTTGTTCTTATTATTATAACTTGCTTGTCCTTGGTCTCTTCTTACCTAGACAGGATACTCCTACCCACAAAAAGGCCTGCTATTTGAATTTTTCTGGGTATTTATATTCTAGATAAAAGGTCAGCAGGATTATATTGATTGATTGATTTCTACGTATTTCCCAGACATGTGTAAACTGATCACTGAGCTCTACATGATTTCAACCTTCTGCATAATTTATAGTATTCTAGTTAGTGCATAGTTGAAGCTTTCCACTCAGAATTTTATAATTACTTCATTTTATTAAGGAATAAAGATAAAGTAAATATGCTTATTTTTCCAATTTTGAATATGAAATCAGCTTAGAGCAGTTCTAAAAGGTAAGTTTTTCATTGTTTCTAGTGACAACTGAATAGACACAACTTGCAGGTTAAAATCCCACTGAAGTCTGTGATGTTATTGTCTTGCTTGTTTCCATAAATAGATTACCAATTTTTTTAAAGTGGTAAATAAAGGATAATTAACACAGTCTCAAACATATACATCTGACTGCTCTTTCCCAATTCTTTCTGACATTTAATGCAGAAACACTCTCAAGAAAGAAAAAAAAAAAAAAACCACATACCTGATTAAAACTTCATGTACCAGTTCACAGCAACTCCTGGCACTAACCTATGATCATTCACTTCTCTGCATATTCTTTGACTGCCTGAAAGTTTGCAAGGAGTTTCGAAATGGGAGCAAAGTGGAATCTTATATCTCATTCCAACTTTGGCCTCTCAATTTTTTTGTTCATCCTCTTCTGTTCTCATAATATCCTACCCTGAAAATCTGATTGCTCAAAAATCGACAACTTACTTCCCTGAAAACCATAGGTGCAAGCAATAAGAAAACCTTTGTCCAATTAAAACCTACCATGTTATAAGGGGACTTTTCTCTTTCTGAAACGAGAAAAGGATAGCAAGAAATACCCTCTACTCCCCCAAAGTCTGTTGAGGCCAGAACTCTTGGGTTATTCCCTGACATTAGAAAAATAGAATCCTTGGTAAGCTAAGTCCCAATAAATAGCAGTGCAAGACTGCTCAAAAGAAAGGTAAAGATGTATTAAATAGCAAGCATGTACATGAACTATTAGAAGAAATTTCTAGCTCAATACAAACACAGATCTTTCCAAAATTATTCCTATATTAGCTAGTATTTATCTGACACTGAGATTTACAAAGCATTTTACATACATTATCTCTCATCTCCTTCTGTCCCTGTATAGTCTTTCACCTATGTCTCATAGAATAAGGTGGCCTTACTCCTTATTAAATCTAACTCATCTACCTGCTCAAGTGATCCCATTCCATCCCATTTCTTTCATCCCCACTCCAACACTTATTTGTCACTCTCTCTCTGCCTAATGGCTCATTTCCTGCTGCCTACAATGTGCTAATGTCTCCTGCAGTCTCCAAACAACCTTACTTTGATTCCTTCTGTCCCCTAACTATTGATCTATGTCTCTTCTATCTTTTTTTGGCTAACCTTGAAAAGATTGCCTACGATAGGTACCTTCGCTTTCTCTTCTTAACTTCTCACAGTCTGTTCTTCTACCTTTCCACCAAAACTGCTCCCTCCAAAGTTGCCGATGTTCTCTTAGTTGCCAGATCCAAAAACCCTTTCTCAATCTTCATTTTCCTTGACTTCTCTGCAGCCTTTCACAGCTTTGATCTTCCTTTCCTCTTTATACTCTCTTCTCTCTGGATTTTTTCTTTGTTCTTCTTTTACTCGTCTGTCCACTTTTTCTCCATTTCCTTTGCTGGATAGTCATCCAGCCTGCACCTCTAACCATGACAATTCTCAAATCTACCTATCCTGCCCCAAGCTCTCTTGACCTCCAGTCTCCTTGCTAAGTGCCTTTCAAACATTTCAGATTGAATGGGCAGTAGGCGCACGTGCACGCGCATGTACACACACACATACACATATGTACATACATAATACATACATAGAAAATGTCTACGTCAACATGTCCAAAATTGAGTTTATTATTTTTCTTCCTAAGCCCTCTCCACCTTCTACCTTCCCTACTAGTTTAGAGCAAAACCATCTTCCCAGGCCCTCAGGCTTGCAAAATAGATGTTAACCTTGACTCCTCACTATCTCACAGTCCCCAATATCTAATCTGTAACCCAGGCCAATCTATTTCCCCTCTGAAACATTTCTCAAATACAACCCCTTCTCTCCTCTGACACTGTAACCACTCTGTGGCAGATCCTCATCACCTCACATATGATTATTTTCATTCCCTACTGGTGCATCTGCCTGCCTCAAACCTGTCCCACTCCCACTTGACTTTCCTATATCTTAATCAGGTAAATTATTATGGAAAACAAAACCCTATGGTATCATACTAAATATCCACTTTTATTCTTTTCCATGCTTTTAAAAAAAAAAAGTATGTAAGAGAACTGGTCTAGACAGATTCTGCCAGGAAATTATATATATATATATATATATATATATATATATATATATATATATATATATATATATATATATATATATATATATATATATATGTATGTATATTTTCAAAAGTCCACTCTGTGGACTAACCATCCAATAAATAACTCTCTCAGATGTACTTCTATGAACATAATCCTCCTTGGCTGCACTTTGCCGAGGTGATGGAGCCTTGGCTGTGGGTCACTGGAGTATCTTCTTCTGGATGTCAACCATAAGAGAAAAGGTATATTTGTAAGTAACTATTTCTCAGTTTACAAGTCCAGAGAGCGGCAGCATAATGGCATTCCCTTAGAAAGATATAACTTGTAAGCCTCTCTGTGCAAATTTCCTTCAAAAATAAGGATATTTGGTCTCTTAATAAAGAAATCCTACTCTGCATTTACAACATTTTTAAAAATACATGCCAACACTGTAGCAAGCTGTGCCATGGTACCAGTGAAGAATTATACAAGAAAAGTGACACAAAGGATAACATTACATTTTTTTACAAATGTTAAAAATAAATAGGCTAGTTATATAGTGACAAGTAGACAGCCCATTTGCTCCACTGATATCTACATACATGTTGGGTGGACTCCCTGTGAAGAAGTCAGCATGTCTTTTAATGATTACCATATACCAGTCTCTGCCCTCAAAGAACGTACAATCTTAATGGGACACATAACAGGTATAGATCATGGCATACAAAACAAATATAAACTCTATACTTTATACCAGGGGTCCTCAAACTACGGCCCGCGGGCCAGATGCGGCCCGCTGAGGATGTTTATGCAGCCCGCCTATGGCAAAATCAGACCCAAAGTGATGTTCGATCTAAACTCACGTTAGCAACACATACTTCTGGCACTGGGTTGGGGTAGCGGAAACAGAGTGTGAGGTGCTCCAACAGTCTGAGGGACAGTGAACTGGCCCCCTATTTTAAAAGTTTGAAGGTCACTGCTTTATATAGTTAGAATAAACATAGAATACTATAATAATTGGGAAAATTAGGGGAAAATCCTTAAATGAAGACAGGAATTCAATGTTGGAAATGGGAAAGGATAATGCTCCAAGCTTGGAGAACAATCCGTACAAACTCCCAGGGATTTAAGGGAGCATGTCTGTGATAATCACGCAGGATATTCAAGCAAAAATAGGTTTGCAAGCTGCATCATTGAAGGGAGTATCAGCATTAGTGAGATCACAGATCCATCAAAGAATAAAAGCAGCCAGAGGTCCAACCTCTTCCAGGAAGGTGTCAAGCCAGCTCTGACAAGCCAGTTGTTAAATTCTCAGTGCGAGTGTCTACAACTCAAAAGTCAGCCACATAAAAGAGCAACGAGGAGGGAATATTAATAATGAAGACTAAATTTAAGTGTCTGATGGGTACTTTTTCTGGAGAATTTGTTGTTAAACATTTACCTTCACACCTCTACCCCTATCCTTCTGGAGTGCTTGAAAAGTGGTGCTTATGCTTGACAATCCCACAGTAGATGATGGGAGATTCACACCGTCTGAGAAGAGGAGGACAGGTTGGTTAGCTACAGTTTGGCCCTCATACCATCCTATGTGCACTTGTCACAGGTGGCCAGTGGCAGCGAATACTTTTAATAAATGGAAGCAGAGCCCCTTTTTTCCAACAGAAAGAGTAACTGACTCAGGAAACATTGCCAAGATTGAATTGAGGTTATGTTTTTAGCTGAAGTACTATAAAGAAAAAATAAGTAGAAACAGCTAAAATAAACAACATACATCTAACATGAATAATTTTTAAAATGTGCCTCTAAAAAACGAAATCCTTATTAAAGAAAGGAACTTGAAGAACATTGTAGAAACCGTTTTGAAAGACATAAGAATTCCTATTAAAACAATGACCAATCATGATTCCATAATAAAGTGTATTACTCGCCTCCCTATTATACATAGAGAGGTAATATATTCTAGAGAACAAGACTTTTTTTTTTGACATGGACAGTGTAGGAATTTGTTTTTCTTGACTGCATGTTATTTTTCTAATTTTTATTACTGTTATTTTATTTTGATTTAATTATTTTAATTAATTTTTCTAATTATTTTTCTGCCATTCTCTGTGACTTAGAAAACAATATGCATTGTTTTTTTTTTTCTTTTGTTTCTTAATGGTGAGTCAGGAATGGGAAGGGAAGAATGAATTTTTGTTCATTGAAAAAATAATATTTTTACACACATATATTGTATCTAGGTATATTGTAACACATGTAAAATGTATGGGATTACCTGTCATCGGGGGGAGGGAGTGGAGGGAGGGAGGGGATAATTTGGAAAAATGAATAAAAAAAAAAAAAGAAAAAATAATATTTAAAAAAGAAAGTATTTCTCACCGAATTAAATTATGGGTTATAGGAGAACATTAATTACTGAAACACATGGCCCCTAACAAGGATTGTTAACCACATAAACTGAGTGATCTAAAAGTCTTTAAAGGAAAGAAAGCTTAGGCCTAACCTTTCCAGGAGGTAGGAAGGCTGATCAGATTCTCATTTGAAGTTTGCTCCAGCATTTGATATTAGAGAACATGCTTAATGCCAATAAAGCTGAGCAGCCTCATCGCAAAACCTGCTCCAGCATTAGAACAGACAGATAGATGTGAAGGGGAAGGAAGGGCTTGGGATAATACAGTATTGGTTATGCAGTTATATCAGGGACCACAGAATGAGCCTCCTACCTTCTTTTTCTTCCTGATCTTGATATGGCAAGTTGCCTCCAACCTAATCCTCTTTTAGGGAAGGTACCTTCTCTCCTCCTCCTAACCTGGGTTGGATTCAGCATCTAGAATTTGCAGAGATTTTATGATAGAAGCAAATGTTTGAGGGGGAAGGGAAAAATGTTGGGCCAAGGAAGTAGACAGATTGCATGAAGGGAAGGAAAGCAAAGCAGAGAGCTGAAAGAGTAAAGGAATAAGATTTTGGGAAGGTAATAGGTATAATATTTATAGTTTCTGCAAACAAACATTTATAAATTAGACTTCTTAGTTTATGACCACACACATTTATGGGAAGAATGGGATTTCCCTAAGGGCTGCCAGCTTCAGGAGTTTGAGAACTACTGGGTATTATTGAGTAGTCCAAACACAGATTTTGGGAAATATGGACTATCACATACCCTTTCTGCTTCAGTTTTAGGACATTAAGGTGTTAGGTGTTACCTTATAGGCCCTAATTTTTCTATGAATGTGAAAAAAAAAGTAATAATGATAGTTCCCAGCCACAGCAGGAGGGATGTGGTAAGGATGGATGACGCATCATCTGTGCTTTCAACTAAATCTCTCAGAAAGTGAATGCTCTATAAACAATGGACATTATTGGTATCCGAGAGGAACCCAACCCTCTCTGCTGAAATATACTTTACCAAGAATTCCTCGTTAACGTTTATGGTGTAGATTTCTAAGACCCATCAATGAGACTTTACTATGTTGTTGTTTTTAAAGCAAATAGGATTCAGAGTACATCAGGTACATCCATGGAATACCTAAGAAGTTTTCAAGTTCCCTTTGATATTTTTTTCTAAATAATAGCTAACATTAATATAGCTCTTTTAAGATTTACAAAGGATTGTTTTTTGTTTTGCTCTGTACAAATAGCTCATTTGATCTTCACAACAACTCTAATAAATACTGTAGCTATCTTCATTTTACAAATTAGTAAATGAGGTAAGCAAAAGTTCCTGCTTGAGGCCATGAAAATGGTAAAATGTCTGAGCCTGGATTTGAACTGAGATTTCCCTGACCCTAAATCCAGTGTTCTATCTATAAAGGTAACTCCCAAGCTTCAGAGTTGGCCTTCACAGTTAAATAGATGTAAAGTGAAATGAAACCATGTAAAACGAGAGCAAATGCTACTATAATTTGACTTTCAGGGAGGTGCTATTTGGGAAGGGGAGAAAGGTGAAAAAAAAATCCAAGCAGTTGTTAATATTGAAACTGAAATATGCAAGCTGTTTGAAAACCTTTCCATTTTGAAATATCAGGGCCATTAAGGCCTATTTAAAGAAAATGCTAAAGAGTTACATTCCTCTTTTAGGAGTTGAGATAGAATATACACGAATCCAAGACACTTGTGCACATGAACAAGCGAGTTCGAATTTCTTTGGGAATTTTTCAATAACCTGATTTCAAAGCCATATTTTAAAAGCCATTCTGACCAATGTTCCATGTATATGTGTTGTTTCAACCTCATGTGATCTGGAATAGCAAGAGCATTTAATTTTTTTAAATGGCTTTATATGAAAAAAGAGCTGACATTAGAAAATTACTTGTCTGTTTCTGTGATTATTCACTAATCAATTAGTTTAAGTTTGTTTTTAGCATCATTTTCATGTATGGGGAGAGTGGAAATGCCCTTTATATTTTATTTCTCCTCAAAAAAGTTTTTGCATTATTTCTTAGCCACATCAATTAAAATTATTAATAGTCTTCTAGACAGAGTTCAAGCCTGCAAAGTTCCTCATTTGATCAGTATTCATAACAATTATTTTGTGCTATTTAATCACAGAATTCTGTCCTTTTAACAAGACACTTAGTTAAACTTTTAAATTAATGATAAGCAGTTAAATAGCACTTGGGAGAGGTTTGTTTTTGTTTTTTGTTTTTTTTTTTTAATGGTTTCCACTTCCCATCCAAATCTCACAAAAAAAAAAAACCAAAAAAAAAGGTGTGATAGAAAGGCATACATGGCTGTAGGCCAGGGTGTTGTAGGTCATGCCAATATTAACTGGCAGCAGGCCATTATCCAATTAACATTGCTTCATCATTGCAAGTAATAGCTCTTGAGTAGATGATTGAGTCATTCATGGTATAGTGGTACTTTACTTGAGAAAGAGCCAGTACTTCTTAGGTTTCTTATTCACTATTATTACCTGCTCTACTTTGCCAATAAAAGTACAAAACCATTTAATTCAGATCTTGAGCCTAGAAACTGAAGAGAAACATTGATTAAATTTCTCATTTATCTTTTACTTCCAGAAAACTGAATTAAACAGAGAGGAAGGAAAACTGAATTACAAAAACATATAAATGCCCAGCTAAAATATCCAAAGTTGAGGCCAAAACAGTTGTTTTATTTTCTCTCTCTCTTAGTCTGTCTCTTTGTCTCTCTGTCTCTCCCTGTCTTTCTTTGTCTCTGTCTGTGTCTTTCTCTCTGTCTCTCTCTTTCTCTGTGTGTGTGTGTGTGTGTGTGTGTGTGTGTGTGTGTGTGTGTGTGTGTATGTCCGTCTATCTCTTTCTCTTTCTCTCTCCTCTTTCTACTGTTTACTTCCACAAATTCCCGAAGACCAAAGAAGTTATCTAATAACCTAATGGGATTCAAATTCCATTAAAGAACTTGGAATATCTCCAAACTCCTCCAGGCTGCAGGTCCATTGTTAGAGAGAGGTTTTCATGACATTTTTGGGTGTGTAGTTGTAATAAGAGATTTTGAAAGAAATTTACTCTATGGTAAGAACACTTGGAATTGCTGAAAAAACTTTTGAGGAACTCTTTTTTTTTTTTTTTTTTTTTTTTTTGAGTGCATATCAGCAACTCATCAAAAACTTAGTCTTAAGTTTTTGTTGTTGTTGTTGTCTTTTCTGGGACACTGAGAGGCAGAATATAAATCCATGTCTTAATGGTTATGAGACCAAAAATCTGTCCACTATGTTACCTCTGAAAAGATGTAACTCAACATTACTGACTCAAGTGTATTTCAATAAAATAAAAGCTCTCTAAGCTTTGGGAAGGTATGGTCATCTAGCCACATTAACCATTGCAAATGCATGCTAATTAAAGTTGAAACACCAGGCACTAAATGTTATAGTTCTGATTTGTTTTGATATTTTTATATCAGTCACTTAATAGTCAGAAGTTTGGAAATTTGGTGAATTTAAGTGGTCTGATTAGATGATAATATTTAATGTCATCATTTCTTATACTGTCTCTATCATCTTAATTTCCATTAATATGATATACATGATAAAATTCATTACCTTGACTTAAGCCCCTGAAATCTCTCTACTCCCTTCCTAAATGGCATTGGCTCTTCCTCCAGGATTTGTAAATTACTACAAAAAGAACTGTTCAAAGATGGACTTGGTTTTCTAGGCTGGCAAAAAGCTGTATGTTAGAAAGTTAATGCATTCAGCACCCTGGGTGGGATGGAGCCAGGCATCCAACATGAGCACATTTCTTGACTGGCAGCAGAGAGAAATACTGGCAGCTGTTCCCATCCAAGCCAAGAAGAAACCAGCTGGGATTTACAAAAAAAAAAAAAAAAAAAAAAAAAACCAAAACCTGGTATTTAGCCAATGTAAGGATGACTTGGTTTAGAAGAAAATCAAAGAAAGGATACAAGAGGTCAACAATTACAGGCCTCCAACTGGTTAATATAGACAACTCACTTAGATTGTTGTTCTTTAACCTCTCCTTAAAAAAAAGAAAAAAGAAAAGAAAGCTCTTCTTCTTCCTCTTTCACCTTTCTTTGTATTATTCCCCTTATTTTCACTTCCCCTGTTTTCATCCTATTTCTTATTTTTGCTTTTGTTTGCTTGATTTCCTGATTTTTACATTTTTCATATGCAAAATCGAAAGATATTTTTCTTCTAAAAGCTCCATATAGATTATATGCCTTGCAAGAAATAATGTAAATAGAATAGATCTCTGTTAACAAATGACTGCTGACTTGTTGGGTTTTGTGGATACAAAGCAGGTCAAAATGGAATATATAATTATATATTATTGTAAGAAGATAAATCATAGAGACTTTTTCTGAAGCCTTGCTTTAGTTGGAACCAGGATCTTTTGCTATCCTCTACTGGAAAAGGACAGGGAACTCAAGAATATTAGCCTGAGATAAAGTGTAAAAAGCTGATGGAAGTTAGTAGCAGACTGTGATTATTTAAAGATGCACATTCAGTTATGGGAACTCTTTATCATTTGTAAGTCATTCTTCCTTTTTTTATCTCCAACTTATATCCCTAAGTAAGTAAACCCAGTTTTGGTTGTTGATATTTTTTCCTTCTAGTCATTTAGTTTTTAGACTAAAACTTCTTTTAGTCTAAAAGAGGTTATAAGAATACTTCTTATGCTTTGGATGTTTGTCCAAAGAAACAGAAGTTTCTATCCTTCTCCCTATAAACCCCCTAGTTTAGACCCTATTAACCTCCTCTATGCACTATTGTAAACAGCCCTCTAACTGACCTCCCTGAATCCACCTCTCTACTTTCCTGTTTATTTTCCATAAAGCTGAAGAATTGATGTTTCTACAGCAAAAATATAACCCTGTCATTTCCCTGCTCAGAAAGATTCAGTGGCTCCCAGTTGCCTCTAGGACAAAAGTCCTCATGCCATGAATGCTTTCTACCTTCAAGTCCACCTCTTAAAGTCCTTAGAGCCCCTTAAGGTTCAACTCAAAAGGTCATCTACAAGATAAGTCCCATTCTTTAGTGTTCCACCCATCCCAAATTTTTTTCTCTTGCATATGTTATATTTGTTTATCTGTGTCCTTTCTGCTAGCTGAAGATAAGCTTCTTAAAGGCTGGGGCTATTTTATTTTTGTCTTTTTATTCTCTGCCTCCTAACTGTACTTAATGTGTTGAGTTTTGAATTCTGTTGAATTGTGAATCACCCAGGTGAATTATGATCTACAAATAGAAAGATATAAATCTGCATACTGCCCAAGAAATGAGAGAAAGCAAAAGAGAAGAAAATGAAGGAAAGTGCAAGTCAAGATAGAAATTGCACGTGTTTTTAGAAAGCTGCAGTTTCTAGGGTGATAATGGGCAAATGTCTAGTTTAGGAATATACTGATGAGTTAAATCCATGAAATATTCAAGCTGCTCTTGCTGAGGAGTTTGAAATTTATGTCAAAAGCTTCAAACGCCACTATTTATGGGCTGCAAGAGAAGATGTTGACTAACCATTCTCTTACTTCCCTGAGGACAAAAACAAGAAGAAATAGACTTTCAGCTAAAGCATAAAGGGATTTGAAGTAGGAAGAATTTTGAAACAAAAAAACAAAAAAAAATAATTTGATGAACCTTAAAATAGGATAGCAAAGAAAGCTATGGAATTCCCTCTTCCAAGTACCTTTAAAAATAGAACAAATCATTATCTCAACTGGATAGTTTCAATATAAACCTCTTAAAAGATAGATATGAACTAGACCCTTAATGTCCTTTCTTGTCCAGTCAATAAAAATTTTTTAAATCACTTCCTATTTACAAGTCCCTGTACTATGTGAAAAGGGGAATATAAAAAGCAATAAAATTCAATCACCACCTTCAAGAAGTTTAATATTCAATTCAGCAAAGATTTGTCAACAGATTAGAAATGGAAGAGTAAGAGAGCAATTCCTAGGAAATTAGAAGGATATTGGTGCCTCTGATAGAAATAGGAGAGTTTGGAAATGAGGAAGGGATGGGTTGGTTTAAGTGGTTGGGATGGGGGGAAGATAATAATTTCTATTTGGACATGTCACCCCACCTCACCACACCCCACAGTCTTTACTTGATAAACTAACAAACTGTTAACTTGAGGATTTCTGTTTGGCATTTAAAGCTCTTTATGTAACCTGGAATCTTTGTAAATTTAAAGCCTTTCTACACTTCACTTCACATGGTTTAAGATCCAGCAATACTCTTCTACTTCCTGTTCCTGACACATAAAATGTCCCTTGCTCACTTCTGCCTCTTAGCTTCTCTGGCTTTCTTCGGGACTCCCCTCTAATCTGATCCTCAGCAAGAGGCCTTTTTCAAACCCCCTAGCAGCTGGTGACTACTCCTCTGATATTGGCTTCCATCTCTTCTGAACCTATCTTGCATGTACCTGTTTTATTTGCATGTTGTCTACTCTATTTGAATGTGACCTTCTCACTGTGAATTGATCCAACCATTCTGAAAAGTAATTTGGAACTATGCCCCCAAAGCTATTAAATCATGCATGACCTTTGATCCATTGATACTGCTATAAAAAAGACCAAAGAAAAGGAGAAAGAACTTGTATATACAAAAATATTTATGTATTTCTGTGGTATCAGTTGGGAAATGGCTAAACAAGTTATGGTATATCAATGTAGTGGAATACTATTGTGCTATAAGAAATTACAAAGGAGATAGTTTCCAAAAAATCCTGGGAAGACTTATATAAACTGAGACAAAAAGAAGTGAGCAGAACCAAGAGAACAATTTATGCAATAACAATAATATTATAAGGACAAACAGTGTTGAAAGGTTTAGGATCTCTAATCAATACAATAACTGATCACAATTCTAGAAGGTTATACATTTCCAGATAGGAAACTGATACTTGGAGTATGGATTCAAATGTGTGGGATTTTTTTTCTTTCTTTGTTCTTTCCTTCTTTCTTTTTCACTGTTGGGTATGTGTGTGTATAAATATATGCATATATATATATTTATACACATGTGTATATATACATATTAATGATTTTTGTTTTTCTTGCCTTCTCATTGGGGATAGGAGGGGAGAGAGAGGAGAAGAATTCAGAACTGAAAATTAAAATTGAATTAAAGTGTGAGCTTGGTTAAGAGCAAAAATTTTTTTCACCTTTTTTAGTGTCTCTAGAGCTTAGGATAGTGGCTGGCATGCAGTCAACATTTAATGCATGCAGACTTGCCTTGAACTCCCAAGGTCAGAATAGGAGTGAAAAAGTAGGCTCAGGAGTATGCTTGTGGAATTATGAGAGATTGTGATCACAAAGGGGAATTTCAGAGTTCATGACTTAAAGGTGGAGTAGTTTCATATGATGGTGAGATCTTAGGTGTGACACCACTGTGGGTGACTGAGAGAGAATGGGAAATGGCAGTCATGGGAACTGAGGAAGTTGTTGAACTGGGAAAACAAGGTGTGAGCTATCAATATAAATACTGAAGTCCCTAGAGATGATGGTAGGGATAGGGTGGAACACAAAGATAATTTATATTTTATTAGGGAACATGACAAGTAATTAGAAAAGTAAATACAAGAGTAAATAAAAATAATTGCAAGGGGCAAATAATACTAACAACTTGGACAGGGAAGAGGTAATCTAAATTCCTTTTTTTCATCCTCATCCTTGGCATTTCTGTAGGCTTTGACAGGGATTACTCTTTTCTCTTGAATGCTTTCTTCTAAATTATCGTGACACTGTTCTCTCCTGGTTTTCTTACGTGTCTAACCATTCCTTCTAAGTTTCTTTTCCTGCATCCTTATTCACATCATGCTCACTAATCTCCAAGGCTCTTCTCTCACTATTTTATCTACTTGGTAATCAGCCTCCTTGAGTTCTGTTATCCTTTCTGTGCAGATGATTCCCACATCTGCACATCCAGACCAACTCTCTTTCCCAAGCTCCAGTCTCAAATCACTTGAACATCCCATAAATCAGGGCTTCTTAAACTTCTTCTACTCAATGATCCCTTTTCACCTGAGAAATTTTTACATGTATATATATATATATATATATATATATATATATATATATATATATATATATATATATATATATCAAACATACACTATTTAGGATCATGGTTCACATAGACATCCCCAACTCAAACTACAGAACTCATTATCTCTCCCAAAACCTTACCTTTTTCTCAATGTCTCTCTTAACTGTCAAAGGCATTGTCCACCTCCCGAGTCATCCATGCTCATAATCTCAGTATCATCCCAGACTCCTCATTCATACTCACTCCCCATATACAGTCTGTTACTAGTTATTTGTTACCCAGCCTTATTGTTTCTCACACCCTTCTCTGCAGCTGCCATCCTGGTCCAGGTCCTCTTCATCTCATGTCTGGACTATTGTGGTAGCCTTCTGCTTGTTCTCCTTCCCCATTCCAATCCATCCTCCTCTCAGTTGTCAAAGTGAATTTCCAAAAGAGTAGGTCAGACCATCCTTCCTGTATTTCCAGGCTTTTCTTTCTTCCCTGTTCCCCTTTCATGTACTCTGCAGTCTAGCAGTGCCTCCCTTCTTGCTGCTGTTACTTGCAAATGTCACTCCATCCTCCTGACTGTGCTCTTTCACTGGCTATGTCCCATGCCTGGAATGCTCCCCTTCCTCACCACTACCTCCTGACTTCCCTGGACTCCTTCAAGGCTCAATTCAAATACTTATGTAGGAGGAGGTCCTTCCTGATCTCCACCCTTCATCCCTGACTTCTAGTATCTCTGCTCAGATGCACAAAGAATGGATGCACTACACTATTTTGTATGTACAGTTGTAGTTTGTTTAGGGGTTTTCATGATTTCTCCCCTATCAGTATGTGAGTTTCTTGAGAGCAGTGAACAATTTTTTTCTTTCTGTCTGCATACAGCCAGCATTTGGCACAGTGCCTAGAGTATAAATGCTTTAAAAATGTTTGTTGACTATCAAATTCTACACACAGGTAACTACTGTTCAAGGGCATGGAGGTGGAAAATGGAATGACCAAGGTCAGAGCACTGGAAGATGACAATATGAGAGACACTAGGAAGGTAGAAACAGTATAACAGAAGCAAAGGATCTTTGGGAGTAAGGAGTGGTCAAAGATTAAAAAAAAAAAAAAAGCTATAGAGGGGTTGAGTAGAATGAGGACTGAGAAAAGGCCATTGAATTTGGTAGTTGATGATCTGATGGCCAACCTTAAAGAGAGTGCTTTCAGTAGAATGGTATGGCCAGTCTGCAAGAGACTGAAAAGTGAGTTGGAAGAGGAAATGGAGACCTGTATGTAGACGTCCTTCTTAAGGGTTGGTTCTGTAGACTGATTTCAGAAAAGCCTGGAAAGACTGACATAATCTGATTCTGAGTGAAGTGAGCAGAACTAAGAAAACATTGTATATAGTAACAAGATTATATGAAGATAAGTTTGACAAATTTATCTTTTCTCAGTAATGAGGTGATCCAGAACAATTCTAATAGATTTGGGATGGAAAATGCCATCCAAATCCAAAGAGAGAACTATGGAGACTGAATGTGGATCAAAGCATCATATTTTCTCCTTTTTTGTTGTTGTTGTTACTTGTTTGCTTTTTTCTTATGGTTTTTCCCCTTTTTTGTCTTATTCTTGCACAACATGACAAATATGGAAATATGGAAGAATTGTATATGTTTAACTTGTATCAGATCGCTTGCTGTCTTGGGGAAGGGAGAAAAAATTTGGAACACAAAATCTTACAGAAACTTAATCATTTGCATATATTTACACAAAATACTATTGAGGAAAAAATCTTTTTAAAGAGTTGACTCTGAATGAGAGAAGTGATTTTATAAGTGGTGAGATGGGCTGGATAAAGGCTGGACTTAGAATTAGGAAAACATAAATTCAAATGCCACCTCAGATACCGTGTGACTCTGGGCAAATCATAAAATCTCTTTGTGCCTCAGTTTCCTCATGTAATAAGTAGACATGTATCTTCAGTCCCCTACTCCTCTAAATTTATGAGATTATGACATTGTTAACTCATAAAAGACCTAGAATAATAGTTTGAGATGATAACAAAGTCAAGGAAAGCTTTTTAAAGTTTGGTTAAAGCCTGGGCATATTAGTCAGTAGTAGGGAAAGTCAGTGGATAAGACAAGAAGAGTAAAGGTAAAAAAACAGAAAGTGATCAGGAAGAGAACTCCTAGAAGAGATAGGTGATTTTGTGATCAAGAATACAGATGGAAGGATTGGTTTTAATAACGACTACCTCCTCATCATAGTGTAGATAGAGCAAAAACAGATAGAAAGAGGTAAGATAATGAGGAAGTTTGAGATGTAGAATAGGAAAGATGAGGAAGCTCATGATCAGTAGTTTCTGTTTTTTCATTAAAGTAGGGGATGATGTCCTTTGAAGGGGAATAGGAAGAGATGTGGTATAAGAAATTTTTTTTTGGGGGGGGGGGAAAGGTATAAAATAACATTGTGATTGGGCCAAAAAAAGAATAAAAGTCACAATGGTTCAGTCAAAATTTATAGTAAACAAAATTTAAACACAAATTGTAAACCATTCTGCTTGCTTACGTGACTTTCTGCAGGAGAATTCAGCAGCACGTATTATTTGGTTATGCCAGTTTAACCATAATATAAGGATTTTAAAGAGAAGGAAGAGAGGCCAGAGAGAATAATGGGTTTGGGAAAATGAGAGACAAATGGACTGGTAGTTAGGGTAAGGACAGAGAATAGGAGGAGCAGTAAAGCAGAGGAAGAGATTGAGGAAAATATTTCATAGACCAAGCTGGGTTATGGAGTGGAATGTGGTAATGGTCAGATCAAAGGTATGATCATCTCTGTGAACAGATGAGAAAGAGTGAAGATTCAGCATAATTTGTTAGGAGATTGATAAACGTTTTAGTGTATGTGTGTGTTTAGAGAGGAAAATAAACAAGATTCCAACTACAATTAATGTGATAGATTTGAATATAGATGGCAGAAAGACAGTGTGGATGTGGGTATGAAAGACAAGAAATACATGCACTCTTCTTCCTGAGTCAGTACCTCAGAAGATGTGAAAAGAATCCCGTGGGGAGAGAGTACAACAGAGTCAGTGTCCTTTGAAGAGAGCTAGCTTAGTGTAAGAAAAAATTAAAAGTTGGTGGATTATAGAGGCAAGGAGAAGTAGCAAAGGATACAAATTTTCAACTAGGTAGGTAGTAAGAATCAGAGGGATTCTGGGAGCAGGATATTGGGACTCTATAGACATGGGTAGGAGAAATAACAACTAAGCAGAAACCTGAAGTAGAAATATACACCAGGCATTTCTTTCATAGAAAGTTTTGAGCTTATTTCAGAAAGAAGGGAATGGCTTTATTGCATACATTGAGAGCATCAAAATGATATTGATGATTATCCATGGTCTCAGAATTGTATGAGTCTAAGCATAATTCCATCACCTTAACTCTGGAAAAAAGAAAGTAGCACTTAGAGAGGAACTATGGACTGGGGCCAGAATTGAGTAGGAGACTGGGCTATGTCCGTTGAATGATTAGGATTTTTCAGTAGTCTCAAACTCCTTACTGCTACATTATAGAATTCCATTACACTAATACACCACAATTTGCTGAACCATTCCCTTATTGTTAATTTAGGTTATTTCCTTTTTTGTGTTGACATATAACCCCACCACAAAAATATTTTGCACAGAAAGATTATTTGTTGGGGGTTTTGTAGCACTTTCAGGGTATGTTGCCAGCACTAGAATTATTAGATCAAACAAAACTTTTTATTTTATATAACTTTTACTATTTTCTACCACATTGCTCTCCAAAAATATTCTACAAGTTTGGCATTCCACTAGCACTTGAAGTACCTTGCTTCTGGTTATGATTATGTGTATGAAGAGGTACTTCAAAAGTTTAAGATTTTAATTTAATTAAGGTTTTAATTTGCACATCTGATTATTAATAAGCTTTTTGTTTTTCAAATATTATTAAAAATTAATCTTTTTTTTCCTTTTGTAAATTGTCAGTTTATATCCTTGCATCATTTAACCACTGTGAACCAATAATTACTACCGCAGCTATTTAACAATTGCTCATATATTCGAGATGCCAAGTTTTAAATTTATCATATTTACTATAAATACTTTTCCAATAGCATTTTTATTTTTATATTAATTATATTGTTTTTGTTTTGTGGAATTTTTTCTATTTCTGAGATGACACATTTTTAATTTGTCATATTTATCATACATATTTTTTCAATATTGTTTTTCTTTTTCTTTTAATTATATTGTTTTGTACTACAGAAAATTTTCATTTTCCTGTAGTCAATTACATTTAACTTGTCCCTCCTAATCCCTTCTGTTTGTTAAATTGAAAAAAATAATCACCTCAATAGAGATAAACGCTATATTCCATGTTCTCCCATCTTTTAAGCCCATCTCTCTTTAATATCAATATATGTAAATCATAGACTACAATCATGAAAATTAAAATTACACAGCAAAGGAAAGATACATGATGGGCATAAGCAGACAGCATCATTTACCAATGACAGCTCTCACAAAGTGGCATAAAAGACCTCATCGAGGAAATGTACAGATGACTAGGAAAGGAGGTGGGCTAGTCATGTGTCAGGAACGAAAGACAACAAACAGATCGACAGCCCAGATGGTATATTGGTTTAATCTCTGAGGTGCTGAAAAGAAGAGACATGCCTTACAAACCTAGGATGTTTAAGAAGTAATGCAAAGTCAGAAAAAGGAGAAATAATCTTCGTTTTCTTTTCCCATCTAGAAATTAAAATTTATGCAATACTTTTTGAGTGGTGAATTTGATTTTAAACACTGTATTCTATAAATGCTTTTGCTTTTCTGTCTTATCCATTCTAATTTAGCTAAGAACTATGATTACTTTCTGAGGAAATAACACAAATACTTTCATTCTCTCTGGCCCTATGTGTTATTGGACTTAAAAGGAAATTCCCACCCTGTACTGGAAATGTGTATAGGCATTAGGGGTGAGGGGGGCAGAGTAGAAGGAAAGTTTTCCTCCTCTCTCCCCCTTTTGAAGATAGCAAGCATTCAAGTTAGAGAAAATTATACTTGTGTTTTTTTAATGTATGTTATATACAAACACATGCAATATATTATTTGCATTCAAAAGATCACTGTATGCAAACTTAGGGTGAATTTCAGAACCCTGCTGGAATGCACAAGAGTGTCAGGTAGCTTTTGCTTCAGGAATTTGCCAGGAAATTCAGTAGGAGTGAGTACTTTTTCATTTTTGTCAAACCACTGGCAGCATGAGAAGTCTTTTTCTTCCCTCAGTATTAGACAATGTTGAAAGCAGATTCTGAAATGGTTTTGTTTTATTTTGGGGGGAGACCACTTTGAATTCTTGCTCCTTCTAGGGTTCGCAGCAAGCAAAGGATGCTTTCTTGCCTTCTTTACAAACCTGGGCCTCCCCATGTAATGTGACTGAATTTGTTGCGTTGTTTGTTTTTTTCAATGATGATATCCTTTTCCTCCCTCCTGACTGATGTCTAAAAAATGACAAGCTGACGCAGATGTGATTGAGATTTCAAAATACTTTGTAGAAGAAAAAGCTGTTACAAAAAGATCTGTACCTCCCCATCAAAAAAAGAAAAGAAAACCAATATTTTAAAACAATTTAATAAAATTAGCTCTTTGCTCTGTGATTAAATGTTCATTCAGATTTTTAGCTTTCCCTAATCTTTTTCGTTGGTAATCTTCAGGAACACATCCATCTTCCTTCCAAATAATTCTCTCCTGTAGTCAGTTCTCTTGAAATACTTGAGTTTAAAGCTTTTAGATTTCTTAAAACAGCTCTTACCATAAACCCAGCATAGACTTAGATTAGTGTTCTCAGAAAGGTCTTTGATTATCTATGAAGAATTCCATTGTAAGTTTCTATAAGGTATTTAGATGAATAATCAGAATTATCTCATAGGAGGTGGAATATTCCCCATTGTATACAAGCCTATTTTTGTAAAAGTCACATTCTGCCAACCTGGATGAAATGGTTAATTCACAATATTCAGTGTCTTCTGTTTGGAAGCAAGAAGAAAATACTGTTAAGATTTTTCACCCATCCAGATTTCCTTTATTCCTGGTGACGCAAGTCCTAAGGGTTATTTTGTTTACTTGTTTGGAGAAATGGATTCTTTAGGGTTTTTTGTTCCTTTTTTTCAGTGGAGCTGAGGCAGGTCTAAATTTTCATCCTGAAATATTAGAAGGAATTGTTTGCAAGAAGCAGAAGTATTGACTGGAATTATAGATTCATAGAGCTGGAAGAGAATACAGAAATTATGTAGTGTGACTCTACCCACCCTACCCCCATTTTACAGATACAGATTCTGAAATCCAGGGGAAAGTAAGTAAATAAGGAAAGAAATACTCTATATTCAAGGTCATATAGTAAGTAGTAAGGAACAGAAATGGCATTCAAACCCAGGTCACCAGACTGTAAATCTAATGTTCTCTCCCCTGCACCACACCAAGGGGCCATTTGACAATTCTAAAGTTGATACAGGTGACGTGAGGTCAGGGCTTCAGGAGAGTGGCCACGTGGGAGGGGCCATCAGGCTTCTTAAAGACAAGGGAATCGGCCCAGGTTGGGGAAAAAACCGATTAGAATTTACAGATTAGAACTTCCCATTGGCAAAAAGTTCTGGCCCATGAACAGCTGCTCCATTTCTAGTTTGGGAGAGATGGGAAGAGCTAATCTCCAAAGGGGGAGAGGAAGAGGAATGAGGAGAGAGAATTCTGTGGGTGAGAGACCACAAAAAACTAATAATGCTACTTCAATAAAATTTAGCTAGATTGAACTGAAACAGAAATCCCCAGATAGTTTCTGGCAGTGACCCTTGAAAATCCAATTGTTATTTTTCAGACATCATTTCACATACTGTGCCCCAGTCTCCTCTTTTTTGGGCATATGCTCCCATTCCTTGAAAGCAGGTCCTGGCAAGTGTGAAGCCATTCATTCACATCATCCTTTCTTGCCCTTCTCACTGGATTACTATATAGCCCAGCCTTAAAAATTCCATTTCTTCTTTATTCAGGTCTTCCTCTTCCTCTTAGCATAGTACAGAAAGGCTTTTGTGGCTTGTCTCTTGGCACTTTTGGAGGTAAGAGATTGAGCCTTTTGAAATGTAATTGAGACAGAGAGTCTCAGACAATTTGCTCTCAGTAAATATTTGTTGATGTTAGTGACTTCTTGAACTTGCTTTGCTAGAACTTTTTGTACTGAAGAAATGTTTGGGCCTTCCTCTTTTAACAGGTTGAAATGTATCCTATACAACAAAATTATGATAAGCATAATAAGGCTATTTGTCCTTTTGGTCACCATTAGAAAGGTGTCTTGTTCATTAATCTCCCCTAGTCTGCCTAAAAAACGTAGTTTATAACACTGACTTTGCTAGAGATATTTCCTACATTTTTATTTTGTTGTTTCCTAAAATGTGGCAAAGAAACAAAGTCAAGGATGCCTTTACTTTCTCGATTTCTCATGCTATTGTAGTTTTGTTCAATTTTGCAGATTTTTGTGTTGAATAGAAAAGAATATTCTTTTCAAATAACTTGTAAGTGATTTATATTGGGACTCAAGAAATCTTAAAGCTGGAGTTTTGAGAGGTAATCTAGTCTAACTTGCATCTAAATAAGAATTCTCTCCACAATATATCTCCAAGTGATCATTCGATATCTAAACCTCCAATACTGGGGAGCACACTACTTCCTTAGGCAGCACATCCACTTCAGAACAGTTCTTGTGATTAGCCATTTTCAATTTTCATCAAGGCAAAGTCTGTCTCTTTGCAACTTTCTATTATTGCTCCTGTATAATCTGTATATTTTTTCTCATTTGATCCTCACAACAGCCCTTAAGAGATAAATAGTCATAGGTATTATTATTATTATTTTCATTTTACAGATGTGGAAACTAAAGCTCAGGAGAAGTAGCTTACTTGTCATTACACAAGTAAATGTCAAAAATAGCATTTAAACCCAGCTATCTCCTGGACAGGGCCAAGCAGGAGAAATCTAATTTCCTTTCCCTCGGACAGCCCTTCAAATCATGCTCTTTGGTCTACATTACCCCTAGTCTTCATTTCTCCAGACAACATCTCCAGTCCTTTTAACTCATCTTTATAAAGCATCATTTCCAATTCACCAAAACTTCTCCTCATCCTTCTTTGGACATGTATCAGTTTGGCAAAAATTTTTCCCCAAAATATTACATCCCATACTGAATACAAGGATCCAAATGTAGCTTTACATAATTCTAAATTTCTTCCTTCCCTCCTTCATCCTGAGCAGGGCTAACTGTAGTAGGAATATCGCTTACTTCCCTTATTCCAAGCACTATGTTTCTTCTATCATTGCAGATTAAGATATCATTAGCTTATTATGGCTGCCATACCACACTCTTGAGCTCTCCTGAGCTTGTGTATACTAGTTTCCACCTTTCCAGGTCCATTTGACTTACACTTTTGTCTCTTAATTTGAGTAACAAAGTCTGAAGACCTGAGAGACAGGGGGAATGAATGACCCAAAGGCAAGCAGTAAATTGCTATGATCCAGCATCCAGCATACTCCTTAGTTGATCTTTTCTCTGAATTCAAGGTTTAGGTTTTGGGGGTTTTTTTTAAAAAGAGATTTGTTTTTAAACCATGTGAGTAAATAAAAAGGAGGAATGAATGACTTCGTTATGTCCTTCAAGTTATTCTGTATCCTCTTCTAAGTTCCAGAATTTTTCAAACTGGTTGCATATATTGTGCTACCAGCACACCAAAGCACTCTATTTAAATCAACTCTCCTTCAAAATCTATCACCATAACACCCTCCTAAATAAATAAATAAAGCAAGAACAAAAAAGCTATACTTTATGTTGAAGTCTATTTTGAGTTAATCTAGAAGTTAGCAATAAGAAAAGCACTGCTAGATTTTAGGATTTGCTGAAATTCCTGAATTATTTGTAGATAGCTCATACTGCTATTTGCAAGTACATCTGCTGCATTCCCCCAAAATAATATAATCCCCTCATCCTACGTAAAACATGAACAAAAATAATAGCTATCCTAATGGAGAGTAGAAAGAACACTGGATGTGAGTCAGGAGACTTGATTAAGCTCTTCTTTCAATTAATTAGCCATATGACACTGGGCAATGTTGTGTCCTGCTTTCTAAAGCCCCACACCAAGGTGATTAAAATATACCTTCCTAGTGGAGAAGTGATGAGGCGGGACTCCTGAGGATGTTGGGAAAATGGAGTCTGTTTGGGTTCTTTGACGTCCCTTCTAGCTCTAGATTTGGGGGCCCGTGAAAGAGATGAATTAGTGATTTCTAATGTTCCTTCCAGGATTGATGTTCTGTGATTCTCCTTGAGCCTCATTTTAGAGATGTGGAAACTAAGGCTCGGGAAAGTGGCTCACTTATCACACAAGTAAGTGTCAAAAACAGCATTTAAACCCAGCTATCTCCTGGGCAGGGCCACACAGGAGAAATCTAATCTCTGTGTTGGGGAGCAAATAAAATGAGAAGCTCTCAGCTAATTCCGGAATATCTTGTCCCGAGCTGCTGCGGCCCATCCCAACACGGTGCCTAAAGTTTGAACAGGAATTACTCATTAGACATCGGTTGCCCAATCAGTTAGTCAGCAAAGCATTTATTAGGTATCTACTCTGTGCCAAATACTATGCTAAGCACCAGGAATACAAAAATGTAAGTGAAATAAGTATTTCCTATCTATAAGGAATTTATAATCTGTCAAGAAGAGAAAATGTCAAAATAAATAGTTGCAAAAATAATTTTAGGGGAAGGCACTGACAACTTGAAAAGGAGAGAGGAGTTGCAATTAAGAAAAGTTATATTTAGACAGTGGCCCTTAGCTAATCTTTGAAGGAAGCGAGGATTCTCCAGGGTGGAGGTAGAGAGAAAAAGTCCTCACTCGTGCTCCCCACCCTCCCCCCCCCACTTATATATCCCCTATAAACATAAGGGACAGCCAAAGACATGGAGCCAGGGGATGGTGTTACCATAGATGAAGAATAGCAAGGTGACTGGTTTGGTCTTACCATCCTCTGCATGAAGGGAAGCAACATGTAATAAGGCTGGAAAGGCAGATGGTGCCAGCTACTAACCTGCCTCAGAAATATCACCATCTCTTTTTCTTCTGCCTGGTTGAAATTCAGAAGCCAAAAAATAGAGCAGGTACAGACCTAAACACCACCAGGAGGGGCAGTGCCTCAAGGGTGTTTGCTACTGCCACTTTATGATATACAGGTTGGATTAGGGTGTGTGCAGCTGACAATGTTTTTAAATGGCCCAGAGAAAACATGCTACAATCCATTCTAGCAGCTGCTGGCTTGGGACACCAGTTCCATGTGTACACAAGCTCACATGCTGAGTCCATGTTAAAATGTACATTGAGGAGAAACAATAGCTGTAGAAATGTCCTGGAACAGCTAAGTCCACATTTGGTCTTTTTCATAGTCTGTTATCTCACCAGTTACATGGGTGCTAATTGACCACTTATTGCACCCCAAATAAGTAGTGTTCCTTTCTTTAGTTTAACAATACCAATACTTTCCATCTGATATGTTCTTTGTATTACTTAAGTTGTTCAAGATGTCATAGACTGGTTGAGCATTCCAAACTATAGAAGTTTGTAAGAGTTGTTTTTAGTCTTAAGGTAAAAGGGATATCTGTGTTTTCAACTACTAACAAGACAAAATGGAGAAAAAAATCTTTTTTAGCAAATTTCTCTAACAAATATGAATACTATTTCAACTTGAAATCAGCAAGATCTAAGCTCAGTCGGGTCTCATACTTAGTTCATCGTGTAACTTTGGGCAAGGCATTTATAATCTCTCTGTACCTCAGTTTTTTCATCTGTAAAAGAAAGATAATACAGCAATGGTACCTATATCCCAGATTGTTGTGAAGATAAATTGAGGTGATATTTTTGGAGCACTTTATAGCTCTTAAATAGCTATGCAAATGCTATCTATTATTATTAATATCCAAGACGTATAGGTAACTGATCCAAAAAATATAAAAGCAAAACCATTCTTCATTAGATAAGATAAGGATACAAATAGTTTTCAAGGGAAGAAATGCAAACTGTTAATAATAATAATAATAATATGAAAAAGGCTCCAAGTTACAAATAAGAAAAATTAATTAAAAAATTAAAATAAGTCAGAGGATTCACCTCACTCTTATCAAGCAGAAAAAAAAAGAAAATGGCAGTTGCTGGAAGGACTATTGTGAGTACAGGCACACTGATACATACTATGAGTGAAACTGTGAATTGGTTCAGTCATTCTAGAAAACAATTTTGGACCATACCCTAAGGATCACTTAACTGTTCATCATCTTTGAGACAGCAATACTACTACTAGTTATATGCTAGAAGTCAAAAACTCAGACACAAAGAACCCATATGTACAAAGAAAAAAACCTAATAGCTTTAATAATAACATTTATATAATGCTTTAAGATTTGAAAGGGGGGCAGTTCGATGGCACAGTAAATAGAGCACCAGCCCTGAAGTCAGAAAGACCTGAGTTCAAATCCAGCTTCAGACACTTAACATTTCCTAGCTGTGTGACCCTGGGCAAGTCACTTAACCCCAATTGCCTCAGAAAAAAAAAAAATTGAAAAAGGTTAAAGCCTTTAGGTAAATGCTACAATTATTTCCCTTTTTACAGATGAAAAACTGTGGCAGAAGCTAAGTGACTTCCTCAGGATCATACAGCTAATAAGCGTCTTGAGTTAGAATTTGAGCTCTGATCTAGCACTCTGTCCATTGCTCCACCAAGTTACCCTGATTATAACAGCACTTTTTATCATAGCAAGGAATTAGAAAAAAAAGGGGATGCATTTTAGTTAAAGAGTGACTAGATTGTGGCAAATGAATATAATGGAATATTACTAAATTAAATTGCTAAAGAGACAGATTCAGAGAAACCTTGGAAAACTCATAAACTGGTAGAGGATTTACACAGAAAATAGTTTACACAATAGTCATAATACTGAGAAAAAAACCATCTTTGAAAAATAGAGAAATCTGATTCATTTGGTGACCAGTCGGGACTGTAGAAGACTGTTGGTGAAGCCTATTGCCCACCTTTTGGGAAAAACAAACAAACAAACAAACAAACAAACAAGGAGGTACGGAATGAGACATATAATCTATTCACACATGGCCGATATATTGAATTGTTTTTCCTGTCCCTGACTACTTGTTAACTTTGGATTATGTGATCAAAATAGAAGACCAAGACATCTTACCCAATGATCTCTCAAACCTCTCCAGAATAGGAATCATGCATAAGAAAACACAATTTCAGATGTCTCTAACCCAGAATCCTAATGAGCTAAAAAGCCTGGTGAATTAATAACAAAGAAGGTTAATCTCTAATACCCTCATTCAACATCCCTTTCCCCTATGGGCCACTGCTTTTTGGCAGGCTACATAAGCTATTTGTAAGTGAGTTCGATTCTGCCTATCTTCCCCTCCCCACCACTACCTTCATGATGGAAAGCTAAAAGGCAGAAGTTAAAAAGCAATATATCAGCACTCTGTGCTGCAATAGTACCCCGCCAGACAATTGAGGAATAGAGGGTACTGGGTTACTATGCCAGCAAATATGTGATTGTACTGGACCTGAGGGAATTCCCCAGTGTGGAGGGGGTTGAGACAAGTTTGAGCTCCAGCCCCCTGAGTAACCACCATCAAAGGGGAAGGAATCAGAAAGTGAACAAGAAGGAAACAGAGAAAATAAGACTAAAGTTACAAAGATTTCAGGAAGAAAAAAACTAAATTAATGTCCTTGAGCATAAACAGATAAAACAGTGTAACTATACTTAGTTGTTTCATGAGAAGACAGCTGATTGTCTTGGGGAAGAAGTGAGTCAGTGAATAGTGATAGAGATTTTTACAAAGAAAGAAAGCAACATCAATAAAACATTTAAGTGATACAAAAAGACAACAAAAAGAAGTCTGAAATAGCATATGAACAAGGTGATTTTGTTGCAACTATGTTAAATTTAATATACTTTTTTTAAACATGAACCACAGTTTACAGTTTCCTAGAAATCGTTCTTGGTGAGAAGGGGAGAATTTGTATCCAGAAATGTTAACTTTTATTTTTGTGAATGATTGTTCAGTTCATAATAAAGAAAAAAAATTTTTTAACAAATAAAAACAGAAAAGCTTTCTAATACAAGCTGTCTAAACATGCAGTGAGCTACTGTGATAGACAGAATCTATTGCAAAGACA
This sequence comes from Sminthopsis crassicaudata, assembly GCF_048593235.1. Classification (NCBI taxonomy): domain Eukaryota; kingdom Metazoa; phylum Chordata; class Mammalia; order Dasyuromorphia; family Dasyuridae; genus Sminthopsis; species Sminthopsis crassicaudata. Next base: position 220,960,267 of record NC_133620.1, read on the forward strand.
GAATCTTTGCAAGTGGATGTTAAATAAGCACTTGAGGTGTAGGATGTGTGTTAAAAAAGACTAGTACCTCTGGGGATGAAGGTCCCCAAACCTTTTACAAGGCTACTTTCCACTTTTGGTGTCCACTTGTTCCACCTAACTCTCCTTTATGAGACAGTTGGGGTTGTGACCTGCCCAGGGTCATATAGCTAGGAAGGGTTATGTGTCTAAGGTCAGATTTGAACTCAGACCTTCCTGACTCCTGTGTCTGTGCTCTATCCACTTCACCATCTAGCTGTCCCAGATCCAACTCATAATCACCTGTGGCTTCAAGAAGCTGTAGTGTGCACAGTGGCCACACCCCAATAAACCATTTTGGCAGATGGGCTAAACCACATTGAGAGTAACCAAAGGGTCTCAAATCCTACAGTGAGCTGGAGAATATCTACCCCAAGCATATAAAGACTTCTCCTGGTAGAATGGGTAAATGATTACAAACTGTTCTCATTTTGGCCATGAAGTCAGATGAAATAGTTGGTATGGAGGGCTTAGAGCTTGGTTAGACATCAAAAACACCAAGGTCATCCACATCATCTCAAGTCATCACCATGATGACTCTGGAAGAGAGAGTGAGGCTGACCACTTCATGCCTTTCTACCTCACTTAAATCCAATTTACACATTAATGAAAAAAACAGGTGTTTTATATATATATATATATATATATATATATATATATATATATATATATATATATATATATATATATATATATATATATATATATATATATATATTGTAATCATTACTGGATAAGGGTAAAACTACATAAATCTGCTATCTCAGGAGAGTGTAAGCACCTTGTAAGAAATCTGTTTTGGGATAAAAATCAGTTTGCTTTTTAAGTATCCCTACTATATAGTGTATATATAATATATTCCTAGTTGCAATGCCCAATGTAACAGTAGGACCTTTAAAATATGCTTGCTAAATTGTATTGGATCTATCCCAGCACTTAAAATTTTATGATTCTCTTCCTAGCTGTGTGACCCTGGGTAAGTCACTCAACCCCAATTGCCTCAGGAAAAAAAGAATTATAATTCTATGAGAAAGTAATGGAACTTGCGCTCAGGTCATTGGACTACATAGGGAACATATAAGTATGTTTTAGGAAACATTCCTACATAGGCAGATGTAGAGAAGAGACCCTGGTTAAAAAAAAAAAAAAAGGTAATTATGCCATCTAGGGGAGAGAGTAGGGGGAAGAAGGGGAAAATTTGAAACACAAGGCTATGCAAGGATCAATGTTGAAAAATTATCTGTGCATATGTTTTGAAAATAAAAAGCTTTAATAAAAAAGAAAAAAAGTAATAATACACAAAAAGTGACTCACATCTCTTGGAATGGGCTTCTCAAAATAATAGCAACTCATGTTTTTTTTTTTTTTTGTTTTGTTTTTGGTTTTTTTTGGTTTTGTTTTCACAAATTACACAATTGTAGATCCCTAACAGTGACCTGGTGGATTAGATAGTGAAAGTACTACTATCCCATTTTCTATATGGGAAAAACTGAGTCTCAGAGAAATAATTAATTCAATACAATAATTGCATAACTAAAGAAGGGGCTCCCTGTACTTTGGAAAAGGCCCCCACAAAGAAGCTCCCTAGAAAAAATGCCTAAATCTTAATCAAGCAGTGCTATTTTGTTAGCCAACAAATTGATTCTTATCTCCTGCAGCTTCAACTTTATACTCCTCTGGTCCTATCTGCCTATTTCATTTGCAAATTTTGACTCTGTGCTCACTCAGGAACACATTTTCCAAACAATGATGTTCCTTGTGAGACAGTCCTGAGGCCCAGACATGTCTTGTACTCTTTTTCTTAGATGTGTTTGGCTGGTACGGAGCCAGAGTGATTCTGGCTAGCACCTCTCACATTCCTTTATCCTGGACCTTCTCCAGAAAGGCTGGGCTGGCTCTCTCCTGTACACACTACCATGCCTACTCCTTACAACACAATTGGGAGGAGGGAGAGATTCAGGTTTGATCTGATTTCCTTTGTGCCTCAAGTCTATGAGCTGTTTTCATACAGCCATTCTTAGCCTAGTTAGCCTCTTTCTTTCCATTCTCAGAGATGATTGAATCCTGTAAATTTCTGCTGCTGAGTTATTTTTGGCTTTCTTTCTCTCAGCTAGGGTGCCTGTCTGCTCACCGACAACTATTAACAGCTGTTTGAAGGGGCTTTGAATTCCCAGGCTTCTTGCTGGAGTGTATTTGAACAATGGCCTTCAAGAGCTATTGCAGAGAAAATTGTAGAGGAGAGAGGGAAATAACAGAGAAGTCACCTAAAGCCCACTCTTTTTTCTGGAGACATTTTTTTCCACTTTCTTTCTTCCTCCCTCCCTTCTATCCTTTCTCTTCCCTTTCTTCCTCCTTTTCTCTTTTCTTTCTTTCTTCCTTCTTGCCTTCCTTCCTTTTTCAGAAAAACAGAAACCTTGTGTGTGACAAAGGCCAAAAAACTAGAGAGGAAGGAACTATCTACCCAGCTGAGCTCCTCTAGAATCTAATTAAGCCAAATGATCTCATCTGTTAGTTCCTTCATGGCTCATTGTGTCATTCACTGCATTTTCCCTCTAGGAATAGATCAAGAAGTTCTAGAATGTCAGGAGGAGACTAAGCTAGCATCCCTCACCCACTAATGTCAGTGGCCCCCATTTTTCATCTATTTAACCCATATTGGCTGAGCATCCAAGGAAACATTTGGAATTATCCCTTTTCAAAATGGCAACATCTCACCCTTCAGCACAGTAATAAGCTGTTTGTGGTGCTGTTATAGATGGAGGGGTGCTATAAGCTTAGGGTTGAGGAAGAAAGACGGCAGCCCGCTCCCAGATGTTCAGCATTCTGCCTTCTCCTCAGGAAGTCATTCCCCCCCCCCCCACTAGGAGTTTTTCCAGTTAGCCTGTGTTGAGTACCTTCCCTTCACAAAGACTTTAAAAACACCACTAGTGCCATTTGAAGAGTGTCATGCACCTTGTAAACATTAATCCATTAATCCTCACTAACCCCAGGAGGGAGGCAAGTGTTGTTACTGTTAATTGAGCAATGATTAACACTCTGGATCTACAGAATACTTTGCCATCCTTCACTACTTAACCCCCCTGGCACCACACCAGGGACTTGTGAGGGATATTGTGTTCTTATCCCCATTTTTCAGACAAGGCAACTTGAGAAGCAGAAACAGTATCATGCCTCAGGACTCAAGCCAGAATAAGCATACAGTTGCTTTAATTACTAACTCAGTCCTCCATTTATCCATAGGCCTTGCCTCACGTGTTTAAACCTCTTCCCCCCATGAGGAAACATAATGGCAGTTTGAAGGATTGGAATGTATTTTGCATGGTTATTTGCATAGAATTGTAGAAATATACATATTTCTATGCTCTTTCACATGTTTTCAAATGTAGTAAGTTCTCAGGGGGAGGGGGTTTAGTGCATTTTTTGGATTTGTATTTATTTATTTCAAACCCACATTCCTGGTAGTCATATTTACCTTTGCAAAAATTTACCCTCACTCCTTCCCAGACTTTCCAAATATCCTAGATGTCTTCCTAAATTGTCTTTCAAAGATCTCTAACTTTTAACTTATTACCTTCATTTCCTCCCAGTACACAAACACAGACATTCATACATTCTCACACATACCCTTGTAGAGTAAGGGCACAAAGTTTAAAGACAGGGTGACACTAAATACCACGTGTATAAACTCCTTTTCCTTCTCTTTTCATCTTTTCTGTTCTCTTTCTTTATTTCCTCTTTACCAGATGTGGAAGTGACATTGATATACCAGCATGGTATGACAAATTAAGTAGGTTTGGCCTGTGGGTGCTATAGGCTTCTCGTTACACTGCTAAGTAACTGTAAATTATAAGATGTTAGTTAGGATTTGGTCATTTTCTCATTACTTGAGTACTTCAAGGATCTATGGAAGAATCTTGATTTTATCAATATGGTTGCTCCTTTCACCAATGCAGCTTGTTTATAAGTTACTATATAATAATGATAATATATAGTACTTTACATAGTATTTACATAGCACTTTCAAGATTGCCAAGGACTTTACAAATGTCTCACATACCTTTGCAACAGCTCTTCTATATGTACTACTATGACTGTCTCTCTCCCTCTTTCTCTAAATATATATATATATATATATATATATATATATATATATATATATATATATATATATATATATATATATATATATATATATATATATATATATATATCTTCATTCTTTGTCTTTCCTGGTAATAGGACTCTGCATGTTTATTTAGGCTTTTCTTCAAGCAGCAAATATGTGGTTTATCACTAACACCAGAAATGAAGTTTTCCCAGCTTCACAGAACCTGTCAAAATATACATCTTCCTGATAGTAATTTCCAAAATCCATGGTGATCACCATGAGATACCAGATTATCTTTGAGTCAAGGAGTCCTTACTCCAGACTACAGAATCACAGAACTTGAGAGTTGGTAGGAACTTCACTGTCCATCCAGCCAAATCACATCCAACATTCCTTGAACTTAAAACATTCAGGATTGTTGGATTGTTCTTGTTTTATTTTGTTTTAGCAATGATGTCTGGTCAGGTTTAAGCATATACTTAACGAGATCTCTTGGCTAAATAGATTTTCAAATGTGTAGCAGAATAACCTTCCCTCTCCTTCCTCCCTAGTCCCATTGTGCACACACACACCAGTGAGTAATGGTTTCCCAGAGGGAGGGAATGAAGAGAAGGAGAATTGTGTAGACTGATTCCTCACAGACCAATAAAAGACTGGTACTAAGCTTAGTATAGTATAAGGCAAAAAGTAAGCATATCTAGATATAGACTGCTAGATTGATTTTTTTGTCTAACTTTCTAATAATAATAATAATAGCTAGGCAGCTAAGTGATCCAATTGGTAGAGCACTGGACCAATAGTCAGGAAGATTCAAATTCAAATTTTACTTTAGAGACTTATTCTCTATACCACACAGGATAAGCTATTTTATCTATTTGTCTCCGTTTCTATTTCTGTAAAATGGGGATAATAATAACACCTATATCCTAGGCATATTGTGAGGATAAAATTAAATAATAGTTGTCAAATGCTTTGTAAAAGTTAAGATTTTTATGTAAATGCTAACTATATAGCCTTTAGAGTTTGCAAAGCACTTCACATAAATATCTCATTTGATTCTTACAACAACCCTGGGAAGTATGTGCTGCTAACCCCATTTTATAGGAAACTAAGACTGAGAGATGTTGTGACTTGTCTAGGGTCACACAGCTAATAAGTGAAGTGACTAAGGCAGGTTTTTAACTCAGGTCTTCCTGACTCCAAGTACAGCACTCTATCCATTTTACCTTCTAACTATTGTAACAAGGATAGAAGAGAAGAAGCAATTTGGAGAGCAAGTGAAAATGTAGCACAGTAGATTTAAAAAAAAAAAAAAAAAAAAAAAAGTAGGAGTTTCCCATGAGTATAATTCTGAAAGCTTTCTCAGTGGTATCCCCTGTTTTCAAGTTCCTTATACAGTCAGTCCTCAACTTTAGCAGGGGTAACATCCTTAGAAAATGGCGTGAAAGCCAAAAAGGCAAGTGTTGATACATTGAGATTAAAGGAAATAGATTAGGTTTCCACAAACACCAAAAACTGCAATCTTTCCCTCGAGATTTCTGGAAATATACTTTCTATATAAAGTTCTTTATAACAAAACATTTCTAATAATATGTATCTTTCCTAACATAGTAACCATGAAATAACCCATACAATTCAGTATACAAAATCAAATTGGCAACATGTGAAACATTTTTCTAACTAATAATTCCCTAGAATTTTTGTGATCTTTTAGAAAAATATTAATTTCATATGTTTAGAAGAATTGCACATGTTTAACCCATATTAAATTACTTGCTGTCTTGGGGAAGAGGGAAAGAGGAGAGAGGGAGAAAAATTTGGAACACAAGATTTTGCAAAAGTGGATGTTGAAAACTATTTTTGCATGTATTTTGAAAAATAAAATATAAAAAAGAATATTTTATCATTAAAAAAAGAAAATATTAATTTCAGACAACATTCACTTTTTATAAAACATGAAATCTATAGTATAATCTAAGCATAATTTTCTTCTTTCTGCAGATATAACAAATCATCAATTCTTTGACAACAAAGTCAAAGCCGACAGTGACTACAGACATGCAAAGAATTTATCTAACACCTTTATTTTCTCACTGAACCTCATCATTTAACTTTGCATGCTTTGGGCTTAGAGCCCACAAGACTTGCACTGTGCTTTGGGACAAAATTGCACCATAGAACTTGAGTTTCAAAGGCAAATAATGAAAATATGCAGCAAATACATGTGTAACTTTTTACAATAATAGAATGAGAAAGACCAGTGAAATGCTTAGTAGAATACTAGCTATTCCAGAAACTTGTGTATATCACACATCTCATTTTTTTTTCTCCCTTGCTCATAGCTATATATGTGTCCATCTGGTTGCCTATCCAAAAGTGAAAATGAGGTTACTTAATAAAATCACACAGATGCTTGAAGTCAAAAAAGTGAATGGGAATGTTGATAATTGTGCTTTGTAGAACTACAGTTCTTTTCATTTTAAAAAGATGTCCTTTCAAACAGTCAATAAATCCCAATTTTTTATTATTGTTTATGTTAGCTTCTTGTTGGACTATTCTTTCCTATTAACAGTTGCATGTGACATACAGTAATTCTTAGTAGTAGTTTTTTCCCTTGAACATACAGTAATTCTTGAAGATGTAATTCAGGTTCCTTTCCATGGGAACTTTCACCAGAACACTTTTCTCATCAGTTTTTATCTTAATCTGTGGTCCAGGAGCATAGAGGGAAGAGTTATTTGGAGAAAAGGAGTTACTGTCATATCCTATAAGTCTGTAAAAACCCAAGTCAAGAATATCATATAGTTAAGAAGTTGTAGAAATTTAATGAGTGAAGAAAATTTGGACAATTTTTAAATACTGTCATCATTCAAAAGAAAACCTCTGACAGAGAGACGAAGCAAATGGTATTGTAACCCAAATCAGTATACTTCTTTGTAGAGAACTTTGGCATCTTTCTAAGAAAAGAGGGAGGGTGTAGCATGACTGTGATATTTCCCACGTGTTAAAGTTAAAACTCTAAGCACTTGTAGATAGAGTAACACTAAGCCACAGAATGATGAAAGTTTGGTCATTTCATAGGGAAGTCAGAGGTCAAAACCTACTCTCTAGTTTCTTGTCATTTTGATCCTGGTTTCTGGTTCTTACAGAATAGAACACCCACAACTTCTCTTGAGTTTATATATATATATATATATATATATATATATATATATATATATATATATATATATATTTATATAACCAATATCCCCCCAAAATACATTATATTACAGGATATAATATATATATATATATATATATATGGGGGGGCAGCTAGGTGACGCAGTGGATAGAGCACCAGCCTTGAATTCAGGAGGACCAGAGTTCAAATGTGATCTCAGACACTTAACACTTCCTAGCTGTGTGACCCTGGGCAAGTCACTTAACCCCAGCCTCAGGAAAAACATATATATTTGTGTGTGTGTGTGTGTGTGTGTACACACTGTCTTTTTCCCCTTGTCTTTAGATTTAGATTTGAATCATTGTAAGTCACATAATATGGAGCTATATCTCTACGAATATCTGAAAGGCATATGCACTTATCAGAGACTTCATTGAATATGCAGCTCATGTTATTTCATCCACATATAGTATAAAGCAAGAAGAAATCTAAGTAGGTCATCGAGTTTAGCCTTCTGTCTCTGAAGTAAACCAAACAATCCAAGAGAGATTGTGATCTATCTTAATATTAAAGCTCTTCAGACATGGAGACAATACCACCTCCTTAGATAGCCTTTTGTAGTTTAACAATGGTGTCAGAAGATCCCTTTCTATGTCTAATCCAAATCTTTCCTGATACCTTTTAATCCCATTTTCTTCTATAATTATGTAAAACAAAGCGTTAGATTCTCCTCTGTCAGTGAATTCATGATATTTTAAGTGTAGGCTTTCCCTTTAATAATGGAAAACAGTTCACAAACCCCTGCATGTCTGCTCTTTCTATCCCATTCTTATCCATATTCTCCTATAAAATTGCCACCAGGGACACACCCAAACAAAGTACTGAGAGCTCTCCTTGTGGTCTCTTGTCATTGCCATGTATACCAGTTGTACATACAAACTGCAAATCGGTATTTTCTAATTCTCATGAGTGACTGATCCATTTTTTTCCAGTCACACTTAATTTTTTTTTATCATAACAGTTATTTGCTCATAATAATCATTCATGTATAGCAAAAAAAAAAAAATTTATATCATGACACCTAACTATACAGCTATAGAGATGGGTCAAATCTCATCCTCAAATAAAATAGGCAATACTTTAACTTAGAGTTAGCATGAGTCAGGTTGCTAATGCAGTTCTCCATCATCAGTGTTTTAAAGGAGCTCCACTAATTGTGTTGAAAACTGTACCTCTAGAGTTCCCATATTTGATGATCCTGGGATAGGTTTTTTTTTTTGTTTTTTTGGTTTTTTTTAGATTTTCTAAAATAGGAACCATTCTTTCATCTTTTTTGTCATATTTTTATTCGCATTTTTTTCTATGCACTTCTTAAAATATTAAACTCCTCCCCAACATGAACTTCACCAGAAAAAAAAATTAACACGTCAGAGAATTATTTTCTGGCTTTAGCATTTAATACTCCCAAGATTACACAATAATAATAACATACTAATTCTTCATGTAAAATGTCTGTCTAAAGATCTGATCTAGAGTGACTACTTTTTTATGGACCGAAAGGAATCCTTTATTTGGGTTCTCTCTTTTCCTTCTCCAGATACCCTATTTAAATTGTACCAATTGAAATTCATCTTTTTTCCCCTTTCCATTCTTTATTATTGTCAGGGTAAATTGAATTTCATTCTTATCCTCGAAAGTGATAATAGTATCTCCTGGAAATATTATCATAATCTTTATTATTAATGGGGATACTCTAACTCAAAGCTGTTAACATATGTATATGTTTATTTATGTAAAATTTAGAGGTCAAAAGAATATAACATGAAATTTTTAAAAGCCCTGGTTTCAGAATCAGAGCCCCGTAAGGTTCAAATCCATCTTCTGCTACAAATTTCAAATAGTCCAGGCCTCATTTTACTCACTTGAGGGAGTTGCTCACCTTGCTCACCTGAGGGTCATTTTAGATCTGAATCTATCTTTGATTCCATGCTACTTTGATATGTCCCCGATGAACATAAATCTTGATTCACTCCTCATTGTTCAATTTAGGACTATTGTTTACTAGAGTTGGTTATTCTTCTTATTAGAAAACCTTTTAATTATGGGCAATGAAGTAAATTTGAGAAGAAAATATACTTCCAAAACATTTCTCATTAGATTCTTCTAATAGGATTTTTATCATTGATCAGTTGTTTTTTAATCATGTCTAATATTTCGTGATCTTTTGGGGGTTTTCTTGGCAAAAATATTAGAGTGATTTGCCATTTTCTCCTCTAGCTCATTGTACAAATGAGGAACCTGAGGCCAACAGGATTAAATGACACTTGCCCATTCACAAAGCTAATAAGTATCTAAGGCTGGATTTGAACTCAGGAAAATAAGTTTCCTGACTCCAGACTTGGCACTCTATCTACTGTGCTACCTACAAGTTACAATTTGGAGATGAGGGAATTTTTTTTTTTTTTGCAAGGCAACTTAGACCATCTTCAATTGCAAATTAATTGTGTTCCCAATGGGTTATATATTCCAAGAGATTTGTTTGTAAGCCACTTGTTCAGCACTCAGTGTGCTTTTTTTTACCTATAGAAATAGCATTCTAAATGATGATTGGGTTTCTTCAAAAAGCTATTCCTCCCATATTCTACATTTATATCATGACCATTACATCTTACTTGTGGATCCAGTGGCCTCTAAGAGATCCCTTCTGCCACTAAATCTATGGTCCTCCTACATGTTACAGTTTTCAAAATAATTTTACGTACATTATTTTCATTCTTATAGAAAAATGTGTACCAACTTCCAAGTCAGAAATTCAACGAAAGGGGACTCCACCCACTAAGGACTTAATAAACTTGGGCATATAGATAAGCCTGGGCACCAGTAAGTTATTCCTCTCTATTTATATACAAGAACATAACTCTCTATCTAGGTCAATCATTCCCCTGAGTGTTCTGAATTAGGGAACAAAAGGAAGTCACTTCCACTGGCATTTCCTAAGGGCTATACAACTGCCCACTCAGGTTACTCACATGTCAGGTATTTATATTGCCTGAGTTGGTTTGTTGTTGTTATTGTTGTTTTAAATTCCTTTTATTTCAATTTCTCTTTATTTTTTTTTTCCTTTCCAAGAATTGGAAGGAAATCAGTTTATTGTTTTGTCTTTTTCTTTCCTTATTGTCATTTTTTTTTAACCTTCTGTAATGTCTGTTTGGCATTATTTGTAAACTTTGTGTTTTATTTGGGGGGGGGGGGAAACTCCTGTACCCACAACCTGGCCAATCTAGTTAGAGACAGTCTATCCCAAATGGCACTGGAGTGTTGGCTGTAATACTGCAGTGCACTCAGAGATTGTCATGACCAGTAAGCCAGCTACACTAGGCTTTGGTTTACCAACTTTCATTATGAGTGAGAAAATCCGGTAGCTAATTACAATGCATGAATGGGAAATATCCCTGGACTTATTTGCATTCATTTGTTGTTGGTAGTGTCTCTGTTGAGGTCTCTATCCTTGTTTTTACAGAGCTTTTGGCAGTGTTTCTGCAGTTGGTGTGTGAATTTTTATGATCTGTTGCATGTTATCCATGCAATTTCCTGCCCTGTAATGGTATCAGTTTTCCAGACACAGAGGAATACAGACTAAAACCCAGGAGCTCACATTAGCATAAAATGTCCCAGTTCTGTCAGTTTGATTAATTTGTCTCTTTGTCTCCTCTCTATATGATAAGTGCTATTAATGGTTGCAACACTTCATATGTCAAAGTCTTTCTTCCTAATGACTTGAAAATGCGGTTTATTTCCCCCCTTTTTGTATTATTTTTCTCATTTAGCATTCCACTCAAGTATAGATTTATGCCATGCTCTTTCATTATCTTACTGGTTGCAGCACTGGAGTGATTACATATGGTGTAGGGTACGCGTAAAGATGTGATCCCAGGGGCAACAGCTGCTGATGCAGGCTGAAAATAGATCCAGCGGACGCTCAGCACTTTTCCCAGAGGTCTTTTATTTATTAGTAACAGCCTTGGTATAGGACAGCTTGGATCCTCATTTAGCAAGATGACTTTTTGCCTTTCAGAACAGTGCAGTGACTTTGCTCTATTTCTTGACACTGCTGTGTAATTTTTTTCCCCTTCTTTGTATCTAAGCAATGACTTAACCTAACATAAATTGTAATATAATCCTGATATATAATGAACTCAAGGAACGACAGGCTCCATTCGGAGTAATGGAGCTTGACAGATCTAAGGTTTAAATTAAATAATCCTATTTGTAAGACAGCATTTGTACATGGTACACTGATTTAAAATGAACTTCTATTCTTCTCCAGTGACTTTTATACCGTTTTTAGTATTTTCCCTTCCAAGGGGACTTTTTTCAGGAAAAAAAGCCTTCAGAAGCATTCATTTATTTGTCTTTGGAAAAATGTGCTTCAAAGTCAGCAATAGGGAATAATGAGATAAAATGATTTTTACCCCATTATGTTATTGAGAAAGAAAGAAAATAAGAAAAAAGAATCAACACTATTAATAAACTAGGGTGTGTATATTAATCCATTCAGCCAAATCTTAATGGCATGGAATTTTTTACCAGGGCAACATACCTGTATCACAAAATGAAAGGGTGGAATTTAGAATTCACATCATTACTGATCTTCTGTAAAATGTTCCAAAGCTATATAAAAGTATTCTCTTTTTAATTTTCACTAATGAACATACTTGTTAGCTTTTTAAATTTGCCTGAAAAAGGGCATATTTTAAGGGAATATTATCTTATTACATCCCTCCTACTTTTCTTAGATGTACCAGGAAAATGACAGACATGAAATGCTTTGTGCCAGTTAACAGATGATAGGACAGCATCAAGATAATAGTACAACCTTTCCCTGCTATGTGATAACACACATGTGTTTTAGCTCCTTGCTCCAAATCAAAGAGAAAATCTTACTGTTCATGGAAGAATGACAAATTATGTTAATAAAAGCCCAACCCAATTTTTCTGAAGTCGTCAAGGAGAAAAGCTGGTCTAGTTCATCATTCATTAGCAGGACCTAGTAACATGATGAGAATGCCTTAAAAGAAAAATGATGCTTCTAACAGAGAGCAAGCTTCTTTCCTTGAGAGCAGTGGATAAGAAAGGTAAAAAGCCAAAGCAAGTTAGTAAATTTCCTTTTAACTATACTATATTCTGATTTACTGGCCTAGAGTTAATCAAGTTCTACAACAGGAGAAATTTTGATATAAAAACCATTTGGTCAGTCGAAAAGACTGCCCTATTTTAGAATATCTCCTACATTGTAATTCATATATTTAATTCCCCAATATGGAACTAGAGGGAATTATTTTCTATTAACTTACACTGGAAATTAATGCAGTGGTTCCTGAAAATGGGGAAGGTAGGAGTGCCTAGTTTGGTTTTATCAGGTGTGGGATTCATAGGGTTGTTCAGAAATCAATAATATTAAATATTTCTAAAAATAATTCAACCCAGAGGCAATTCAGTAAATAAAAACAGAAACTAGTTTTTCTCTTTCTCATGAAAAAGTTCTTATTATTGTATCAAACTATGGTAATTGTGGTTAATATTTTCCTCCAGGTTTATTTGGGAATTTATTTATACTGCTAATAACCAGAGCTGCTGTAGCAATGACTGCCAGCAATATTGCCACCTTTTAAATGCACTCTAATGTAACAGTAATATTCTAGTCATAGAAATCTATGGCAAGCAACATCCTGCCTTGAATCCTTTCTTTCTTCTTTTTCCTTCTGTATGCCATTCTCTTTCTGTTTCGTACATACTGATCTCCCAAGCTCAGTCTCTGGGATCATCCTTAATTCACTCCATTGTGAAACCATAATGTAGCTCATTTCATCCTCTATCTAGTGACTTCAAATGGGGGTAGCCAGGGAAGGAAAGAAACTTGCCTACTATAGAAGATGTGAAATTCAGTCATGACAGGGTAAATTAAGGATTGGGTTTAAGTAGCTGTTAATTTTTCTAACTTTTATGATGTTAAGTCAGGTATACAGTAATGTCCTGAGGAAAAGGAGAACCAGCCAGGAGACAATTAGATGTGAGGTTGTGTGTGTGTGTGTGTGTGTGTGCGTGTGTGTGTGTGTGTGTGTGTGTGTGTGTGTAGCCTATGTGTCTATCAGTATGGTTGGTTAGCTAAACTGACCCTGTTTTCACCTCAGAAGATAAAGACTTGGTTTTCTCCTCAAGGGAGACTTCTGTATTTTAAAAATGTGCTACTCAAGTAAATACCCAGTTAATATTGTCAAATGTCTTATTGATACCTTTGAACGTCATTGTTCCCTGTCTATGCCACAGGCTTAATCTGTGTGTTCAAGAACTAAATAGTTGCCTGCATTTAAATTTTGGTTCCAGGGATTACTTTTTTTTTCTCTGCATTTTTTTTCATTTTCTGTCAGGTTTTGGATGTAGACTCTAATCTGTGTCCTATGCCAGGAAAAGATAGGTTAACCACTTTCTGGTGACACTATCAAACAAAGTAAATTTCAATCAGTAGCATTAGGAACCTGCAAAACTCAAGTATCTCATCTTTCGTCACTTTAGGACCAGAATTTTAAGCCTCCCTTTTGTGAGGTGGGACCTTCTTTGGTCTTTATTTGTATTCTTCTTCACTATCTTTCTTCCCCTTAATTTTTTTCAGAAAGATTTACCCCCTTCACAACTGTATTCATAGAATTACAATGGACTTTCCATGAATCCTTAGGATTATTCTGAGGATAATTGCCATTCATATATGAAATAATCCTAATTTTCTCAAAGACACAGAATATATTGTTGCTATTTGTATAATATGTTCAATGAGCACTAAAAGGATGGGAAACACAGTGATGACTTTAGAGTTAGTCTTAATACATCAAGTATTTATTGAACTTTTATATAATCAATAAATCATATGTTTAAGTGTCATGCTCTGTCTATTCTGGGCTCTAGTGATACAGACACAAAGAGAAGTAATATCTCCTCAGAAGGAATGGGGAAAACAAGTCCATATATAAGAATATAGAAAATTATTATCAAGTAAATGGACATAAATAGATAAAAAAGTATCAAAATAAAAGTTTTAGGGAAAGGATTATTCTAGTAGTTGGGGGATGAAGGAAAAGGTTTTATGCCAAAGGTGATGCTTCCTCTGTATTTTGAAGGAAAAGAAGAATTCTAGAAGTTGAAGAAAAGGATTCTAAGAGCAGAAGTGAGGAAGGATTACATTCCAGGCATGAAGGATGACCAGTGCAAAAGTATAGAAATGGCTGGTGTGGTATTATGAGGAAAGATGACCAGTTTGTCTGGATCACAGAATGAATGATAAATAATGTCCAATGAGCCTGGGAAAATAGACTGGGGTCCGGTTGTGAAGGGCTTTAAAGACTAAAGAGAGGAGTCTGTATATATGTTTTCCCAAGCCACTGGAGTGATTGAGTAAGAGAGTGATGTGGTTAGAACTTTGCTTGAGGAGGGTAGCAGTGTGTAGGATATGTTGGAATGGGAAGGGACTTGAGAGGCAAGGAGATTAGATGGGTGTCATTACAATAATCTAGACAGGGAATTATGAGAACCTAAACTAAGGTGATAGCCATGTAAATAAAGATAAGAAATTGGATGAAAAAGATGTTATGAAGATAGAAACAATATTTGGCAACTTACAGAATATGTAGGGTGAGGGGGAGAATATTGTGATTCTAAAAGACTCGAAGATGGTGGTGCTTTCCACTGAAATAGAGATGTTTGAGTTAGGGGAAATGATAATGAGTTTAGTTTTAGTACTTGGTGAATTTAAAATGTCTCCAGAACATCCAGTTGGAAATGTCCATTGGGCAAATTGGTGATGTGGAAATTAAGGACAGAGGAGAGACTAAGACTGGTTATATAGGACTGAATATATAGATCTGTTAAGTCATCTGTGTAGAGATAATTGTTGAACCCATGGGAAGAGAGTATGAGATTCACTCGAGAAAATTTCTCAGTCATAGAAAACATTCATAAATTGGAGACATACTGTGGATGATAAGCCAGAAAATTAACTAGAGAAAGCATAGTAAGACAGGATAATCAGGAAATCTGTGAAAACCTAGATAGGAAAGTATCTAGGAGGAAAAGAATAATTGGTAGTATCAGATTCATCAGTTCAAGATGCATCAGGTCAACAAGGCTGAAGACTGAAAAAAGAAATTAAAACTGACTGAAAAAAGAATTAAGAGATTTGGCAAATAAAGTTTAAGACATGGTCCTTAAGAAAGAAATCTAGCCAGTAAACCCCAAGATATCTTGAGAGGGTTCAGAGATCCAAAAGAAAAAAAAGGGCTTTTAAGAGCATTGGTAGGTAAGGGAGGGAAGAGAAAGGAAGGAAGGACAGAAGCCATATTGCAAAAGATTATATACTAAGTGAAAGAAGAGAAAGCTGAGACAACATGTGGAGGGAAAAGTTTCAACAAATTTTTCTGAGAAAAGGAGGAAAATTATAGAATGATAGTTTGAAGAAACGAAGGTTTCTTAGGACAAGAAAGACTTGGACATATTTGAAAGCAGTAAGGGGAAAATCAGTATGTAAAGAAAAACTGAAGACTCAAGAGAAAAGAGGGAGAATGATTAAAGTTACATCTTTTAAATTTATTTTATTTTCAATTCATAGAATCAATATTTCTATTACACAGCACAATAACAAAAGATGATTGCATGTACAACTGCACACCTACCATGTACAACTTGCTATTCCCTCCAAAAATACAACTTATCATGTAAATTTATTTTTTTCCTTTTTTTCTTTCCTCCCTCCAACCCTAGATATGGTTATCATTAGACACACCCATACTATATGTGTGTGTGTGTGGGTGTATGGAAATGTGTATATGTAAAATTAT
The DNA here is from genome assembly GCF_048593235.1 of Sminthopsis crassicaudata. Classification (NCBI taxonomy): domain Eukaryota; kingdom Metazoa; phylum Chordata; class Mammalia; order Dasyuromorphia; family Dasyuridae; genus Sminthopsis; species Sminthopsis crassicaudata. The sequence goes on from NC_133620.1 coordinate 220,976,480, forward strand.
TCCATACATACTTTTATTAATAAGTTCTTTCTCTGGATGCAAATCGCATATGAAGATATGTCCTCTATTTTTAATTTGTGCCAAAATGACTTAGTTGCTCAAAATCATTCTTAAAAGAATGTTGCTGTTAGTGTATACAATAGATATTTCTGAGAAGCATCATGACAAAATTGGTGGAGAACTGGCCATTCAACCAGGAAAGCCTGGGTTCAGGTCCCACGTCTTACACATACCAATTATCTAACCTTTGACAACACTTAACTTTTCAGTGTTCCAAGAAATTCTCTAAATTATAAGTTACAAACATTCCAAGCTCCTCAAGGACAGTTCTTGCTTCACTTTTGCCTCTATTCCTGGCACATAGAAGCCACCGTATAAAAGAAGTCCTTCCACAGTGGAGAAGGTGCAGTAAACTTGGTAAAGAGCTTCAGTAAAAGATTGAAGATCAAAGAGGAAAGAACACAGAAAGAAATAATGAGGCACATGAGTCATGAAGAGAAAAGAATATAAATGAAATTGCCTTGTATAGAAAATTTCGTATTAGTATAAGAAGAAAGCAAGCACATTAAAAAAAAAACTCAAGAGGATCATCTTGTGGAAGATGTGAGAAAGAAAAATTACTTAAATAAAAGTATTTTGAATAGAAAGGGAAAGAGAGAACAGCATAGGAAGGAATGAAATGAGAAAATTGTTGAAGTCAATCTAAAGGGTAGATTTAAGGAATGAGTAAAGAAAAACATGGAATATCTAAACCACAAACAGTACAAATTAGAAACAAGGTTATCTAACTCATTCTACTTTCACACTCAACTATGTGACTTCCACTTCCCCAAAATGTTATATTCAAATAGAGGTTGGAAAAAATCTGTATATTTAACTTACTCTAAAATAAGACTAAAGTGTCACTCCCCTGAAACCCACCTTAATAGAGTCCACAACCTGCGTGGATTTGTTTGTCTTTTTGAAGCTCTTGTTAAAAGACTGTTATTTTTAATCTGCTTTAAAAGTCACTATATAAATATATACTGGCTTGTTGCAAGTATGTGTGTACTGTATTTCTTATTGTGAACTGCTCCAGAAAAACATACATCCACTCCAGTTTCCCCACTTCAGATTTCAAGTGTAAGAGAACTGTTTGAAGGGTCTCTCTTGAGATCGACTTGTTAAACCTTGAAGAACTTACTCTAAAAGCTACAATGAATTTTGATGTGTCTACTTATTTTTTGTGAGTGAGTGAGAGAGATCTCTGATATAGAGGAAATTATAGTATTGGTACATATTAATGGGCACACACAATTATCCTCCTAAATATCTTAACATCTGTATTATAAACAAGTTAAAGCCACACAGAAATTGATCCCCTAGCTACTGTAGTCTTATAACCTTTTATTTATATTATAATAGGTTCACTTACTAAAGCTCTGAATTTGATCACATGTGTATAGCCATTGAAAAGAAGCACATCTTTGAGCAAAGGCTTATTTTACTATTTATGCCAGGCTTTAATGATAAGTCAGGCGTTCCTATCTCTCAACTTTGATTCATTTTCCTTTAAGTGGCTGCCATGAGAGACTTTAAAATGAAACTTTCACAGTAAAAGCTTGCTGCTTAGAATGTAGAGAGGATTTTAAAAGATGTTTGTTTTTGTGGGTGTTGCATTTGAATCATAAAGTCATAATCCTAGCAGTGCTCTCAGTCATCTTGACCAACCTCCTCATTACAAATGAGGAAACTGAGACCTTGAGAGAAGAGGCTTGCCCAAGACCACATAGCGAGTCAGTGTCAGAACTGAGATTCGTACCCAGATTACACAGGGCTCTTTGCACGGCCATGCAACTCATCAGGAGCAATTTGCTTTAATTGAGCAAATAGAACCCAGCTTTAAAAAGTTAATAAAATAAAATTCAATAGATTAAAATATTTAGGATCATAGTTTTAGAAGTATTAGAGATCATCTATGGGCAGGCAGATGGCACAGTGGATAGAAGTCTATGGAGTCAGGCCTGGAGTCAGAAAGACATCTTCCTGAGTTCAAATCCAGCCTTGTATACTTATTAGTTGTGTGACCCTGGGCAAATCACTTAATCCTGATTGCCTCAGTTTCCCCAGTTGTAAAATGAGCTGGAGAAGTATCTTTGTCAAAAAAAAAAAAAAAAAACAAATGAGGTCACACAGAGTTGGTCACAACTGAAATAACTCAACAGCAACAACAACAGGAGATCATCTAAATCAACTCTCTTTTTATATGAAGAAAGAGAATCCTAGAAAAATTAAGCAACTTGTCTATGTCACTTGAGTAATAGGTGGTAGAGTCAGGATTTGAACCCAGGTCCTCTGACCCCATATCCCACATTTTTGCCATGTTGAAGTTACTAAGTGCCTAATGTGTGTAAATTGTGGCTGAGCCTTGAGGGTACAAAAAAAATAGACATAAGACATTCCTTGCTCACTTATAAGTAGCCTGGCACAATAGAATAAGTGACATATTTGTAGTCAGAGGAGTTGGTTCAAATCTTGATCCTGTGTGACCGTGAGCAAGCCTCCATTTCTCTGTGTGCTTCCATTGGTAAAATAAGGAAATTAGTTTAAGCCTCTTCTTGCTCTTAAATCCGTGATGATCCTATATTCCTACAATGTGATGAGAAAATGGCAATGAAAATAGAAAACCTGAAGCTTTCCCATCATTTTTACATACAATATGTTAATTCTCAATTCTTAGACTGCAGCAGACTCTTGTTTGGCACCCTTTTTCATTTTCTGCTGCCTCAGTTTGTTCATTCATTCCAGAGAATTTTACTCAGCATCGACTGTGTGCAATGCCTTGTTCCAAGCAATGAGGGAATTATAAAGAGAAGATAAAAGCCCTGCCCTCAAGACCCTTTTTAACCTATTTGTTTGACTTTGGGTACTTCTCTAGCTGTGAGTTATATTGCCAAAGACACTCTCCTAGACCTCCACCAACCCCTAGACCAGAATGATTGTTCTTTGGTTTCACTGTCTCATACTAAATAGCACAAATCACTTCTCAGCCTATAAACCTAATCCAGCTAAGTCCTATAGTGTTAAATTTGATCTGTTAGTCCCTGAAGTGAGATTACATCTTGCTCCTCACTCCTTCTATTTTTACTCCTGCATTGTTGTGACCATGCCACCCAGCTGGTGAAGGCACATTAAAGGGAATAGGGAAAAGATGGCAGACCATAAAACATAATTCATCACTGACAAGTTTGGCAATTTATGAAATAATGTTCTCCCAGACACAATCTGTAATATAAATAAAAATGGCTATCCAGGTTTGAGGCTTAATTTAAACTGCATAAAAATTGAGTCCATGTGGTTAAAAAAAAATATGGATTCCAAATTGCCAATTAAAAAAAAAAGTCCACCAGATGCATAAAAATTGAAGCAATTTGCTCCTCTGCCTTGCACATTCTCTTCCTCTCACTTTCTTCATGACCCAGATATAAAAATATGTTATGTTCTTGTGCTCCCTCTCCTGGTTCCTCCTGTTAGGCAGTAAGCCTGTATCTCTAGGATTGTTTTGATCTTATGAGTGACATGGGTCCAAGAATGAAATCTACCAGTATAGTAAATCTGTGTTTTAAAATAAGGGGTGGGGTGACACCTAGAAATAAATGTGTCTTTGTGGAGCAGTTTTATTTTTACCAAATAAAACTGGAATTCACTGACAATTAAGAGAGAGTGTGTGTGTGTGAGAGTGTGTGTGTGTGTGTGTCGAGTGTGTGTGTGTGTGTGTGTGTGTGTGTGTATGTATGGGGGGGGGGGAGAGAGAGAGAGAGAGAGAGAGAGAGAGAGAGAGATTGAGAGAGAGAGGAGAGAGAGACAGAAGAGAGAGAGAATGACAGAGACAGAGAGAGAGAATGAGAGAGACAGAGACAGAGAGAGAGGAGAGAGAGAGATTGAGAGAGAAAGAGAGAGAGACAGAGAGAGAGAGAATGAGAGGAAGAGAGGAGAGAGAGAGAAGAGAAAGAGAAGAGAGTGACAGAGACAGAGAGAGAGAGATTGAGAGAGAAAGAGAGAGAGACAGAGACAGAGAGAGAGAGAGAATGACAGAGACAGAGAGAGAGAATGAGAGAGAGAGAGAGAGAGATTGAGAGAGAAAGAGAGAGAGACAGAGAGACAGAGACAGAGAGAGAGAGAACGAGAACGCTTGAAACCTTTTGGGGAAGTGGAGATTAGCATTAAAACAGCATTAGAATAAATACTTGAGAGACTTCATTTAGAAGGCGAGGGGAGAGATATGCCTCCCTGCAGATAGATAGATGCATGTATGATTGTGCCCTACCAGTTAATAGTGCTAATTGCCTAATTATCTGGTCATGTGCAATAATAAAGCCTTTTGACATTTCATTCTCTCCATATGCCAGATAAAGTGTGTGCTGGTGTCTGGTATGTCACCGTGGTGATGAGTAAACTCTATTCTCTTCCTGCCCAGTATAGGGTAGCAAGATGATTTTTATAGGCTCTCTGGAAGCTGGGCTTTTCTGTAATGACAGAAGCCTGGAAACAATGGCAGTTGGAGGCATTCATTCCTGAATTAACACAGGAATATGGCCTTTCTTTGGGGGGAGTCAGACAGCAAAGAATATGCTGTGACCTCTGGGGCTCCCCACATGTACCCACGTCTGCTTCTACCCAACCATTGTCATGATCCTGATTCCTGTTCTCTTTCTCTGTTGACTTTGTGACTTTGGCCATTAGGAATCTGACTTGTTTACTTTTGTGCTTCTTTACTCTCTTTGTTTGGTTTCCTGAAATAGTCTTCCTGCCAAATAAAGTCACTCATGCCTTAGTTTCCGGGAATTTGTTTTATTTGTGAATCTACAAATTAGTTGTCTACACTATCACCACTATTTTGTTATTTTGAATGAAGACTAGCTCCCTGCTTCAACTTTCCTGTCCTATGAATTGTTGCCATCCATTCATTGAAATCTCTCCTGAGTTCCAAAAACATAATTTTCCTAATTTTCACTGTAACAATTCTTAACCCCTCTCTTTTAGAATTCCTGTTTCCTTCAAAGCTTAAATTAAGACACCATCTACATGATCTCTTTTAGCTGCTCATGTCTTCTCCACTCCTCATCTTTTCCCAAAAACTTACTTGGTACCATGTGTGTATGTGTGTGCACATATGTACAGACGTGTACATGCCAGCTGTCTCCCTCCTTTTCCCCCTGCACCTCATGAAATGAAAGCTCTTCAGGGGCTTATGTGTCTTTATATCCCCAAAAGACAATGCTCAGACTCATACCTGGCATACCAAAGCATTTAATACATGGTTATTGATTGATTGATTGATTGATACAGGATAAGATGTGTGTATGTGTATACATATGCATACATATATATATATTTATAGGCAAATTTTCTGTGGAGAACCCACATCCTCAGATTTTGCAAAAAATTGTCATTGAAACATAAAATTTTAGAGCTGAAAAGGACCTTAGAAAGCATCTCATCCAATCCCTTACATTTACAGATGAAGCCCAAAGTGATTTTTCCAGGATCACAGCTAGTTAACTAAGGCTAGTTAGCTAGCTACTTAACACAACTAGGACTAGCACCCAAGTTTCCCAACTAACGTTTGAGTAGTAATCTATAAAGATTTTATACTTATATTTCCTTATATCAAATAGTTATTAAGAAAGAAAGCATGATGAAGGCTTTTCATGCAGAAAGGGATAGTAATCCCAAAAGCTTACTGCTATATCCTTTTCTAGAAACCTAGGAAAAATAATTTACACCTGCAGAAGCAAGGATCTTAAAATTTGGAAGACAGATTATTAATAAGATTCTGTCACTCTGCGGTGCATGTGACTTTCTGCCTGTGGGTCAGCACTGGAACTGTTCCGCTACCCAGTGTGATCTGAACTCCTGTATTTCTTAATCTGTACCATATAGGTCAGTATTACATTGTTTTATATCTGTTCATGTGTCAGTTGGCTCCCTCAACTAGATTATAAATTCCTTAACAGTAAGTACTTGGAGAGGGAGGATAGTGGAAGGAGCAATGAGACTCAGCAGAGACCAAATGAAGTTACTTATATGAAGGCCCACAGGCAATTCCAACTTCAGTTTCCTCACCTTAATGATGGGAGGTTATACATATGGATTTACTTCAGAGAGTTGCTAGAATCTAGATTGTAAACCCTTCAATTCTTAAAGCATTATATACATTTGACCTACTATTATTGTTCATTGTTGATCAATTTAAATCTGGAAGCAAAGTGATATAATAGATAAAGCATTAGTGGTGTCAGGAAGTTCTGAGTTCAACTTATACCTCAGGTACTTACTAGCTATGTCACCTGGTAAGTCACTTAAACTTTGTCAGCTTCAGTTTCTTCAACTGTAAAATGGGGATAATACTTCCCAGGATTTTTTGAAGATCAAATGATGTTCTTCAGTCATTCAGTTCTGTCTGATTCTATTTGACACCCGGACAATGTAGCTTTGTTGGCAAAGATACTGGAGTGGTTTGCCATTTCCTTCCCTATTAGTCCCCATTTTACAGATAAGGAGCTGAGGAAAATAGGGGCTAAGTAACTTGCCCAGAACCACACATTTGGTTGAGGCCAGATTTTTAAGTCATCTCCCTGACTCTAGGCTTAGTGCTCTATCCATTGCACCATGTAGCTGTCCCCAGCAGGCATACAGTGTTTAACAAATTCTTGTTTCCTTCCTTTCTTCACTAGCACTTAGTTTAAGGACTTGTTCCTCAGTTCTGCTAATTATTAACTGTGTGACTTTGGTCCAGTCACTTAACACCTCCAAACTTTGGTTTTCTCGTCTGTAAAATGGAAATAATAATGGGGTTACTTATGTCATATGACTTTTGTAAGGATCCAATGAGATCATACTTGTAAGCACTATGTATGTCATACAAAAAAGTCTGTGTGTTACATATGGTATAAGTAGCACAAAATACGAAGCCTTAAAATATCAGTGTATTTTTTTAGTAGTTACTCTAGTGAAGAATAACCTATAATTGCTCAAAGACTGCATGGGCTCACAGGACTACAATGGGTGCTGTTTACTATACTTGAAGAGAGTTGTTTAGCCAATCTTTGGTATTGACTTCCCTGTAGGCTTTGTAACTCAATCCTCTCGATATTTTTCCCTTGGAGCTTTTTCCCCTCTAATTTTATAAACTTTTCATTGACTTGGTCCCATTAATCTGATGGCTGATGCTGTTTTGATCATTTATTCTTGCATGAAAACATGGAATCCTCAATGGGACTTCCTAAGGCATTAATTTCTACCTTCCTCCCAATGCATCAATCCCCTCTACAACCCATAGCATATGGTTTTTTAGACCTTGCTTACACAATTTTATATCTATACTAGTAGTATCAGGAAATGTACTCCCACACATAACTCACTCAAGTAATTCCTTCTAAAAGTTTTATCACCTTCTTCTAAAAAGAAAGAATGTAAAACACTTTGAGATTAAGGACTATGCCATTTAAAAAAAAATTGGAGTCTCTAGGGATAGGACTGACCTTGTACACAAAAACATTTCATTGATGATTTTTGAATGACATTGACTGAGTCTTTTGGTTTGGTTTGATTTTTTTTTACATTTTGTCTATTTAAGATGTGAAGGTATTTATTAAATTATTACAATATAAATATTTAATACACATATGGAAATGAAAAAAGATATTAGCAGTTCCCAGCTACATTTCTGCTTTTTCTTCTATAGCACATTACACATAAGTTGTGCAGGTTGTTATTCTAACCCACACTACCATTGGCACATTAGCTTCTAATGTTATATCATTCTCAAACTGCCATCCTAGTGTGTTCCCCCATTATTGATTTTTGCATTGATATCTCTTCAGTGTCACTGATAACCAGTCAACATCAATTAGTTCAACAAAAGGATATTTCCCAAGAAAATATAGCAAGACCTAAAATACAAAAACTTCTTCCTATTCCAGGTATGTTCTCCTCTATCACCTTGATCCCTGCAAAGAATTTAAACTTGAAATGGTATCTACCCCCATACACACACCAAGTCTGGCTATTGTGTAACCAATGAATATACTGCTCTCTTACTTGCCAGGACACAGGCTGATGAGTCTGCTGGGCAGAGTCAAGCACGTCACTCAGGATTACACGAGATCACCATGTTTAACTGCTATAGCTATAGCAGACTGCTTTGAACCCCCATTGCTGGATCTTCTCTATTGGCTTTCTGACCTTTTGAAGCATACAAGTTTGTCATGTCTGAAACCCATTCACTTGAAGCATGAAAGGATAACTATAACAAAGACAGAAGAAACAAAAATGCCATGGTTTGAGACCGTATAGCAATCCTATTGAGAAAATAAACCTTTTAGTTGTAGTGCAAGGTATCTCTCTCCCCACATAGTCTTATAGCTTTTCTTGCCTCACTTGTGACCAGGGAAAGATGTTAAGTTCTTCTGTTGGAACTTTTCATATGCATTCTTGGCTGTAGCTTTGCAACCATAAAAGGCAATTTTATTACCATACAGTAAGCTGACAACAAAATCTCAAAGTTCACCTAATCATGCTCTAAGGTAGTAAGTAAGGCACTCCATTGATCAACTCTGTACAATTATAGAAGGAAGTTCTACAAAGTTTCCATATGGCTTGGCAAACTGTACATGTGGACTAGACCCTCATTATCACTTCTCCATAAAATTTTTATTTTATAGATGTGAGGGTATTCTCATCAAAAGTAGTTGAAGTTAACAGTTGGCTTACAACTGTTTACTTGTTTTATAAAACATTTGATTCTTTAGCATAAGAAGGAATAAAAAGGCATGAAAACATGATCTTGTCCACATACATCAAAAACATACAAGAAACATACATAAAAACCCCAGAAGATAAAGAGGTATGTGACCTGCACTATTGGAAAGGATAAATGTACTGATGAAATCAGAGACCCATCTTCAATATGGATTCTCCAGCACAATTTCCAGCTTTTCTATTTTTCTACCACATATTTTCTTGCTTGGTATTTCAACAGCTCTATGAGTCTCTGATATGAGTGCTATCTCCAGTGATACAAATAACAACCCATTCATGCCTGCCCATTTTTTGTGACTTTTTTTCCTATCCTTCCACAAAATCCACCACAATGAGTCTGTCTAAAATGTTGAGAGCCTTCTTTGAGTTTTTTTTTGTTGTTATTTCAAAGATACTAGGGGGACTCAAATGCTGTCAGTCATTTCTTGCTTTCACTCCCTGACTGAAGCATTTCTCTGACAACATTCTCTACACTGGTTTTCCTACACTTTTTCTCACTTGTAATGACATGCAGCCTACTCATACTAGCTGTGCACTTCTCAGTTTCCCTTCAGTACTTTGGAGATTGTTGTTTCATGATTTACAGATCTAAATCTCCAAATAAAAGCTTAGAGTCATTAAAAACAATATGCAGTTTTCTAAAGACAATCTGATTTGTTCTTCTATTTCATTGTGGACCCAATTCACTGACTATTTGCAGTGGCTAATGGAACGGCTCCATAAGTGGTCCAAAAAAAGGTATGTAATAGTCTGAACAAATAGGCATACTCTGTCCATTAGTTTGTCCTATTCAGACAGGACAAATTCTTTTGAGTGATTATAAATATCATTGAGGAGCATCTGCAGTGTCCCAGGTCTTCATGTAATTAATACAGTGTCACTTGCAAACATGTTTATCTGGAGGACCTTACCGTCGAAAAAAGGAATTCACTATATTCTTTTTTGAAGTCGTTTACTCCTGCTAAATTACCTAATCACATAATGTTTCTGATTTTAATGTACAAAAATGGCAACAGAAAACAGAGTATCTAAAAAAAGTTAGTTGGTTAGGCTTAGTCACCATTGTTTGGGCTCTCCTAAAATTTAACAAATAAAATCTCTAACCTCAAAAATAATATCAACTAATTTTCAGAATGCTCAAATTGATTTGTTAAATTTTTTTAAACAATGACTGTAAGGCTTTCTTAATCATATAATACCACATTCAAAACAAATGCTGGGAAATTGCCATGACTCCCCCACCCACCTCCCCCAAAAAAGCTTAGTTCTCAATGACCTACACCCTGGGTACATCTGTGACATTACTTCCTTTTCTCACTGCCTATTGCATTGGTGTGGAAAAGTATATTTGGGTGTACCATGGAAACTGGATACGACCAGGGCAGTCATTGCTAGATTTCTCCGCCTCCTCTGTGTTTGGCAGTCAGTCATGAACACCTTGTTCTGCTGCCAGAGATGACACACAGTTCTCCAAAGACAGGACGCTTACTTCATGGCCTCAGAATCTGAAATCCTGGAAGCACTCCTCTTCCCAGCAGAAGCGTATCCTGAGTCATTGCTGATGTCATTGTTAAGCCTGCAGTCATTAGGTCCCAGCGCTTCTCAAGACAACACAAGAACATCAAAGAGATCCAAAGTCAGCCAGCCCAGGCCCTCACGTAAGGAAAGCCTTCCTCATCAGTTGACAGAATCAGTGCGCAAGCATCACCACCTCCCCCTTATTTTTTAACAGATGGGAATTATATGCAGGAAAAACCTGGAGCTTAAGAGCAGAAAAATAAAAACTTAGAAAACCCTCACATTTACTGCTGACTCACACATCCTATATTACATCCCAGTTTATTGAGTGTACACTTCTACAGCATGGCTTGCAAGGAGGCAAGTGGCCATGAAATTCTGCCTGCTCTACCTCTAGCTCTGGGGCAGTCACTGCCAGATTAGCATATGGGGATTTTGAGGTGTTGATCACTTCTCAGATCACTCACAAAGCACAGATGGTACAGTGCTTACATCAGCATTAGACCATTTCATTTGCCATTGCCCATGATAGCAATGAAAAGGGAAACAAGAATAGCCATTTCCTCGAATTAAAAGCCTGAGTGCTAGCTAACATCTCTACTGACTTCCATTTTTAACTTGGGATAAGCCACCTATCCTTTTTTCCCTTCTTGTTTTCTATAAAATGGATTGATTTGTTGGTGCAGAATGAAGGAAGCTATAGCAGATGGTAAAAACAATGATGCTTTTTCTGGTACAGTTATCCCTCCCACATCTCAGGAGTTAGGGAAGCAGTATTCCATGATCTAAAAAAATCCACATAAAATTTTTTGATTCTCCCTTTGTACTAGAGGAGAAGTCTGAATTTTTTCTAGGATGTTTATAGTATTTTATTGTAATATGTAGGTATATTTATGGTATTAAAAGATAAATTATATTGATATTATATAATATCTATATGTATACACATGTTATTTATATGTTTATATATATATATATATATATATATATATATATATATATATATAATTAATTCCTGAATTTCTAAACATTTTCTATGTCTGTTGGTTTTCATGTCATCCGCAGCTTCTGCAAAACTTCCCTAAAATTCCCATTTGATTTATTATGCTGACTCACAATATGTAGAAACCATGAGGGGAAAGTTACCATGTGGAAGAAATAACTATAAATGTTATATGACTCATTGATTTTGACCAGTGAGTCAGATGGTTTCCTCCAACTCTGGCATTCAGTGATCTTTTATGATAGTTCCACAACCACAAAGGTAAAATCTAGAGTTTAATTCCTTCTAAAAACTGTGCCAATGGCTTCTTCTCCTCTTACTTGCATTGCACTGAAAGAGGCTACACTTCCCACCTAGGGAGATGATAATAAAAATCCCTTGTTCATTAATGACTTTTCTTTGATTTATTTAGAATCCTTCCCCATCCATTACTTATCCCAGCTCAACCAGGAGGAATAGGTTTCTCATAAACAAAATAGGTGAAGCATAAGGAGTACCACATGATTGGCTCATGGTGCCAGTCAGAGGCCAAATTCAAAATACAGCCAAAGTTTCTTTCACTCTTTCCATTAGACTTTGCTTCTATGTTGTCCTTTTGATCTGGCCTTTCCAAGTTCTGTTGCCAAACTGTATAGTATATCTCTCAAACACAAGAGAAATGAAGGGGTGAAAAAAAGCATTTTCCTGTTAGACTTCTACACTAGAAAACTATACTGGTACAGCTCATCAATTTGTTATTTCAGGTGGAAAAAAAATCAGACCCTTGAAAAATGACAGCTGAGGTGGTCTTGGTTTTTTTATTCTTTTAATACTATTCTTAACCTGTTTTGTGCCTTTTTTAAATCAAAAGGTTGAAAATGGGTTTCAGGTGACTAAACTGGTGTGAATTATGGCATAGGATCAGATCTAGACTATTGCAGTGTTTAGCAAGATTGCTTTTGTCCTGAATAAGGAAAGAAAGGATTCTTTTTAAAATGGATCCATGTAGACAAAACTAAGCTAAAATTCTCAAAAAATTCTATGAAGATGTTTTAAAAATGAAATTGTAGGAACTGGTTTTACTGCTCTTTCAGTAGGTGGGATACAATAAGCTTTCACATCACTGTTTTTAAAAAAATGTTTAAAAGCAGCTTATGTACATCTGTTTTGGGATTACCTTTGTACTTGAACTGGAATCTTTTTATTATCAGTGAGCCTCATTATAAAGTCTTTTACGAAGATTTTGAATGTTAATTAAATGAGGGACTTATGACATTATTGATTTAGAAAAATACAAATACTTTATGCTTACATCAACCTTACCCTAAATTTCTCACTTGAGACAATTAACATTTAACTCCAAGTTATTAGATTATAAGGTGAGGTCATCTCAAAGGAGAGAAGAGTTCCTGGTGCCATGTGAATAAAATGTTTTCACATGTGCTTTGTGATGGTGGGTTTTTTTTTTGTTTTTTTTGTTTTTTGGGGGTTTTTTTGTTGTTTTGTTTTTGTTTTTGTTTTCAGAGACACTAAGAAGACCGCAAATATATGTGTGTATATCTTTATGTGTGTATGGGTATATGCATATATACATATATATTATGCATGTAATATATATAAAGAGGTAAATAGGGAAGGAAGGAAGGAAGGAAGAAAAAAAAGAAAAAGGAAGGAAGAGAGAGAATGAAAGAAAGAAAGAATGAAAGAACAAAAGAAAGAGAAAGAATGAAAGAAAGAGAGAGAACAAAAGAAAGAGAGAGAGAGAGAGAAAGCAGCAATTTCATCTATCCCACAGATTTTCAACCAGAAATTTTTTTTCCAGCTGTCTGGAGCAGATTGACTAGGAGGAGGCATTGAGTCCCCCTTGGATCATGATATAGGAGACTAGAGTTGAAAGGAGGCCAAAGTAAAAAGGACTAATCACTCTAGTTCTCTCCTCAATGCCTAGTCCATCTGGAAAGAATGTCTGGTGCCACCTGGCCCACCACCAATAAAATAAAACATTTCTGTTTTGTTGTTTCCAACTTCTAAGGAGTGAGATGGTGTCAAAGCAGGTGATTTATGGACCACTGCTCTGCTTAAAGAACTTTTTACACTTTATGAGAAGCAGTCTTTAGAGGGTCATATTGAGAAAGACTTCTCTTCAAGGGGGTCACAAATAGTCTCTTGTTTGCCAAATCTAATGATATCTTCCATCATCTTTGACCTATGCCCAAGCATTCCACACTATGAAGTACCTCCATTATTTTTATACTTTCTTCTGACTTAATTTCTGTGATACAATTTTATCCTGATTCTTCTCTCTCTCAATAAGCATTTGCTTATTATGTCATAGGCACTATGATAAATACTGGAAAGGAGATATCTGACTATTCATCTCCTTACTACTTCATCTGTTTTTTTCTTACTCCATAATTGTGAATTTTCCCTAAGGCTTTGTCCTTTGCTTCCCCTCATCTTACCCTCCCTTAAATAATATCAGTCTCTCCAATAATTTCACTTACTATTTCTAAGCAGATGATTCCCAAACCCATTTATTTAGCATCTATTTTACCCCTGGTTTTTTAAATTGCCTGCTAAGACAGTACATTCATCAAACATTAATTTAGCACTTACTCTCTCTATCAAAACAAAACAAAGTAGATAGCCATTAGAATGTCCTGCCATCACTTCAACCCAGTAAGTCCAAACTCTTCATCTTCCTCGGAAACATTTCTTTCCCAACTTTAGAATTTTTTTCTTTGATGACACCATTGTCCTCCTGGGAAGTCACACAGTTTAAATACTGAGATCTAGGGAGGCCCTAGGCCAAGAGGGTAATAAGCATGAGAAACAAGATTTGTACTTGAAGATAATGTGAATATATTGGGAGGTAGATGCAATAATATGTATATTATTTACAACAAATAAAATTAAAAGCAATATTTAATCTCTAGGAAAACTATCAGCCTATGTGAAAGAAAAAAAAATAGAGGAATAATTAGAAGTCTTGTGTTCAGCTTTATATTTTGGATATGGCAAAAAATTCCAGAAATATTTCATCTCAGTTCTAATTATTAAAACCACTTCCTACTTCCAAAAGATTCAATTCATGGAACATTAAACCACTTCTGGAGTAGTGTTCAGTCCCAGGCACTTTATTTTAAGGAAAAAAACTGGAAAATATCCAAAAGAGGACAACCAGAATGGTTAAGTTCTCAAACCCATGCCACGTAAGGCTGTTAATCCTGATGAAAAAAAAAAAAAAAAACTCAGATGACATGAGAGCTTTCTTCAGGTATCTGCAAAGTTATCTCATGAAAAAGGGTGTAGAGACATGTAATACTTTGTTCCATTGGAAAGATGCAAATTCAGACTTAAAATCAGGGAAAACTGACAGTTGGAGCTCTCTAGCAATCGAACAGTCTACCTTGAGAGGTAAGAGTTTCCCCTTCATTGGAAGTCTGCATGCAAAGCATTATTCTTTTATGGTAGGCAGGATTCTTTCTTGTGCATGGGTTAAATTGAATTGGTGCCAAAAAGTCTTCCAATCTGACATCCTGTGATTCCATGATAATGTTTTCTATAGGTATCATTGAAGTGTAAGGCCTTTAAACAGTTACAACTAATCTAGTGTGGGGTCAGCTCTGTGAAAATACCCCATTGTCATGAGTTTATTGCTCATACTTCTCTTTGCTTCATAGAGTATGTGAAGAAACCAGCCTCCTTTTACCGTGGACATGAATGATGCATTCTATTATGTCACTGAATGTTTAAAATGTCATGTAATATGAGCACATAATTAAAGACCTGGAGAAAAAGCAACACCTCTCCCCTGGGGTGCTTGAGTCAAAGAGAACCTAGGGAAGAACTGGAGCCAGTTAACTTAAGGGAAAAAAGGTTTGCTCCTTTCTTAAACTTCAGACGTTTCATTAATTTCTACTGATAATGAAAGCTTCAAACTGAAGGTTCTCCCAAAATAGGCAAATGAGGCTTAGTGCATGGTCCAAAAGGCAGTTCAGAATTTGAAAAAGGAAAAAAATAGGATCTCTTCATGGTGGTAGAAACAATCTGATGCCATTTCAAATTCCCTTGCGTAAAGATGGCACTCAGAGTACCTACTAGGTGGCACAGTAGAGTATTAGGCCCAGAACCAGGAAAATCCAACTTCAAATCCACTCACAAATATATACCATGTGATCCTCTACAATTCACTTAACCTTATTCAGCCTGAGTTTTCCTCACTTGTAAATTGTGCCTTTGTGCCTTCCATAGTTGGCCAAAGTGGC
Organism: Sminthopsis crassicaudata; assembly: GCF_048593235.1. Classification (NCBI taxonomy): domain Eukaryota; kingdom Metazoa; phylum Chordata; class Mammalia; order Dasyuromorphia; family Dasyuridae; genus Sminthopsis; species Sminthopsis crassicaudata. Next base: position 220,992,050 of record NC_133620.1, read on the forward strand.
TTCTTTGTTATTCTTTCAAGTGGAAAGAATATTTATAAAGCACTTAGCATAGTACCTGGCCCATGTTGGTGTTTAATAAATGCTTATTTCCTTCCTTGGTTTTTTCCTCCTGCTAAAAGAGTTAAGGGGACTTGGGGACTAGATGTCCCATATAAAGTCAATGTCTCTGACTATGACCATGACTTCTATTAGGAGATACAATTAAATGAATGAATGAATGAAAAAAATTTTAAGTGCTTACTATTGTGCAAAGCACTATCCTTGACACTGAGGTTACAAACAGATAGATAAAATTTTTACTACACTTCAGGAGCTCATATAATAGTACCAGATACTAGGCTTGGAGCCAAGAAAGCAGAATCTCAAAATTTTAGAGTTTAAAATTACTGTAGTGGCTATGTAACCCAACACATATCCTGGAGGAATCCCCATTATAGCATAAATAACAAGTAATCTTCCAGTTTCTGTTTGGTGATGTCCGATAAGGGGGAATTCACTACCTCCTCACAAGAGCCTATTCCGCTTTTGTTCAGCTATCAGTTCATCCCGATGCTAAACATGAATTTGCCTCTTTGTAATTTTTACCCATTGTTCCTACCCTCTGAGGAAAAAATAAGCAAGTGTCATCCTTCTTCCATCTGGCAACCCTTCAGCTACCTGAATATAGCTTTCTTTCCCTTATTCTCAGTCTTTCTTCTCCGAGCTAAAACATCCAGTTCTGGTCTTCATATAACATGAACTTAAGACCCAACCATCCTAGATGACCTTCTCTGGACATTCTCCAACTTATGAAGTGTCCTTTTAAAATGGGAGCCTAGAATAAAAGACAATACCTGGGAAGAGGTCTGGCCTGAGGACAATACAGAGTAGTGCCATAGTACTTCTTTATTCTTGGAGGCTGTGTCTCTTACAACCCAATGTAACACTGCGTATTTTGCTGCCATATCACATTGCTGGATCTTATTGAGTTTACAATCCACTAAAAATCCCAGATTTTTTTCAAAGTGCTATCTAGTCATGCTTTCTTTGTCTTTAATCTATGGAGATGATTTTTGACCCCCAACTTTGAATCCATTTTTCTCTATAAAATTTCATTTGCCCAATACTCTAATGGATCAGAATGTTTGGGGATCCTAAGTTCTTCCCAGTTTTAAGTTACCTATAAATTTTATGAGTTTTCCATCTATACCTTTATTTGAATCATTGATAAAAGCCTTATGTAGCACTAGGCCAAACATAGATTCCTAGGGCATTCCAATAGAAACCTATGCCAAGTTGACATTGAACTTTTAAAGACTATTATTTGAACCTAGTTATTCTATCAGTTCTAAATCTGTCTACTGTATTATCATGTAGTCCACATCTCTCCCTCTTTTTCATTAGAATACCATTAGATTCTTTATCCAGTAAGTACTTTGCTAAAATATAGGTAACCTATGATGAAAACATTTCTATGATCTCTCAATAACCAAGCATTTGTTAAACACTTAATTTGTGCAAGGCATTGTTCTTAGTGCTGAAAATATTAAGGAAAAAAATGAAACTCCTCACCATGAAGGAAATTACATTCAATCTAGGGAGATAACAAATGCATATAAGTTCATATAAATTAAATACAAGGTAAATGAGATAAGGGGCCCTACCATCTGGGAATCAGGAAGGGTTCCATTTGAAATTGTCATGACCAAAGTTTTGAAGGAAATACGAGATTCTAGAAGACCAAGACAAGAAGGATAAGCATTCTAGTCATAGTGGACAATTCAAAAGTATGGAAATGAAAAATGGAGTGTGGTGTACAAAGAATAACAAAGAAGCCATTTTTATCCTGCCGTGGAGTGCAGGAAGGCAGAGAATAATATATACTATGGTTGGAAAAGTTGAGAATAGACTGTGAAGAGGTTTGCTAAAGTCAACAAGCAAGACAGAGCATTAAGTGATTACTCTGTGCCAGTCATTGTGATAAGTGCTAGAAGTGCAGACACAAGCACACAAAAAGAAAAGATAGCCCCTGTGCTCAAAGACTTTCCATTCTATCAAGGAAACACAATACATGAAAAGAAGCTGAAAAGGGAACAGAGAAGGGACACCAAAATGGAGAAGTACAGAAGCAAAGTGGATGGGAGGGCAGGTTGGCATTTTTTTTGGTTTTAGACTTAGAGAGTTAAAATAATTCAGTTAATGAACAAGCATTTGTTAAGCCCCTACTATGTGCCAGTAGCTACTCTGAGATGCCTATAGTTTGAAATATACAGTGGTATTCAGGAGAGAGAGACCAAGGCTAGATTCACATTTGGGAGTGATCTACATAAAGAGTGATAATTAAATATCTGGAAGCTGATGAGGTCACCAAATACTAGAATAGAGAGAGAATAGGAAGGAATCCAGATCAAAACCAGAGTTAAGTGGTATTTAATGAAAGTGTCAAAAATAGAAAATAAGGTTAGTCTAATATGATACGTTCTTGATGAAGTCATTCTGGACTTTTTTTTAATAATCACTGCTTCTCTTTCTAGATGTGCAGTAATCACATCTTTAATAATATGTTCTTCAGTTTTCCCAGGAATTAAGGACACTGGTCTATAATTTGTAGATTCTAATCTCTTCCCTTTTTTTTAAATAAGGAAAATTGCCTTCTTTAGTAGGATGTCTTTATTTTGGGCTAGGTGATTTGAATTGTCAAGTGTAATTATGTTCTTTTATTTCCATTTTACTTACCTTGGATATCATGCCCCTGTTACATATTTTTGTTTTTATCATTTCTACTCCCAAAGGATATTCATGGCAGAGAAAGCAGCAGATACAGTTCTGCCTTCTCACTCTTTTGAGTTATCATTGGCCCATCTGCCCTGAACCAGGAGTTCCATCTCAGTTGCTCCTCTTTCCTTAGATATAGCATTTAAAAATAAAAGCTGGCCTTTGCTTCCTTTATCCCAGAGCTTCTTAACTTTTTTTCACTCATATCCCATTTTCACCTGAGAGATTTTTTACGTGATCCCAGATGTATAGGTACATAAAGTAAGCATGCAATTCAAACACTTACTGATAATAAATCATAATTTAGTTGTGAAACCCCACAAACCACAGTTTAAGAAGCTGTGTTTTAATCAACTTCAGTTCATTCTCTGTTATGTCTCAAATACATGCCCTGAGAAGACAACAGACCTCTCCATTGTTGGCATGAGTTTGACAGACCATCCATTACAACTCTTCACTTCTTCTTTTATCATTTAATTGTATAAGCTCTCATCTGAAAGCTTCTATACCTCTCTTACATTGTTCCATAGGGATAGATAGGTATTTGGTTCCACAGAACATTCAAATTCCTCCTCTTCAGAAAGCACCTCAAAGGTATAAAACATCCATTTCTGTGCTTTTGGGGTCTTTTTCATTTGTTTGTTTCCTCTTAGGAGAAGCAGCATGGAGTAGAAGATAGAGAGCTGGTTGCCTAAGAGTCAGATCTGAGTTCATGACTTGTCTCTGATATTTACTGGCTATTGGTCAAAGAGCAAGTCACAGACTCTCTCAGTGCCCTCGGAAACTTGCTAAAACTGTAAGGCACAAGAAAGGTGACAACTTGCATGAATACAGGTGGTTCTGTTACCCAGGAATCCCCTGTACTGATTCAGTCTGTGTTCTCTTGTTCCTTTAGAAAAACTGCATATGTGTTTCAGCAGAACCAAGATCAAAAGAAATTTTATTTTCAAACTTTTGTCAGGATAGATAGAGAGCTAGATCACTGTAACCCTAAAACTCATGGATCATTAATAGCCATGAGACCCAAACATTATTTCCAGAACCCAGGGACAGTCCAGAGAACTGAGATGCTGGATTGAGGTAAGCTACTAGTATTACTGACATTTTCTTGTCTAGGCAGTACTTTTATAGAGTAATTTCTCACATAGTGATATTTGTTTTATACAAACCATTTCAATAAAGATTTATTATATTCTGGGTTTTGGCAATACAAAGGCAGTTAACAAAAGAGTGCTTTGCCCTCAGGTAGCTTACATTCTAGTTAGGGTTGAAAAAGGCTCTTTCTAGTCCAATTTCTAGTCCAATTCTAGTGAAGGACTACTATCTATTATATCCCCTATTATGCATGGTTTCACTACTTCTGGTGGCAGAGTGCTTTGTTTTGAATATTTCCATCTCATGAGATAATTTATTCTCTTTTTTCTCTGGATAGATCATACTCTCTTTTAAGTCCCTAGAACTCTGTGTACTAAAAGGGTATTAAAAACATGATAAATGAATGTAACATTTTGCATCATTTCCCAAACAATTTTTCATTGCAATAGGAATAGATTTCATAGGATAGGAATTGGATTCAATAAAAAATGTTAATGTTAGTGCTATTTGCCCCCTGAAATATCGATTACATTGGATATAAATCAAAATATTTGCTATGCATGCCAGTTGTGATTTTTTTTTCAGTGCAAAAATACTTTCTTCTAATTTCTATGAAATGATCCGAAATGATTGCTATAATATCCTTAGGACATTCCATACTCCAAAATTCCTAGGATTAGCATTTATGGGGTCTATCATATATGTCAAGCCCCAAAGTGCTTTTGTGGTAAAGTTAATTTGAATTTTGATTTCCTAAATTTTCTACCATTCTTGAAAATAAAAAGGATTTTAAGACTTTAAGCCATAAGGGCCTGGGAAGGATCCTTTTTTTTTTCTTTTTTTTTTTTAATTTTTTTTATTATATATATATATATTTTTATAATATTATCCCTTGTATTCATTTTTCCAAATTACCTCCCCTCCCTCTATTCCCTCCCCCCGATGACAGGCAACTGGGAAGGATACTTGATGGTAACTTTTGTAAGTGATACCCTGGTCACATAGATAATAGTCACCACTGAGGATAATTGTTAACATTGACTTCTGCAAGTACCTTCATTATAAAATAGTGCTTGGAGCCTCATTGAAACTTTATAAACCCTATATACAATGTAACCCTTCATGCAGACTAATGCCATGAGCTATTGCTATCTCTCCAAAACCATTGTTGAGACTGACATATTGACCTTTGAAGCAACTACTGTGTCTAGTGGTTCTGTCTTATCACAGCTATGAACAATATTGCTGATACAAATTAGAAATGGAGAAAAAGCCCTGGCCGCATTACTAAAATGTATTTTTCTAGTCCATGGTTTAATTATGTTTGTCTTCATTAATGGGTTTACTCCTTCCCTTTGGGAAGAATTTTCTTCACATTCTCTATTAATGTCCTTATCTCATTTCTTGTCCCTGTGATACCACAAGGGGGAAAAAAACACACAATCAAAACCCCTCTCTCTTACATTTCAAAGTCCTGTAGCTGGTAACTTTATCATATAACAATCAGTTCTCCACCCCCCCCAAAAGAAGAATAACTTGGAAATTTTTGAAATTTTTCTATTCAAAAATTGCATACCTTAAAATAATATTTGTTTCTTCAGGAGATAGGTATAGGTGGTCTCCAATAGGGATGTAAAAAATAAGCATAGATAAGAAACACCATCTATTCCTCTGACCCCAATATCAGAGATCATATCTAGGCTCAGTTGAATCCTCTGTGTCCCATAAATTGATGAGATTTTGCTGCTGTGCAGAATTGATATGTTTTCTTCTTTTGTTCACACTGCTCATTCCATTACCAATTCTATTCCAAAGATCTATCAGCAAACAAACATAAATATAGTCAGTCCCTTCTTCCTAGCTCTTGATTCAATTTGGTAAACACTTTTATTAAGTACTTAACTTTACTGGACCTTAAAGATCCAAATATTACCCTCCCCATCCCTGCCTCCCCCAAAAAATCCTTTCCTCAAGGAATTCATATTCTACTGGACTATTTTATAGATGATTTATCTGTAGAATTCTCATATTTTCATATATTCTAATGACATACTCTCACTTGTGAGAGAGAATTTCTTTTTGTACTGATTTTATTTCTTTCAGACCCTAAATCTTGATACCAAAGCAAGTTTTAATGACCCTATAGTTTTCTTATTTGTGTCAATTTTCACTGAAGTTGTAGCTTCCTCTGTTTTATCTTAGGGATTTTCTATTTGTTTCTGGGACAGCAACTGGTCTTATAAAATCCTAGCATCATTGTTCAAGAACCCTGTTCCTTTATCCTCTACACCCAAAGGAGAGAGTATCTTGTACACGTCTCCTATCTAAGGTGTATTCAGTGACATCAGAATGATTCTCTACACATTTGAGGTTATATAAAAATAAATCTTCAAAATGTTCTGAGAAACTATTTGTACAATTATTACACTTGCCTGGCCATGATGAGAATCTCAGACTTATTTCTTACTCATTATCTTTGGCTTGTACCTAACCAGGAGATTTTAGCCCATTTTGTCTTAAAGGTCCCTTAGAGGTAAATCTGATTCTATTAAGGGCAATGAAGTAAATTTAATATTGCAAATTACTTCACTTTGTTGTCATTGCACAGTCATTTCTTTTCCCTGAATATGATTTTTACCCCTTTTAAATAGAATTCTGACCATGAAGATGTCAGTTGGTTATGTCAAAAGATGAATGACATAAGTGGTTTAGTAATCTCTCTCTCAGAAATTTTCTTATTAGGACTTAATTATTTGCCTTCTGGACCCAATGAATAAACACAAAACAATTCCTAAGGTAACAACCAGTGGGACCTACCCATTTTAAAAGCCAAATCAGTATTTAAGAGCACTGAGGCCACTAAGAGTCTGCTTGTTTTAACACTTTGTTATAGTGAGTGTATTTGGAGCCATTCGTACTGGCCTGAATTACAACAGAAGCAGGTCCCAAGTAAGGCACCTGTGGCCATTCAGAGTGTACATATTTAGACAGTAATTCATGAGGATGGGGTGATAATAGTGATGATGGTGATAGCTAGCATTTATATTGTGCCTACTATATGCCAGACATTATACAAAGCACTCATTCTTCATGACAACTCTCTGAGGTGGGTGCTATTGTTTTGCAAATGAGGTAAACTTCATCATCTAGCAGCCACTATGATAAATTATCTCTGTACCTGATATAAGTGTACAAATGATCCCTCCAGCCCAGATGATCCAGAGAGAGCTACTGCTCTCTCTCTCTCTGATTGTGGCTCAAAGCCTTTATTGCCAGTACTACTTATCAGATCTTTGATACATAGTGCCATGAAAGCATCTCTTCTATTGTTATCTATTATATTTTACTCTTTTCCTATTATTTTCCTTTTGAAAGAGTTTTGCCTTATTTCCCCAATAAGATTTTAAGCCCCGTGAAAGAAGAGGATTGGTTCTCATAATTTCTTATCTAACTCACATCCCTAGTGTTCAGTATAATTCAATGGAAAGAGGGCCAGCGTTCAAATCCTAACTCTGCTGATCCCTAAGCAAATCAGATATACATCCCAGGCCTTGGTTTCTCTCAGCTATGTTGGGCAAGAGGCTGGACTCACTGGGCTCTTGACATTTCTTTCATCTCTCCTTCTATGATCTTTTTTTTTTGGCCAATTTGGTGAAGTATAACTATGACAAGATAATATTTAAACTCACATTGGGGAAATCCTGTAATAGCTTCAGTTATGTTTCAACACAAATGACCCAATTTATTTTGTCATGGATTTGAAAGACTGTCTGCAAAAAGCCTATCATTCCTCAGTGTGGGAAAGGAGAGGAAATAATAATTTATGAAGGGTCTATGTGCCAGGCATTATTTTAAGCACTTTTATAAATACTTCCTTTGATTGTAAACAGCAATCCTGGGATGTAGGTGCCAGTGTTCTTTCCATTTTAAAGTTTAAAAGAACTGAGGGAAACAAAGATTAAGTGACTTGCCCAGGGACACGCACAGCTGGTAAGTTGTCTGAGACCTAATTTGAACTCGGGTATTTCTGACTCCAGGCCCAGTGCTCTATCCATTGAGCCACCAGATGACTTGAAAGCTCCATGTTCTTTGAAGTTGAGCAAGTAAGCTACTTGTGTTTTTATCTATGCAGCAGTCCTATTCAATCACTTCAGGAGAATGTTTGAAAAGCTGTGTCACTGTTTTTGGACTCAGAAATTTACTTAGTAGTGGACATTCTTAACACCCGTAATGTTGTTAGCATTAGCCTATCCCTCCCCTGAGTAATGTGAAATTTTCTCCAGCTCTTGGCAGCTCTGGAGGCAAAAGCCTGGGATTCTTCACTTCATTTCCTAGTGACAAACCAAACCTAGCCTGTCTAGTGAGTGTGCCTTTATTTAATGAATCCCAAACTGTCTTTTAAGACTTCTTATTTTTTGGTTATTTTTTTTAATTAGTACGGATATAAAGGGAATAGCAACATTTGAGGAAGGAGTTGTTTTGGTTTTATTCTTTTATATAACAGAAATTGACAAGCATAATTAATTTAATTAACAAAAATAGTCTTTCTATCTCCTACTTCACCCGCATTGAGAAAATATGAATGAAAAAAAGAAGTAAAAAAGCCCTTTTAACAAATTTTCATAGCTGATCAAAACAAATTCCTATATTGGTCAAATCCAAAAATATGTGTCTCATTCTGCACTCTTAATCCTCCAAGAAGATGCAAGAAAGAATAAAAGAACTCATCTATGCTAAAATATTTGTAACAATACTTTTGTAGTAACAAAGAACTAGAAACTAAAAGGATGTTCATCAATTTCTGTTACATAAAAGAATAAGTTCTTTTATATGAATGTAATGGAATACTGTTATGTTATAAAAACTTAGAAAAGGGCATTTTCGCTGAAAACCTGGAACATTGTATGTGAATTGAAACAGAATGGTTGTGGAAGATTTGGTCAACCTTGAATTTCATACTAAATTTAAACCAGAAAAAAGTTGTTTACAAAGAGAAAAGACTTGATACAAAGTATAAATATATGAGAATTTATTTTCTCCATGTCACCATATAATGGGATGACATTACATATCTTCCTAAGAAATGACCTGCAAAAACAGTGGAAGGCATTTATTTGTTTAAAAGTAAATTATTCCTTAATTCTTCCCTTTCTTCTTCTTCCTTAATAAGGCCATGAAGAAGTTGAGAGACAATATGGTGTGTTGGAGAGGGATTCTAACTCACAGTATTTGAAGTCAGAGAATCAGGATTCAAGTTCTATCTGAGCCACTCCCCTCTCTGACTTTGGGCAAGTTATTTAACCTCTCTGGGCCTTGGTTTCCCCTTTTGTAAAATTAACTGTTTGGATTAAATGGCCCTTTGATCTTCCTTTGACCCATAAGATATGCATCTCATTCAGTCACATGCCCCTAAGTCCTTCTGTTAGTAATTTGGAAATCTTACTATTTTTTGTTAACTATTTCTAAAAGGTTCCTTGCTCATTAGAAGGCTTTTAATTTTATTTGAGTCTGTGCTTTAAAAATGGAACAGGTGCCATGTCTGCTATATCTATTATTAGCTTTTTTAAGTATTAGATGAGAAATATAGTTTTGTAAACAGGCAATACATGTTTTAATTCTGCTGTTAGGAGAGCAAGATGAATGACTAATGATGACTGATACTTTCCTTATTTAAGGGCTGTCTCATAGCATTTAAAATACTCTAGCTAGGAAATGTTACAAGGGCAGGTTTGGGCTGGTGGTATATCCTAATCCCTGTAATAACAAGCCTCATTGTCATGGGATCTTGTGAAATCAAATATTCTGGTTAGTATGGTATATTGGATTCTGTATTAGTGAGAGAAGAATATTCTGTTTCCATTTTATCTGCAATTCATTCACCTGGTCTATCTGTCAGGTCATTATTAGTGTCATTCATAATGCATCCCATAACATATGCCATTGGATGGGAATATTTATGCCGTTTTTCCCCCATCTCTTTCACGGTTAGAAGTGCTTGTCTGGGCCATGGACAATGGCTACTTTTGCACTATGTAATGTTATGGCAACCCATCACCCATCAGCAATTTTTGTCCATCTCCACCAGGAGGATATAGGCCTCAGGCAGCAAACATTCCCTTTAAGTTTCCAAGTCATTTGTGGCTATGAGCGTGTCTATGAGCAAGCTGTGCACAAACAGTGTTTCCAATGGGTTTAATTTAATGGATGAGCAGAAAACATGGCAATTAGGCTTAACCATTGAAGAGCTAATAGGAAAATAGGGGGCTGCACTCTGAAGTGGCAGCTAATAAAAAAGAAAGGTGTACTTGGGGTAACAGGGCCTTCAGACGCCTCAGCTGATGTACCTCATCCTCCCATCCAAGGCTTCCTGTTCACACATTCTCTCATGGTCACTAGTTCATTTTTAATGCAGAGCATTGTTCTCAATTATGTCCATCATCGTTGTTATTACAGTCATCATCATTACTATTATCGTTGTTCACATTAATGATGATAGTGATAGAATAAGAGAGAGATGGCTTCAACTAGAAGTTTTAATGAATAGCTAATATACTAGGAGAAATGATAGTTTATATTCCCTTTTAATTTTTTTAAACTAAGCATGAAAAAGCAATTTTTGACTTCCACACACTTACGTTTTCCAAGAATTCTCCACATTTGGGATTTGCAGGGGGAAGAAATAATATACTTCTTGTTTAAAATGTGCCCACAAATTTTGCCATTTATATGAGGTCTCCAAAAAGCCAATCTTCTGGGATAGGAATAGAATTTAAATTTGCATGGAACTTTCATTAATATAAACATAGGGCCCATTATCATTTTGATTGGCCACCAGGCCTTGGGACTTCTCAGTTCCGTCTGCTACATGATGAAGTACAGAAGTGGCGCACGGTAGACAGCATTAATTACTGGAGGCAGCATCATTGCTGACCTGATCCAAGATTAACTGCTACTTTGAAGCCTTTATCCCCCAGACACTAGAGCTGTCTGGTTATCTCACTTCACTTGAAGGACCTGGGACAATAGCAGTGCTGATGGTAATGCTGGCAATTTCCCTATTTGTTTTGCAGGTCACTGCTCGGGGGTTTGGTCCATTGTTACAGTTTGCCTACACAGCTGAGCTGTTACTCAGCAGAGAGAACATCCAGGAGGTCATCCGCTGTGCCGAGTTCCTGCGCATGCACAACCTCGAGGACTCCTGCTTCAGTTTCTTGCAGACCCAGCTCCTGAACAACGAGGATGGCCTGTTCCTGTGCAAAAAAGACACCGCTTGCCAGCGCATGCATGGCAACATGGAGAACTCGGAGGGCGAGGAGGAGGAAGAAACAATGGAGTCGGAAACCTCCAAGATATCGTGTCCCAAGGAGCGGATGCATCCAGAACCCCTGAGCTTTGAGTCCGTAGCCCCAGTGGTAGAAAAGGAAGAAGGCGGGATCCCCGACTCGGAGGTGCCCAGGGACGAGGGCAGGGGTAGTGTGGACAAAGACGCACTCACACGGTACCCCAGATATAAGAAATACCAGCTTGCTTGTACCAAGAATGTTGTCTACAACACATCGCACATCAGTACCTCAGGTTTTGCAAGCGCACTCAGTGAAGAAAACCCTGGCAACGGCCTCCAGGCAGGGCTGGCCATGGGACAGATTAAAAGTGAACCTCAGAGTGAAGAGAACGACGAGGAAAGCATCACGCTTTGCCTGTCCGGAGAGGAGCCTGATGTCAGGGACAAAGAGGGGGACATGGAAATGGAGAGGAAACAGCCCAGCCCCAGCCCCAGCCCTGTGGCCACCACCTCTACTGCTGCTGCTGCAGCCGCCGCTGCTACCCCCTCGGCCACCTGCATGGACAGAGCAAAAAGCAGCTCCTCTCCCTCCTGTTTAGGGGCTCTCTTCAACAGAACAAAAAGTGCAGAGTTGTTGGGCTTGCCCAGTACCTCCCAACAGCACTTTGCCAGGAGTCCAGCTTGCCCTTTGGACAAGGGGACAACTCAGGGTGACCATAAAACTGACTACAGCCCTTTCACAGGGAATTATGGACAGTCCCACGCCAGTCAGAAAGATGCTTCCAGTGTCCCAGTGGGGTCTCCTCTCAAGGGGCCTGGGTTCGAAACCCTCTGCAAGCAAGAAGGCGAGCTGGACAGGCGGAGTGTAATCTTCTCTTCCAGCGCCTGTGATCAAGGGAACACTTCGGTGCATTCATATTCTGGCATAAGCAGTTTGGACAAAGAGCTCTCTGAGCCCGTGCCAAAGGGTCTCTGGGCAGGGGCTAGCCAGTCCCTCCCCAGCTCACAGACCTATTCCCACAGTGGACTAATAGCTGATCACTTGCCAGGAAGGATGCGGCCTAATACCAGCTGCCCGGTGCCAATTAAAGTTTGCCCTCGCTCTCCCCCCTTGGAGACCAGGACCAGGACCTCCAGCTCCTGCTCCTCCTACTCCTACGCAGAAGATGGGAGTGGTGGTTCTCCCTGTAGCCTCCCTCTCTGTGAATTCTCCTCCTCTCCCTGTTCCCAGGGAGCTCGATTCCTTACCACTGATCATCAGGAGCCAGGCCTGATGGGAGATGGAATGTACAACCAAGTCCGACCCCAAATCAAATGTGAGCAGTCCTATGGAACCAACTCAAGTGATGAGTCTGGATCGTTCTCTGAAGCAGACAGTGAGTCATGCCCTGTGCAAGACAGGGGCCACGAGGTAGGGAGTTAAGTACAAGTGTGAAATACATGTTATCCCCCCATTATTGGGCTACTATAACTCCCATGGGCTTATCCCTCTCCCTCTTGCCAGATTTCTCCTAGTTACCAGGGGCAAAAGGTTGTAGAGGGTTGGGACATATCTCTCTCCACATCTCCAAAAGCTCTTTGGTTTGAGACTGTACTTGGTTTGTTTAAATTGCTATTTAAATTTTAATATTCAACAAACAGTATGGTATAGTGGGAAGAGTGTTGTATTTGGAATAAAAACATCTGGATTCAAATCCCAGGCCTGCTAATTACAGTATGTGAAAACTTGAGCAAGTCCCTCTCCCTCTCCTGGCCTTAAGTTTTTTTGTTTTGTTTTGTTTTTTAATGAAGGGGTTGACTAGCTCTAAAAACTAGGATCCTAAGCACTCAGGGTGGGCATAAAGAGTGACCTAGAGTTCCCAAGGACTATGTTAGCAGAGTATACCCACTGAGAGGTCCTACCAAGCTAAAAAATGGCCCCAGCAACAGAATATATGTCCATTCTACAGAGACCAGTCTGGCTAAGTTCAGGGGCCTCTTGCCAGAAGATTGGTCACCAGGTAAAGAATTTTCATAGCCACAAACTTCTATCTCCTAAGGTTTGCAGAGGATTGTAAATTGAATTGGTAGAAGGATTATCCATACCAATAAACTCTCAGATATTTGAAGCATTAAAATCAAAAATGTCCAACAAATGAAGGCAAATAGCATCATGGTAAAAAAACAAATTTATCTAGATTTCACTGAGAGAGTTCATAATTTTTTTCCCAGTGCTTAGCACAATTCTGGCATATAATAGGCACTTAATAAATGTTTATTAATTGATTTTTTCAAATGTCACCATTCTCCCTGCTTCTTTCTTAAAACTGAGACTTGAGCCTTAGCCATCCATAACTTGCTTGCCTTTTAGGAAAAAAAAAAAAAAACATTATTCTTACTTACACTGAGGAAAAGGGAAGGAGACCTAGGAAGTCCTAGGTAATCTTTCCACAGCCCCCATAATCTTTAAACAGCTCATACTCTCGTTCCTTCATCCCAGCATAAAGAAAAGTATGGGTCTTTTACAAGAAAGAATATTTATTCATTTTAAGCCATTTAGGTTTGTGGTTTGTTTTTTTGTTTGTTTGTTTGTTTTTTAAATAAAGACAGTGATTATTTTGAAGGTTCAGAAGTTTGGGGATGAGGGAAACCTATAATTTCATTAGTTTAGGAAATTATTTCTCTCTAGTAATAGAGATCAGCAACTTATAGTCTTAGAGAGTTGCCTGAGGCCCTGAAAAGTTAAATGACTTGGCCAGGGTCACACAACTAGCATGTTAAAGAAATGGGACTTAAACTCAGGCCTTCCTTAATCCAAGATTGGCTCCTTAGCCACCATGCTTTGTCTGCCTCTTAATAAGGAGTTAACTGGAAAGCATGGTGGAGTTGGGGTAAAAGGACCTTAGTTTGACCCCCAGATCTTTCTGACTGCAAGTTCAGCTCTCTATCCACTAATCTACAACTGCTTCTTAATCTCCACACTATGGATAAATGGTATTTATCACTGTTAAACAGTAGTGGATTTTCCCATCTTCTTTATGCTATCCTCCTTTATGCTGGAACTGGGCTTAAAGGTTCCTAGTCATTTTTATGCTATTTCTACTTGGATCCCATTTCCCAAGGTGACATCCAAAGCACACACAGTCAGTCAAACATAATACTGTGGGGGATAGATATTACTTAATATACCCTCTATAAATTATAGGAAATGAGGTTTAATGGGTAGTGGAATTGAGCTCTTGGTTCTCATCCAACACTGAAATTGAAATGCTTATACTCAAAGAGATTCAATTTCTCAAAGTGATAGGTGATGGGGATTGGGTAGAGGTGGAGGTCAAGACCAGATATCTCATAGAGGTAAAAGGAATGAGGAAGCAGAAGGATAAGGACCCCACATTTCCCACTCTCACAAATCTCTAAGAAGGTCATATAAAAATGCTTACATCCACATGGGTCATGTTTTGATAGTTAGTCTTGTTTGTTGTTTAGCTATTAGCATGAAAGTGAATACAGATAAGACCAGCTACCCCCTGGATTTCACATCTGCCTTAGAACCAGTAGATGAGGAGAGGGCAGTGGGACTAAAATTCTAAATCTATGGTCCTATGATCCCTTAAAAGTTTGCAGACTATCACTGGATCTTGAAGTATAGGAAAGTTAGCCAGAGAGCTGAAAATCCACTAAGCTGGAGGGGGGAATGTCTTTTCAGGCATAAGTTTAGTTATTCAGCAATATGAAGACTACAAGAAAAAGATGAAGTTTTTAGCTTGGTCTAAGATCTTGAAAATGGATCTCCTATAGTTACCTGCTTTTTTAAAAGGCATCTTTGCCAGTAGTCATCTGCTATCTGCTTTGCTCTCTAATTTTCTTTGCCCCTATAATACAAAAGTGGAAAATTAGTTTAATTTTTAAAATTATTTTTAAAATTTTAATCACCAAAATTTCATTTAATAAGTTGATTTTAATTAATAATTTTAATATTCATAAAATTTTAATCATTTTAAAGAGTATTAGAAAATTATTCAAAATAAGTTAGCTGAATTGATAGGAAAGGAAATGAGGAGAATCTTTCCCAGCTGACTATATCAGGGTCATTTGGATTTTATATCTTTGTACATAGTAAGCATTTAATAAATGCTTTATCATCCAGCCTATCTATTCATCCTAGACTCAGGCCACAGTTTAATGTGATAGTGACCTTGAGTGAATGGAGATTTTATGAAGCAGGTCAAGGGTTTTTTTCCTTCCCTCTTTCTTCAGTCTCTTTATGGATGTGACTAGAGGTTCTGTTTTATTTTGTGAAACTGTTGGCATATGTCCAGTTTATCAACATAATGATGTGGGGGACCCCAGAGTGAGGAAGGAATGATTTACTGTAGAAGAGTAAAACAAAATTTAAAAATAAGAATTTTTTTAAAATAAAGGCAGTCTTTCATTTCCTTTCTTTTCCTTCTTTAAGAAAGTTGTTCTAATAAATGTTGTGTTTTTATGGTAGCTGAATATACTTAAGAAGCTGTCAATTTCGTATAAATCTTCTTTTACCCCACCAACTTCCCAAGAGAGAAGTTAGTCATTTATTGGCACTTAATGCTGCCTACAAGAATGGGGATGTTTCCTCTGTTCAGTCAGTGTCCATTCAGCCACCTTAAAATATAACAATAAAACTAGACATACTGAATTTTTTTAAGAAGTAATGATCAGTCAAGCTGTAATAATAATAATGTGAAACAGCTCATCCTCTCTTTCAATATCTTACTTTAGAATTTAATTTGTGTTTATCTTTTCAAAAAAAGATTTGTTTTAAATTTATAAATAATTAAAAGAGAAATCTTTCTGTCATCTGGGTCACTTATAACTATATTTGCCTTGACAGAATGATGCTGCCAATTTCAGTATATTTTTTATCATCATGATTTATTGCTCAATAACCAATCTTAAATTTCATACTAGGCTAACTTTTTTTGCTCGGACACTTAGATTTAATCACATCATTCAGCCCAGTTCTAGAAAGAAGGCTCATTTAGATTCCCAGTTGTCAAAAACTATCATAAAAGCATAGATATTATAAATATGAAGATGTTTATGGGATTTTTTTTTTTCATTAGTTCTGTAACTTTTTCTTTGTTAATAGTTTTCATGGAGGGCGGGAAGGGAGAAGAGAGAGGGAATGGAGGGGAAGGGAAAGGGAAGGAGGGAGGAGAAGGGGGAAGAGGAGAGAAAGAAGGATGGAGGGAAGGTGAGAAGAAAGAAAGGAAAAGAGAGAGAAAAAAAAACTAAACTCCAGAGTTAACATTAAAATTAGCAGATTTGTCTTGACATCTAAAATTAATAAGACTTAAAATGCTGCAGGAAAAAGATAGGTTCCCAGGGAACCCCAACACAAAGAATGTTGACTTCCCAAGTTCTTTTTTTTATGTACACACACACATTGATCTTCATGTACATATATAGTAACATTTCAGGAATTATAATTTCATGTGAGTGCAAACTCCCCCTACTGATGCAAATTGCAACACTTCTATAATTATGAGATGAATTTCAATTGTCAAAGTATCCATGACCTCGTAGCCAAAGTCTTCTCAACTAAGATAGTTTTCATTAACAGATATACATAGAAATATATTTTAATTGTGTCTGTGACTAATCTGCTACTTAAAAAGAAAAATTACCAATATGTAATTGTGTGTGTATGTATTTCTAGCTGGTATTATATTTTGACTCTATGTAAACACTGTTCAGAAAAAGATATCCAGGTCTCTGCAGTACTAAAGCATGCTACATCAAGGAGAAAAGAAACCCCATGAGAAGGATGGTTATGAATAATCCTCAGGAATAATAATATTAACATTCCATCTGTATAAAACCACTAGTTTTTTATTGATATTTTATTTTTCTTAGTTACATGTAAAACAATTTTTAACAATTAATTTTAAAACTTTGAGTTACAGATTCTCTCCCTTCCTCATTCCCTGACCCATCCCATTAAGAAGACATATGTGAAGTTATGCAAAACAACTTCATAAAGCTCATATTGTAAAAGAAAACATAGGTCTCTGCCCCCTCCCAAGAAAACTAAAGTTAAAAATAAGTATGATTCCATCTGTATTCAGACACAATCAGTTCTTTCTCTGGGAATGGATTTTTCATCATAAGTCCTTCAGAGTAGTCTTAGATGTTGTATTGCTTAGAATAGCAAAGTTATTCACAACCAGTCATCCCCACAATATTGTCATTACTTTGTACACAGTACATTTCATTTTGCTTATGGAGGATTTTTCCAGGTTTTTCTGAGAGCATCCTGCCCATCATTTCCCTTAGAACAATAGTAGTCTATCATAATCACACACCACAATTTATCCAGCTATTCCCCAATTGATGGACATCCTCTCAATTTCCAATTCTTTGCCCTGAGAAAAGAGCTACATATAGGTCCTTTAAACCATTATTTTTTAAAAGCACTTTCACACTTTTACATTTTGTCTTCAGAAAAACCCTACAGGCAGACAAGACAGATAAGAGATTCAATTAAACTTATCTTTCTATTTATTTATAGTTACTTACTTAAGGTCACCAATCCCAAGATCATTGCTTTCATTCCCTTTATACAGAGGGCACTGTAGAAGTGTTATGGTCAGTCACCTATATGAGCAACATTTGGGGGAAGGGGAAGGGAAAGGATTAAGCAAGAAAAATGTTTATAGGACAGTTTTGCTGTGCCCTTCTCCTTGTAGTGGTTCCCCAGCCATAAAACTCTTCTTTCAGCACAGAGATTGTACTCCTCTGTCAGATGGGGATAATAATATCCATCCTGCCTACTTCACAAGGTTTGTGAGGATCAAATGAGAACACAGATGTGAAAGTGCTTTGAAAAGTTAAAGATACCATTTAGATATATGAAGGCTGTATCTTTCTTTCTATCCCTACCTTTCTCTTTCATGTAAACTCTTAGTCAAAACATCTGAACTGATATATGAGTCTGGTTTTTATTTTTTGTGTTTTTTAAGGATTGAAAATATTTCCCAAATTAGCCATTAGTATGATTTTTTTGTTGTTGAAAAGTCTTTTTTTTCCCCTGACATTGTGCAGAAACTGTAATTATGTTCTAGTCTCTCATTAAATCCAAGTGTGTACCGTCAAGGTAAAGTGAACCTAGAAAATTAGGGTAGGAAGGGGAAGAGGTTGTTGGAAGGGCACCAGGCTTTGGAACCTTAAAGTGAAACATGAATGTTAGCTATTATTGTCTTTGTAGTTTCCTTTTCCTTTTCCTTTATACATAAGCCCCCTGACATTGTTAAGAAAAAAGCCAAGGCCCTTATCTTTTTTATGAGGTATCACAAACGACATATAAAAAGAAAACATTTGTAAGAGTCCAAGAGCTCCATGGACAACAGCACTTGCAACTAGGAGCTGAGTATCTCTTTGTATCAGATAATTCAAGAACAATGGTGGGGTACAAGTGTTAGCTCTAAAAGGACTGTGCCATCAACTGATCTGTTCTGGGTCAGGAAGGAGAGCGAGTGTCCTGACTTCCCCAGCCATTTCCCCAGGATCCTGCTGCCTGCTTAGCCCAGAATGATACCACTCTGATTTTCATATTTCAAAGTCTCCATCTTGTCCTTAGCATTTGGGAGCCAGAGCGAACCAAATATATTGCCAGCAACGGTTCGCTCTTAATCTCTTGTGAGCAAAAGCCCCTAAAGTATCTAGCTGACCTGAAATCTTTTCCTTCCTTTGTCAGCTTAGATCCAGTGGCTTGGACTGTTCCTCAGATCCGTTCCATGCTTTGTCCTCCCAAGCGAAAAGAAGGGTCAGTCCCTTGTCAGGGCAGGGCCACAGCCAACAGCAATAAGTGATGCAAGCTGTGACATTGGCTAATGACAAGTGGAAAGAATGAGCCGGCTCGGCAAGGCCTTTCCCTTGCTGAGTCAGGGACTGCCTCAGCCTGTCTGGGACTCCACTGAAATCCAGAGCCCTATTCCACAGAGGCTTGTGTGCCGATACAAGAATGAACACTCGCCATCAGACGCACAGTTTATCTTATATGCAGCTTGTTTATCTGATGGTATATGTGGATTGCTGGTGTATAATGGGAAGAGATTTGGTAATACCAGGCTGTTCAGGAGTGGCTAGTGTATGGTATTAAATAGATGGCGATATTCATAATGTGTAGGGAGTTAAAACCAAAGCCATTGCTGAGATGTAAAAGCCAGGAAAGAGTAAATGTGTGGAGAGACAGTTAATAAGACATCAAGTCCTTTCATGAGTCTATTACATAGATAATAATGCACAGAAAGGGATTGGGGGAGAAACAAAAGCACTCTGCTTTTCTTTCATTCTGTCTAAAATTAGTGGTATGATTTGGGTTTTTTGGAGCCACTTCTGAGATTTACAAGATTATTTATGTATGTACACATATTTCACATATATAAGCACATTATTTCACATATGTTTATGTACACATACAAATGTGTATCTATAGACACATAGACACACATGTATGCCACAAATATACTTCACATCAGATCCCCTAAGAAGACAAAAGGATTAGGTGGCTCTTTCCAGAATGTAATACTATGAGATGTCCAAAAAAAGCAGTAGATTTGGAAGGAATATCAAGAAGCTTGAAGAATACTTTAGGAATTTTTCATTTGTTTACTGTAACAATTTTTCCTTCTCAAAAGGAAATATATATTTTTAAAGAAACCTTAGAAATAGCTTTTCATGTAGGAAAATCTACAATAGAGCTTGTTTCCCTTCAATCCCTTTGAAATTCCAGATAATACTATAGTAGCTACATTGTGGGTATGTATTAACTTCTCTTTCACAACCTTTGAGAGCAAGAGTTAGGTTCTAAAGCCGCTGGCCTGTTTCTCCAGTTTTTGAAAGCTAGTGAATGACTATTTCAAAATACTTTGTTGGCCCCTCGTATTTGTTGTTCTTGATTTTCCCTAAGTCATGAGCTACAGATACATTTCTTTCCTGAAAACAAAGATACTTTTAACAAAACCAAAATTGCTTTACTGTCCCCCTCCTTTTTAGCCTAGCACTCACATTGCAAAGACCCCTCCTCCAACCACATATTAAAATATGTGTCTCTCCTAAAACTCTGGACTTCAGACACAATCTAAGATCTGAGTGTGCCATGTTTATTGTCTGGAGGGTCTAAAGGGGGAATCAAACATTCTTTCATTTCTTTAGTTAGTCCTGTGCAAATACAGCACCCAGTAATAAGCCAACTCTTTATTTAACCATGAGAGCTGCACTAAAGAACTCTAGAGTGACACATTCCCTTATTATTATGTTTTCTCTGGGCCAGAATTTACAAGTGATAGAGGACAGAGTTTGCCATGTAGTAGATATATTAGCCGATGCTTTGGGAACCTTCACCCAGTGCCTGGACCTAAAGGCCTTCAGGACCAGCTATGATATAAATTAACAAAGAAATTACACATAAAGAATAAAAAAATCAAGTAATCATTTTGGACCCCAGGAGTAACAGGTTTTCATGTCACTGTAAGAGCTGGGGAAAAAAAAAAAAAAAAAAAAGGTTTTAGTTTAGATTTAGTAGATACTTAAACAGCCCTCCAAATGTAACACTCCAGCATCTGAATACCAAGAAGTGGGTTTCTCTTTCAGAAGTCTGGTTTGGGAAATCCAGATAAATCCATTTTCTATGGCAACTAGTAGAAGCATTAGCCCATTTATTCACAAGGTCCCCTAGCTGGAGGGAAGTTTGAGTGTTTAGTGCCATCTGCTGGGAAATCCAAGCTTTACAGACTCTAAAATGAGATTTAAGATTCCAATGTGTAGCCAAGTTTGCTTCTTGGCCTATGAATGTAGAGCTTTCATTTCCCCAAGGAATAAGAAATAAGCCAGCAGCTCTAGTTAGTTTAACGGGGAGAAAATGCATAATCAGCAAATATCCTAGAAAGTTTTAATAGCATGAACTCTTATTTCTGAGAGGACAGGGAATGGTATCTAGATCTTATCACATGGCAAGTATTGGGATGGGGGGAGGGCAGAAAGAAGAGTCCCTAGTTGTGATTTCATCATTGTAATAAATTCAGTGTAGAAATTTCCTCCACCGATACAAATCAGTAAGTCATCTGTCGCGTTCCTCCCGGTAACATGGGACATCACCAGGCTTTATTATCTGAAAAGGGAAAGGAATAATCATTTATGTAGTGCTTGCCACGTGCCAAGCCCTATGTTAAGCAGTTTTTACAAAGATTATTTCCTTTTATCCTCACAATCTTGGGAGGTAGGTGCTATTATTATTATCCCTATTTTACAGTTGAGGAAACTAAGGCAAACAGTTTAAGTGAATTGACAGTAAATGTCTGAGGCCATATTTCAAGCTCTCGGTCTTCCTTCCAGATCCAATATTCTTTCTATTCTATAAAATTTTATAACTTGTAACTAAGCTTTGCTTTAGATATTGCTTTCTCATTTAGAGAGTGAGATCATTAAGAACAGGGACTCTTTTCCCCCCCTCTCTTTATATTCTTAGTACTGTTCTTGACACAGAATGTTTAATAATGCTTCTTCCTTTATTCATTGACTTATGGTCTTAAAGAGCTGCTTGGGAATTTAAAAGTTAAGTGACTTGCTCAAGATCACACAACTATTATCATTCTGACATTTAGAGCCAGCCTTCTATATGCTGCCCTCTTATTGTGAGTATTTAATAAATAATAATAATAAATGTAATTAAATAATAATAAATTAAATAATAAAAATTATTAATAAAAAATGTTTAACAAATACTAAGTAGTCACAGTCAGTTTTCACAGAGAAGACTCTAGTGACTCTAGAGAACCTGCTCCCTTAGGGTTTTGCCAAACCTGGCTATGGATGAACTCACTTTTATTTAATTTTGGTTTTTATGATAACCTTTATGATCATGAACAAACCTAACATTTCAATACATAAAGAACAACAACAAAAAAGAGGATAGTATATGAAATTGTGAGTTTCTATTAAATATAATTTGTTGCATTCTGATTTGGGGGGGATTCTTTGATCTTTTGACTTCAAAAGAGCCATTAATTTATCAGTGGAGATACATCTTCCATTAACCCAGCTTGCAGCTCTTCCATCCCTTGGTAGAGGCTCATGATAAGTTGTAGAGGCCAATAAACTTGAACATGAAGCAGCCAATTTCTTGGTGATGTGCTCTTCAATACTTGTAGCCAGGCCAGTTTCCAGTGGGCAGGCACATAATGCCAACCCGCTAATCAAAATCTTTCTACCTAGTAGAGATTGTACCCTACTGCCTTTAAGGGCTTCACCTTGATGTATCATCAAAAAAGGCCTTGGGGGGGGTATCATCAGTCACTCATTAGTGGTTCTGACAATAAAGACAGTTGTCTTGTCTATTCGCCACATAATACCCGCTCTCCGTTCTGACATAGTTGATTTATGATGGATGCTGAGCAAGTCGCTTTGTCTCCATACTCTTAAGTAACCCTCTAAGACTGGAAGATTTAGAAATTTCAACTTCCATTGATAGAACAATTTCCACACCAGGAGATTCCTGTCCTGTTCAACTCATTGTGATCTCTTGGGGGGGTTTCTTGGCAAAAATATTGGGGTAGTTTGTCATTTTCTTTTTACAGATGAGGAAACCGAAGGGTTAAGTGACTCACCCAGGTTCACACAGCTTAGTAAATGTCTAAGGCCACATTTGAACGCGGGAAGATGAATGTTCCTAACTCCAAGTCCTACCCATCTTCATCAGTCAGCATTCCTCCAGACATAGTGTTGTAATAACTAGATACTTTAGAAAACAGGGGAAACCTTTTGTCCTCTAAGAGATTATATTCTAACTTTAGTGGGGAAAATAATTTGAAAACCCTGGCCGACACAAAAATAGTTAGGAATCTACCAATTGGTTACCTGACATGTGTGTACGTGCAAGCAGACATGCAATCTATTGGAAGAGAAAGGCCACTGGAGTTGAAGGCAAAAGGCTAGGGTTCTAGTTCCAGTCCCACCACTTCCTCTCACTTCACTTCTGGGCCTCAATATCCCCATCTTTAAAATGAGGGAGTGGGACTGCATGGTCTCTAAGGTCCCTTATAACTCTAAATTCTTTGAGCCAATAAGTCACAACTCAACTGCCCATCCACAAAATAAAGGGAGTGTGAATTATACCTCCTATCTACCACAGTGATTGTGAGAACCAAATAAGCTGATGCACAAAGCACATGGTAACTAAAAATACAGCATTTATATAATACTATATGAATGTAAGGTGTTATGATTATCTTTCAGTGGAAATGAGAGCTGTCAGTTTAGACAACAGAATCAGGTTAGAAAAGCTTTGACAGGCTAGAATGATAATCCCAATTTAGTTAAGAGAAACAACTCAAATTTCCATAGTTATGAAATGCTGGAGGCAGATTACTTTCATAGAGACATATTGTCCAATGTTACAAAGTCTTCTATACTTTACCCTGATCACACAACAACCGGAGTATTAAATACGGTTCTATGTACCACATCTTTTAAAAGAACGTTAGTGAACTGGATTATACCCAGAAGAAAGTAATCAAGGATGGTAATGGGACCCAAAACCAGGCCATGTTGAGATCAGTTAAGGAACCTAGAGGTATTTAGCCTGGAGAAAAGATGATTTGGAAGAGGAGGAGTGATGAATGTTAGTTGTCTTCAAGTATTTGAAAGGCCAACACATTGAAGATGGATGATGTATTCTGCTTGGCCCCAAGAGAGAACTAGGAAGTTGAGCCTTCCAGTTTCTCCAAAGTATCCAATGCCTGCAGGGATGTGCTAATAAATATTTAACAAATCAATTGGGAGAAGGGGCAAGGATGAAGGAAACTTACTCTGGACACATTTTTAAGTTTATCCTTGCATTATTAGCATTTTCTCTATCACTTTATCAGACCTGAACAATCAAAAGGACAATTAATCAAGCCCTGATTTTTAGTGTTTGCCACTTTTCTAGGTATAAAAACTTAATTAGCTCTTTAAGCAGGTATAAGCTAACTGCAGCATATTGTTTGGTACCTATTTATTCCACTGCTTGGTGCTCAAATATTACCTTAGTTGATACTTTGCATGTGGTTATTGATTTCAAAAGGATTACCAGAGTAATCTACTTAAACTAACATTAATGAGACTTATTTCACATTCTCCTTCACTCTATATTCTAACCCTAACAGACCTTTCCTGCTATTTTCCAAACTCAGCCTTTTTTTTATCTTCTGACTCTTGCCTTTAGGCAAGCTATATCCTATGCCTCTCCTTCCCCTTCCACCTCTTAGAACACCCTAGGTTCATGCACAGCTCGGATAAAGCCCATTTTACTTACTTTGCTTTACTTTACATGTTATATGCCCCTAATAAAATAGAAACTCCTTGAGGGAAGGCTAGTCCACACCTCTTGTTTTATAGATGAAGAAACTGAGACCTAGAAAAGAAAAAGCTTTTAGCTAAGGTCACACCCAGGCAGTATCAGGAGTCTAGCTTGAATCTGGAGCCCTCTTGGCAGTAGCCAGTAGTTCTTCCTCACTGCCTTATCTAGCTATGGGAGCCTAATAAATCCTTGTTGGATTGGATTAGGATAAAAATGCTGTCATTTGAAAATTCTGTTCATTCTAGTATATTCATCATCATTTTCTTTGATAACCTTTACTGATAATCAAATCAAAGCAGCATATGTTTGTGCTTGCTTTGTGTTCTTCTTCAGCTGGTCATGTTTAACCTAAGTTTTAGAATTCCCTTATATTTAAAAATATGAAGCTACTGTCCCCCAATTCATTCTCTAAATCAGCAAGAGATGCATTTTCCAACTTACAATTCACTAATTGTGTGCCCTCATGAAGGTGACAGTGACATTTTGGGAAGGATGTTCTGTTAGAATTATACAGTAATCATTCTGTAGTAACCCACTGGTTATCTTCATCGTTGGTTTCAGGTCAAACTTCCTTTTCCTGTCGATCAAATCACAGATCTTCCAAGGAACGACTTCCAGATGATGATAAAGATGCACAAGTTAACCTCAGAACAGTTAGAGTTCATTCATGATGTTCGCCGGCGTAGCAAGAATCGGATTGCAGCTCAACGTTGCCGCAAAAGAAAACTGGACTGCATTCAGAATTTAGAATGTGAAATACGGAAATTGGTAAGTTTGGGTCATTCTGCCCTTTTACTCTGCAATTGGAAATCTGCAATTAGGTTGCTAGAAAAGTTAGATGTGAGAGCAAGAATAAAGGGAAATATTAAAGGAAAAAAAGCCAGCATTCAGGAAAGGATTATGATCGTTTTTTTTTTTAATAATATCCCAAAAGCAAATTATCACTTCAGGTGTTTGTATGTATACAAAATACTAATAATAGCATCCCATGGCATTCATTATTTATATAAAGATAATTATTTTTCAAATTTAATCTATAAATGGGGCTTTTGGTAACTCACCTCACTCTAGGCAGGGGCTTGGACAAAAGGATCTCATAAGATTTTTTCCTGGTCTAATATCTATAATTCTGTCATTCAAAAACAAATGTCCCATTCTACATGTTAAGAGTGTCTCATTCTTTCTTCTGCAATTAAGAGAGAAAGAGTTTGAAGTGCACTGTCATTCACAGTGCTAAGCTCCTTTTCTTCTAAGACAACTAAGCCTCGGACTAGGAGTCAGCCTCATTTCTGTAAAATTCTGCATTCGTCCCCACAGTTCTAAAGAGCTGAATAGTGGAGCCCATCATTGAGGCCATGTCTATATTAATCTGAGAAGTGAAAAATGTATCAACACTGCACTATACACAATATATCTTCCTGTTACTATGCTACAGGGCAGCCATTTGCCTCATTTTAAGCCTTTAGCTTTGATAAAAAATAAACCAGAAAAGCAAAGCCACTTGAAAAGCAGTAGCAGTTCTTAAATAGTATAAAAAAAGCACATTCAGCCTCAGTGTCCCCATTGAGGTAATAGCACACAAACACATGTTCCTTAATCCATGAAGCTCTCGCACACCTTCCTTATTTCCATGATACTAATTTTATCAACAGTGTCCTGGGTTATCATTTCTTTCTGTGGGCCATGCTCAGAGCATCACTTCAGCCACCCCATCCCTAAGTCATCTCCTGAGAAAGCCTCCCCCTGAGGGTAAAGGCCAGGAAACTGCTGTAATCTGCCCAGCATAGGAGGCTCATTTCCTTACTCTGATCCAGGTTTTGTGTAGGAACCAGAAAGCTCCAACTTTTCCAAACTTCTTTGGGTCCTTCCTATCTCCTAGCTACTCCCTCCAAATTCTTTGTCTCCAGCACGCGCCACACAGCTTTTACAAACTTGCCTAATGTATTTCTCTCAAGTTACACGTCTACATCTGTTTATTTTTCATTTTTTAAACATGTTTTCTTGGTAAATTTATAAATATTTTAGCAGGTGCCCTTTCCCTGTGTAAATCTCTCAGACACACATGGCCACCCTGCCTGCCAGATTGCATTTCCTTTCTCTCACATTCACCACATAAGGACTCATTTTCTTTCTTGAGTTTCTGCTTGCTTGATATTCATCCTTACTCTCCTCATCTCTCCCTTTTTTCCCCCTTGCCTTTCCTGTTCCTTCCCTTGCTTTTTCCTTCTCTTCCTTCCCTTTGTCCTTCCCTTACACACACACATACTCTTTAGCAGAATTTGGCAGTGATACCAAAGAGAATGGCATGAAAGGCCAAAGATATCCCTGCCTACCCAGGGCATGATGACCAAGAGCTACTGGAGTGACCCGCTATCATAGGGTCATCCACTTAATAAACACTTATTAAGTACCCACTCTGTGCCAGGCATTGTGCTCAGTGCCATCTGCCTCTATTGACAGAGATGGCACTTAATTGCTCCAGAACTAATTGTCAAGTCTGCTCACAACCTACAGCCTTTTACTTTTTTTCCTTATCCATTCTGTTGCCCTTCTCTGAGGCAATCATGGCCTGGAGACAACTAGCAGAGTGTAAAAGCTTCCTCTCTAAATGGTAGGTAAGCTGTGCTTGCATGGTGCTTCCCCCTCACAGATTGCTGTGTCAGTCACTGCAGCTTTCTTACCACTGTCAAGCCTGGCACCAGCTGAGAAAACGAGGTACTGCTAGTGCCAAAGGGATGAATCCAGCTGCGCTTGGTAGCTGCCCAGAGAAAACAGTGATTGGCACTCCACCAAAGGAAGGGCTCCCCAGCGTGCATAAAAAAGGAGAGGACTTTTCTGGAGCCGTCATGCTAGCAGGGGAGCTAGCGGGGCCCCTCTCACAGAGCTATCTCAGGACAGGAGGAGTAGTCTGGAATTTAAAGCTGAGGAGCAGATCTTTCATTTGTAACCCTATTAGGAGTTGTCATGTGGCTTGTCTCAAAACTTGTAGCATTGCCATGATTGTGTCTGCAAAGACTGATCCAGCCAAATGAAGCTACGATGTCAACGTAGGCTGTTCCCACATTAACAAAATCAAGAAGACCAGAGTATTCCAACACTCTAAATTAATAGCAATCTCTGCTGCACTATCGTGAATCATAGTATGTTAGTGCTGGAAGGGACCTTACAGGCCATCTGATTCAGTCCCTCTCATTTTGCATATAATGAGGCAATTGAGAAACTGAAGCACCAGCCCTGAAGTCAGGAGAACCTGAGTTCAAATTCAGCCTCGTACACTTAACACTTCCTAATTGTGTGATACTGGGCAAGTCACTTAACCTCAGAAAAAAGAAGAAAAAGAAAAAAAGAAATTGAGACCCAGAAAAAGGAAGTGTTTAACCACAGCTACAGATACTGGGTGTAAAAACTGCCAGTGTGATTGGAGCATAATCTATAATTACTGCCCCAAGTCTCTTTATCATAAAAGTAGATCTTAGAAATAAACAAAAAGTTTGTTTAATCAAAATTTCACTGTAAATGCATGGGAGAGGAAAAGGGCCAGAGAGCTTTCATTGTACAAACAGAATTAATACAGTGTACAAACAGAATTTAGTAGCTACAATTGGAACTTATCTTAACATGGCTTTTTGACTGAAGAAGGAATTTCCTCTACTGCAGTTGTCTTTCTCCTCTTAAAGAATGCCAGGGGAGTTCAGGTTTTGGCAGGTTCTGCCATGTTGGAAAGGCTTCAAGTGGAAGAGGACTAGTGGTGGACATCTCTTGTCCAAGGACTGGCCTGTGTCCATTTAGAAAGGGTCATTTCTGAGTCAGCTACAAGGTAATTAATTTGTTCAACCACAGCGTCTCTCAAAAAACAATATACTAAATTATCAGAATTGGGTATCCACACTGAGGACATTACAGATCCTCAAAGTGAGTGTTGAAATATAATTTCATTTATTACACATTATCCTTGTGCACACGCGCGCACACGCACACACACACACACACACACACACACACATACACACATATACACACACACATCTCCTCCTGCATCCTACCTAATCAGACCTCTGGCCTCATGGTACTGTTGAAATTTTTTACACACTAAAACCTCTCTAGTCCTTTTCTTATCTCATGTATTTTTAGTGAAATTTCAATTAATAGCCTATTTTGCTTTATACAATTATAGTTCTACTTTGATGAAAAGGGTTTAAGGGACAGTATACATGTCAAATGCTTTATGGTTATGGGGAACTTTATAATATATCTTTACATATGAGCCTCATGACAGCAGTGTGAAGTAGACAAACCAAATAATATTACCCACAGTTTAAGGTGAGAAACTAAGGCTCATAAGCTCATGTCCCCAGGTCACACAGCTGTCAACTAGTAGAGCTTCGAAATCAACCCAAGGCTTCCGTCTTCAAGTGCACTCCCCTTTTCCCTGTGCCTCAGCTGCTTCTTTAAGAATAGACTGATCTTATGGAATTTCTTTTATTTCATAATACTAGGATCTTTTCCTGTCTAGCTTTCCTCAACTAATCACAGATTTAAATTTGGAAAGGACCTGAAAGTCCAAACTCCTCGTGTTATGAATCAGAAAACTGAGACAGGCCCAGAGGGATAAAATTGCTTGTCCCAAAACATATAGTGAATAGCAGGACTGAAAATTGAACCCAGGTCCTTTGGGACCAAATGCAGTGTGAGCAGCTGCCTTTCCAATAGAAACTGCACAAACCTGACCAACAAAATAAACCCTCTGCCCCACCTCCCGAAAAAATCAACAGCCACATTCAGTGGCTTGAGGCAGTGAATCTTATTCATTATTTTTAAAGATATTTAATCATTTGCTTGTAAACAAAGAGAGAATTTGCTGATTTCCTGCCTAGGAACAAGAAAGGCCAACCACTTCCTAAGGAGTGTACTTAAGGAGTGTATTGGATCTTTATACATGAGGTCTCCTGAATGTGGTCCCAGTCTAGATCGATGCACAAGGGTTATGTTCTGATTCAGGATGTCACAGACACAGCAGACTAGCAGGCCACAGGTTCACTGGAAATGTTACCTAAGTAGGGCGCAGTTTCATGCAAACCTTCACTTTGGTTCTGTTTCCCCAGGTATGTGAGAAAGAAAAACTGTTATCAGAAAGGAACCAGCTGAAAGCATGCATGGGAGAACTCTTAGATAACTTCTCCTGCCTTTCCCAAGAAGTCTGCCGAGACATCCAGAGCCCTGAGCAGATTCAAGCCTTGCACCGGTATTGCCCTGTCCTCAGGCCCATGGATCTCCCCACAGCCACCAGTATTAACCCTTCACCCACCGGCATGGAGCAAAGTCTGGCAGCATCCCAGTGTGTAGGGGAAAGCATGCAGTGCTGCTTGGATCAGGGCACTGTGCCCCTCGGGACTCCCTGGCTCCCCAACAATGTGTCGGAGAATTGTACAGCTGGGAGGAGGTTGGATGGAGCTGACCAAGGTACCTACTCAGAAAGAGGGCCCTCTCTAGAACCAAGGAGCCAAACAGTGACCGTGGACTTCTGCCAGGAAATGACTGATAAATGTACAACAGACGAACAGCCCAGGAAAGATTATACCTAGTGACGGGCCCTGACATCCCCACCCAGACAAACGTTCATCAGTCAGCCTGTGGCCAGTTCATTTGTTGTCTAGAAGAACGAATTTGGTGCACACTACAGTGGTCTTAGCAGCAATACTGTTTTTAAGTATTTCCTCCTCCCTACAAGCAGGAGTTACCTAGTTATCTTCACAATGGTGCTATCCCTTGCCCAGGCAGGGAACTCAAACAGTGGCAACACTGTCTGTTTTTATATGTTAATTTCAATCTTAACAGGGATGGACATAACACCTCTGAGGACCCAACCACAGATTATTTTCTCAGTGGCCCATGTCACAAAACCCTATCTCAGGAATTTCCTCTGAATGTTCAATTTTTTTTCATTGAAGACAGCTTCTATACACATCAAAGTTTTATAACTAAACTGTACATATAATATATATATAATATATAAAAATATATCTCCATATGCAAAAGTCCCTGCATGCCTCAATTTTCTCATCCTAAAACTGGAAACTTTCATTTCTAATGTATAAACAAGTTCCAACATTCCTTTTTTTTTTCCTTTATTTTTTGCCTTTGATGCTAGAAGTAGTTTGGTAACTTGTTATGGTGGTAATTTTTTTTCTTGGTTTATAGTTCATCAATATTACTCAGTTTGTACTTATTTATGGAAAAAATCAACATTGAAAGCTTATTTGAGAGTTGATTGCAGAGTTTTTGTTTTGTTTTGTTTAATTTTGGGCACAGACAAATGGTGCCATCTGAGCATTGTGGATTTTTTTTTCTTGCAGATACTGTACAGTAATGGTCAACTTTGCCACTTGCACTGAGTTTGGGGTCAAACCTATTTTCATAAATGAAGTTGTAACTTCAGTATAACTCGAGTATACTGTATATTATTTGCTTTATAGTTTAAAAGAAAGTAAAACATTTTAGGTAATTAAAAAAAAGCACTCAGGTGATAATTATGTAGAAGAAACAATCTTGCCAAATAATGAATTCACCCTCCAATTTGTAGATGATAATCTGCTTGAATATTTTTGTATTTCAACTCCTTAGCCCTCTCCCTTCCCCCTCCCCAAGCAAATTTTAAATGAGTCTAGTTAGTGGTAGATGCTTGATGTCCGGATTCCTAGGTGGGGAGAGAGTTTGGGCATCCCACTTGAAAAATGCATCAGTAACAGAACATCCAACCACGATTTTACACCAGGATTCTATAAGTGTTGGTGTCTAGAAACCAAGTTCTGTTTTCTTCCCCAAGTAAGTTGTGGTCTGGTCACTACTTACTCCCTGAAGGATTCTATTACAGGATCTTCTCTTTTGAAGTCATGGCCATCAACCCAACTACCTTTGAGAAAGTCAGTCTCTCTGATGACTGAAGCAATTGGTTGAGCTGTAGATTCACTGAACTAACGGTTGGTCTTTGGATGGTTCAAAGGGCCAGTGAAGCAAATGTGCCCCAAATAGGAGAGACAGCAGTGCAGTTGCAAGCCCAAAGTCTTCTCCTGGTATAGGCAGAAGAGTGTTTTTTTTTCCCTCCCTTCCTGCTCCAAGTACATTGAGTTGTGTTTTGAGGTTACTTCACTGACCTGCTGCCCAAGTACATCCATAGCTCATTCTGAGACTTTAGGCAAGACAATAGCAGAACTCTTCCTAATGGCATTTTTTTCTTCTCTTGCTGCAAAACTGGTTGGCTGGGCACATCTGCGAAAGAGAGCAGCTTTTCCTCAGCACGGAGGGATGATGTTCTCCTCTGGTGCAAACGTTTACACATGAGGTGTGCACCAGTGTTTCTTTTAAGGCACTCAGTAGCTCAGCATCTTTCCTTAGGAGGAGGAATCAGCTCCCTCACTCCAGTGATACTTTTATGACATCATGAATATGGACACTCATGAATGCCCTGGTCTTGCTTAACACCCCTCGACCCCTTGGCTACAGTCTGGCTCTGGAGGAAAATTGTGTATGGTTTGATATGGGGCTAGGGTGGGAGGGGTCATCGGGGGGCTAGGTGGCTGATTTTTGGTTCTTTGTGCCACTATTTGGACAATATTAAAGCCGCATGTAAAAGGGGGAAGTTAGTATAAAATGTAGGCGAAAAGTGAAACCATAATTACATGTTTTAGTATTAACTTTTTCTGTACAAAATACTAGCTCTAAATGTTTAACTATGTATGGATGCCAGAAACTGTTGATTCACACCGTAGGGGAAAAAAAGCCTTTTCTTTTCAAATGCTTTCTTTTTGAAGACCTGCCTCTAGGTTTTTTGTTTGTTTGTGTGTGTGTGTATGTGTGTGTGTGTGTGTGTATTTGTGTGTGTGTGCCTGAAACAGTTTTTTTGTAAGGCCCTCTATGGATAATTCATTTTTTTATTTGTTGTTGTTATTGTTGTTGGAATTTCTTGACCTTGTAAAGTAATTCTTTACTTCACCATAAGGTTTTCACTTGTGGGAGACAATGGTGACAGCAAGAATTTTAAACTAAATGTGAATCACATGATCACTTCATAGGTTTTTGTTATCTGGAGGGGGTCAGTTGACAGTATTTTTTTAAACTATTTTTTGTTGTTGCCTTTTTTTAATGACCTCCTCTTTTTTGTTTTGTTTTGTTTTGTTTTACTGTTCTTTGATAAATAACCAAGTCTGCACCAGCTTCTTGACATGATTTTACCCAATTAACAACTCATGTGCAACTGGTAGTCTTGACCTCATTCCATCCTTTGTGCATATTATTGTTCTTGTTACTTTTAAACACCCACAGATCTTGTGCCACAGCTATTAGTTTTACCTTGGCCCTCACTGATGGTGAATCTGTTTATTTTTTCCTGCCCTGGCTCTATCTACTACCAACCTTTGCCATGGGAACTAATGATGAAAACCATTGTTCAAAGGGGAAAAATCTTTTTCAAGTTTTTAGCAATTCATTTTTTAAATTATGTTTATTTTCCCCATGAAGTAACTAATTTCATGTAATTGCTCAGATGCTATGGATGTGGTTTTGGCTATTCTGAACCATGTGCTTATATCTGTTACTGATTCATTTGGAGAGATTTAAAAGGGAGATAAATGCTTGGGAGAACTAGATATGGGACTGAATCCGAATTGGCTCCCATGTAGTACAGAGAATTTCCAAATTAAAAATTAATTACCCTTTTTCCTCTCCCCCTCCACTCAAAATAAAATTTTAAAAAACAAGGTAAAAGTACTAGTGAGAAAAACAACTTACACAAAATTAAAATCTATAATTGTGTTTTTGAAATCTCTTTCTTCCAAAATAAAGAGAAATCCATCCCTTAGCCATGGCCAAAATGCTATATCAGATTCTAAGTGGCTTCCATCCACTAAAACAGCCAATAATTGGGGCAACAGCAATAAGTAGACAGATCTCACCCCAGCTTAGTGTTCCTCTTTCATCTGCCTTCTCCATGCTCCCTGTATCGCCAGAAAAACCTCATTTCATTTAAGCTTATTGTGCTATTGTCACTCAAATGCTTTGTAGTGTGTATTTGTTTCTGCACATTCTCTGGGGGTGCCTTGAATAAGACAGAACTCCATCACATACTGATTCTGGAACAAATTGGTTGGAAAAGAAAAAGAAAAACCCTCAGTCAAGTTACTAAGACATCCTAATATTTATATCGTGGATTTCCTAATGTATGATGACTCAGGCATCAGAGTTGATGCTGCAGTAGAAGACTATTATTTTGTATAATGTACGAGTAATTTATTAAATGTCTTTCTAAGGGTATGCTGCTTTTAAGATGCACTATATTTTTGGATTTAATCCTTATATTATCGTTTTCCCAAGGAAGTAAAAATGTAGTATTACAAAGTCTAACCATAGTGATTAGTAAGCCAACTACTACCTCTCTTTTTAAAAGGAGAGTCAGGACTAGCTACAGTAACTGCATTAGATTAATCAGTGTAGGAGAAGTGTTTCTAATGTTAAATTCATCACTGCTGTGGAAAAGTCCAATGCAAATTTTCTAGCTATTTTAAATACTTTATAATTGCCAGTTTTTAAAACACACACACACACACACACATAATAAACATACACACACCCACATTTACAATTATAACTCTATCAGAAAACAGTCTTTTTAATAAACCCAGAAAGTCAACCACAATGTCCTGATTTGGAATCCACAGCACATTTTAGATGATCTACAGGTTCTAGACTGTGTTAAAATTAGAAATAAGAGAAAGGTTTAAAAGGGAAAAAAAAAAAAAGCCAGAATCCCCCTCAGGTGTACTTTTCAAGCTTCTACAAGGTATCACCCTCTATTTTTGTCCTACATGGTTCTGCTTGACTGTACCTCCTCCACCCCACCCCAATTTAATCTAAGAATTGTTTATTGAGTCTGTTCAAACAAGCCAAACACCATTGGCGCAGCTTAGCGTGGCCTGTGGTTCTATCCTCAACTCCCTGGGAACGCGTGCGCAGTCATCGCTTTTGAAGTTTTCCCAGCGGAGGTGGATTTCTTGCCGAAGCAGGGATGCTCGTGGCAGCTACCTGCCACATGTCAATGTAAAAGATCCTGCTGAAGATACAGTAGCTACGAGACATTTTTTTAATAGAGAAAATGTAGATATTCTGTGGTGAGCTAGTATTTTCTTCTTATTTTAGATTATGTTTCTGGCAAAGTGATCCTTAACGTGCTTCCATCTACGTGGATCTAGCCTCCATGGAGGATGTATGTGTGTGCGGCGCGTGTGATTGTGTGCTTTGTGTATATTATGTATATGTGTGTGTATTTATAATACAACCTGAGCTATTTTATGACCCAAGCATCATCGCTGATGCTGTAGAATCCAATATACATGAACATACTTATGTGTGTGCAAAAGAATATATGTATATAGAAAAGACCTATTATGGCGGATTGGGGATAAATTATTGATCTGACAGTGCAACAACCTAGCTTGCAACAAAAAAGTAAATGTACAGTATTTTCCTACACTCCACCATGGTAGATGATATTTATACTAAACTAATATCAGTGACATGTTTTTAATTGTAAGCATAAGACATTGCCATTTTGTGAAGAAAACCACTTTGGTGAGGGGGGTCAGCTTGAGTCGTTTTTATTTAATGTTGTAACACAGTAATTAGCCAAATCTGACAGCTGATGAAATAAACAGTTCTGTGAATTTCACTTTCATTCCAGTAGTATTGACCTCAAATCCAAGAATGGCCCTCTCTATGAGCAGAAGTGCACAAGACCAGACATTTCACTCAGATTCACGTACAGTGCCAAAAAACGCTCCCCCTGGAGGAATAGAAAAGGATGGAGCCGATGGGAGGATGTAGTAAAAGAGCTGTGCCCCAGAAGAAAAAAAAAAAAAAGCAGAAGCAACTGGGGTTGGTCCAGGCGTTTTTCCTCAACAGGGTGATTCTCAGACCTCTTCCACTTCTGGAGACCATGGGGGTGTGGGGTGTGTGTGGGTGTGTATGGTGTGTGTGTGGGTGTGGGTGTGTGTGTGACTCCCACCCACCTGGCTCACACTCAGAGTGTATCTGGCACATGTGCACACTGTTGCTGCCTCCGAGGGCTCCCACTCGGGAGCCCCCCAAGAGCGAGAAGGAGCAATAGTGGGCACAGCAGGGATAGCACCAATCCTTTCAAGCGTCACGTTGGCGTTGGCGGCCAGGAGTACCTGTAGAATTTGTTCCAGAACCAGTCCAATACAAGTGCACCTCTAATAAATGCCTTACAAACTTCAGAGGCCATATTCAGAACAGGGTTTTATCAGCGTATGCAAGGGGCTGTAGCCCCTCTTCTCTTCCTCCCCAGGTCAAACAGTATGGACAGTTTTCACACATATCTACCTGTATAATCCTCTGTACCTCTCATAACTGGTCAATGACTGTAACAGGTTACATCAGGTGTTTTTCTACATACTTTTTACACAGATTCTATGCGATTAATGTAACTTAATTCAATGCATCATTTAATTGTACTAGTTCTTAAGCTTGTCTTTATTTTTTTTTTCTAGGTGACTGTGGTTTCTTGTGATTTTTATTGTAAAAATGAGATGGCTGTTGATGCTTATTCTCTGTTACTAAGAATTTTTACCTTTTTGGAAAAAAAAAAGAGCATTGCTATGAACTAATGAATTAAAACTTCATTTACTCGTTGTAAATACAGTATTGTGCAAAAAAAAAAAGCCCAACCCTTTTCATTCATTTGAAATTGCTAGTGTTAACTGAATTTTGTCTAGACACCATTTCTGTTGAAGAAATAAAGACATATCATTATGTATTGTAAATTGATTTTTCTGTCTCTGAAATTTATTATCCATGAATGTATTTATGTGTATTAATTATGTACAGTGTATAATAATATAACAATAGTATGATATTAATTTATCAGTGACCATTAAGATCATATTTATTGTTGTTCACTCATGTCTGACCTTTTGTGACTCTGTAGACCAAGTGTTCATGGGGTTTTCTTGGCAAAGATACTGCAAAGATTTGTCATCCCATTCTCCAATTTTATGCAGGAAAGGCTTAACTGATTTGCCCAGGGTCATATACCTAATAAGTATCTGAAGTCAAATTTGAATTCTGGTCTTTATATCCACTGTACCTAGTTGCCCAAAGTCACAATTACTTTTGCCCTAAGAGCATCTATCTTGCTCTAGTTTGAATATATGTGTGTTTAACATGTGATTTGATCAGATGTCTAAGAAACTCATACAAATTCTAAATTTTTAATCAGGTCCTTTGATTCCAAAAACTTCTAGCCTCAAGAAGCTTGATAAGGTAAATGAGACAGATTCATAATCAACATACTGCGAGAATAAATGAGTTGAGGAGAAAAGGACCCAATATTAGGAGAGAATCTATGACGTTAACCTGGAAGATTTTCTTAAAGAAACTATACCTTGAACTGGTCAGGGGGTATAGATGTTGCAAACTGGAGGCAAGTTGCTCTTCCCTGTGTGCAAGATACCTTAGACAAATGTTTGCAGAGCAGGATAATGATATCCAGTTGGAAGGGACCAGAAAAAAAGATTTTGCCAAAATTTTCAGTGAAAAATTAGAAATTATTCTTGCATGTGATATCAAAAAGAAGGGCTGTTTCTCAAAGCATCCTGTGCACAATCATAATCAGTACTTTAGAAATTCATAAAGAGACTAACCAAGACAATATTCTACTTGAAATATATGAAAACTGAAGGGGAAAGTGACTAACTTT
Organism: Sminthopsis crassicaudata; assembly: GCF_048593235.1. NCBI lineage: Eukaryota > Metazoa > Chordata > Mammalia > Dasyuromorphia > Dasyuridae > Sminthopsis > Sminthopsis crassicaudata. The sequence goes on from NC_133620.1 coordinate 221,029,307, forward strand.
CTGGCCTACATAAGCCCCCCGCCAAAGTATAATTTTATTATATTTATTGATTCAAGGGATTCAAATATTTTCATTCATGTATTCATTAAATCAAAAATTGCAGCAGTGCTATGATATGCCAAATACATGGTTCACTCAGTATTTTGGCTTTTTCAAAAACTTAAAATTTTAAGACTAAATAAAATTGTAGACACCTCAGGCAATCCATTCTATTGCCTCTGGGTCAATACTTACTTCAAGTCATTTCAGGCAGAATTTGGTTGTTGTTCAGTAATTTTAGTCATGTCCAACTCTCCACAATCCCATTTGGGTTTTGGGGGAGTTTTTGGCAGAGACATCAAAGTAGTTTATCATTTTCTCCTGCAGCTCATTTTACAGATGAGGAAACTGAGGCAAATAGGATAAAATGACTTGCCCAGGTTTTCACTAGTGTCTGAGGCCAGTTTTGAGCTCAGTTCTTTGTGACTCCAGGCTCAAGGATCTATTCATTTCACCACTTAGCTGACTTATAAAACAAGTCTCAAATGCAGTCTATAGTAAATCCCTGTTAACATAAGCATTCACATTATATTACAAATTATGTTTATGTTTGGAATATGAATGATCAAAAACATTTTACTACATAGAGTAAATGTGAACTATTTAAACATATAATGTTTATGGAAGTAGAAATAAGAAAAAGGAAGAGGAATAAGCATTTATTAAGCACCTACTTTGTTCAGGCATTGTGCTAAATGCTTTCCAAATATCTCATTTTATCTTCATCTGGAAGATAGGTACTGTTATTATCCCCATTTTTATAGATTTTTAAAAAATGAATCAGAAGTTAAGTGACTTGCCTAGGAATCAGAGTGGTATTAAATGCCCAAGGAAGGATTGAAATCAGATTTTCCTGACTCCAGCCCCCAACCATGCACCAGGTAGCCAATTCTAATGAAGCTCAGAAGTCAGTGAATTTCCTTTTTTATAAATAAGAAAACCTATCTGGAAGAGGAGGATAGTATAGATGGAGTAAGTTGTCCCAAGTTATATATTCAGACAAATGACTTAGCCCTTGTAAAATCAAAAGGGTTAGAGCAGCACCCTCCAAGAACCCTTCCAGATCCAGGTTTGTGATCCTACCCATGGCCAAATCTTGGCATCTTGAATCTCATCCCAGTTATTTTCTATTGTGCCATATTGACACTCTCAAGTCTGAGTAAAAAGCTGGGTATCCATTTTAAAGCAAAGCACTTCAGAAAATATGATCTGCATCCATACTACAAAAGTGTTCATTAGGAAAGATCCATTTACCCAAACCCTTACAAGGAAAAAGAGCTCCAGCATGAGGTAAATCCAACAAGATGAAGAGCCTATCACGTGCAATTTATTAGACACTTATTATGTACCAAGCATTATGTGGCACCATTCTAGGAGACAATAAGACAGATGATACATTCCTGCCCTCAGTGAGCTTACATTCTGCCAAGGAAAGCAACATATATACATTTAAGTAGATACAAAATTCTAAGAATAATAGCTAACATACATAGCACTTTTCAAGCATTATCAAATATGATTAAAAAATGTATTCAATGTTATGACGGGGATATATTGGGGCTGAGCTTTGAAAGAAACTAGGAATTCTAAGAAGTAGACAAGAGGTGAAGAGGGAATACATTCTAGGCATGGGGAAGGCATGGAAAATGAAATGTTATGTGTAAGGGACAGCAAAAAAAAGTCAGACTTCACCAGTGTGTGTGAAAATGAGGAACATAATTAGTCTGGAAAGGGAAGTTCTGGAGCCAGGTTGTAAAGAGTTTTAAATGCCAAGCATATTTTGTATTTGATCCTAGAAGTGATAGGGAATCACTAGAATTTATTAAACAGGATAAGAACATGGCCAAGCAGCCATGTGAATGATGGCAAGGAGAGACAAGGCAAGGAGACAAATTAGAACATTATTACATAATGAGGAAAATGGAATGGAGGACAGCTATTGTGAGTATAAACAGTACCAAAAACAAAACAGCGGTAAGGAATTGGAATTCCATGTACACAAATCAAAATATAATTTGATTAGAGAGAGAGATCATAACCAACAGGGGATCTGAGAAAGTTTCACAAAGAGAGCATATACCTCAGCCTAACCTTGAAAGAAGATAAGTTATCTGTAAGGAGTAAAAGGAGAAGAGAGTATTAAAATAGAGGGGGCAGCCTATGTAAAAAGATGTGGAAGCAGAGATGAATGGATGATTGTTAAGTTCAGGGAACTGCTGATAACCAGTTTAATTGAAATGTAGAATGTATGAAGGGAAATGATGCACAATGAAAGTGAAAACGTTGGTTGGAGCCACATTTTGGATGATGTCACAGGGTAGTGACATCAGACAGGGTAGTGACAATATAAATAAATGAAGTGGAATGGTAACAAGAAACATTATGAATGATAACAATTTGATTTGGATTTGACTCAAAGGGGAGAAGGGGATGAAGGAGAGAAAACAATCACTAATGATTGATTTTATTAAGCTGGATGACTAGAACAGAAATGCCTTTGATCATAAGAGTTGGGGAATAGTTTAACTAGATGAATATACAAGTGACCAAATGATGGATGGTTGACTTTGTTTTATATGTGTATAAATATATCCACTCCCCTGGGAGTTTCCCCCCGCCCCCACTCCAATCCATTCTGCTCAGCTGCCACCTATGAGAGACTTTAGATGAGAGCTTGCTCTAGCTGTGTCACTGGAAAGAAAATCTATATTGAAAAGAGCACATTTCTAATGGAATACACACACACAAGCACATATATAAATATATATCTACGTAAAGAGATGAGATATATGCCATGCAAATACATATATTTATAAGATAGTAGTCATACAGTATATGCCCCGGTGATGGAGACTCCTATTTACATAATGTCGCCAATGCCAAATGTTTGACAAAAACAAAACCACCATACAAATTGCTTAAAACAGAACAAAAGAAAAAAGCAGCCTCGAGTCAATAACCTGAGTTATAAATCCAGCTCTATCTAGGTGATCTTTATCTCTGAATTTCAGTTCCCCCATCTGAATAATGAAAGTGCTTGGCCACATGACCTTTCAGGTTCCTGCCACCTCTAGCTTTAAAATCGAGCGGTGTTATGATCACCAATATGGTGGGATGAATCAATCAATCAAAATGTCAGGTGCTTAGGGTCCAAAAAACAAATGAAAAAAATTGCCCTTGCCTTCAGGAAGCTTGCATTTGGTTACATGCACATATAAATAAATGTATACAAAATAAACATAAGGTGATGTTTTTAAACTAAGGCCACTATCAACTGGGGAAGAATCAGCAAAAACTTCATGTAGAAGATGCCTTTGGAATTATTACCTATGGCACTGGTACTTGTCTTGCCAATTCCTTATAACCCTGAAAGGGGAGGGAAATTGTTTCGTTCTTTGTATCCATAAGAAATAAACTCTGATTGACCGATTAATTAATTGGTATGTCTGCCAGAAACAACGAAACAACGAGGTGGGGGAAGGGGATGTAGGCTGGAATGCCAAATCCCACTCCTAAAAAGAGAGCGTTCAAGGCCGGGGGCATCAGGGCAAACGCTGCTGGCAGGGGCAGTGGCTCCCGGGAGGCATCTTTCTTCTAATTGGCGACTGCGAAAATTGGGAGAGGGAGTTTGATTGATTTTAATAAAACACACAAACCTAATACGAGGCAGTGGGCCCCTCTTCCTTCCCCTTCCCGGTCTGTCTAAGGTGCCTATCATGGCTTAGGGGAGCATCTCTAGTCTGGGGCAGCGTGAAAGGAAATTGGCTTTCTCCGTGAAAGGAAATATGTGATGGGCTGGAGGGCTGAAGTGGACCGGGACAGACATCAAAATCCCACCCAATCTTCCCCCTCTCCACAGAGGATTGCAGCGAGATGAGAGGGGGGTCTGGAGAACCGGCATGTTTTGTTACCGGGAATTCTGTCAAAACCTTGCATTTCATTTCCCGACGATTTGCTGCTCTTGTTTCTGTCGAGCTTTCCTCCCCAGACAAGCATTATTTTTTCATGACAGAAGAAAGTTCTAAGAGCATATTCTGTAGAGGAGTGGAGGGAATGGGGATGGGTGCGCGAGGAGAAAAATAGAACTTAATTTATAAGACTTTTAAAAGACTCTTACCTTTCCCCCAATTTCCTTTGCCCTGGCCTCCCTGTGAGTGCAACTGGGACTCTAGAGAGCTGTAGATCAATCAATTGTTGAATTTTTAGCCCTTTGCCTTTGTCAATTTTGCAGCAAGAACTTGACTCTAAGTGGAAGGTATGAAAGCCTAATAGTTTCACGATGTAATACTAATGAAAGGTATTGATTTTGGTGTTGAATTATTTCAGTGTTCCTCTTTCTCATGAAAAAGTTGTACATCTGATGAAATAATTAGATTGAGTTTTAAGTTTGGAGTATCTTTTTCTGCTTTTAAAATACATGATATATATATATATGAATATATATAAAATGCATTATAAATTCATTTTGCTTGTAATGCCATAAAAAAGAAAAGGCTAATTGTAAACAAATCTGTTGTTTGTTTAAAATATTTTATTCTTGATATTCATAATATAAAGGATAAATAAAAGCAAATTATAAAAGAAAATATTTAAAAAAAAAAAGTTTCACAATGTGAAAAACAAACTGCCTGCCTTTTACTAAAAACCCAGAACCAAACACCCAAAGCAAAAAAAAAAAAAAAAAAAAGCCTACCTAAAACCTTTTGATTTAACAATTAAAAATTAATGTCAATTGAAACATGTTATCCACCTCTTGATGGACAGCTGATGAATGGACTCAGAATACAAATTGAAGCATATTGTTTTTCTTTCTTTTAACAAGGTTAATGCTGAGAAATTGTTTTGCATGGTTTTATATATATATATATATATATATATACATATATATATTTATATTTATATTTGTAAAGAATTTTGTTTTTCTTGCCTTCTCAATAGGTGGAAGAAGGGGAGAGCAGAGGGAGAAAATTCAGAACTGAAAAGAAAATTTAATTTAAAAATTTTAATGTCAAGAATCACAATTTTGGAGGGAGGTTGTTTTTTGGGTTTATTTTTTGTTGTTATTGTTGTTTGCCTTCTAATGGATCATACCGAGCCAAAAGGAAATCTTAACAAATAAGGGGATTGGACTGACTTGACTCCTAAGGTCCCTTGCTGTTCTAGCTGTATGAGCTAATTATTTAAAGCAAAAAAAGATTCTAATCCACTGGCCTCTACTCTCTCCTTTTCTAATTTTTGGGAAGCTGTAACACCTCATTATAGTAGAAAGAATGTATAAAGGTTGAATTGTGTGGGAGGGAGCAGATCTCTGGTAGTTAAATGAATTTGGCTGTTATTTCACTTATTTCAATATCTAGCAAAATGTACAAGCAGATCTCTGCTCTACAGGATACCTGAGAAAAGCAAAGAAATTGTGTGGAAGCTTTTTTTTTTTTTTTTTGTGAAAGCATTGTTATTACAAGTTTCTCTTTATTATTTCTAGTGTCCTGATAGTAATGGTGGTGATAATAGCAGCAGCAGCAGCAGTAGCAGTAATGGTAATAACAGTAACATTTTACTTAATGTTTAATATATGATGATGGGCACTTCAAATTGCTTTAAAATTATTATCTCATTTGATCCTCACAATTAAAATGAGTAAGTGATATACTCATTTTACAGATGACACAAACATAAATCAAGTGACTTGACCAAGCTCATACAGCTAGTAAACATTAGAGGATGGATATGATTTCAGGTTTTCCTGACTCTTTTCCCTTTCACCTAGCTGCCTCACTAAATAATAATGGACAAGAGGGTTGAGGGGAGAGCAGAATACAAAAAGAGCATAAGGAGCAATGAAGATTTTAAAAGGACAAGAGGATCACTTTCATTCTTTTCTCTATCTTTTTAGGCCCTGACTATTCCTTTTCAAGTCTTAACCAAAACCATTAAGGAGTTCCACTTCAGACTCTGAGAAGATAGCATTGTTAATACAATCTTTAGTCACCAAGTTTCATGACCTGGCCTTGAGTTGACAGAATACCTCCCCCATTTTGACTTGCAACTTTCAGAATAAAGATATGGACAGGCTAAGTTCTTCTGGAAGTCAGGAAGTTAAATGAAGTTGCCAGAGAGTTTAAATCAAGGAGTCATTCAAAAGAGATTTGGAATAAAGAGGTATGCTTCTGAATTCTGACCTGACACAATGCCTGCAAGATGTTGGGCAAGTCAATTAACTTTTCTGGACTTCAATTATCTCATCTTTAAAAAATGAGAGAATAGGACCAGTTGGCCACTAAAGTTGCTCCCAGCTATAAATCTGTGATCCCATGATTCCTGATGTTAGCACTGAAGAGACAGAATAGTACAGTGAAAAAAAGGCTTGGTATTAGCAGAAAATTTAATCCAAATTCTTCTTCTGACACTTACCAGCTGTTCTTTGAACAAATAGCTTTACCACTGTGCTTCAATTTCCTCAATTGTACAATGGTAATATTACTACTTGCCATTTTTACTTCACTATACTGTTATATGGATTACATAAAATAACGTAAAATATTTTGCAAATCGTAAAGATATATGCCATTTAAAACAGATGAGTCAAATTGAAAGCTGATTCTTTTTAAGGAACTTTGATTTGGAATTTTGATCTAATATTTATTCCATAGAATAAACCCAAACTAATAAGTATTGGCAGAAGAAATAAGCATTCATCCCTGTCTTTCCTAGGCATTGTGTCATTTTTTTTTTTTCCTCTGAGGCTGGGGTTAAGTGACTTGCCCAGGGTCACACAGCTAGGAAGTGTTAAGTGTCTGAGACCACATTTGAACTCCGGTCCTACTGAATTCAGGGCTGGTGCTCTATCCACTGTGCCACCTAGCTGCCCCAGCATTGTGTCATTTTAATGAGAATGCCATGTAACTGTATCAATCACTTTGTGGGGAGGGGAAGGTCCGGACCTGTGATTTTATTGGCAAAAGTAATTCTCAGTATGCAAACTCCCTCCATTGTTAAGAATCATCAGTACTGGGGGCAGCTAGGTGGCGCTGTGGATAGAGCACCAGCCCTGAATTCAGGAGGACCTGAGTTCAAATGTGATTTCAGACACTTAACACTTCTTCCTAGTTGTGTGACCCTGAGCAAGTCACTTAACTCTAGCCTCCAAAAAAAAAAAAAAAAAAAAAAAAAAAAAAGAAGCATCGGTACTAATTTTAGAGGGATTTTGGAGGATGAATAAATTAAATAACTTGCTTAAAGGAATACAGTCCCCGAGATGTTAGAGAAAAAAATTTAAATTCAAGTCTTGACTCCAAGAATGAACCTCAAGTTACTACCCCACACTTAACAATGATTTTGCCTCCCAATTTTTGTAGCAAAGAAAATAGTCAAACTTAAGTATTTCTAAGACAAGGAAGGCTTCTCAGAAATTTGGAATTGTTACAGATAGAAGTGGGTTTCCAGTGAAGATTATTTGTTCCTTTTCTGAAGTGATTTAAAATGCCAATCGATAGTCACCTGGCTGTAATGATATAGGTCCACACTTGTGTCAGAGCTTGGGATATGGACTAAATGACTTCTGGAGATCCTACCTGCCTTTTAATTAGGTGGGCTCACTCTAAGGTGACATGGTATCTACTGCTGGGATCCTAAGGAATGCCAAGAAAATCTGGGAGTAGAATGTTTCAGTCAATACATAAGCCTGTCTCTTTGACACTCAGTTAAAAATGTCTTTATGAAGATTACAATAATAAAACTTGCTCATATGGAGGTCCTTAAGGCATTTCTCAGAATTTATGCTCATGTTTGCCCAAATTTTGCATAGTGTCCAAATGTCATTATTTGATGCCATCAATTCTACAGTATATTTCTCAAGGGTACTACTGATTCATTCCAAATAATGGAAAATGCCAAGCTAATGTTCTAAGTACATGTAAAGCACTTGTGGGCTATTATTAATGGCAGATTGACATTTATCCTACAAAGCTTTCAGGCATTTTTAGAAAACATGATTAAAGCCCTAGTGATTAATTAACATCGAGTTCTGTTGACTGCTTTGCAATCTATTCTTGAAATCCAATTTACATCTCGTGCAATCTTCACCCACCAAAGCCCACAGGTCAGATTTCCAACTAGTATAGTCATCTCAAGCTAAATTTTCTGGACTATGTGGTTAATGATCTTAGATGTCTGTTGAGCAAAGAACATGGGCTTTAAATTCCCAAATAGTGGTTTAGTCTTCAGTGAATTACAGAGATGAAACTGAATACTTTTTGCTTGCCATTTTCCATAAACATTACCACCAAGCACTGACTAAATAGAATTCATTTACAAAAACTTTCTTATTTTTGGTAGGGGTTTTGAGTTGGGTTTTTTCTTTTTGTTCTATTTAGATTTAATTCATTTGTTAGCTCTCATTTCTAGTAATAATAGCTCGCATGCCATAGCATTTTATTGTTTACAGATGTTTCTCATAAAAATATTTTCTTTTTTTTTCCTTTAAGACTAGGTCTCCCTATCTCACTTAGACCAGAAACACATTAGCCACTCATTAGTCTTTCTTGGTGCCAAGTAAGAAACTTTAGGTTTCCCCCCTTTCCCTCAAAAGAACTCACTATAACTTAATTACTGTTCAGACTCCCAAGGTCAAGAGATCCAGCAGCCTCAGTCTCTCTAGTAGCAAAGATTATAAAAACGTGCCACCTTTTGAGGTAAGAGATAAAATATTATTGCCTTTATTTTCATAAAAATAAATAGATAAACTTGAACCCCAGAGAAAGAAAGTGGTTTGACCAAAGTGACATAACTAAAAAAATGCAAACTCTGGTCTGGAAAATTGATCTTTTATTTACTTACTTTTTCACATGTTTTTTCAGTATTCATTATTAGCATAATTGGCCAAACCTTATCAGTGAGTATGGGGTATTTGAAATATTTGGGAAGGATTAGCACCTATGGTATAAGGGCTTGCTGAGCCCTTTTTAGGGGTATCCATCCAATTTTGGTGTCTCTCAACCAATACACACCCATGGCTTCAAGAAGCTGTACCATGGGCATTAGTAAAGCTATCTTGACAGATGGACTGAACTAGTTTGAAGGGAATTCAAACCCCTCAGCGAGTTAGGGGAATGTCCACCCCAAAGATGTGAAGACTCCCCCTGGTGGAGTGAGAAGATGAGAAAAATTTGTTCCAATAACCAAGAAAGTGGCTTAAGCAGGTGCTGTGGAGACATTAAAGGTTGGTCAGACATTCAAGATCTAAAGGCCATTTCCAGTCATACTGATTTTTGTCCCACCACTGGACTTTGATAACTCTAGGAGAGTGAAGCTGATGACTTCGTGAAACTCTGCCTCACTTAAATCCAATTCATGAGCAAGTCAAATCACCTATGAAGTCTTAAGTCTTCTTTGAAAATGGTCAAACATCAATGAATAAGAATTCTTCAGGATTTACTTAGGCCCCAGTATAAGGCATGTTGTCTCTGTTTTCAGTGCCCTAGTATATCAAAGGGAACCTTACAAAAAACAGTTCAACCAGTTTAGTAGAAATTGTCTTCCGTGCTAACCAGTTTGACTAAAAATTTATGGATTTAAAAAATAGGGTTTCTATGCTGTCCAATATCAATTTATCATTTTTTAATCTTTAACTTAGTTTGATGTTATATGAACAAAACTTCAGAGTTTCTGTACTTCTGAAAAGAATTTTCATAAACTTGAAAAAAGGCTATTATAAAATCATAAGATCCTAGATGTAGAAGTAGAAGAGTTCTCAGTGGTTATTGAATCCAATCCCTTTGTTTTAGAGATAAGATAATTGAGATAAAGTAATTAATCCTGAAACATTAAATAATTTACCCATGATCACCTAGCTAATAAGTATATAAAGTAAGATTTGAATCTGTCTTTCTAATGTGAAGTCCAATTCTCTATCAACCATACCCATGCTACCTCATTGTTAAGATCTACCTAAAGATCTATTAGTATATAAGAAGTTTGTCCCAAAATTAATGGTTGAATATAGAAATTTAGAAAACTTTTATCAATCTACAAGTAATAAAAATGGAAAGTAACATTTTCTACCAGTTAAGATAATTTGTTTTTAAAGAATGCACTTTTATGAGAATGGGAAGACATCGGAGTGTTTGTTGAGAAGATGTTATATCAAAACAACATGTATCAATTTTAAAAAGTCACTTTTATCAATCAACAAAAAATTATTAAGCATTTACTATGTGCTGGGTTTTGTAAAAGCATTAAATCACTAATTGTGTACTTTGTTGAATTATCCTTTGAGATGACAAGTTTGATTTGAAAGAGTTTTACTCACCTCCTAATTTACCTTCTCAGAACAGCACATTAATTCATCATCTAGCATCCACAGCAAATATTAATAAATGTTTGTTATTAAAGATGATGATGATCAAATCTACTTTTTTTCTAGTTTGGTTTTATTAAGTAACTATAAATGTCATTACAAGTAGGACCAAATATCAATGTTAGTAACTATTAACACTAGGGAGAAATTGTATTCTTTTAAGTTGAAGTTTCATAATACCAAAGATTTTACACAAAATTCTGAAACCTGAAACCAGGTATAGAATTTTAAAATACTCTACCTTTATAGAATTTTAGTGAAAAAAAAGTGAAAAAGTGGAGGGAAAAAAATCAGTTCCTTGGTTGCCTCCTCTTGTGTATATTACAGAGAAAAGGTTTTGCAGAATAGCTAGACAAATTTCATATGTAATTATGATTAAATATTATTGTGTTATAATAAATAATGAGCATAATATTTTTTTAAAAACCATGTAAAGACCTATACAATCTGATACAAAGTAAAATGAGCAGAATCAGGAGAATGTTGTATATGGTAACAGCAATATTGTACAATGAGCAATTGTGAATGACTTAGCTCTTCTCAACAACGATGATCCAAGACAACTCTGAAGGACTTATAATGAAAAATGCTAGAGAAAGAACAGATAGAGTCTAAATACAGATTGGAATATACTTTTTCACTTTATTATTCTTGGGGATTTTTTGTCTGTGTTTTCTTTTGCAACATGGAAATGTTTTGCATGACTGCTCACATACAATCTATATCAAATTGTTTGCTTTCTCAAGGATGGTAGAGGGAGGGAAAGAAAATGGAATTCAAAAACATTTTAAATGAGTGCCTAAAAATATTGTTTACTTGTAATTGAGAAAAATTTAAATTAAAAAAACAATTAAGAGTTTTTAAAAGAAAACAAAAGATGGAAACAAAAAAAGAGGTATTCTGTTTCAGTGATCCTACAGTTTCCAAACATTTTGAATTTATGGTCCTATAATTTTCCTTGAGCTTTCCTTACATTACATCCATTCTCTTTTAGCATAGGCTGAATTTTTTAAAAATCAATTTCCTCTTTAAAATCACTCATATATATTGTACCTAGGATATACTATAACATATTTAATATGTATGGGAATGCCTGCCATCTAGGGGAGAGGGGTGGAGGGAAGGAGGGGAAAAATTCGGAACAGAAGGGAATACAAGGGATAATGTTGTAAAAAATTACCTATGCATATGTACTGCCAAAAAATGTTATAATTATAAAATCAATTTTAAAAAAAGAATGAAACAGTGGGAAAAAAATCACTCATGAGCTTCTTCAGTTGAGTAACAAACAAAAGAATAGAATCGGTGTGCCTGGCTTCTATTAAAATATGTCTTAAAAGCTAATTTGAAGCAAATCAATGCCAGTTTGGGAAGAAATAGGGAAAGAAAAGGGGAAATCAGGGAGGGAATCTAGAAAGATGCAGTACTAAAAAGCACCAAATGAACTGTTAAACTAAACTATTTAAAGCAGTGTAATATGTATATGTACAAATGTCTAATATTTAAAAGTTCTTTTTTATAGTTTTTTTTGTTCAAACATGTTTTTTGAGGAGTGATTTTGATATATTATTACTATGCTGAACTATGGATGACAAATAAACCAATAGATTTCTTTAGTAGATTTCTCATCTGTGTAGAGGTATAATTTAAATGCTTCCTATACTGCCTTACTCCATTTATAGATGGATCACCACTTTGTATCTCTGGATCACCACCAGAGGTGGTGATAAAAATTCAAGCCAAAGATGACAGGAACAAATAATGATGAATGTTGGAGGGGTTGTGGGAAAACTGGAACACTGATACATTGTTGGTGGAGTTGTGAAAGAATCCAGCCATTCTGGAGAGCAATTTGGAACTATGCCCAAAAAGTTGTCAAATTGTGCATACCCTTTTGACCCAGCATTGCTGCTATTGGGCTTATATTCCAAAGAAATACTAAAGAAGGGAAAGGGACCTGTATGTGCCAAAATGTTTGTGGCAGCTCTTTTTGTTGTAGCTAGAAACTGGAAGATGAATGGATGTCCATCAATTGGAGAATGGTTGGGTAAACTATGGTATATGAAGGTTATGGAATATTATTGCTCTGTAAGAAATGACCAGCAGAAGGAATACAGAGAGGCTTGGAGAGACTTACATCAACTGATGCTGAGTGAAATGAATAGAACCAGAAGATCACTATACACTTCAACAACAACACTGTATGAGGATGTATTCTGATGGAAGTGGAAATCTTCAACATAAAGAAGATCCAACTCACTTCCAGTTGATCAACAATGGACAGAAACAACTACACCCAGAGAAGGAACACTGGGAAGTGAATGTAAATTGTTAGCACTACTGTCTATCTACCCAGGTTACTTATACCTTCGGAATCCAATACTTAATGTGCAACAAGAAAATTGGATTTACACACATATATTGTATCTAGGTTATACTGTAACACATGTAAAATGTATGGGATTGCCTGTCATCAAGGGGAGGGAGTGGAGGGAGGAAGGGTAAAATTTGGAAAAATGAATACAAGGGATAATGTTATAAAAAAAATTACTCATGCATATATACTGGTCAAAAAATTTATAATTATAAAAATTAATTTAAAAAAAAGAATTAAAGCCATTCTCCAATTGATAATGGTCAAAGAATAGGAATAGACAATTTTTGGATGAAGAAACTGAAACTATTCCTAGTCATATGAAAAGGTGCTCTAAATCACTATTGATCAAAGGAATACAAATTAAGACAACTCTGAGATACACCTGTCAGATTGGCTAAGATGACAGGAAAAGATAATGACAAATGTTGGAGGGGATGTGGGAAAACAGGGACACTGATACATTGTTGGTGGAATTGTGAACGGATCCAACAATTCTGGAGAGCAATTTGGAACTATGATCAAAAGATTATCAAAGTGTGCATATCCTTTGATACAGCAGTGCTTCTACTGGGCTTATATCCCAAAGAGATCTTAAGGGAGGGAAAGGGACCCACGTATGCAAAAATGTTTGTGACAGCCCTTTTTGTAATGGCTAGAAATTAGAAATTGAAAGGATGCCCATCAATTCGAGAATGGCTGAATAAATTGTGGCTTAATGAATATTATGGAATATTATTGTTCTGTAAGAAATGACCAACAGGAAGATTTCAGAAAGGCCTGGAGAGATTTACATGAACTGATGCTAAGGGAAATGAACAGAACCTGGAGATCATCATATACGGCAGCAATAAGATTATACATGATCAATTCTGATGGACATGATTCTTTCCAAAAATGAGATGATTGAGGCCAGTTTCAATGATCTTATGATGAAGAGAGCCATCTACACCCAGAGAGAGGACTGAGAACTGAGTATGGATCACAACACAGCATTTTCACTCTTTTGTTGTTGTTTGCTTTCATTTTGTTTTCTTTCTCATTTTTCTTTTCCTTTTTTGATCTAATTTTTCTTGTGCACCAAGATAATTGTATAAATATGTATACATATATTGGATTTAACATATTTTAACATGTTTAACATATATTGGATTACTTTCCATATGGGGAGGAAGTGGGGGAAGAAGGGGAAAATTAGGAACACAAAGTTTTGCAAGGGTCAATGTTGAAAAATTATCCATGCATGTGTTTTGAAAATAAAAAGCTTTAATTAAAAAATATTGATACCAGTGTTGGAACCAAATTGCCATATGCCTCCTGGATTTTAAAAGAAAATGAAATAAAAACTCTATTTTAAAAAATCAATTAAAAAAACCAAAATGCTATGTAAAATTGAAAAGCTTTGCTACAAGAGCAAAAGGAGATGAAGATATATATATATATATATATATATATATATATATATATATATATATATATATATATATATATATAAAATATGCTTTCCCAAGATCACAAAAGCCTACCTGTAAGAAGTATCCAGATCCTCAAACATGTTAGGTTTTCAGCTCTGTCTTACTGTTTTCCATGAGTACTTCTTGTTATATGTCCTTTATTTTCAAAGAGGACCAGTGACATCATAAGGTGATGAGTTGTCTGAGAATTGGATTTAAGTGAGGCAGAGTTGTACAAAATCATCAGCCTCATTTTCTTTCCTAGAGTCATCAAAGGCAGGATTAAAGTTAAGATGACTGCAAATGGCCAGGGATGCAGTGGATGGCATCTTTGACATCTGACCAAGTTTTAAGCATTCCACCACACCTGTTTCAGCATTCATAGCCATTGGAACACATTGTTCTCATCTACTCATTCCATCCAAGGGGAGTCTTCATCTGCTTGGGGTAGTCATTCCACTAACTCACTGAAGGTTTGAGACTAGTCAGTTCCCTTCAAACTGGTTTAGTCCATCTGCCAAGATGGTTTTACCAATGCCCATGACACAGCTTCTTGGAACCTCATGTGTGAGTTGGTTGACAAATGGATACAAAAAGTGGATGAACACTTCTGTAAAGGGCTCAGCAATCCCCACACCACAGATGCTAGTCCTTCCTGAACATTCCATGAGTAGTAGTAATCATAAGAAAGGCAGGTCCCCAGAATGAAGGGAAGATGTTCCTTTGTTGCAGAGATGAAAGACTATGGATGTGAAATATTTCATAGAACATAAGACTTGGCATATGGTTTCACTAAACTCCTTTATATTGTAACAAGGAATGACTCTATGAGTAGGGGAAAAGGGCTGTATTCGGAATCTAAAGTAATATAAAAAAATAATGTTTTGAAAAGTTTGGAGGGGAAAATGGAAGGAAAAAAGAAGGAAATATGTTTTGTGAGCCACTCTCTCAGAAAAGGAAAGAAGGAACAACAAAAATTACCTTGCTAAATATACATGTATAAACAGAAATAAACGGCCATTCATAGTCTACTGTGTTCAATTGGTATTACCATTAATGGTCTCTAGGTGGCAGAAATCATCCAGTGATGTAGATAAGACATTAATTCCAAGACATATTTGCTCTTTATGCAATATTCAGAGCAATTAGATAGAGCAGAGAAGAAATGAGTTATTCTTAGTTGAGGGAGGTTCTCTGGAAAGATCCCAGATCCACTGAAAGCTCCTCAAGATTTAAAAAAATTAAAAAGGAACACGAGACATTACTCTTTTTCAGTGACAAGAGGATCTTGAAATCTATTGTACATCAGAAAGAACTCTGGAATTGGAGTCAGAAAACCAGAAAAAAAGTTGTCATGGTTGCATTCCTCCTGGGAAAATAAAGGATACAAGAGGTAGCTGAAGATACTCTAGACATAGAAAAAAGCTCAGCCTCATAGCTTACTTAAGATGCCTATGTTGGACTCCCTTTTTGATTAAGCTTAGAAAAATTTTCTACCAAGAAAAAGGAAACTGAGTATAAGTTTTGATACCTGACCTTGCTACTTATGTACTTGGGATAATCACAATCTCCCTGAGCCTCTGTGTTCCTCATCTGTCAATTGGGTGTAACAGATAGCTACCAAATTGGACTATTGGAATAATTAAATGAAATATATAGATATATATTCCATATACATATATATATATATATATATGAAAGTATCTTGTAACCATAACACACTATGTAAATGTAAAATACCATTATAAATCAGCAAGAGATAACAAGCTTAGTGTAAATATAAAATACAAAAGATAGGGAGAAAGAATTTTAATAACTCATCTATGTAGTACTTTACAGTTATAAAATACTTTAAACATAGTATTTCATTTATGAGTGTAATCTAATCAGTTCCTATCAAATGATGTTTATTTTTTAGTCATAATATAAACTGACAAAGAGGGAACAATTCCAGATCCTATGATACTTCCAGATACTTCCTGCCTCAGGAAGTGAGTGAATTGGACAAGATGGTCACTAAGCAAGGCATTTCCTATCTCTAAATCTATAATCCATCAATTTATATCTTGGCATCATTTTAATAATGAAATTTCCTTATCTAACTATGGCTTTTTCATAGAGCAGAACTTGTCTAATATTCCTCTTGTTTAATTTCCAGATTAAAGCAAGAGATTTTCTTTCCTCTCTTTTGCCATTAAATTAAAGGAAACTAGCTACATTTTATTTTTTTTTAATTTACTAAATCTTTATTGTAAAATATTTGTAGAAGACTTTTAAGATGCAGAGATATTCAAATAGTGTGAATTCTTGCTCATATACATGAACATACTCCTTTTTCTATAAGACTAAAGTGACTCAAGGATAAATGATCCCACAAAAAGGCACATGTTCTCCTCCCATCTCTCTCCTATTCTCTCTATCTTCCCATCATTATGCTTTTCAGATAGAAGGTGTGAAAAGATAGCCCTGAGGAAGACAATAAAGAAAAGTATTTCCTTAGGGGACCATCAGAGCATCAGAGCCTACACAAGCAGGCTATACCTTATACAAGCAGGGGTCTTCTGGTCTTTATTTGCCATTGACATTCTGCATGCCCAGAAGGTAGAGGTGGAGAACTGGAGGCACAGTCGTCTCCCCAATGCTGAACATCAGAGACAAGGCTATGCCTGGAACCAAAGCTTTCTGAAGCTCTGGATAGGAAACTGGCTTTGCGGCTTCCTCGATGAGACCCTCTCACCACTAAGTCAAAGCACTCTCTTGCGCTATCCTTACTAGTCTTACAGTGAGTAGTCAGATCTATTGATGTTTTTGTTGGGTTCCAAAGACTCTGGGATTGTTCTCTAGGATATAATGTGCAGGAAGGGCAATTTGCAAGGTTGCATAGCTGTGGTCTGGAAAGAATGCCCCCCTCCCCCCAAGGAAGACTGTGGGTGCTGTCCTTGGTACTGATGTTTGTACTATTGAAAGTATTGGACACAACAATCAAGGTCCTGGGGACAAACAGAGATGAATTGCAGCATTCTGTGATGATGATCCCTCCTAGACCAGTTCTTTTTGCCAAGTGGAAAGGCTCCCTCAGACTGGTTGTGCTGATTGGGTTGCCAAGCTGGTTTATGCTCTATATTATCAATCCCAATTATTCGCTGCTGCTCTGGCCAGATGGGTTGAACAGGCTGGAACAAAGCAATGTTCTCATGCAATAAAGAGTGAGTTACACAGGGCTGGGTCACTGAATTTCTATTTAAGTGGCACAGTTCCCTTTCAGTATCCCTGCTGGACCCTCCATATAATGCCTTCATGATTTTCCTGATTCCCAAGCGAAATATTTCCAAAATATTAAAGAACAAGGAGATAGCCGCTATGCTGTACATAAACAACATGAAAATAGTTTTCTCTGTGGCCCTTGACATAGAGCAGTCCACTAAATTGGGACAAGGAAATTGACTATATTTATAAAGGGGGTGCATTTGGAACTCATAAAGAATATACTGCTCTATCATGAACCCTATTTCCAAAACAGATCTGATCAAAATATGCAGAATATAAGTAAACAGCAGGCATCCTTTCAGGGGTGCCTTGTGTACCTTCCTCTGTTCCTCTAATCTCCTCATTTCCCGCTCTGTTCTTTGGTACTCCTCCTGGTCAAGCTCAGGTTCCTCCAGCTGGGCTCAAAGTTGTGCTTTCTTCCTCTGCTTCTCCTTTTCAAAGGTCCTGAATCTATAAAGTGCATGGCCCATGTATACCAGAGAGGGAGAGGATACAAAGATGATTTGCAAAACCCAGTACCTGATCAAATAAATGGGGAAAGCACCATTATAGCAGATGTTGCGGCAGCCAGGCTGTTGGGTATTACAGGTAAATGCTGACTGTTCATTATCCCAGACATCCTCTGCTGCTACTCCAAGCACCAGCATCCGGAAAATGAATAGGATGGTCAACTAGATGTTCCCCACTAGAGTTGAATGAAAGTGGACTTCCTGCAGAATGCTGCCCAACAAGTTTCAGTCTCCCATGTTCAAATACTTGTATCTGCAACACACACATTGTAGCTTGCTGCTTCTCTGTAAGTGCTGTTATTTTGTGAATATGTGTTGCACATAGGATGCACTATTGATTGCTAAACTCTTTACTTTTGATGCCTTATTTTATCTGAATCTTGCCCACTCTTTAAGGAGTTTAATTCCTACTTCAGTGAAGTCTTTCCTCACCATTTGCCAGCTCACAATATCCTGATTTTACTGTGTTCAACATTCCTCATTAAATTATTACATACTAACTCAGGCAGTTAAGTATCTTTTTATCAGTATATCTGGGTCTCTCCAACTAAATTGTAAAATCTTTTTTCCCCCCCTGAGGCTGGGGTTAAGTGACTTGCCCAGGGTCACACAGCTAGGAAGTGTCTGAGATTGGATTTGAATTCGGGTCCTCCTGAATTCAAGGCTGGTGCTCTATCCACTGCACCACCTAGCTACCCCTAAATTGTAAAATCTTTAAGGGCAAAATTTTCCTTTATTTTTTCCTCCCTGGCACCTAATATAGTGAGTATAGTTACTAGGTATCTGCCAATATTTGTTGATTGATTGATTTTCTCCTTCAAATTTGAATCCATTACTTGGTTCCATAATTAACATATTCATTAATCAGGAGAGAAAAATATATAATAGTTTCCTAAGTATTATGACAGTTTTTATGAAAAAGCTAGTGCTACTAGTGTACATTTGGAGAAGCAATGGTCTACATGCTTGTAACTTGAGGAACAATATTAAAGTCATGTTTTATTCTTTCTTCTGATTTTTTTCTCTTTCAACTCCCAACCATGTTCAAACAGATTTGGGTACCAATACCAACTTTGTGACTAACTGGCTCTATGACCATAGGCAAGTAATTCCACTTTTCTGAGCTTCAGTTTTCCCCATTTGTAACATGAAGAAATTGGACTAAATGATTGAAGGTCTCTCATGCCCATATCAAATTAGCAGTACAAGTAATATAAGAATATAGAGCCACTAAAAGGAACAATAGACACAGGACTGGATCAATGGAAATGTTTTAGTAATGGAAACTCTGGAAAATTCATTGACTTATTCCAAAGAGATGGGAATATGCTGTGTTTCTCTAGAAAAATTAGGAATCTTGAGCAAACACATTGCCTGTAGATGTTCTTGTGAGGAACAAAATCTGCTAAAATCTAGGAAAGTAAAATTCAATAGGAATAAATGTAAAGTACTACACTTGGGTTCACAAGACCAATTTTGTAAAATAAGGAAGATGGGACTAAAAATCAAATGAGATATTTGTAAAGTACTTAGCTCTGAGCCTGGAACATAATGTGTGCTTGTTTCTTTTCTTCCTGTTAATTCTACTTCTACATTGTATATTCACCTCTTCTCTACTCCCACAGCTATCACCCTAGTTCAGGTCTTTATCACCTCTCACCTGTACTATTGCAACAATCTTTTCATTGGTGCCCTTGACCCCAGTCTCTTTCATGTCCAATCCATTCTTAACATATAGATTTTTTAAATTAATATTTGTATTTATTTATTTTATAATATTATCCCTTGTATTCATTTTTCCAAATTATCCCCTCCCTCCCTCCACTCCCTCCCCCCGATGGCAGGTAATCCCATACATTTTACATGTGTTACAATATAACCTAGATACAATATATGTGTGTAAATACCATTTTCTTGTTGCACATTAAGTATTAGCTTCCGAAGGTATAAGTAACCTGGGTAGATAGACAGTAGTGCTAACAAAAATTAATATTTTTAAAACACAAGTCTGGTGATGTCATCCCCTTGCTCAAAAAGCTTCAGTGGTTTCCAAGGATAATATAAGAAATTATTAGGTTCTTACTAAGTGCTAATGAGATAATGAGATGTTAGATTCTTGTCCAGTGCAAACAACTCCAATGTAATTGCCAGATGATGAGAAGAGATTTAGAAAGTGGTAAACAGAAGGAAATTAGATAGGTTAACTGCCTGGGAAAGAGGGTTTGCTTGTATTTTAACAGACAGAAGGAAACAGATAGGTGGCAACAAGCACCTGGAGAGAGACAGAAAAAGAGAAAAGCCTCAAAACAAAGGAGAAGATCTAAGAAACATCTGACACTGAAAGAGCATGGCTGATAAGGAGACTGTTAAAGATTCCCTAACACAAGATAAGACTGTTAAAGAATTTTAAAACCAGCAAGAATCATTGGATTTCCTAACACAAGATAAGACTAATGGACAATGGACTTATGGACATGTATAAATTCTCAATTTATGATTATTTGATCATGTTATTTGTTACATACTTCTAGCATGTATTATGTTACTATGTTACTATGTGTTTATGTAATCTATGTAATTATGTGTAATGCCTCCCATATTGATGGATTTATGTTTCAAGGTCATGACCACCCTATGTTCTAAATCAAAAGAAAGGGGGAGATGTTAGGTTCTTACTAAGTGCTAAGTTGGTACTTAATTCTCTAGTTCACACCTTTTGGTTCCGTCCTTTAAGGAGAGTTTACCCCTTTGAACCTCTGGGGAGGAGTTTATATGTTTGAGAGGAGCAAGTTCATTGGTTGAAGTATTTTTCCCACAAGCCCCTGAGTTATCCCACGCCCATTCTCTGGGAGGATAAAAGAAGCAACATTGGGCCTGGAGGAGTCTATTCTAGGTCAGAGTTGGGATAGCTCTCTACAGGAAGAAGAGTCTGGCCGGGAGATTGAGTTGAGACAGCAGATCTCCTACCAGAGAGCGATAGACAGTTTCTGGAGACACAGAACATTACATATTGACGTCCACAACGTGGGGCAAGGACTTTTGCTTATCCTGACAAGGACTTATTCTGAGCCTTTCAGAGGACCTAGCCCGGATCTTCGCAAGAAATCTTCTTTTATCTGGAACTTAAAATCCCTTATAATCTTACTGCCACCTATCATTATAAGCTGATATCACATTACTTTCCTTTGCACTCTTCATTCCAGACAAACTGGCTTACTTTATTTCATCTCTTGCCTTTATGTTTTTGCATAGGCTAGCCTCTATACCTGAAATGTTTTCCTTCCTCATTTCTACTCTTAAAAGCTTCCTTCAAAGCACACTTCTCCTACAGAGAATCTTTACTAATTTTTCCAGCTGTTGTCTTCCCTCTCCAAAAGGAATTATTTTGTATTACTCTGAATATGTGTACATATGTTTGTGTGTGTACAAACATATATACACATATATATGTATATTTATACAGATATATGGAGTTTTTTAGGGGAAACATGACAACAGTTCAGTATAAAGTGTGTGTATGTGTGTAAATAAAAACTCCTGGGAACCAGGGAATTTTTCTTTATATTCCCAGTGCAGACTACAGTTGTGGCACATAATAGGTACTCTGCAAATGCTCATTAAATTGAATTAACATTCAGAGAAAAAAAAAAGTACAAATTTTTATTACTTTAAGAAAGGCTCAAGGACAGCTAGATGACACAGCAGATAGAGCACTAGCCCTGGAGATCAGAGGATCTGAGTTCAAATTCAGCCTCAGACCATCACTTATAAGTAGTACTATAGAAGATTCCTATTCAGGTATAGGTTTAACTCTCTAATCTCTGAGGTTCCTTCTAGCTTTGAGATTCTGTGAAATTTTCAAGAGGGAAAAGACATAACCCACAGAACAATTCATAGGAAAGACAATTTTTCTATGCTCTCTGAAATATTGATAAGTATCCTACAATCCCTAATTGGATTTATGGAAGGAGAGAGCTGTTCTTTCTTCTTTCATTTAATCAGGAAGAATGCAGGACTTTTGCTACCCCCTTTATTTCCTTGAAAACATAGTAATTTTTGTTCTCTTTCTTTATTCTTGCTTCTTTGGAGAGAGGGGATGGAATAAAGCTAATACAAAAATTGTTTTGCATGACTATTTTTAGTGAGTTTTGGTTTTTGTAATAGGCTGTGATTTCCTTGCCTTCTCAGTGGGCAGAAGGGAAAGAAAAAAAGAAAATTTGGAACTAAAAAAAAAAAAGAGTTTTTTTTTTTTTTTTAAAGAAAAATATATTTAAGCAGTTTCATTTTTTCAAGAGGTCTTGAAGAGAGCTGTTAATTTTGTAATAAATAAAGGATCTTTTACTGAAAAAAGAAAACCTACAAGTCCAACATTCTCCTTGATTAAATGAAAGACAAGTAGAGCAGCTCTCCCCTTCCATAAATGCAACCAGGGATCCTGGACCATAAATTTACATGTGGAAGGGACTTCAATAGTTACTTAGTCTAATTTTCTCCATTTTACAGATGAGGAAATTAAGATCCAGAGAGATTATGTAATTATGTACAATGAAGATTCATAGTTCCACATATAATCTTTTTTGTTCTTTGTATATAATGTTCATTTTTGTTTACATACATGCAGTTCAGAAATAACACAAAAAAATTATTACCAATCTCAAAGTTAGAAGGTCTGGGATTGAGTCATGGATCAGATTCTGTCTAGCTATTAACCCAAGCCAAGTCATTTAAAAGCCTCTCAAATTCTCATTGTCTTCAGCTGCAAAAATGGGATTCTACTCTGCAGCGCTGTTGTGAGGACAGAATTTTATTATTACTTTTTTCTTTTTTTTTGCTGAGGCAATTGGACACACAGCTAGGAAGTGTTAAGTGTCTGAGATCACATTTGAACTCATGTCCTCCTGACTTCAGGGCTGGTGTTCTATCCACTGCACCACCAAGCTACCCCAAATTTTATAAATTTTGCAGTAATATGTAAATGTAAATTGTCATTATTAGAATAATTTCTGATTACATTTTTAATATTTAAAGGACCAAGTGAGTTTAAGGATTTGATTGGTGCTATAATTAAACACTACCTTGCCTTCTAAGTATTTATAGCCTCCCCAAGGAAAACATTTACTTGGAAAGTTCTGGTCCTTTATATCTTGAGGGATAATTACTTTAGATGACTTCTTTCTCTGGTTTATCAAGAGATCTTCAGTGTAACAAGACACAATTAACATGTTTACTTGCAGTTTTAGTTGATTGATACATTTTGTTTACACACAGCAAACACTTCCCAGCAAATACTCAAAGTACACAATCCCCAAAAAGGATAGTTGATTGGTTAAAAGACAGGATTTTCCTTTGATAGTTTTATACTACCATTGACGACTGTAATAGACTAGAAATTTGCTGTTTTATAGGATGCTGACTTTATTAGTTGTAGTCATTGTGTACATGATTCTTTTAAAGTTTTTATTATAGTTTTTTAACACCACAATCTTAGACACTCTTTTCTTGTGATAAAGAAAAAGATTTAAGCAATGCCCACCCACAGAGACTTCTTCTGACAGTTAATACAAAATTCCAAGTCCATATTAAGAAAAGTAGTACACTGATTTATAATAAGCATGGTAATCAAGAGTTGTGTTTCTCTTTGCTACTATACTGGAATGGTCTGTTCAATATTATTTCCTCCCTAGCTCAGCTGATAAAATCACAGGAGCAAGTAATAGAGACAATAAGGCATTAATATGTTAAATGAAGTGAATATACCTTGCGTATCCTTCCCCTTCCCTCAACTCTTTATAAAACGTGTTTTCTCTTATTGATAGAAGTGGAGGATGGCTTGCCACTATCTAGATAAAAATAAGTCGTGTCCCTTGATGGACTTTAAAAAGCCAGCCTGCCAGCTGTGGAGACAGATAATCGAAGTAGGAAAGCTTTGTGGGATGGCAACAAAGAACCTCATATGGAAGAACTCAACTAGTGAAAGGGAATCGATCTTTTTCTTTCTCTGTGTCCCTCACACAGGACAGCACAGAGGATTTCTCACTCTTCCTCTCCCCATCTTTCATCAGCTATAATCTCTTCTAGTGAAACTATTCACTTAGTGGAAGATACTGAACCCAACAAGAAGCAGGCTCATAGAATCAAGGAAAAAATCAATGAAGGAAGCTTTGAGAAATATGACTTATGGCGGCAAAGGAGCATCAACTGTGTATTCAAGAAGAATTAGTCCTGGCATTCAGGAGGCAAGGTACAGAGAGGAATAGCTCAGGGAGCCCAGAAGAGTAACCTATCTGCCCATCAGAGACACTGTCTCCAATGACATGAGGATACCATAAGAACAACAAAGAATATCGGGACTCTTCAGTGGCAGAGAAGTATTAGGGAATCTGTTTCCTACACAAAGTACTTGCCACCGCTATACTTCAGCCCACTTCTTTTCCCAATTTGTGGGAAATTGTACTTCAGGTATACTGAAGCAATGTTTTTCAGCTGTTATTCTTATTATGTAAACTTGGTAACTGTCTTTGCTTTGTGCTTTGTCTTCTAGAAGACAGAAGTAAAAATACCATTAGGATCTGGATGCTAGAATTTTAGTTCAGACTCACAGAGTACCTTGAACCTATGTAGCTAATAGTCACTTCCTGTTTGGACTTAAACTGCAAGTTCCACTTTAGGAAAGTAGCCTAGAGCAGGTGCCACACTACTAGCCAAAAATATCATTTTAAATTTTTCTGATTATATTTTTAATTTGAATTTTGACCAACTCCAACCATTCTGGAAAACAATGATTAATTATGAGGGAGGAAAAGTTACTAAACTTTATACCCTTTAACAAAGAAATTGTACTCCTTGGCTTATAATCCCAAATAAAAGCAAAAGGAAAAGTCCTATATGTGCTAATAGCTGAACTTTTGGGGTAGGAAAAAACTAGAAACAAAATTGGCAGTCCTCAATCAGAAAATGGATAAATTATATTATATGAATATAATTGGAATATTGTTGCACCATATGAAAAGATACCTGTGAAAAATTAGAGAAACCTGGTGGAACACATGATCTAATGCAGGACAAAGTAAAAAGAATCAAGAGCACAATATCAACTAAAAAAGAGAAAAAGAAGGAAAGACATAAAAGCTCTGAGCAATACAGTGCCCAATTGGGATTTCAGAGGTTTGACAGTGAATTGTGCCTTTCTCCTCTCAGTGGAATGAGAGATAAATTGTCAGACCCAGCCACTATGTTAATTTGTTTTGCTTACTGTAACTATGTTGCAAGAAAAGGTTTTAAGGTACAAAGGAAGGTGATGAAGCATTAGTCATTAGAAATAATAAAGATATAAAAAAGAACATCAATAAAATATTTTTAAGCTGCAAACAAAATGAGTGTTTATTATTTGGGGAATGTTTCTATATACAGTAGCATATGAGCTATAAGAAGCAATGAATACAAGGAATTTGAAGAAACAGGAAGATTTGTATGAATTGACCCAAAATGGAAAAAGCAAAGCTAGGAGATCATATATAACTATAAAATATAAATAAAAACACCATGAGGAGGCTACTGAACTCTGAATAATCACAAATACTAAATTCAAAGTCCACAGGACCATGAGCACTGAATGCACTAGCCGCAGACAGACACAGTTGCTGTGTTGATGTTTTCTGTTTTTCCTTGTTACAAAGATTTGGAGGGTTGGGAAGGTGAGAGTGGAGAATATATAGAAAAATCATGGAAATATAAATAGAATAAAGTCATTAATTTTTTTTAATGGAACATTTGAAATAAACCTTATTCCAAAGTTTTTTCAATGCCTCCTTAAACATAATTGTTTATTACTTCTTTTATCAATATTGTTTGATATTTATTCAATATTGTATAATAGTATACTGATACACGTGTCACTTGTTCCAAAATTGTGTCCCTCCCCCCCACCAAAAGTTCTGCACACAAATTCATTCATTCTACTTTCTGGGTATTTAAAATATTATTTCATCTTTCCAAAGTACATTGTTTGCTCCCACTTCCTCTTAAGTGAGGCAGTCTATTTGCCAGTTACTTACCTTGTGGGACAAGAAGTACTTTTCAAGCTTTTAGGACGTCATGGTTTGATTTATGTGTGCTGCAGGCAAATGTGTTTGGTCTCCTAAGTTTTCTCTGGAATGAGTAGTCTTAAATTTGGAAGAATAAAACCTCAAGACAATACAAGAAGGAATCCGCAATGATTACAACAACCTGGGTAGCAGGAATATTGAGTACCCAGCACCAGCAAAAAACAAAAACAAAAAAAAAAAAAAAAACCAGTCTGACCAGATGGTCACAGGGCCCCCAGCCAGAATAGTTGCATTTATATTGCCAAGTGAAGTCTAACCCAGCCACCCCCTAAGGCTTTGCATGTCCTTTGGAGATTTCAACTGTCCTGTTAATTGTTTCTTTATAGACAAAGAGCCAAGGCCACTGCTGGTCAATCCCTTTTGGACAATTATATTTACTGAAATAAATGAGGAACTTCTCTTTCTATTGGTGTGATGTGGATGCTCATTTAGATTCTGTGGCTTTTCTTATGGTCCATTAGTTTCCACAGAAATCGATGCACAGAAATCAATGGGTCATGTCCGATTTCAAAGGCAGCTGCATTGTACTAATTGTACTCCTTGTACTTTCTAAGGATGAACCAACATGCATAAAAGCAGGGTCAAAATGAACTCGAGTGATACTCTCACCCAAGGGGTTCTTGTTCATCATTTTTTTTGCTTTTGAAACAGAATGTACATTGATGAAAGAAAAATCAACAATGGTGATTAAGCAGTTCTACAAATGATCTCTTGCTATACCATCTTTGTAAGAAACACAGCTGAGAAAGAAAATCTACTAGTAAATACATTGAGCACCTTCTTCAATGGAATAATCATATATATTTGGAGCTAAAATAACAAGTCTCACATTTTAAATATAGTACTCTACTCCCCCTCTCAACTCATGTTTGTACATCAAGATCCTCTATGGGGACCCCATACTAGAATGCTAACTCATGAAGCCCTAGTAATGTTTCTTTTCCATAATTACCCAAAGAACACAATTAGGACACAGCATTTTGCATGGCAATTGGCACATAGTATGCCAATTGTGGGAAGGGGCAGGTAGGAGAAAAGATAATTCACATCTTCAAACCTGTGGGCTTGGAGGCCAATGTTTTGCATTCCTCCAGCTAGTCTTACATTACAAATGCTGCAGTTTCACTAATTACTTTCCAGCTAATTGTACACTTCTATCTTCTAAATTAGCTGAAAGAAATAAGGGAAGACCACAGGCTTTAAAAAGGGATGACAAAGCAGTAAGAGAAAGTGGAAAACAATGGCTTGGGTGTTCAAATCTTGGCTCTGCCAATTAGTACCTACATGACAACGGTCAAATAATTTAACCTCGTTAGGCCTTCTGTTTCCTCAATGAGAAAATTATTGAATTAGGTGACTTCAAAAGTCTCTTTCACCCCTGAATCTATGATTTTATGGCTAGGGTCCAACTAGATTTGCTTACTTGCTTACTAATATGTGAGATGTAGAGAAAGTAATTTCTTTCTGGGCTCAGTTTCCTCATCTGTAAAATGATGAGGTTGAATTAGCTGGCCTGAGGTCCTTTTAAGTTCTACATGTATGATTCTACAATTTTATAAAATCCTTGGTGGCTAGGGCATGAAGGAAATTCATCAGAGGATCTTTTTTCTCTCTCTTGAAAATCTAATGTCTGGACTTCTAGAACTCAGCAACTCTTGAATTTAGGCAACTCTCAAGCAATGGTGCTATTCCAGAAATCTCTCTTCTCTGCTAGAAGGCTAAGTTCAGGGATCATGTACTCTAAAGAATTCAAAATCTATCCTCTTTTCCACCCCCATTCTCCTTTCCTTAAATTCCCCTTTCAGGTAGTATGCATGTAAGTATATGGCTCCTACCATGGGCTTCTGTAAGACACCATTGTCAGTAGGTGAGAGAGAAAAATTCCCTTCCCACACCTTACCTCACAGCATTCTGGGAGACATAAAGGAAAAACAAGTATTTGGTATGCAGCCAAGAATAACTTACCCAGCAAGAATGAGCATCGTTTTCCAGGGAAGAAGATGGACATTTAACGAAATAAATGAATTCCATCTATTTTTGATGAAAAAACCAGACCTACATAAGAGGTTTGATCTTCAAATACAGAACTCAAGAGACTTCTAAAAAAGGTAAAAAGAAATCTTGAGAACTATACTTCTGTCAAAAAAATATGTAAAGAACATATGTACAATTTGTCTTAGAAAATAGAGGTGGAAAGGAGATTATATCATAAAAAAGTACAAAGTGGTGGTACTACATCTCATGAAGAGGCAAAGGTAACCTATTATATCTGAGAGAAAGAAAGGAGGGAGATGAACATAGCGTGTATCAATAGACATATTCGATTTATGGTGAAACTTCTTCCACTTCATTGAAAAGTGAAAGGGAAGGAGTAAGCTAAGGGGAAGGGAATACAGTAATTTCGAGGAAAAGGGGTAAAATAAGGGGAGGATCTTTAAGGTGGGGGAGGGATCCTAAAAAGGGAGGGCTGTAAAAAGCAAGTGGTGTTTACCAGTTTAATACTGGATAGGAGGGTAAAAGGGAAGGAAAGGGGAAAAGCATAAGCAAGGGTTAATAGGATGGCAAGCAATATAGAATTAGTCCTTCTAACCATAAATGTGAATGGGGCAAACTGCCTCATAAAGAGGAAGCAGTTAGCAGACTGGATTAAAAGTCAGAATCCTACTATATGTTGTTTACAGGAAACACACCTGAAACAGGATGAGACATTCAAACTAAAAGTAAAAGGGTGGAGCAGAATCTATTATGCTTCAGGCAAAACCAAAAAAGCAGGAGTAGCCATCCTCATCTCAGATCAAGCAAAAACAAAAGTTGATCTAATTAAAAGAGATAAGGAAGGGCATTATATCCTGCTAAAGGGAAGCATCAATAGTGAAGCAGTATCAATATTAAACATGTATGCACCAAGTGGTGCAGCATCTAAATTCTTAAAAGAGAAATTAAGAGAGCTGCAAGAGGAAATAGATAGCAAAACTATAATAGCGGGAGATCTCAACCTTGCACTCTCAGAATTAGATAAATCAAACCACAAAATAAATAAGAAAGAAGTCAAAGAGGTAAATAGAATACTAGAAAAGTTTGATATGATAGATCTTTGGCGAAAGCTAAATGGAGACAGAAAGGAATATACTTTCTTCTCAGCAGTTCATGGAACCTATACAAAAATTGATCATATACTAGGGCATAAAAACCTCAAAATCAAATGCAGTAAGGCAGAAATAGTAAATGCATCCTTTTCAGACCATAATGCAATCAAAATAACATTTAATAAAAAGCCAGGGGAAAATAGACCAAAAAATAATTGGAAACTAAATAATCTTATACTAAAGAATGATTGGGTAAAACAGCAAATCATAGACATAATTAATAACTTCACCCAAGAAAATGACAATAATGAGACATCATACCAAAATGTGTGGGATACAGCCAAAGCAGTAATTAGGGGAAGTTTTATATCTCTACAGGCCTACCTGCATAAAATAGAGAAAGAGAGGGCCAACGAATTGGGTTTACAACTAAAATTGCTAGAAAAGGAACAAATTAAAAACCCCCAGACAAACACAAAACTTGAAATTCTAAAAATAAAAGGTGAGATTAATAAAATTGAAAGTAAAAAAACTATTGAATTAATTAATAAAACTAAGAGTTGGTTTTATGAAAAAACCAACAAAATAGACAAACCCTTAGTAAACCTGATTAAAAAAAGGAAAGAAAAAAAGCAAATTGATAGTCTTGAAAATGAAAAGGGTGAACTCACCACTAATGAAGAGGAAATTAGAACAATAGTTAGGAGCTACTTTGCTCAACTTTATGCCGATAAATTCGATAACTTAAATGAAATGGAAGAATACCTTCAAAAATATAGCTTGCCCAGATTAACAGAGGAAGAAGTAAGTAGTTTAAATAGTCCCATCTCAGAAAAAGAAATAGACCAAGCTATTAACCAACTTCCTAAGAAAAAGTCCCCAGGACCAGATGGATTTACAGGTGAATTCTACCAAACATTTAAAGAACAACTAACTCCAATGCTATGTTAACTATTTGAAAAAATAGGGATTGAAGGAGTCCTACCAAATTCCTTCTATGACACAGACATGGTACTGATACCTAAACCAGGTAGATCGAAAACTGAGAAAGAAAACTATAGACCAATTTCCTTAATGAATATTGATGCTAAAATCTTAAATAAGATATTAGCAAATAGACTTCAGAAAATCATCCCCAGGATAATACACTATGACCAAGTGGGATTTATACCAGGAATGCAGGGATGGTTTAATATTAGGAAAACTATTAGTATAATTGACCATATTAATAATCAAATTAATAAAAACCATATGATCATCTCAATAGATGCAGAAAAGGCATTTGATAAAATCCAACATCCATTCCTACTAAAAACGCTTGAGAGTATAGGAATAAATGGACTATTCCTTAAAATAATAAGGAGCATATATTTAAAACCTTCAGTAAACATCATATGTAATGGTGATAAACTAGAACCTTTCCCTGTAAGATCAGGAGTGAAACAAGGTTGCCCACTATCACCATTACTATTCAATATAGTACTAGAAACTCTAGCCTTGGCAATAAGAGCCGAGAAAGAGATCCAAGGAATTAGAGTAGGAAATGAAGAAATCAAATTGTCACTTTTCGCAGATGACATGATGGTATACTTAGAGAACCCCAAAGACTCTGCTAAAAAGCTATTAGAAATAATTCAGAATTTTAGCAAAGTCGCAGGATACAAAATAAATCCACATAAATCCTCAGGATTTTTATACATTACCAACACAATCCAACAGCAAGAGATACAAAGAGAAATTCCATTCAAAATAACAGTCGATAGTATCAAATATTTGGGAATATATCTACCAAAGGAGAGTCAGGAATTATATGAGCAAAATTACAAAACACTTGCCACAAAAATAAAGTCAGATTTAAATAATTGGAAAGACATTCAATGTTCTTGGATAGGCCGAGCGAATATAATAAAGATGACAATACTCCCCAAACTAATCTATTTATTTAGTGCTATACCAATCAGACTCCCAAGAAACTATTTTAATGACCTAGAAAAAATAACAACAAAATTCATATGGAAGAATAAAAGGTCGAGAATTGCAAGGGAACTAATGAAAAAAAAGTCAGAGGAAGGTGGTCTAAGTGTACCTGATTTAAAGCTATATTATAAAGCAACAGTCACCAAAACCATTTGGTATTGGCTAAGAAATAGACTAGTTGATCAGTGGCATAGGTTAGGTTCACAGGACAAGATAGTGAATAAAAATAGCAATCTAATCTTTGACAAACCCAAAGATCCCCAATTTTGGGATAAGAATTCATTATTTGACAAAAACTGCTGGGAAAACTGGAAATTAGTATGGCAGAAACTAGGCATGGACCCACATTTAACACCACATACTAAGATTAGATCAAAATGGGTCCAAGATTTAGGCATAAAGAACGAAATCATAAATAAATTGGAGGAACATGGAATGGTTTACCTCTCAGACTTGTGGAGGAGGAAGGAGTTTGTGTCCAAGGGAGAACTAGAGACCATTATTGATCACAAAATAGAACATTTTGATTACACCAAATTAAAAAGTTTCTGCACAAACAAAACTAATGCAAACAAGATTAGAAGGGAAGTAACAAATTGGGAAAAAATTTTTACAGTTAAAGGTTCTGATAAAGGCCTCATCTCCAAAATATACAGAGAATTGACTTTAATTTATAAGAAATCAAGCCATTCTCCAATTGATAAATGGTCAAAGGATATGAACAGACAATTTTCAGATGATGAAATTAAAACTATTTCCACTCATATGAAAGAGTGTTCCAAATCACTATTGATCAGAGAAATGCAAATTAAGACCACTCTGAGGTATCATTACACACCTGTCAGATTGGCTAAAATGACAGGAACAAATAACGATGAATGTTGGAGGGGCTGTGGGAAAACTGGGACACTGATGCATTGTTGGTGGAGTTGTGAAAGAATCCAACCATTCTGGAGAGCAATCTGGAATTATGCCCAAAAAGTTATCAAAATGTGCATACCCTTTGACCCAGCCATACTACTACTGGGCTTATACCCCAAGGAACTACTAGAGAAGGGAAAGGGTCCTGTATGTGCCAAAATGTTTGTGGCAGCCCTTTTCATAGTGGCTAGAAGCTGGAAGATGAATGGATGTCCATCAATTGGAGAATGGTTGGGTAAACTATGGTATATGAATGTTATGGAATATTACTGTTCTATAAGAAATGACCAACAGGAGAAATACAGAGAGGCTTGGAGAGACTTACATCAACTGATGCTGAGTGAAACGAGCAGAACCAGAAGATCATTATACACTTCAACAATGATACTGTACGAGGATGTATGCTGATGGAAGTGGATTTCTTCAACATAGAGAAGAGCTAATCCAATTCCAATTGATTAATGATGGACAGAACCAGCTACATCCAGAAAAGGACTGGGAAATGAATGTAAACTGTTATTTTTACCTTCTGAATCCAATTCTTCCTGTGCAACAAAAAATTCGGTTCTACACACATATATTGTATCTAAATTATACTGTAATATATTTAACATATATAAGACTGCTTGCCATCAGGGGGAGGGGGTTGGGGGAGGAAGGGAAAAAATCTGAATAGAAGTAAGTGCAAGGGATAATGTTGTAAAAAATTACCCATGCATATGTACTGTCAAAAAATGTTATAATTATAAAATAAAATTAAAAAAAAAATTAAAAAAAAAAAAAAAAAAAAAAAAAAAAAAAAAAAAAGAAAAACAAGTATAACTTCCCTAAGAGTTCAAACCTTTCTCCAGAGCTCATTTCTTGACCCCTGACCATAGTCAATTTTCTCATTATTAAACTCTCAGCCTATTTTGTTTGCCAAGATAAATGAATGGACAAAAACACGGGACACAGGGCAATCCATGCAGGTAAGTCTGTGTAGTTGCTGCTGTTGTTTCAGAATGTTTTAGTGGTATCCAACTCTTAATGACCTCAGTTGGAGTTTTCTTGGCAAAGATACTAGAGTGGTTTGCCATTTCTTTCTCTAGTTCATTTTACAGATGAGGAAACTGAGGCAAAAGAAACAAATGACTTGCCCAGGATCACAAAACTTGGAAATAAACCCAGCTAGCGCTATCTTTTGATAAGTCTGTCCCAGATTTGGGATGTGACCCAGACAATTCTTGATAATTAATAATGCTTTATATTTTAACATGTTTAACATATATTGGATTGCTTGCCATGGAAGGAGAAAATTTGAAACACAAGGCTATGCAAGGGTCAGTGTTGTCAAATTATCCGTGCATATGTCTTAAAAATAAAAAGCTTTATTAAAAATTAAAACCTCATAAATTGGGGGGGGGGATAACGCTTGTATTTGTTGTTCTTATTGTTATATTCATATTAGACTGTTTGTGACACTATTTGGGATTTTCTTGGCAAAGATACTACTAGAGAGGTGTGCCATTCCCTTCTCCAGATTATTTTACAGATGAGCAAACTGAAGTGGCTTGCCCAGAGTCACACAGCTAATAAGTGTATGGAGCTGAATTTAAACTCAGGTTCTCTTGACTACAGGGTCAGCACTCTATCCATTATACCAGTGGTCCTCAAACTTTTAAAATAGGGGGCCAGTTCATTGTCCCTCAGACCGTTGGAGGGCTGGACACTCTTTTCTCCGCAGCCTCAGACCAGTGACAGAAGTGTGAGTTGCTAATACGTGTTTAGGTCGAATGTCACTTCCAGTCTGATTTTGCCATAACCCAGCGGACCTCATAAACATCCTCAGTGGGCCACATCTGGCCCACAGGCCATAGTTTGAGGACCCCTGCATTATATCATACTTTAACTTTGAAAACAACAAATTAACATTATGTTGGGATAACTAGGATAAACAGTGAATAGAGTACTAGGCTTAAAATCAGGAAAATAAATTTTCATGAGTTCAAAGTGAAGCGGCTATCTTTCCCAAAAAAACTCCAAAATGGAATCACAGTCAGATACAACTAATATGACTCAACCATAACAAATGTGGCATTGCATTTTACATTTTTTGTTAAGTATTTCCCAATAGCATTTAACCCAATTCCAGTCATATTTGAGAATTTTGCCAGCCGGTGGTTATGTGACCCTTTTGACCTACCTTTGCCAAACCTATCTTTTCCCAAAGCAAACAAAAACAAAGGCTAATAAAACTAATCTATTGGTTATCCAAGGCTGATTTCATAAAGTGTTTCATACCCATAGTTCCTCATTTCTACAAAGTTTTCCTTACAGTTTCCAAGCATGAGAACTGTTCAAAGCCCAAGTGAAGTCTGAGAGAAAATAAAATGTCTTAGTCACAGGAATTCTAGAGAAAGAGATACAAAATAGAAAAGCTAGAGAAGTAATAGCATCATCTGCCTTAGAATACAGGTGGAGAAATAATTGAAGATTTATTGAATATTATAAAAATTATCCAAAATAAAATCTCTAACCATATTTCAGAACATTATAAATGAAAACTGCCCAGAATTCTTAGAAACAAAGTAAACAATAAAAATAATCCACCAGTTATCTAGGAAAAAATAAAAAAAAAAAAACCTAAAATGAAAACTCCTAGGAACACTATAACCAAAATCCAGAGCTTCCAGGTACAAGAAAAGGAATCCAAATGTCAAGGACCCATGATAAAGATTACAAAAAACTTTTAGTAGATACCACTAGGAAAGGGATTGGAATATGATATTCTAAAAGACAAGCAAATAAAGGTTTACAATAAAGGATAACTTATCTGATAAAACAAAGTATAATTCTAAAGGGAGGAAACAGAAGCCTTTAATGAAATAGATTACCAAACATTCCTGATGAAAAGATTAAGACTGAGCAAATATTTGTTAATGAACATGTGAGTACCAAGAGAAGCACAGAAAAGTAAGCTTATTTGTATAACTGAAAAGGAATATGAGGTTATGAAATGGTTGCAAGTTAATAGGGGCATAAAAAACAAAAGTTTTCTCAAAATTTTAATACATTTAAGGATCAAAGAGAAAACAAAACTATCATTTTTTACACATGATATGATAAGTGTTCTTAGAGAGAGAACCTGAATCAACTAAAAAGTAATTGAAATACAAACTTTTTAAATGATGCAGGATTCTAGATGAACCCATATAAATCACCAGTATTTATACTTATAACCAACAAAACCCAGCAAGAAAAGCTAAAAAGAAAATTGTATTCAAAGAAAAAAAGAAGCTATAAAATACATGTGGAGTGTTATCTTCCAAGATCTGCTCAGGAATGATTTGAATTTAACTATAAAATGCTCTTTGCAGAAATAAGACAGATCTAATTAAGTAGAGAAACTAACTCTAATATTCTACATGCCTAGGAAAAATAACAACAAAATTCATAGGGAAAAACAAAAGGTCAAGATTTGCAATGGGAAAGAATGGTATCTATTATTACTACTAGATCTTCAAGTATATTATAAAATAATAATCATTACAATAATTTGGCAATGGCCAAAAAGAAAAAAATTTATTAAGAGATCAGATATACAACACACAGAAGCAAACACAGTAGCATGTTGTAAAAATATTTGCAAACATTCCAGATATTGAGGGAAGAGCTTACTTCCATCTGACAAAAAAAAAAAAAAAAAAAAAAAAAAAAAAAAAGCAAAGAAAATTAGATAGAAATCTGGCAAAAATTAGGTTTGGATCCATATTTCACATTTATCATGAAGTAGAGAATGAAAAAAAATTACCTATCAAATTTATGATAAGGGAAGAATTTATAACTAAATAGGTGACAGAAGATCACATAAAATGGACAAGGTTTTTGTACAAGCAAGTCTAATGTAGTAAAAATTAGAAAGAAAATAAACAAATGGGAAAAATCTTTGCAAGTTCTTTGAATAAATATCTCATTTTCAGAATATATAAGAAACTGATTCAAATTTATGAGACTAAAAGCAAAACGATAGTCAAAGGATGTGAGAAGAAGTTTTCAAAGGAAGAAGTGAAAGAAATCACCAATTATATGAAAATTAAATGTTCTAAATCACTGAAGAAATGAAAATTAAAGCAATTTTGGGTTGTACCTCATATATCAGACATACAAAGATGAGAAAAGAGGAAAATGACAAGTGGGGGAGGGGCAATTAGTGCATAATTAATAGTTATTAATTAGTGCCATTATTCTGGAAAATAATTTGGAACTAGGCCCAGAAGCTTACCCTACTGTATAAACCTTCCAATTGAGATACATTATAAATGGCCTATACCCCCCAAAAAATCAGAGGAAAAGAATCTATATGTACAAAAATATTTATAGAAGCTCTTTTTTGTGATGGTCCGAAATTAGAAATTAATGAGGTATTTTCCTATTGGAAATGGCTAAAAATTGTGGCACAAAAATATAATGGAATATTTTGTCATAAAGCTACTTTGTGCAACAGCAATCAAAATAAACTATAATTAAGCACATTATAAAGGAATCAGTAATAAAAACTCAAACAACTTTCCCAGTTTTATTTTGTCACATTACTGTTACAGTAATCAAACTTAAATTATACAAAAAAAATTTGTACAGTTAAAAATCTTTGGCTAGGCAAAGCCACATATGTATATATATATATATATACATATATATATATACACACATATATATATACCCACACACACACACTCACATACACACACATACACACATACATACACACCCACAAAACAAGGGTTTTCATACATCCATACATAGGTTTTTACATATGTACAAAAACATTTTAAAGAGTTTTTACAATTTACCAAAATAAGTAGACATAAGCAGAAGCATAAAAAAACTGATATGAAAACTATAAATACATTTACAGTTAAAAAAACCAAACCCCATGAAACTGGGGTGATGGATTGGAGTTTCAGGTATGTTGTTATTTTGAAAAATCAAAGGCAAACTTTTTATACAATCAAAATGATGCTGCTTACATTTTCATACAGATAAGGATATCTTAACTTGTTAGAAAATAACTATGCCACAAAAAAAATGTAAATTATTCAGCTAGAACATGAAAAAAAAAAATAACAGGCTGACTTACATTAGGTTTATTTACCACTGAAATAACTAAAAAATCAAATTGAGTTAGTCAACAAGTAAAAAAAATATAGAAATGTCTTTTAAAGTCCACAGACTTTTCAATAGATATCTTTAAAATACGAGGATTTTGAACTTCCATTAGGACACAAAGTGTCAATTATGACTCCAAGGAATTCAGCAAATTATCTGTAAAGCAAAGAAGAGGGCTAAATATTATTATTCTATCTTTATGATACTCAAATTTCTTAAGAGAGTGGCTTTTCTGAAAAGATAGATAATAGATAAAATACATAATTTAAATATAGTGGCATTAAATTTAGGATTTGTCTTAAAACAGCCAACTTAATAATTTATTTTTTCTCAATTGTCACCAAGACTATGAGACTAAAAGTATGAGAAAATAATATGCCAGTCTAACCTTGAAATAATGCAATAAGAACAGAGTAACATAATAGCCCAATTGTAGCCAGAATAAATCTAAAATTTGAAATCAGTTTAAATTGCAATATCATAACTACAATTTTCTATACAATAAGGATCAATTATAGAATGAAAACATTATTTAATGTATACAATTGAATGGAATATGTACTTTCAAATAACAATTAGTAATTAAAACTCAAAGGTCAAAAGAGATTTTCAATGTAATATTTTTGTCCAGACCTGTGATTTTATTGGTGTAGGGAACTCTTCAGAGAGGAAACCCACTGTTCAATGCAGATTTCCATCTCTTCTGCTATTTACAATCTTAAGAGAATTTCCTGGGGCATTATGAATTTAATTCAATTGATCAGTCACATAGCCAGTGTATATAAAGGACAGCACTTAAATCCATGTTTTTCTAATTCTCTTTATCCACTACTAGATGTTACTACTCAATAAATGAGAATAAATCTTTGCAAAAATCTTGACAACTCTTGTGAGAAATACAAAGTGCAACAGAATTTTCTCTTTAGAATTTCTCCAAAATCACTATTAAACATAGTTTTAAACAATACCAGTTGTTCTATTTAACCTTTCACAAATTCAAATTTATTTTCTAAACTAGGAGTTCGAATTTGCCAAACTCAAATAGAAACAGAGGCCACTAATTTATACCTATATTACACCAATTTTGCAGTCTGCTTATTGATTTTTTAAAAGTTCTATTATCTATGTTTTATTTTATTAAATATCTCCCAATTACATTCTAATGTGCTTCAGATCCTACTTAGGAATGCTGTAGATTGTGTATTTGACACCTCTGTTCTAACCCGCTTTTGGAACTAATTTGTAAGCTAGAATTTATGTAGCAAAATAGTCATTCTGAACAGAGAAA
Organism: Sminthopsis crassicaudata; assembly: GCF_048593235.1. Lineage (NCBI taxonomy): Eukaryota > Metazoa > Chordata > Mammalia > Dasyuromorphia > Dasyuridae > Sminthopsis > Sminthopsis crassicaudata. The sequence goes on from NC_133620.1 coordinate 221,067,826, forward strand.
TTGCAGAGAACTCAGTCTGAAGACTCTTAAGAAGCATTAACTACCTGCATTTCGATTTTTCAAAGAGCTTCATTAATTGCTGGAATCTTTCTGAAACCTGAAAAATTAAAAAAGTATTTTAATGCCCAAGATTTCAGAACAATTACAATTTTTATTAAAATTTCATAAGACATCATGATCTTGTTTCTAAGAGTGACATGAATTTCCTCATTTGCAAAATGAAAATAAAACTACTTGCTACACTGATTTCCAGAATATTTGTGAGATAACATATGTGGCAGTGTTTTGTATAAACCATGAAGTGCTATTATCAATATAAGGTGGTAGGAGAATTATTAATAGTAAGATGAACTGATAATTTTAAAAAAAATTAAGTCTTGTAATTAATAACTATGAATTTGTGCATTTGTAATCACAAAATTTGAGATGCATTAAGAGCAAAGTTTGAAATACCTGATGTGGGCTTTTATTCAACTTGGTAGCTAAGAAAGTAAAAGTTTTTACTGATGGTCCTCTTTTCTGACACTCCAACAGAATTTCCCTGTCATCATCTCTGAGGGGAAAAAAAATATTATTTAGCTTACATACATCAGATCAGAATACTACTAATATAATGAATTAAAGACATATATGTACATTTAGTCATATCTCTAGGTCCTAAAAAAGTAAGTTAGAATTCTATAAATGTTCTAATTCCCCAAATAGAAAATTACATAAGAAGATTTACTACTGTACTCAAGAACTCATGCTCTCACTAACAATAATGATCTAGCTAAGTATATGACCCTGAGAAAGTAACTTAACCTATCATGTTCACTCTTCTCATCTGTAAAATGAAGATAGTAATAGCATTTACCTCAGGGGGTGGTTGTGAGAATCAAGGAGATAATATATGTAAAGCATTCTATAAATATTAAAAGTACTCATTAATATTAGTTCATTCTATTTATTAAGAAAATAAGTCTTACTTTTTTATTTCATATGTCAAACTAAGTACACAAAAGCTTACAAATATGTGGTACTGCCATTAGCTATAAACAAAATGCAGATGCTTACATCTAAAGAATTGCAGTAATAAATTATAGTAGTTTTACCCACTAAAATAAATGACCTGACAATAAGCCATTCCCCACTAGAGAAAAGGATCAACTCTACTACTCTGCTTACTTTAGGTACAGTACTGACTTGGAAATCAAGAGTAAAGTAAAAGGGCACAGTTCTCCCTCCCCAACTATATTAACTATAGAGTTAAGAATTCCTAATTTCTGAAAATATGTATTTAAAAATATACATTAAATAAATACATACATTAAAAATATTACAGTATCACAGAGCATCTTACCTTGTCCATGAAATCACAACTTCTCCTTTTTTTTTAATAACATTTTTTGCCGAAAGACTTGTAGGAGATGGAAAGCTTAATGATGAGGCATCTTTATTCTCTGGAATTGCTTTTTTCTTATTACATGTCTTCTGGTGAGCAGTATCACTCTCTTCAGAACTTTCAGTACTTTTCTTTTCTCCATTGGATAATTCAGTTTCAATTCTTTGTTTTTTTTTAGTGAAATGATTTAGATCAGAATGATTTTTTCGCTTTTTCTGCATGTTTGCTGAAACTTCATTACATTCTAAATGATCACGATTTAATGTAGATTCTGATCCAGTATTATCTTTATTTAATATACTCTCACTGGGAGGATCTACTGTCAAATCAATACATGTGCTCTCAACAACACATTCCAAAGGTTCATTTGTCAGATGTTCCTTTTCTTTTTTACTATTATCTTCACCTAAACTTGTTGCAAGCAAAGCACACTCACTTTCATTTACTTTACTATCATTTGAATTCTCTTCTGTCAAATCAATGAATACATCTTTAGCAACATGTTGTAAAGGTTCATCTGTAACTCTATCTTGATCCAATCTGTCTGCTGGACATTCCAACTGATCAATATTTAAAATAGAGTCTGCTGCAAGTTTCCCGATGTTTTCAATCTCAATGGAAGAAGATTTTGTTAAGTCTATGTATGAGCTCTCAAGACTACATTGTACATGATGTGGAACTTCCACAATTGTAGGCAATTCTTTGATGCCGTCAGGTACCTTTGGTTCCCACATTTGATTCAATTCAAAACATTCATCTATAATTTCACTTTTGTGTTCTACTTTATCTGATGGATCTTTAAATAACTCATATATATCAGGAACTTGTGTTTGTACAGTAGAACTCTGATCCTCATTATCCAAATTTTCGGTATTAACATTTCTCTTAGAATTTTCTGATCCTTCTACAGACTGAATTGTAGAGTTCTGACAAGAGATACTCTTTTCTACAGTTTCACTGGTGTCTTTCTCCATTTCATGTAAAGAAACTGCAGATTGTTCACTTGTTTTATTTTGGTCAAGACCTGATGAGGAAGGTGGTACTGCATGCCGAATTTTAACAATGAAATGATCATTGGATTTCTCCATTATAACAGCTTGCATTGGTAGGTTAGGATGATACTGAAAGCCAGGAGCAACAGGCCTGCTAGTCCATGATGATGAACAACTTGATCTACTGCTTGAATTATCAGATTCCAGAGCTAAATGAATATCTTGTTCAGTGGCATCTTCTTCTTCAAGTAGGGCATCTTCACTAAAATGGGCACTAATAACTTCTTCAGGAGTTGAACTAGATGAAGTTTCAGGCTTCAGAAAACTAAGATGACCATCTGATTTCAGAGGTGATGGTACAGTTAGAGAGACTGCTAAATCTTCAAGAAGAATTGAAGAAATGCAGGATTTACTCTTTTCTGAATTGCACACATTCTCTTTACTCAAAGCTACACAAGTAGAAACTTCAAACATGCAACTTTCATCTAGCACATCAGGATGAACTGGCAATTGAAGTCTGGATGAAAGAGATGGAGTCTTTTCAAATGATGAGGAAGACCAATTAAGATCAACAATTGTTTTAAGACTTGGAGAAGATACTCCTGAACCTTCTTCTATATGACAAGCTGAGGTAAATTCACTTTTCTGACTCTCTGAAGAATGTTTTTCTGGTGTCCTCAATTCCCACTGACACTTTTCAATACAATTAACATTCTGATCCAAAAGATCAGAACCTTGCAACAAACTTTTAAATATTTCACCCATCTGAGCATCACTCACTAGATTAAAAGTCAGACTAGATGCCTGTTGCTCTGTAAGAATTTCAAAATTATGTTCTACTTTCTTATTCAAGTTTTTGCCTGTCTCTGCACCTTCCATTGTGTTTTCAGTAGTTTTTGTGGAAATTAAAGTATTCTGAAATTCATTTTGTTCCATAGATGATACTTTGGAGGGGGAGTCCTTTGTGCTGCCTATGGAGATATTTAAACATTTTTCAGAACTTTGTTTCATTGCATCAGGTTTGGGGATTTTTTGATCTTGGTAATGTTTTTTTTCAGGCTTCTGACATCCCAGCATTGATATGTGGTCAACTGATTGCTCTGTCTTTTGGGATGTGACTTTCAAAGATCCTTTATTAGAATGATCTACATTCTCTCTTGGATTAATTGAGTATTTTGATTTATCTTTACTTGCCACATCAAGCTTTCCTTCATCACTGTCACTTCCCAAACTAATAGAATCACAGAACTTAATCAAAATTTTCTTCAGTTTTGAAAACAAATAATCCAGTTGTTCTTCTACAAATTTCCACAACTTCTTTTTCATATCTGGCAGCTGTTGTTCAAATAAACGATTAACTATGCCATTCTTTTTAACCTGCCTAAGTTTAGATTCTATAACATCACAGAGATTCTGTTGTAAAGTATCCACTGACTTCGAGATTTTAGATAAATTCAAGTATTTGATCAGTGATGTAAAGTTCAAAATTGCAGATTCAATTATCCGTTGAAATTGTTGTAGTGAAAATTTTATCTTGAATTTCATATAATTTTTCCTGACATGTTTTCTTATAACTTTCAGCATTTGCATAACCTCTTGAACAGAAGAGGGCTCAACAATAATCTGAACTATCTTTTCCAGGCAAGAAGTACTCACTGTTTTTGTTTTATTTTCTGTCTTTGAAAAATTAGCAGGATCATTTGATAGTTTATCTTTCTTGTTCTTGATTTGATGAACTTTGACAGAAACATTATTTCCAGTACCTTCATCCAAATGTGTATTACTAGTTTTTCTGATTTGGGGACTCTGATTTATGTTCTGTACTTCAGTAGAAGTTCTTGGTTTGACATTTTTATTATTTTCAAAATTTCTTTGTGGTTTAGATTTTTCACTGTCACTTACAATTTCTCCTTCTTCAAGTTCATCTGAAGATAAATCTGTATTGAGGTTGACTTCAGAACATTTATCAGGTTTGCATAATGGCTTCTGATTTTCTTTGTTGAGTTCATTTGATAAATTCTTAGAGGGAGGACTAACCATGTTTGCTGGAACTAAATCTATAAAAAAGAAAAGTTTAAAAAATGATTCAATTAGGCTAAATGCAGTTTAAAACATTTTTTAAAAGTCAGGATTTAGTACATATCATTGATCTTGAGGGGTAAAAAATTCACTAGTTACAGGTGCTGATACAAAATGCTTTGCATACAAGTACATAAAGAAATATTTAATTAAGTAATTATATAGTTTAATTATGTAGTTACTCTTTATTATTTGTAGGGCTATCATTCATAATGACTGATTTATCTCTGGCATATTTTGCTTTTAAATCCGTGGTGACATTACCATTTATACTCTATACCTACTTAACTTTCACAAGACTGTACTGTGTGCTCTTATTTTACATGTTACTTGTTTTCCTTAAACAGAAACTTAAAGGAAAAGAGATAACAAGTTCCCACTCCTGACTCATCCTGGAACTTGTACCCAGAAAGACTTTGTAAATTAACACACTTAAGTATCACACAAACAATGAACCAACCAAAAAAGAGCAAAAGAAAGGGTGATAGTAAAGAGATAAGGATAGGGAAGTGTGAAGAAAAGAAAGAAAGAGTATCTATTTTGTTTAGACTCAGAAAAAAGAAAATGGAAGCAGTATTAATGTCAGATAGTATAGGTGATTAGAAAAAATGAATTCAAATCTCATTACTTTTGACAAAAGATATGTGACAGGGAGTACACAACTAGGATAAAAGAATTATAGATTTAGAATTGGAAGATCTAATCCAATCCCACCTATTTATAGCTGAGGAAATTGAAGACCAGAGAAGTTAAGTGATTTAACCAGTCACAGATAGCCTGTATGTTTCAAAGGCAGCACTTTAACTAAGGTCTTCAAGACTCTGAGGTCAGCTCTCTTGCTATTAGGCCATGTTGCAAGGAACCAATTCTTAATGTTTATGAATTTTTTTTTTAAATAGAGGAAAACAAAAAATATACAATTACCCTTCTGGTTGTTTTTTAACACTGGAACTCTGCCTGGACTTTCCATCCTAAGAATTTTAGCTGCAGGACGAATTGGACTATTCAAAGGACTGATGACTTGAGGAATAGGTCTCATATGATTGAGATCAATACTCATTACAGAATTTTCATCATCATGGTACTCCGAGTTTGTTTCTCCAATTTCTATTCTACTATCCACCACATTCATTTGAAGATAAGGTTCTAAGTTCTGCTTGGGTAAACACAGCTCCACATTACAAGCATTATTCTCAACAAGAGGTATAGATTCAACATGTGACTCAGACTTGGAGTCACCATTCTTTGATGAGTGTGTTGGAACAACAGGATGTATCCCAGTAGGACTACTCTCACCAGTGTCAGTAACCTCCACTGAAAGGTCTGATTTAATACTATTAATGTTTTCAGGAACAACAGAGGAGTCCAATTCATCATTGCTTATATTCTCCAATTCCAAGCCAAAGTTGCAAGGAACAGCTACATGTAGTGTATCCATTAAAACAGGAGCTACATTATCATTAATTGTTTCTAGTATGTCCGTTTGTGGTTTAAGTGGTGAGTCTTTTCTAGAAATAGGCAAGTCACAAAGCACATTGTCACCAACAGATTTTACTGAAGAATCATTTGCATTCTTTATTTTGTTTTCCAAAATGATGACTTTGGATTTGGAACCTGCCAGTGTAACATCATTTTGTTCTAGTGACTGTGACTTGGTTTCTTCTTTACGATCTATATTCATAGACATTGGTTTCACTGGTTTTGCCTGCAATGGCGTTTCAGAAGCATGTGTGTCACTGGATTTGGGACTATCATTTGTTTTAATCTTATCTTCCTCACACAGAAATTGCTTTTTAGCAGGAGAAAGTGTTAAATTTAATTTTTCCATAAAACTTAGCTTGAGGTTACTTTTTGTTTCATTCTGGCCATTTTCAACTTTCTTAAATTCTTTCCTATCTTTTCCTTCAGAAATTTCTTCAACCTTTGAAACTTCATTTTTGTCATTTTGTTCATTCCTTTTCTTTGAATCAACAACAGTTTTTTTAATTTCTTTTTCAGCCTTTTGTAAATGTTCCATGGGCATTTTTCTTTCACATCGAGCATATCTGCTTTCATGGCTTTCTTTCTCTCTTTTCCTTTTATCTTCAGTTCTGTGTCTTTCTGTTTTTGAATATGTATGGTATTTACTATCATCTTCCTTGAAATCAAAGTATTTGTATGTCCTACTGCTTGAAACAGGTGGAGATCTTTTGTCTTGAAATCCATAATCATTTATATTTCTGTCTCTCTTAAATTCTGTTTCCCTTCCTCTTCTATCTTCTATATGAGGTTTATTTGATTTATGAAAACTTCTCCCTGTTTCATTCCATGAATGGGAAGGGGGTACTCTTTCAAATCTTCTCCATTGTTCATGATCCTTTACAATCGATTTGGATTTTGGATCAACTTTTCTATCATCTTTGTCATATGACCTAGGTTCTTTTCTACTTAAATTTTGTGACCTTTCACTTTGCCTTTCTAGTCTTTCGTCACTTTGAGAATCTACTCGAGTATGTGACCTTCCTTTAGGTGCCTCTTTTTCCCAGGAAGAGTTAATCCAATCACTTCTATAATCTGAATCTGGGCTGCTTTTTAACTTTGAATTCTTATTTTCTGGCTTTGGCTCCATTTTACTACATTTATCACGAGGACCTTGTGGCCTTCGATCAACATCAATATTTCTCTTTTCTCCATTTCCGCTGCTACTGTGAAATAAACCTTTTCTTACTCTATCAGCTCCCCTATTATAATGTTCACAATTTTTTACTTCTTTTCTTCCTCTTCTACCATCATCATCTGAATTCTCCTCCATGACCTGATTATGCTGATTTGACCAAATGCCACCATTGTAACGTTTTTCAGCAGATGTAGGTAAATGTGAAGTGCTTCTTTTTTCACAGTGTGATTTAGTTTCTTTTTCCTGGTTTGGTGATAAAGTGCTATGATGTACATCTTTGGAAGAGTCATTTTTTACTCGATGATCAGCCTTGGGACTATCATCTAACCGTGGAGATCTGAACTTAAGATCTTTTGTTTTAGGTGTATCTGACGATCTTGAATTTGTTGATCCTGGAAGATTGATTCTTGAGTGATTATTTCGAAAATGTGGAAATTCTGAAAGTCTGTTTAGAAAAGAGAGATTTATTAAAACAGAAAAATTACTTGTATATAGAGCAACATTGTATTTCACACCAATTACTAGCTCTAAGTGCCAATATATTTTTAGTTCTTTGGACAACATTTTTGGTTACTGAATTGGCAAAGTCTATTTTTCTTTGGTTAAAAGAACAATAATTATAATATTTAATTATGTACTGGTTTTCAAATTATGCAGCTCTATCTTTCTCCTTCATTTTCATTCCTTCCTTCCAATTTGCTGCAAAGATTTTTAGAATCAGTCTTTCCTCAACGGCCACTATATATTTCTCTTCCTCTTCAACAAAAGTAGTACTGTGTTTATAAATTCTTCTACCCTCCTATCTTGCATATAAAAACCTTAGTTTTACTTCTTTTGTAACATATATTATATACTTTTCTTGTACTTCTCATCCCAACCCCAGCTACAAGTAAAAGAATAGATTTAGTGGAACTTGGTTGGTCATCAATGACATTCATTCAAAAACCATGTATTAAAGTACCTATTATGTTCAAAAACAATACTAGGATCCTGAGATATACTTAAGATAAATTATGGAGCTACCCTGATGGAGTTCATAATACAGCAAGATGAATATTTTATATATATAAATAAAAAGAAAAAATATAAAATAGTTATGCAACCAAACAATATAATAACAATATAAATAGATCATTTATATTGTAGATCATTATATTGCAATAACAGATATAGAGTTAAGAACTGGAAACAGAACTATTTATATTATAACCACAAAAAAGTGAGTGAAAAACTTTAGAATCCTGAATACTACAGTGATCAAATAATTACAGAAGACTTGACAATGAAACATCATAAAGCCAGTATGTATCAGAAAAGAGACCAAAGCCCAAGTCTTCCCTTATCTAAGCCAGCATTCACTATGCAACATTGCCTTTTAAAACATTTAAAAAGATGAAAATAAGGAAAAACCAGAAAAGATCATTACTAATTGGGAGAAAAATCAGAGAAGAGTTTCTGGAAAAGGTAAAATTTGAGCCAAACTATGAAATGTCAGTATAATTATAAGAGTATTCCAGAAGTAGGAAACTATACATGAAAAGTTACTATTATAGGCAGAAAAACACTGAATATATGAAAGAGCTCAAAAAGGATCTTGAAAATTGAAAGAGAGGAAAAAATGGGAAGAGAAATGAGTGTGACATAAAAGGAAATACAAAAAGCTAATGAGGAAAAGAGCTTAAAAAGCAAAATTGGCAAAATAGGAAAAGAGATACAAAAGTTCACTGAGGAAAATAATTCCTTGTAAATTAAAACTGAACAAATATTAATGACAATGAGAAATCAAGAAACAATAAAACAAAATCAAAAGAATGGAAAATAGAAAACAATGTTAAATATCTCACTGGAAAAACAATTGACCTGGAAAATAGATCCAGGAGAGATAATTTTACAATTATTGATTCAGAAAACCATAATCATCTAAACATTATCTTTCAAGAAATTATCAAGGAAAACTATCCTGATTTTCTAGAACTAGAGGGGTAAAATAAAAATTGAAAGAATTCACAAATCACTTCCTAAAAGAGAAGCCCAAATGAAAAATACTAGGAATGTTATAGCCAAATTCCAGAATTCCCAGGTCAAATAACCAGAAGAAACAATTCAAGTATAGTGGAGCCACACTCAGAATAATACAAGACTTAGCAGCTTCCACATTAAAGGGTAAAGGGCTTGGAATATAATTTCCCTTCAATTGCTTTTTCCTTATTTTCGCCTTTTTAAATGCTTTAAATGGCAGTGTTGCATAATAAATCCTGGCCCCTAGTCCAGGTCCAAGATGACCTAGGTTGAAGTCCCTCTTCTTTATTTTTTCTTTTAAGCATGTTTCCATATTTATCATGCTGCACAAGGAAAATTAAAAAGGGGGAAAAATGAGGAAGAAAAAAACAAGTAACCAAACGACAACAATAAACAAGCAAAATACTACGTTATGATCCACATTCAGTCCCCATAGTCCTCCCTCTGAATGGAGATGGCTCTCTTCATCACAAGTCTATTGGAACTGACCTGAATCACTTCATTGTTGAAAAAAGCCTACTCTAACACATGTAAAATGTATGGGATTGCCTGTCATCTAGGGGAGGGAGTAGAGGAAGGGAGGGGAAAATTTGGAAAAATGAATACAAGGGATAATGTTATAAAAAAAATTACTCATGCATATGTACTGTCAAAAAAAATTTTATATAAAATTAATTAACTAATTAAAATTTAAATTTAAATTAAAAAAAAAAAGAAACAAAAAAAACCAAGTCCATCACAAGGTGACTATCATATAATCTTGTTGCTGTGTACGATATTCTCTTGGTTCTACTGAGTTCACGTAACACCAATTCATGTAAGTCTCTCCAGGCTTTTCTGAAATCAGTCAGGTCTTCTAGTATGTACTGGCTTTATGATACTAGGCAAGTCACTAAATCTGTCAGTGCTCTGAGCAAGTTGCAGAGGTGATAAACTGCATGTGAATTCTCCATATCAAAAAAACCACAAGGTCAGGCCCCAGTTGAAGTATTCTGATAGTCTTTTCCTTACATTACTATCATTTCCCAATACTTTACTCCCTATCTTCCACCACCCCCCCCAAACCTCCACCCCACCTCCAGTAGAATCTCCTCTTGGAGCAAAGCACATACTGGCCATATCTGAAAACATATGCTTTATTCTACACTTATACCAGAAAGCAATAAAACTAGGATTACAACCAAAAATCACCTATTCAGCAAAAATGAGTATAATCCTTCAACAGAAAAAGTAGATTTTCAAGCATTTCTGATGAAAAGACCAAAACTGAACAGAAAATCTGACTTTCAAATATAGTACTCAGGAGAAGCATTAAGGGAAAAAGATACCATTAGGAACTTAATAAGGTTTATCTGTTTACATTCCTACATGGGAGAATGATACTTGTAACTCCTAAAAACTTTCTCATTATTATGGTAGTTAGGAGTATATATAGATAGAAGGGCATAGTTGATTTAAACTCTTAATATATTTTTTTAAAATGGGGAAACTTAGGAGTGAGAGAGGAATGTACTGGGAGAAAGGGAAAGGGAAAAGTGGAATGGTGTAAATTATCTGCCACAAAAAAGATGTAAAAAGACTTTCAGAATGAAGGAGAAGGGGAGGACAGGGTGAGTGAATGTACCTTATTCTCTTATCAGAATTGGCTCAAAGAGAATATAACATGAACACTTAATATGTATCTAGAAATCTATCTTACTCTACTGAAAAATAGGAGAGGAAAGGGATACGGGAAGGGGAGAAAGTGATAGTAGAGAAGGGAGGACTGGTCAGTTGCAAAACACTTCTGAGGAGGATCAGAGTAAAAGAAGAGAACAATAAACAGGGGGAAAAATACCGGGAAAATAATTTTGAAACAAATTTCTCTGATGAAGGCTCATTTCTTAAATGTATAGAGAACTGAGTCAAATTTACAAATAAATAAATAAATAAATAAAAATAATCATTCCCTAATTGATAAATGAACAAAAGAAATGAGCCTATGTCCAAAGGGCTATAAATCTTACATAACCTTTGACCTAAAATAACACTTCTAAGCATGAATCCCAAAAGATTTTTAAAAAGGAAAAAGAATTTATGAACAAAAATACTTATAGCAGCTCTTTTCTCAGGAAAAGAATTGGAAATTGAGGGGAGGCCTATTGGGGAATGGCTCAATAAATTATGGTATATGATTATGATGGAAATGAGAAATGATGAGTAGGATGCTCTCAGGAAAACCCAGAAAATCATCTATGAACTCAAAGTGAAATGTATTGTGTTCAAAGTAATAGCAATGTTGTGGGATGATCAGCTGTGAATGACTTTGTTATGCTCAGCAATACAATGATGTGCAACAACTATGGAGAATTTATAATGAAAAATATTATTCATACAAAGAATTGATTGTATCTGAATACAGACTGAAGCATATTTTTTTTAAACTTTGATTTTCTTGAGGATTGGGGTTTTTTGGGGGGAGTAGAGGAGATCTATATTTTCTTTGGAAACATGACTTTTATGGAAATTTTTTTTTTTTTTTGCATAACTTCACATGTGCCTTCCTTAATGGGGAGTAAAGAGAAAAAGGGAGAGAATCTGGAATTCAAAATTTTAAAAACAAATGTAAAAACACTAATCCAAAGGGTATTTTCTCAAGGATAACAGATGAAAAAAATAAAGCCAATTACCCAAAAATAAGGACATAAAAAGAATTAGTCAGCTCTATGCAACAAACCAGAAATTTTTCATATTTGCTTTTAAAAAAAATATATAAATGCTAAAATGTGTCTTATGAAAACAATATTTATACATTTCTCTTAGTTCTGTACTTAAGACCCCAACCTACAAAGACTTCAAAATCCTATAAATAAAAATAATGTTTAAGAAAATACACTGTGGTCTTAAAAATAAAATTTCAGTAAGATCTGAAAAGAGAAAAAAAGCTAAGAGTCAAAAGAGTAAGTGATCAAACAAATTGTGGTATAATAGAATATCACATTAATAAATGATAAATAATAAAGAGATGAAATGATGATTCAAGAGAGTATACACAAAAGAAATCCTGTCTAATTCTTGAGTAAATTAAAAACTAATAATGATCTAAGAGAATAGATAATGAAATATGCCTCCCTCTTCTTGGTAGGAAGGCAGCAATCAACGAGGACAGGTTGTTGGAAATATTGTCAGACACCTCAGTGTTGTTGTTTTTTTTAATCTGTTTTTCTTGTTTTAAGTAAGGGTTCAATTCAAAGTAGGGTGAAAATTAAAGAAATAATCATGATGAAAAAACAATCAATGAGTATTCTCTTAAATCAACAGATACTCAAAAGTATAATCAGTATTACGTATGGAGAGGAGAGGGAGGAAAAAAGCAATTAAAAAGTAATCTTCAGGACTTATTGCTGCCATAATACTTAACACATTCCTAACAAAAGCCTGAAATTCACAACAGGACAAGTAATAATATAAAACTCCCATAAAAAATATAGGAAGAAACTTCTTTAACCCAGTATACTTAGAAAGGATGAAGTCAGAAACAAGCAGCAGCTTCAATGCTGTGGCTCAAACCACAAACTCAGAGTAAGGTGTCAAATCCAGCCTCTAGGACAGTTTGCGAAGAATCCCACTCCTAAGAAGAACCTATAATTCTGCCACTTTGAACCAAAAGAGCTTCCCAGTAAGCTAATAGGCGTGGAGTCCAGCAGCAATCTAATCTTGCACAGACTCAAACTCTGGTCAGTTACTTATAAAGCTCATACCAGGGAAACAGCAATCATAATTTGCTTTGGACCCAGACCACTTTGGAAGCACACAAAGCTTAGCTTGCAGATCCTCAGTGTGAGTGTCCCAAATATCCTGAATAACACAATACTCAGTACCTCAGGAAGGCAAAACCAGCCCACAAGTTCCCCCAAAGAAAAAGTCAAAGGAATGTCACAGCCAAAATCCAAGGCCTTCCACATGAAATAAAAAGACAGAAACAACTTCAAATACTAACAAACCAGTCAGGATCACATAAGAACTAACTGACAGCTTCTACCACAAATATATGGAAGTCCTGAACTATAATATTCCAAAAAGCAAAAGCAATAGGTTTAATATCCAGAATAACTTGCTCTTCAAAGCAGAAAATAATCCTATAGGAGAAGCCTTTAACAGAATACAGGACTTTCAAGCATTTCTGACAAAAAGTCAATTTAGTTATTTTTGTAATCAGATAGTTTATATTTCCTTCTATCTTTTCAATCTTTTAATTTTGTTCTGGAGTTCTTGCTGTCTCTTGAAATCATTGATTTCTGTTTGGTCTAAAAGCTAATTTCCAGGGATTTCATTTCTAGAGTCTAAGGTATACCATTTTCTTTTCTTTTTCTTTTTTTTTTTGCTGAGGCAACTGGGGTTAAGTGACTTGCCCAGGGTCACACAGCTAGGAAGTATTAAGTGTCTGAGGTTAAATTTGAACTCAGCTCCTCCTGACTTCAGGGTTGGTCTTCTATCCAGGGCACCACCTAGCTGCCCCCCATTTTCTTTTCAAAGCTATTTATTCCATTTCTAATTCCAGCTCTACCCAGAGCTATACAGAACTGTGAATTACAAATATAAATATAAATATCCACAGAAAGGGGACATCTAAGTGCAGTAGATAGAGGACCAGCCCTGAAGTCAGAGGGACCTGAGTTCAGATCTGGTCTCAGACACTTAACACTTTCTAGCTGCTTGACCCTGGACAAGTCACTTAACCTCAATTGCCTCAAAAAAAAAAAAAAAAAAGTGCACAGAAAGCTAAATTTCTTTCTTTATGATACTGTAATGTAAATTCTACAGTAGAGGAAAAGAGGTAAGTACATCTTCAGAACTTTAGTATCTTCAAAGAATTTAAATAAGAAAAACAAGTCCTAGAAAAAGACTGATTTCATTTTAAAAATTCTGAGAAGGGAGTATAAATTAAATAAATAAATAAAATGAAGTAGTATAAAAAAGGAGGGGATAGAATTTTCCATTTCTAATAATTGGTACATGAGAAGTATACAAAATGGAAGAAGAGGCAGGGGAAGTGAGTTTCAGATGAACTCACTCTTATCTGACACAGACAAAAGAAAGCTGAATCCATATACACTCACACAGTCCAGAATAGAAATACCACAAACTCAATATGAAAACAGCAGGGAGAGAGAGAGGTTCTAAAGAGATAAATTTCAAGGAAAAAATTATCACAAACAAAACAAATATCCCAGTCCTGAAAAGGAAGAAGATAAGGAAAAAGGAAGAAATGAGATGAGTAAGAGAAAAGCAAATAACTAGAATCTAAGAAGTATGTATCAGTTAAGGAACAATAGAACAAATTGTATTAAAGATGTAATGAAATATTATTTCATTTTGAAAAATTACTAAAGAGATAATTTTAGATGATCCTAGGTAGTATGAGTTGATACAAAATGAAGTAGGCAGTAGCAGGAAAACAATTATATAGAACAAAGTAAGGAAAAAGAAACTTTGAAAGACTTAAGACTTTCCAAAAGAATTGGGACATAAAATGCCATCCACATCCAGAGAGAACTATGGAAACTAAATATGAATTAAAGCATACTATTTTCACCATTTTTTTTGTTTACTTTTTTTCTTAGTTTTTCCCTTTTTGTTTTAAATTTCTTTTCATGACATGAGGAATAGGGAAATATGTTCACAATAATAAGCAATATCTGACTGGCTTGCTGTCTTGGGAGGGATGGGGAGGCGGATAAGAAAGAAAGGAGAAAAAAATTGAAACTAAAAATCTTACAAAAATGAATGCTAAAAACTATTGTACATAATTGGAAAAATAAAATACTGCTGAAATTTCAAAATAAATGAAATAGGGAGAAAAAATAAATGAAAGGGGAGATATGTAGACTATTGATGTCATGAATAGTCTACATATTGCCTACATGGGCTACCTGATAATCATAAACAATATGTTTTGCTTATGAAAAGAAGTTTAACTTTAAGTAAAACACCATAAATTGAAAACTGAAAAATATAAATTACTGGCATATTATTTCTTCCACTGATGAATATTATGTCTTCCATCAAACATCATGCAAAACACTATTTTTAAAAGGCACAAATCTCCCATAACAAGCAGAGCCAGTTTCTTTTGTTTGAACTAGCAGCATGGAGGGGGGATAGGAAATCAACTTAAGATGGTATAGTTCCAAATCCTATTAAATGTCATTGTTACAAAAATGCTTAAGGTTGCAAACCACTCTTAAATCTTTAAAATAAAAAAATCCTAGAATGGAAATTTCATATATAATGCTACACAAATTTGCTATATATTGTAATTATGCATACTATAGGAGTATAATATAGAGTCTAAAGCAGAAAATATCTTGCACACTAAAACAAATGATATTTTATCAATTTCCAATTACAGGGGGAAAACTATGTAATTAGAAGGATACTGAAAAACTTGCTATTACCTAGATTAATTTACCTGAGCAACTAAATTCTACAAAAAAAAGAAAAAAAAGAAATATGAATCTGACAAAATTCACATTTTTCATTCATTCCCACTTAAATATATAAAAAATTAATCACATAAAGGTAACCCATCATAATTCACAAAACTGTATGGACTCCTTAAATTTTACCTTTGGTGGAGACTATTAATTTCTTCATCCTTGCGATTTATTTCCACCCTGGCAGTTTTGATAAGTGCTGAAATATTTTTCTTAAGAGATTGGTTCTCATTTTGTAGGCTGAAATTCTACATAAAATATTAATAAAAATATATGTAGAAAATTTTAAAGTAACATTTATTAAAAGCCTTTTTTTAAATGACTAGAATACTTTATAAGTAAAAAAGACCTTTTAGGTTATTTTAAATAATAAGATTACAGCAAGATATTATTTAAAGTAAGGATCATTTCATTCTTTGTTCTTATATTCCACAGCATCTAACTGGCTATCTGGCATGTAATAGGTACATAAAATGATTGATAATAACATAAAAATTTTTATCAAATAGTTCATTCAATGTCAATTTTCTTACTTCAACACTGAGGGAAATGTTAAACTTCTACAAAGGAAAATAGAATCTTTATATACAATATCGTCTTCCAAACATCTAAAGTCAATGCCAGGCAAAATATTCAATTTAAATAATTTTAAAAAGCAACGTTAGTTGAGAATGAGTAGCATAAAATTTTAGACAATGTCATAGAGATAACTAATTTTAGTTCAATAAACTTGCTAGGGAATTTAAAGCAAATAATTTCAGTACCTCCGCTAAAAAAAAAATCTATCAAATAAAGGAGTCAAACTGAAAAGCATAAAACATTAATCATTCAACAAGATTTATTATATGCCTCTGTGTACCAAGCTTTAAGTCAAGCATTGGATATATAAAGACAAAAAAAGACTATTTTACAGATCTTACTCTCAAGAAACTCAAATTACATTGGGAGAGGAAATACATTTGGGGAGAAGGGATGTCTGTGTTTGAGTTTCTGTGTGTGTGTGTTTCTGTTTCTGTGTGTGTGTGTGTGTGTGTGTGTGTGTGTGTGTGTGTGTATGTAACATACACATAAAATATATATATATATATGTGTGTATGTATATGTGTGTGTATTTGCATTTTATCTTAGAATGAAAGAACAAAACACTGAAAAACTTCTTGAACAAAGGTATAATATGGTCAGATAAATGATTTTTACAATTCTTTTGAAAATTACCAAAAATATCAGTTTAAATTGTTTCTTAAACAAATCTAGCACTTTTTATAAAATATTCAAAAAGAAAAATCAAAAACATGCTAAATATAATGTACCTGTGTCTGTATTTCTTTATACTTCTTTAGTAGCTCTTTAATTTGCCTTTGACATTTTCCAAACTCAAGTTGCAACTGTGAAACACAAAATAATTCAAATTATGGCTACCTTAAAACACTTTCTTTACAATGTTTTTACAAATTTATACACACACACACACACACACACACACACACACACACACACAAATACAATACAAATATATATGAAGAATGGCATGCTAAGAAACATTTAAAGAGCATTAATTTAGAATCAGAAGGCCCAGCAGATACAGTATCTTGTTTATCCTTTATACCTAAATTCAAGTCACAGAAAAGAAACTCAATTTAGCTCCCAGCAAGCATTTCCTACAGTACAATACATATTTTGGTATGTTTAGTAACTCACTTGACAAATCATCAAAAAAATGTGAAATTATCATCATTGGTTGTACTATGAAATACTTGCAGTCAGCCTGTTCTACTAAGGACACACAAGTTACACCTTTAAATTTAGTTTAAAAAAAAAAAAAAGCACCATCACTGAGAGATGTACTGCACAGTACAGTGAATAGAAGGCCAGGATTGAAATCAGAACAGGCCAGACTTAAGCCTTTGAATATTTTGATTGTGTGATCCTGGGCAAGTTACTTAACCCCTCAGTGCCCCAGTAATTATAAGTCTCTAGGTTATAGATTAATGGCTGATCTGCATTGAGAGAGGGAATTACCTTACCAGAAAAATCTATGAAATGATGATATTACAAGTTCAAACCCAAAATAAATATATAATTTCACATTCTTATTAGAAAGAATACCGGGCAATAAGTTATCTATAGTACATGCAATCTAAAATATGAAATCTGAAATTTGTTCAGTTTAAAATATTTTATCTTGTATTTCAGGATCACAAAAATCACATCTTTATTAGCTCTTTCTAACAGTACACACATCATTATATGTTGCTTCCTTTGCAGTTCCTTCTTCAGTCAGAATCTCCTCATACAAATCTAAGCAATTCCTCGATGGTGGGCAGAGTTTGGAAGAATTGTCTGAAACAAAAATTGATAATGTTTGGCTTAACCTATTTGATTGTGCTTAGAAACAACTAAAGTACAATCACAGAATTTTAGGAGGGGGAAGGGAACTTAAAAGGTTATTCAGTCCAATCTTCAGAACACTAAAATGAGTTTGTCAAGTCTGTGAAACAGAAAAGAAAATATCTATAGTCACAAATACTAGTAATAAGAGATTAATTAAAGTGGAGAGTGGGAAGAGATATAAATAGCCAATACACGGGGGAAGTGTGATATGTGCAAAAGGAGAAGCAGAGGCCAAGGGTTGGGTTTTTTCCCCACTGGAACCATATATTTATTAAGCATTTACTACATTTCAGGTACTGGGTTAAATTCTGAGAATACAAATACAAGAAAAAATAAAAAAGTTCTTGTTTCCAAGGAAGTTACACTGCTTTTAAAAAAAACCATTTCCACAATTAACATGCTGCACAAGAAAAATCATATCGAAAAAGAAAAAGAATAAGGAAAAAACCAAGCAAATATTTACAAAAGTGAAAATATTATGGTGATCCACATTCAGTCCTCATAGTCCTCTTTCTGGATGCAGATGGCTCTCTTCATATCAAGTATATTAGTATTGGTCTGAATCATCTCACTGTTGCAAAGAGCCAAGTGCATCAATGTTTATCATCCTATAATCTTGTTGCTATGTACAATGTTCTCTTAGTTCTACTCACTTCACTCAGCATCAGTCCATGATGCTTATCTCCCCAGGCCTCTCTGAAATCATTCTGCTGATCACTTCTTTTAGAACAGTAATATTCCATAACATTCAGCCATTCTCCAACTGATGGGCATATACTCACTTTCCAGGTCCTTGTCACTTCAAAAAGGCCTGCCATAAACATTTTTGCACATGTGGGTCCCTTTCCCTCCTTTATGATCTTTTTGGGATACAAACCCTGTATTGACAGTGCTGGACAATTTGATAGCCCTTTGGGCAAAATTCCCAATTGCCCTCAAGAATGGTTGGATCAATTCACAACTTCACTAACAATGTATTAGTATCCCAGTTTTCCCTCATCCCCCACTACTTTTATCATTATCTTTTCCTGCCATTTTAGTAAATCTGAGAGGTGTGAGATGGTATCTCAGAGTTGTCTTACAATAGTCATTTAGAGCATTTTATCATATGACTAGAAATGGCTTTTAATTTCTTCTTCTGAAAATTGTCAGTTCATATCCTTTGACCATTTTTCAATTGAAGAAAGATTTGTATTCTATAAATTTGAGTCAATTCTCTAAATATTTTAGGAATGAGGCTTTTATCAGAACCTTCAGATGTAAAAATTTTTCCTGTTTTCTGCGGCATTGGGTTTGTTTGTACAAAAACTTTTTAACTATCCTTTGTTCTCGTAACTTGTTTATACTACCATCCTTTATGTTTAAATCATATGAACTCATTTCAAACTAGTTTCTGCCATATTATCTTTCAATTTTCCTAGTAATTCTTGTCAAACAGTGAATTTTTGCCTCAGAAGCTGGAATCTTTGGGTTTACCAAAAACTATTACAGTCTTTGACTGTTTTTCTTGTGAATCTAACCTATTCCACTGATTGACTTCTCTACTTCTTAGCCAATACCAAATGGTTTTGATGATTGCTGCTTTATAATAGTTTTATGCCTGGTATAGCTAGAGGCCAGGGATTCTACCTGGGGCTTGTGGATCTGTAGAAGAAAACCCCAAATAAGGTTACAAAGAGACAGAAAAGACTGAAATGACTAAACAACAATCTGTGTGTGTGTGTGCGCGTGCGCGTGTACATAATATACACACACATAGAACTTAATCTTTATGTCAATGAGCCACAGATAGCCAACAAGGTCCATTACATTTTAAAAGACCTGGAAGAATAACTAATCTATGTTTTATGGCATAAAAAAAATTTTTTTAAGGAGTAATCATACTCAGCTGAAAAATGAGAGACGTTTTCATGGAAGTGGCATCTAAATTAAATCTTAAATTTAGAGGAAGAAATCCATCAGAGGCATAGGAAATAGCACAATCATAATGATGAAAAGGGGGGAAAAAATTTTGGCCAGAAATTGATATAATGTGGCTGAAATATGGAGTAATATGAAATAAAAAAAGGAAAATTAAGACAGAGACCAAATGTGTAAAAACCTTGGATGTATAGGACGGAGGGTTTACTTGGTAAGTAAAAGAATCAGTGAAGCTTTAAGTAAACTAGTTCTATTATCACATCAGAACAATAGGAAAGATTATTTATTTATTTATTTATTTTATTTTTTAGTTCATTTTTCCAAATTATCCCCTCCCTCCCTCCACTCCCTCCCCCCAATGGCAGGTAATCCCATACATTTTACATGTGTTACAATATAACCTAGATACAATATATGTGTGTAAATACCATTTTCTTGTTGCACATTAATTATTAGCTTCCGAAGGTATAAGTAACCTGGGTAGATAGACAGTAGTGCTAACAATTTACATTCACTTCCCAGTGTTCCTTCTCTGGGTATAGTTATTTCTGTCCATCATTGATCAACTGGAAGTGAGTTGGATCTTCTTTATGTTGAAGATTTCCACTTCTATCAGAATACATCCTCATACAGTATTGTTGTTGAAGTGTATAGTGATCTTCTGGTTCTGCTCATTTCACTCAGCAACAGTTGATTTAAGTCTCTCCAAGCCTCTCTGTATTCCTCCTGCTGGTCATTTCTTACAGAGCAATAATATTCCATAACCTTCATATACCACAATTTACCCAACCATTCTCCAATTGATGGACATCCATTCAACTTCCAGTTTCTAGCTACAACAAAAAGAGCAGCCACAAACATTTTGGCACATACAGGTCCCTTTCCACTCTTTAGTATTTCTTTGGGATATAAGCCCAGTAACAGCAATGCTGGGTCAAAGGGTATGCACAGTTTGACAACTTTTTGGGCATAGTTCCAAATTGCTCTCCAGAATGGCTGGATTCTTTCACAACTCCACCAACAATGTATCAGTGTTCCAGTTTTCCCACATCCCCTCCAACATTCATCATTATTTGTTCCTCTGACAGGTGTATAGTGGTATCTCAGAGTTGTCTTAATTTGCATTTCTCTGATCAGTAGTGATTTGGAACACTCTTTCATATGAGTGGAAATAGTTTCAATTTCATCATCTGAGAATTGTCTGTTCATATCCCTTGACCATTTATCAATTGGAGAATGGTTTGGTTTCCTATAAATCAGGGTCAGTTCTGTATATATTTTGGAAATGAGACGTTTGTCAGAACCTTTCTTTTTAAAAATATTTTCCCAATTTGTTACTTCCCTTCTAATCTTGTTTGCATTAGTATTGTTTGTATAGAAACTTTTTAGTTTGATGTAATCAAAATCTTCTATTTTGTGATCAATAATGATCTCTAATTCTCCTCTGGTCATAAATTCCTTCCTCCTCCACAGGTCTGAGAAGTAGACTATTCTCTGTTCCTCTAATCTATTTATGATCTCATTCTTTATGCTTAAATCATGGACCCATTTTGATCTTATCTTGGTATATGGTGTTAAGTGTGGGTCCATATCTAATTTCTGCCATACTAATTTCCAGTTTTAGGAAAGATTATTTAAGCAAAAGTATAAAGGATGACTCAGAAAGCACAGACCACAGAAAAAGAGACTATAAGAAGAGTATAAGATTGAAATTTTTAACAAAGTAGAAAAAAGGAAATGCAAATAATTTGGAATTTCTTGAATCTATGTATGGTCTCTTTTTATCCTGCTTCTGTGAATTATGTTGTTTATGGTATTTGTAGGGGAAGATAGTTACTATAGAGGTAAATCCAACAGGAATAAGTATCTGATTGGATGTCTTGAATACGGTAAAGGGAAGAGTCAAACATAAAATTGAAGTAATAAGTAAAATTGTAAAAAAGTAAAAGATAAAATTAAAGTAATAAGCCTAGGTGACTAGCAGAATTGTAATACCATCAAAACAAGAATTTTTTTTCCTTTTTGATCTGATTTTTCTTATGCAGCATGATAAATGTGCAAATTTTTTAGAAACACTGGATTACTTGCTGTCCAGGGGAGGGGAGTGGGGGAAGAAGGAGAAAGACTTGAACAAAGAGGTTTTGCAAGAGTTAATGTAGAAAATCACCTTTGCATGTACTTTAAAAAATAAAAAGCTATTACCCTTTATCTAAAAAAAAAAAAAAAAAAAAAAAAAAAAAAAAAAAAAAGTTAGGAAGAAAAAACAGCAATATTGAAGAATAAATGAATAAGGTAAAATGAGAAACTTGATTAGATAGCCTCAATCTTCATATAGGAAAAAGAAAAGAAAAAAAAATTCCTTAAATTGGTGAATAAAAAAAAAATTAGGGGTTTGAGAGAAAATAAAAGATTTGAAATAGCTGTAGTAGAAATTGTGATATTTGATAAGAAATTAATACGAAGTTGTTTAAAAATATCTACATTTGTAATGATGAATGTTGGAGGACATGTGGGAAAACTGGGACACTGACACATTGTTGGTGGAGTTGTGAAAGAATCCAGCCATTCTGGAGAGCAATTTGGAACTATGCCCAAAAAGTTATCAAACTGTGCATACCCTTTGATCCAGCCATACTACTACTGGGCTTATATCCCAAAGAAATACTATAGAAGGGAAAGGGACCTGTATGTGCCAAAATGTTTGTGGCAGCTCTTTTTGCTGTAGCTAGAAACTGGAAGTTGAATGGATGCCCATCAATTGGAGAATGGTTGGGTAAATTATGGTATATGAAAGTTATAGAATATTATTGCTCTGTAAGAAATGACCAGCAGGATGAATTCAGAAAAGTTTGGAAAGACTTACATGAACTGATGCTGAGTGAAATGAACAGAACCAGAAGATCGCTATACACTTCAACAACAATACTATATGAAGATATATTCTGATAGAAGTGGATATCTTCAACATAAAGAAGATCCAACTCACTTCCAGTTGATCAATGATGGACAGAAATAACTACACCCAGAGAAGGAACACTGGGAAGTGAATGTAAATTGTTAGCACTACTGTCTATCTACCCAGGTTACTTATACCTTCGGAATCTAATAATTAATGTGCAACAAGAAAACGGTATTTACACACATATATTGTATCTAGGTTTTATTGTAACACATGTAAAATGTATGGGATTGCCTGTCATCAAGGGGAGGGAATGGAGGGAGCGGAGCATAATTTGGAAAAATGAATACAAGGGATAATATAAAAAAAATTACTCATGCATATATACTGTGAAAAAAAAATTCTAAATAAAAATTAAAAAAAAAAAAATCTACATTTGTAATGGTCCCAAGCTGCATGATTTGCTCCAGCAGTACTTGGAAATGAGAGTAGAAGTTACAAAAATAAATTAACAACTACAGAGGAATGAAGTTCCATTCGCAAAAATGACATACAGTTAAATGGGATAAAAATTCAAGAATGAAGGTGATATCGTACTGATATAATAGAAAGTGTGAATATCAATATAATTTAAATAGTTTTCACTTATATTATTTGTAATTCAAAAGTTGCAGAGATTCACTGGGCTGTTTTCCCATACTCAACCTGAACCTGTATTTTTTTTTTTTATTTTTTATAGTATTTCACTATCTTCTCTGTTAATTGTCACTTCTTACTACTGTCATGTTTTCTTACATCTAGTCAGATCTACTTTGTCCCAACCCACTAAATTAGTGCTATAATGTGGTACACCAGAGAACTAAGCTTGTCAAAACTATTTATAAATTAAAGATAAATGGAATTTAAAAGAAAGTATGAATTTCAGGGAATGTGCTCTGAGAAGTAAATTCTAGCTACCTAAAGGCTATTTTTTAAACTTATGTTTAGTTCTAAATCTTTGTACATAGTTGGTATTGTCAATTAGGCAACCCCACCTTGTAAAGAGTTACAAATAGCAATTATTTTTGCAGGCTAATGAAATCTGAATGTAACTAAGTTCATAGACCATAGAAACAAAGAATTAGATTTGGAAGAAAACTTTAAAGACAAGTCATAATAAACCAATATTCCAAAGAGATTAAAGAAAAAAGAAAAAGTCCTAAATATACAAAATTATTTATAACAACTCTCTTTGTTGTTGGAAAGAACTGGAATCCAAAGAGGTGTCCATCAATTGAAGACTAGCTGAATAAAGTAGAATATAACTAATGTAATACTAATGTTCTATAAATAATGAAAGAGATTGTTTCAGAGAACACCTAAGAATACTTTTATGAAATAATGCAGAGAAAAGTACAGACAACTAGGACTATAATTTGTAATATAATATCAGTATTCTAAAAGTAAACAATTTTGGAACCCTTTAAGAGCTTTGATCAATACAACAATCAACCATGAAACGATGATGAAGGATGCTCCTGGCAAAGATGGGGACTATTATGGAGAATGAGACATACATTCTGGAAATAACCAATGTGGGAATTTGTTTTTCCTGTTTATGTTTATTTGTTATAAGAGTTTATATTTTTCTTTTTTTTGGGGGGGGGGAGATAAGAGGAGAAGAAGAGAAAAAAATCTTTGACAATTGAAAAAATGAAATAGAATTTAATTTTTGGAAATTGTAAATTAAAGTCATCAACTACAACTTCCTAATTTTTCAGATAAAGAAAATAAAGCTTAAAGAAATTAAATGACTAGATGATTTCAGAAAATCTTGGATAGGATAAACTGTTGCAGAGTGAAATGAAAAGAATCAAAAGAACAATGATAACGACAATCTGTCATTTAAAAAAAAAGGAACAAATTATTCAAGAGCAATTCATGTGCATGACTTAGATAAGGAGCTGAAACTCATGTGTTACAGATTAATATAAATGGATCTAAAAAAATGTATTTTATACTTTGAACTTACCAGTTAGAGTATTATCTAGCCCAGCATAAATATCCAACGAACTTTCATCATTATTCTTAAGAGGAGAAGCTGCAAGAAAAAAAAAAAAAAAAAAAAAGCAATATGTAGTCAAAACTTTACCTTTCAATAATCCTACAGTACAAAGTTAGAGCAATTCTCTACAATGAAAAAGGTTATAAAGAAAAAAAATCTGTCAGTTAAAAGAGGAGACAACTTTAATCCCAATGCAGACACCAGAAAGGCTTTCTTATGAACCCATCTGCCTCTGATTTATATGTTAAAGAATTTACTTATTAAAATTTTTTGGAAAGCGGTATGAAGAAAGTATAATTAAGAATATCATATATTGGATAGAGCTTGCTAAATTATTACAATTCTTTACAAACAAGTAAAATATGTAGAAGAAAAGGAAAACCATACAGATTGCTTGGAATGTCATAAAAATTGTGAAGTTATAGCTAAATTTTGGCCTAAATTCTTCTTGATTTTTGTTCATTTCCATATTAACATTTTAAAAGCTTTCAGTCCTATGTTTTTAGGAGTTTTAGTTAAAAAAAAGGGGGGGGGGGAAGAAACATTCTTTACAGGTAAAAATCCTGGTATGATTAATTCTTTAAGATATACACAGTGATGTCATAGTAGATATTAGCAACTAATTGACAATGAAATCATTAGAAGATTAGAAGAAATTAAACACAAAAATAAAGGTTCTATATATACCAAAAATAAAATATTCACAGTAGTACATATTGTGATAGCAAAGAACTGGTAACTATATAGATGCCCAACATTGGGGAATGGCTAAACAAATTATTGTAAATTAATGTACAGAATATCATTGCTACAAAAGAAAGGAAAAGTGCTTAATGTGAGGTTTCAGAGGAAAACTGATAGAAACTTAATGTTATTTGGTGGCCAAAAATAAAATAAAGCTGTGGAAAGTTCTACTGGATCATTTACTAAAGAGAAAGTTCTTTATAATTTCAGAGTGTAAAAACCTAAAACTTACATGGTAATTTGGCCCAAAGAATGCACTGATGTTTTGCAGGATTGTTCTTAATATTGTTGAAACAGCATTCCTATACAGAACTATTTATTTCTAATATTTGATTTAACAGCATTTAACTATACTGGTTTTTAATGCTCCCAAATTCTGATCGAGATCTTAGTATACAAAAAAAGAAAGTTTATATACAAACAATACTAAAAAATTATGTTAATATTACTAATAATAAAGTTGTTTTTTTCTATTTGAAATTTTTATTATTTACTTTCATTAATTCCCCCACTAAGTCCTTTACTAAAAATGCTACTTAAGTTTTTACATAAATATACATATATGCAAAATACATTCAATTTTAACAAATAACAATTACAAAGTTGTCAATGAGTCAAAACTGATCATTTCAAAATATACATCAAAAAGTACAAATATGAGTTTTCAAATAAAAATACTCAGTAACTTTGTAATAAAAAAACAGTATTTCAGAAAAATAGATTAACTGTTGGATTTTCTTACCCAAGAGGACATCAAATAAATCTGTTCTTTCACCATTTTCATCATCCGCTGCCATGATTCTAATCACCTTTGATGTTCCCCATCTATAATTGTTAAAAGAATATGTTTTGATTGATGAAATTAATTGTTCATAATCCAGGAAATATAGTTTTCAAGTTTATATATAGTAGTAAATTTCAAAAATTTAGTTTAAGGAGGCACTGAACCCACTACCTAATGCACATCAAATCATTAATTATATAACTTAAGATAAAATTTTACTTTTAGAGTAGCATTTCACCTTTTATGGACAAAAGACAAAACTGGGGGAGAAGCACCATTGTTAAATTTGACAATATTCTTAAGCCTTACAAATAATAACACATATTTATATATTTCTCTACTACAAAGTATTATACAAATATGTAGGTGATAAATAAATGTTTTCACAAGAGAGTATTAACAAACAAAAAAAAAATCAGACCATAATCCTATGAACAACCACAATTTCTTTTTTTATTAATTTACTTTTTTTAATTTTATAATTATAAAAATTTTTTGACAGTATATATGCATGAGTAATTTTTTTAATAACATTATCCCTTGTATTCATTTTTCCAAATTTTCCCCTCCTTCCCTCTACTCTCTCCCCTAGATAACAGGCAATCCCATTCGTTTTACATGTGTTACAGTACAACCTAGATACAATATATGTGTGTAAATCCAATTTTCTTGTTGCACGTTAAGTATTAGATTCCAAAGGTATAAGTAACCTGGGTAGGTAGACAGTAGTGCTAACAATTTACATTCACTTCCCAGTGTTCCTTCTCTGGGTATAGTTGTTTCTGTCCATCATTGATCAACTGGAAGTGAGTTGGACCTTCTTTATATTGAAGGTATCCACTTCGATCAGAATACATCTTCATACAGCATTACAACCACAATTTCAAAGTGAAACATGCTACTTACAATACTTAGAAAGTAATGGTGTCGGGGCAGCCAGGTGGTGCAGTGGATAGACCACCAGCTGTGAAGTCAGGAGGACCTGAGTTCAAATCTGGACTCAGACACTTAACACTTCTTTGCTGTGTGACTCTGGGCAAGTCACTTAACCCCAACTGCCTCAGCAAAAAAAAGCAAAAAAAAAAAAAAAAAAAAAAGTAATGGTATCAGGGTGCATGTCCAAAAGGTATTTGTTTTGCTTGACCACATGTGTTTGTTATTATTTTCCCCAACACAGGAGGAATAAAGTGAAAGATATTTTTGTCAACAAAATAGTTAAAATAGAGGGTGGAAAATTGTTAGTGTTCTAAAATATAATATGAAATCAAAGAAATTATCCCTATGGAAGCATTTTGTGATGTAATGACTGACAGATCCCAATAACACTTTCTATTTTAAGATTCATTCTCCAAATAATCACATTAATTTTACTAATGTTTTCTAATGTTTTTCCGGTTTTCTCAGCACTTTTTTGTGGCACATAAGAGTACTTTCAGCAATAGTTGTCATTTTAAGAGTTTATAAAACACTACATTTTCCTTGCTTCTGCATGTTGCACACATAATCCCTAGAATAATGAGACATGGTAGGTACTTCTAGAAGTACCTTTCCTACTTTTTTTCATAGTTCTCTTGAGACTCCTGGCTTTTCTCTTCCTCTACATCAATGGTATCAAACTCAAATAGAAACAACTGCTTATAGGATACACACTGAATTAGAAAACCACAAATTAACATTATCTATTTGCATTTTTATTTATTGTTAAGTATTTCTAAATTATACTTTAGTTTAGTTGTTTAGTTTTTGGGGTTTTTTGCGGAGGCAATTGGGGTTAAGTGACTTGCCCAGGGTCATGTAGCCAGGAAATGATAAGTGTCTGAGACCAAATTTGAACTCAAGTCCTCCTGATTTCAGAACTGGTACTCTATCTATTATACCAAATAGCTGGCTCCACTTTAATCTTAATTACAATTTAATCCCAGCTATATTCTAGCAGTTTAGGCCCAAATTTGATACCTCTGCTCTATATAATCTTTGTTTCCCCTACCCTGGTTCTTTTTTTTATTATTTAACTTTTATTAATAATTTTATAATTATAACTTTTTTTTTGACAGTACATATGCATGGGTAATTTTTTTTACAACATTATCCCTTGCACTCCCTTCAGTTCCAAATTTTCCCCTCCTTCCCTCCACCCCATCCCCTAGAGGGCAGGCAGTCCCATACATGTTACATATGTGATAGTATATCCTAGATACAAATATGTGTGCAGAACCAAATATCTTGTTGCACAGGAAATATTGGATTCAGAAGGTAAAAATAACCTGGGAAGAAAATAATCCTTTGACAGGCTGAATAATAAAGCACAATAAATAAGTAAATAAGTAAAATAATTTAAAAATAATTCTTTTTTTTTTTTACCATAATACATGGATTGAACTATAAGTAAATATATTTCTCTTAATTATTTAAGCCTTTATTTCTGTAAAACTTAATTTGTAACTATACTCATATGGTTGCTCAGTATCTTTTATTAAGTGAACTCCTAAATATTTTACATATGCCAGAGTTATTTTGAATGTAATTTCTCTTATGTTTTCCTGCTGGGTTTCAGTGGTAATATAGAGAAAAGCTGATGAAAAATATGGATTTATTTTACATCCTACCACATTATTGAAGTTTTTCAATTATTTCTAAATGTTTAAGGATCTTCATGCAATAAACTGCCATATCATCTGCAAAAAGTCATTGTCTAGTTGTTCCCTATATTTATTTCTTCAAAATACTTTTTTTTTGTTTCATTCCCATGATCTGGCATTGATATACTAACAGATATCTTTGATTTTGGCATCTGTCCATTACATATATTGTTGGGCTTTGATTTTAAATAGCTAGCATGTATTTATTTATGTATATGCTTTTTCATTTTGCAAGAGAAATGGGTGTCAAAAAATGTTATAATTATAAAATTAATTTTTAAAAAAATTTTAAATATATTAATCTCAAATCCCATCTTTATAACTATTCCTTTTCATTATTATTAGCTTCCTTCTAAGATTATCTCTCATTTATACATTACTCATCTTTGTTTTGTACATAACTGTTTGCATGTTGTCTTCCACCACTAGAAAGTTAGGTCCCTGAAAGTAAGGACCATGTTTCTAACCTTTCTTTGTATCCCAAGTAGTTGCTACTGAATATATCACATAACAGGTGTTTATTTATTGCTAATGATTGACTGGCCCTTCTTTTAACTCTGCATAAATCTTTATATTTCAAGTGTTTTTCTTGGAGCCAGATAGCAGCCCTCTTTAATTTTATGGATGAATTCATCCCAATCACATGCAAAATTCTGACTATTAATGTACATTTCCTTACATTCTATACTCATGTGGCTCTTTTATCCTTATATTCATTGCCACACTTTATAAAGAAGTTAGTAACAAGAATTTACTCAACAATAACAAGCAATTGTAGGAAATTTCTCTAATAAGGGTCACATTTCTACAACACAGAAGGAAATGATTTAAACTTATAAGAATAAGAGCCATTCCCCAATTGATAAATGGTCAAAGAGTAAGAATAAATAGTTTTCATATGAAAAAATTGGTTCACATCACTAATAGAGAAATATTTATTAAAAAAAACAAAACAAACAAACAAACAAACAAAAAAAAACTCTTTAAGGTTCCACCTTAAAGCCCATCAGATTAACAAGAATAAAAAAAGAAAAGTGGAAAAAAAAAAAAAAAGGAGGGGCTGTGGAAAAAGATTCATCGATATACAGTTGGTAGAGCTATAAACTGGCACAGCCATTTTGAAAAGCAATTTAGAACCAGGTCAAAATGCTATTAAACTGTGCCTACTCTTTGACCCTAAGAAAGGATCAAGAAATCTTTAGTTGAAACAACTTGAGATCCTCTTGGACCTATCAAGGAGCAAAAAGGAGGAATAAAAAGATATGAAAGATTCAGAAAAAAAACCCAAAGATGAACATTATCAGAAATATAGAAAACAATCCTAAAGCCAAAAACTTACCAGAGTTGCCTTTTCCTATTAAACTTATTTTTAAACCAGAAAATGTTTTAAATTCATATTTTATATTTATGTTAGCTACAACATCAATATTATTTTTTATCTTACCACAATTGTGAAAAAATATTTCAACAAGTTAAATAGTAAAAAAAAAAAATTTTTTTCAGTTTTCATTGGTTCATCTAACAAAGTTTGAATTTTTTAGTCTTATATCCAATGTCAAACATGGCTTTAATATACATTTCCATCCTTATCTTCTAAAACTCTTCAAATAGCTATTCTCCAGTCCCATTGGACTGTTTGCTATTTCCCAATATGTCCTGCGCATTTTCACTTCTGAGCTTTTGCTCACAATGTTCCTTAAGTCAGCAGGGAACAAAGACTAACAGAGTAGGGTATGGAAGTACCACATTAAATGTTTTTTTAAAAAATGCTTTTTGTATCTCTACCTCTGCCTGTCAAGAATATCCTGCAAAATCCAGCTCAAACAGTATCATTTGCTTCATGAAATCATTCCTCACCTTCTCCATTACTGAAGAGCTGAAACATTGTTTATGTTTCTGATATTTATGCAAAAAGAAACTCAGTAACATAATTTAGAATATTGTCATCCCCTAAATGAGTGCACATCTCCTAAAGAAGTCCTGTTATTCATCTTTGAAATCCTCCATAATGTCTGCCACAGTGAATCAAAGCTTGAAATACTGTTAATAAAAAGCTATCTAGAAAACAAGTGACAGAATCATTATTATTGCTGCTATGATTTTAGAAAGCATCCTGGAATTATGCTCAAGAAGTTGTCAAACTGTGTTATTCTCTGACTTAACAGTACCACTACTAAGCTGAAACTTCTAAAGTGATCACATAGAGAAGACCCATAAGCACAAAAATATTTATAATCACTCTTTTTGTGGTAGCAAATGAGGAAAATGGCTAAACAAGTTATGCTATATGGTCTGATATATAGGATAGATAGGAAACGGATTCAAATATATTAAGAACAAAAGTCATTAACCCAAACAATAGGTCTCAGAGGAAGAAATTCAGGGCTATGAACGGCCATATAAAAATTGCTGCAAATCACTAATCACAAAGGAAATACAAATTAAAAGCACTCAAGATCCAACTCATGTTCAAAATCCAAGCTGATAAGGATGACCCCTTCCCCCCCCAAAAAAAAATGATGGTTGCCAGAAGAACTGTATGAAAATAGGTATACCAATGTACTATTGGCAGACCTGTGAATTGATCCAGATTTTCTGAAAAGTAATCTGGAACTAAATCATACAAAAAGTATAAAGTGGTACAAAAAAGACACATCTTTCTGAATTCAAATATGACCTCAAACACATACTAGCTATGTGATCCTGGAGAAGTTTTTTAACCCTGCTTGTCTACGTTTCCTCATCCATAAAATGAGTTGAAAGGGAAAGAGAAAACCAGTAACTTTGCCAAGAAAATCCCATGATAAATTATAAAGAGTCAGACACTAGCTATATGACTCTGGGCAAATCACTTAATCCCAATTGCCTCAGCCCAAAAAAAAAAAAAAAAAAAGAGAGAGAGACAGACAGAGAGAGACAGAGAGACAGAGAGAGAGAGAGAGAGAGAGAGAGAGAGAGAGAGAAATACAACTAAACAATAACTATCCAAAAAATCACAAAACTGTGGTACTTAAATTAAATTAGATAGCCTAGCTATATCAATACTAGACTTATAGCCCAAAGAGATCTAAGAAAGAGGGAAAAAATCTATATGAATAAAAAATATCTATTGTCCCTCTTTTTGTAGTGCCAAAGGTAGGTTATCTATGAATTGGGGTAAAAGCTGAACAAGTTATAGTCTATGAATATCACTACATCTTAAGAGATAAAGTGACAGTTTCAGAAAAACCAGGGAAGGTACATATGAAACTCAAATTTTCCAAAAATGAACCCATCATCTTTCTCCATAAACTTTTTCCTCTTCCTTCTGCCTTATTTTACAGAAGGAGCTACCATCTTTCTGGTGTCCTTAGATTCATAATCTTAGTATTATCCCAAACTTCTCATGTTCCTTCATTCCACATATCCAAATCAGTTGTCAAATCCAATCAGTTCCCACTTTCACATCTTACATCCCGCTCCTTCTCCCCACAGGTACTTTTGTTTAAGCCTTCTCCAACTCTCCCCAGATTTTTACAACAGCTTATTAATTTGATTTCCCTAACTCAAGTCAACTTCACTATTTAGCTTTCAAAGTTTTATATATATACTTATATATACTGACCCCAGCCTACCTTTCCAGGCTCATTCAAAATTACTTGCCCTCTCAGGCAACTGGTCTTCCCTCTTTTTCTTATACATGATATCCACACCTCCATCACTGGCTTTTCCTATGCCTCTAACATACTCCTTTTTTCCCTTCTGTCTCAGAGTCCATCCTTTAAGATGAAGCTGAAGCACCATCTCAACATCATGTCTTTCTTGATATTTTTAACTATTTGTGCCTCATCTCCCCAACTACCTTCTATTTAACCCCTTTGAAATCAATTGTATTTAACTTTACATGTAGGATGCATGTATTTAATATGTGCTTGCCTCCCCAAGTGGCATGTAAACTCTTTGGGAGTAGAGTTCATCTTAGAGATAATTCTATTCTAGGTACTTGGAATTTCAGTATCTAGCACAGTTCTTAGCATATAACAGGCATTTTAAAAATGTCTGTTGATTGACTATGATTATTTGCCAGGCATCAAGCTTGATCAATGGTTTCAAAGGAAATTATGCTAACAAGTCCTATTCTGAGCTTCACTATGGAATAAAGGTTGCTATTTCTCAAAAGCTATCCCAGAGGTATGTGCTACTAAATGAGGTACCAAAATATCAAACCATAAATCCCAGAGAGCTCTTGTTCAAAGGCTAATATCTACCTGAGAATAACTACTACATGATGAATTTTAGGGATACAGCAATTCATGACAGAATATAAATGCAATCAATTAATAAGGTCTGCAAATTATACTTAATACTACCTAACTCATAGAGTTAGAATCAAATGAGCAATAAGCTTTTTGAAAACTATAACATTAAATCAGTATCTACTTTATTACTAATATTACAGGAGCTATGTGATGAGAAGTCAAATATTTGCAAATAAGGTATTGTATGAGTAATAGCTCTATAGCCATGCTTAACACAAGATACATCTTAGACTGTAGGAAAAGTTTCTCAAACTGTCTGAAATAGCTAGAATATCTCTCTAAGCAGTGTATGTAATCTCCCTTTTTTTTATTAACTTCAAGAAAATGACATTGACACACTTTCTTGGAATGACATAACTGAAGTCTCACAGTTCAAAACTCCTCAACTGTGACTGGGGAACTTTCATAGACAACTCACCCAGCATTTATTCCCTTTTCTTCTCTTGTTCAGTAGGAATTTTACCAGTGCTCCTTGCTCTCATATTAAAGATGACTTGGATACTTCTTACTGCACACCAACAGACAGGAAAGCATTCTTCAAAAATCACTGTTAATAGCACCTACCTAACAAGGTTGTTATAAGATCAAATGAGATGTACCTTTAGCAAAGATGCACGATACAAAATAAACCCACATAACTTCAGCATTCTTATATACCGCTAACAAAATCCAATAGTTAGCGTTACACAGAGAAATTCCATTTAAAGTAAGTACTGATACTATAAAATATTTGGGAATCTATCTGCCAAGGGAAAGTCAGGAACTATATGAGCAAAACTACAAAACATTTTCTATACAAATAAAGTCGGATCTAACCAATTTGAAAAATATTAAATGCTCTTGGATAGGGCCAGCAAATATAATAAAGATGACAATACTACCTAATCTATTTATTTAGTGCTATACCAATCAGACTCCCCCAAAACTATTTTAATAACCTAGAAAAAATAACAACAAAATTCATCTGGAAGAACAAAAGATCAAGACTTTCAAGGAACTAATGAAAAAAAAAAAAAAAGAAAAAAAAACAAATGAAGGTGGCCTAGCTGTACCAGATCTAAAATTAAATTATAAAGCAGCGGTTACCAAAACCATTTGGTATTGGCTAAGAAATAGACTAGTTGATCAGTGGAATAGGTTAGATTCAAAAGGCAAAATAGTCAATAACTTCAATAATCTAGTGTTTGGCAAACCCAAAGACCCCAGCTTTTGGGATAAGAATTCACTGTTAGACAAAAACTGCTGGGAAAATTGGAAATTAGTATGTCAGAAACTAAGACATTGACCCACAAAACACCATACACCAAGATATGGTAAAAATGGGTTCATGATCTAGGCATAAAGAATGAAATTATAAATAAATTAGAACACAGGATAGTTTATCTCTCAGACCTGTGGAAGAGGAAGGAATTTGTGTCTAAAGAAGAACTAGGGATCATTATTGATCACAAAATAGAAAATTTTTATTATATCAAAATAAAAAGCTTTTGTACAAACATAACTAATGCAGACTAGATGAGAAAGGAAGCAATAAACTGGGAAAACATTTTTACAGTCAAAGGTTCTAATAAAGGGCTCATTTCCAAAATATATAGAGAATTGACTCTAATTTATAAGAAATCAAGCCAATCTCCAATGGTCAAAGGATATGAACAAACAATTTTCAGATGAAGAAATTGAAACTATTTCTAGCCATATGAAAAAATGCTCCAAGTCAGTATTAATCAGAGAAATGCAAATTAAGACAACTCTGAGATACCATTACATGCCTGTCAGATTGGCTAAGATGACAGGAAAAGATAATGCTGAATGTTAGAAGGGATGTGGGAAAACTGGAACACTGATACATGGTTGGTGGAATTGTAAATACATCCAGCCATTCTGGAGAACGATTTGGAACTATGCTCAAAAAGTTATCAAACTGAGCATACCCTTTGATCCAGTAGTGATATTACTGGGCTTATATCCCAAAGAGATCTTAAAGGGAAAGGGACCTGTATGTGCAAGAATGTTTGTGGCAGCCCTCTTTGTAGTGGCCAGAAACTGGAAACTAAGTGGATGCCCATTGATAGGAGATTGGGTGAATAAATTGTGGTATATGAATGTTATGGAATATTATTGTTCTGTAAGAAATGATCAGCAGGATGATTTCAGAAAGGCCTGGAGAGACTTACATGAACTGATGCTGAGTGAAATGAGCAAGACCAGGAGATCATTATATTCTTCAACAATAACAACAATACTATATGGTGATCAATTCTGATGGACAAGGCCCTCTTCAACAGTGAGATGAACCAAATCAGCTCCATTTGTTCAATAATGAAGAGAACCAGCTACACCCAGTGAAAGAAATCTGGGAAATGAGTGTGAACCCTCTCTATTTTTGTCTGCCTGCATTTTTGATTTCCTTCACAGGTTAATTGTACATTATTTCAAAGTCTGATTCTTCTTGTGCAGCAAAATAACTGTATGGACATGTATTATATTTAACATATATTTTAACATATTTAACATGAATTGGTCTACCTGCCATCTGGGGGAAGGGTGGGGAGAAGGAGGAGAAAAATTGGAACAAAAAGTTTTGCAATTGTCAATGCTGAAAAATTACCCATGCATATATCTTGATGTAAATAAAAAGCTATAGCAAAAAAAAAAAAAAAAAAAAAAAATTTTAACATTGGAAAAAAAAGATCAAATGAGATGATATATATAAGAACTCTGCAAACCTTAAAATTCTACATAAACATTATCCATGATTGTTAATATAAAGAAGCAGCATTTCAGAATCAACTAATTTACAAAAAAAACAAAAAACAAAAAAAACCCAACAACAATATTGTACCTAAGTTTACAACTAAGTTTCATGTTTCCACAAGGATGATCAGGAACTAAATTATTATATTAAATACATAAAGGATAAGATGAAAACTGCACAATTTTAATGTTACATCTATTTGCATGTAATTCTTTATGAAAAATACCTTTGATGAAGTCCGATTCTTTTTGTAAAGCAAAACAATTATTTGGACATGTATACATATATTTTATTTAATTTATACTCTAACATATCTAACATGTATTGGTCAACCTGCCATGGGGGGGGAGGGGGAGAGAGCAGAGAAAAAATTAGAACAAAAGGTCTGGCCAAATAAATAAATAAATGGGGGGGAGCAAAAGCTCCTCCAAAACTTATCACAGACATGTTAAAGTTAAACCAAAAACTTTCATTGGAAACAAATGTATATAATAAATCCAGATATAACTCTTTAAAGAGGGTATGGTCACCACTGACCCACAAATCTGAGACCTCCCTACTTTCCTACATAACTCCATTATGCTTCAATCAAACATCTGCACTCTGAAACATTCTTTAAACTGGAAGGAATGCCTTTCCTCTGTTGTATTCCTCAAAATATTTTAATATCCAAATCAAATGCCATCTTTCTCTACAAAGCTTTGGATTCTTTCCTTCCTGTCCTACCTTTAGTCCACAAGGCTTTCCTCCTACAGAC
Source organism: Sminthopsis crassicaudata (assembly GCF_048593235.1). NCBI lineage: Eukaryota > Metazoa > Chordata > Mammalia > Dasyuromorphia > Dasyuridae > Sminthopsis > Sminthopsis crassicaudata. The sequence continues at coordinate 221,104,663 of NC_133620.1, forward strand.
AAGGCACACTTGGAGATTGCACTAAAGATATATAGCATAGATTTGTTTCTGGAGAAATGTGGTGGGATGGCTAGAGAGACCATTTAAAAGTTACAAAAGCATTAAATTCAAGTTCTGCCTAAGTAAGAAGTAGCATGACCCCTTGGACCAGTTACTCAATTTTTCAGTGCCTCAGGCAACTCTCTAGTTGAAAATTACAATAGGCAAGGCCAAATGATTAAATGGAAAGGTAGTGTTCCTTCACTACACCTACAAAATCACAGGTCCATAAAATCAAATCTTATCTCAATCATTTTCTCATTCTGTAAATCACACAATTTTAGACTTGTATGTGCATGTATGTGTATATGTATGTATACACATAAATATATGCATACATGTGCATATATCCACACATGCATATACATGTTTCATATAAGTACTCATACATTGGTATGTACATAATCTTACTTCAGCCTTTTTCTAATTCGATAAATCACACGATTTTATATACTTGTGTATGTGTACATACCCATACATGTATGTACATACATACACATACTTCTATGTATACTCATATACATGCATATTTCCTATTATATTATAAACTCCATTAAGAAAGGGACTGTAAGTTCCAGTAGATCAATGATGGACAGAAACAGCTACACCCAGAGAAGGAACACTGGGAAGTGAATGTAAACTGCACTATTGTCTTTCTATCCAGGTTACTTTTACCTTAGGAATCAAATTCTTACCGTGCAACAAGAAATTTGGTTTTATACACATATATATGTGTTACAGTATAACATTTAACATGTATGGGATTGCCTGTCATCTAGGGGAAGGCATGGAGGGAGGGGAAATTTTGGAAAAGTGAATACAAGGGATAATGTTGTTAAAAAAAAAAAAATTACCCATGCATATATACTGTCAAAAAAAATCATAATTATAAAATTAATTTTAAACAAGAAAGGGACTATATTATCTACACTTTCTCAGACCCAATGCCCAATACACCAAGCGTTGTTTCACTATATGAATAAAATCACAAGTCTGTCTATAAAATTAAATCTTGGGCTTTCGTGTTTACACATATGTTATTTCATTTGCGAGGTGGATATTATTTGATAGGCATGTATGTGTGATATCCCTATTATATGAAAAATTCCATAATGACAAGGACTCTACTATTTACAATTTCTCGAGCCCAGCACAATACTTTTGTCTACATTAGGCTCAGTCGAATATATGCATTTAACTAAAACTAATGGAAAAGATGAGATTGTATTAGATTGTTTTCCGAGGAATGTTCCGACTCCAAAATGCTGAGATCCTCATCCCCTTTTCTCAGACAGCCCCTAGGATGGAATTCCCTCAGGAAACTGAAGTACCAGACGAAGGCACGTGCAATTACCCCGGCTTGGGCTTCCCCTCACTCCCCACCCCCTGCCCCAAGTCAAACATCCAGAGCCCCCCGGTCCCAGGCTCCGCCCTGAGACTGTTCAACTAAGTAGGAGGGCGCTGGATGACTGAAGGTTGGAGAGGGCGCCCGGAAGAGGCCCCGAGCCGGGGTCTGTCAGACGCCCAGCTCCCCACACTAGGGATCCGAAGCTCGCGCTGCGGGGGCGAAGGGTTCCCTCAAGAGGAGGCTGGAGGGGGAACGGTTACCTGCAGGTTCCGGGGTCAGCCAGACAGGCGCGGCCCCTCCCCCAACCTCCCCCCACCAGTCCCGACTATTGTGGCCGAACCCTCGGCTCGCCCCCTCAGCGTCCGGCGTATCCGCCGCTCCCCGCCCTTCCCCCGTCCTCTGGCGCGCCAACTGCCCTCCCCACCGCACAGTGTTTCTCCCTTCCCCTGGCAAAAGGGCAGGTGGGCAGCACCGGACGCCCAGGAGACTCACCCGATCCCCTGCCCCCGGTCAGCAGCCCAAGATCTTCTCCCGACGCCGCCGTCTTGCTGGCCTCTCCACCAATGCTAGCAGCCTCTCAGAGGACGGAGGCGGGATTCGGAGCCCAGAACCAATCGTAGAAGACGTAAGGCACGTTCGTGGGGCACGTACTTATTTCCCGCCTCTGGAAGGGGAAAAAACAGAGTTGGCGCGAAACTTGGGGGCTGACTATCACCTGCAAGCCCGCAAATGTCAATATTGTAAAAGAAAGGGGCGGGGCCTGGACTGGAAGGAAAGGGGCGGGGCCTGAAGCAGCCGGGATGGGGAAAGCAGAAAGCGAAAGTTAATAACGGAACGGGTCATCCTGCTCTAACTGGTTTGTGACCCAAAGGATCCCGGACCACACCGACAAACATCTCGAGAGGCCTATTTGAACAAATCCAATCTGGCCGTTATCGAGAAGTCTAAGCCACTCATGCTAATTCAATCAACCAGCATTTCGAATTTCCTGTTAATAACCTACTATTTTCCGGGCACTACTCTAAGTTCTGAGAATACAAATGCAAAAATTAGGTACTCCCTAGTTTACCTGAAGAGAAAATAGACTTATGATACTGACATAATGTTTATATTAACTGTCAAGTATAGATTGTTTTTATTAAATATGTAATAAAGAAATACAGAATAAGCTTGCAAAGGTGAAGGGATGCTTTAGTAGCTGGGGAACGAGGAAAGGTTTTATGTAGAAGCACTTGCAATGAGTTTTTTTTTTTTTTATAATAATTTTTATTTACCAGATATATGTATGGGTAATTTTACAACATTGACAATCGCCAAACCTTTTGTTCTAATGTTTCTCCTTTCCCCTCCCTGCAGATGGCAGGTTGACCAATACATGTTAAATATGTTAAAGTATAAATTAAATACAATATATGTATACATGTCCAAACAGTTATTTTGGTGTACAAAAAATCAGACTTTGAAACAGTGTACAATTTGCCTGTGGAGAAAATCAAAAATGTAGGCAAATAAAATAGAGAGATTGGGAATTCTATGTAGTGATTCATAGCCATCTCCCAGAGTTCTTTCCCTGGGTGTAGCTGGTTCAGTTAATTACTGCTCTATTGGAACTGATTTGGTTCATTTCATTGTTGAAGATGGCCTCATCCATCAGAATTGATCATCATATAGTATTGTTGTTGAAGAATATAATGATCTCCTGGTCCTGCTCATTTCACTCAGCATCAGTTCATGTAAGTCTCTCCAGGCCTTTCTGAAATCATCCTGCTGGTCATTTTTTACAGAACAATAATATTCCATAATAATCAAATACCACAGTTTATTCAGCCATTCTCCAATTGATGGGCATCCACTCAGTTTCCAATTTCTGGCCACCACAAAGAGGGTTACCACAAACATTCTTGCACACACAGGTCCCTCTCCCTTCTTTAAGATCTCTTTGGGATACAAACCCAGTAGAAACACTGCTGGATCAAAAGGTATGCACAGTTTGATAACTTTTTGAGCAGAGCTCCAAATACTTGCAATGAGTTTTAAAGTATTCTAAGAGCAAAAATGTTCTCATCTCAATTCCAGGCATAAGAGAGGGAGGAAATTAAGAGGAGCAGCCTGTGCAAAGCTACAGAGAAGAATGAGTAAAAAGGTGTAATATGTAATAAACCCAGAAGGAGCCTGATCAAAAATAGCTTTAAATTTCAAAAGCAGATTGGGCTTATATCCCAAAGAAATACTAAAGAGGGGACAGGGACCTGTATGTGCCAAAATGTTTGTGGCAGCTCTTTTTGTAGTGGCTAGAAACTGGAAGATGAATGGATGTCCATCAGTTGGAGAATGGTTGGGTAAATTATGGCATATGAAGGTTATGGAATATTATTGCTCTGTAAGAAATGACCAGCAGGAGGAATACAGAGAGGCTTGGAGAGACTTACATCAACTGATGCTGAGTGAAATGAGTAGAACCAGAAGTTCTCTGTACACTTCAATGCTGTATGAAGATGTATTCTGATGGAAGTGGAAATCTTCAACATAAAGAAGATCCAACTCACTTCCAGTTGATCAATGATGGACAGAAACAACTACACCCAGAGAAGGAACACTGGGAAGTGAATGTAAATTGTTAGCACTACTGTCTATCTACCCAGGTTACTTATACCTTCGGAATCTAATATTTAATGTGCAACAAGAAAATGGTATTTACACACATATATTGTATCTAGGTTTTATTGTAACACATGTAAAATGTATGGGATTGCCTGTCAACGGGGGGAGGGAGTGGAGGAAGGGAGGGGATAATTTGGAAAAATGAATACAAGGAACTCCCAACCAAAAATTAAACTTGAAATACAAAAATTAAAAGGAGAAATCAATAAAATTGAAAGTAAAAAAAACTATTGAATTAATAAATAAAACCAAGAGTTGGTTTTATGAAAAAGCCAATAAAATAGATAAACCTTTGGTAAATTTGATCAAAAAAAAGAAAGAGGAAAATCAAATTGATAGTCTTACAAATGAAAAGGGGGATCTTTCCACCAATGAAGAGGAAATTAGAGAAATAATAAGGAGTTACTTTGCCCAACTTTATGCCAATAAATTTGATAACTTAAGTGAAATGGATGACTTCCTCCAAAAATATAGGCTCCCTAGATTAACAGAGGAGGAGATAAATTGCTTAAATAGTCCCATTTCAGAAAAAGAAATAGAACAAGCTATTAATCAACTCCCCAGGAAAAAATCCCCAGGGCCAGATGGATTCACATGTGAATTCTACCAAACATTTAAAGAACAATTAGCCCCAATGTTATATAAATTATTTGAAAAAATAGGGGATGAAGGAGTCCTACCAAACTCCTTTTATGACACAGACATGGTACTGATACCTAAACCAGGTAGATCGAAAACTGAGAAAGAAAATTATAGACCAATCTCCTTAATGAATATTGATGCTAAAATCTTAAATAAGATATTAGCAAAAAGACTTCAGAAAATCATCTCCAAGATAATACACTATGATCAAGTAGGATTTATACCAGGAATGCAGGGCTGGTTTAATATTAGGAAAACTATTAATATAATTGACCATATTAATAATCAAATTAATAAGAACCATATGATCATCTCAATAGATGCAGAAAAAGCATTTGACAAAATCCAACATCCATTCCTACTAAAAACTCTTGAGAGTATAGGAATAAATGGATTATTCCTTAGAATAATCAGGAGCATATATTTAAGACCTTCAGTAAGCATAATATGCAATAGAAATAAACTGCAACCTTTCCCAGTAAGATCAGGAGTGAAACAAGGTTGCCCACTATCACCATTACTATTCAATATAGTACTAGAAACGCTAGCCTCGGCAATAAGAGCCGAGAAAGAGATTCAAGGAATTAGAGTAGGAAATGAGGAAATTAAACTATCACTTTTTGCAGATGACATGATGGTATACTTAGAGAACCCCAAAGACTCTGCTAAAAAGCTACTAGAAATAATTCAAAATTTCAGCAAAGTGGCAGGATACAAAATAAATCCACATAAATCCTCGGCATTTTTATATATCACTAACAAAATGCAACAGCAAGAGATACAAAGAGAAATTCCATTCCAAACAAATGTTGAGAGTATAAAATATTTGGGAATCCATCTACCAAAGAAAAGTCAGGAATTATATGAGAAAAATTACAAAACACTTGCCACAAAAATAAAATCAGATTTAAATAATTGGAAAGACATTCAGTGCTCTTGGATAGGCCGAGCGAATATAATAAAGATGACAATACTCCCCAAACTAATCTATTTATTTAGTGCTATACCAATCAGACTCCCAAGAAACTATTTCAATGACCTAGAAAAAATAACAACAAAATTCATATGGAAGAATAAAAGGTCGAGAATTGCAAGGGAACTAATGAAAAAAAACTCAGAGGAAGGTGGTCTAAGTGTACCTGATCTAAAGCTATATTATATAGCAGCAGTCACCAAAACCATTTGGTATTGGCTAAGAAATAGACTGGTAGATCAGTGGAACAGATTAGATACAGAGGACAAAAAAGGGTACATCTATAGCAATCTAATCTTTGACAAACCCAAAGATTCCAACATTAGGGATAAAAATTCATTATTCGGAAAAAACTGTTGGGAAAACTGGAAATTAGTATGGCAGAAATTAGATATGGATCCACACTTAACACCATATACCAAGATAAGATCAAAATGGATCCATGATTTAGGCATAAAGAGGGAGATAATAAATAGATTAGAGGAACAGAGGATAATCTACCTCTCAGACTTGTGGAGGAGGAAGGAATTTATGACCAGAGGAGAACTAGAGATCATTATTGATCACAAAATAGAAGATTTTGATTACATCAAACTAAAAAGTTTCTGAACAAATAATACTAATGCAAACAAGATTAGAAGGGAAGTAACAAATTGGGAAAATATTTTTAAAAACAAAGGTTCTGACAAAGGTCTCATATCCAAAATATATAGAGAACTGACCATAATTTATAAGAAACCGAACCATTCTCCAATTGATAAATGGTCAAGGGATATGAACAGACAATTCTCAGAGGGAGAAATTGAAACTATATCCACTCACATGAAAGAGTGTTCCAAATCACTACTGATCAGAGAAATGCAAATTAAGACCACTCTGAGATACCATTACACACCTGTCAGATTGGCTAAGATGACAGGAACAAATAATGATAAATGTTGGAGGGGATGTGGGGAAATTGGGACACTAATACATTGCTGGTGGAGTTGCGAAAGAATCCAGCCATTCTGGAGAGCAATCTGGAATTATGCCCAAAAAGTTATCAAACTGTGCATACCCTTTGACCCAGCAGCGCTACTACTGGGATTATATCCCAAAGAAATACTAAAGAGCGGAAAGAGTCATATATGTGCCAAAATGTTTGTGGCAGCTCTTTTTGTTGTAGCTAGAAACTGGAAGATGAATGGATGTCCATCAGTTGGAGAATGGTTGGGTAAATTGTGGTATATGAAGGTTATGGAATATTATTGTTCTGTAAGAAATGACCAGCAGGAGGAATACAGAGAGGCCTGGAGAGACTTAAATCAACTGATGCTGAGTGAAATGAGCAGAACCAGAAGATCACTGTACACTTCAACAACAATACTGTATGAGGATGTACTCTGATGGAAGTGGAAATCTTCAACATAAAGAAGATCCAACTCACTTCCAGTTGATCAATGATGGACAGAGGTAGCTACATCCAGAGAAGAAACACTGGGAAGTGAATGTAAATTGTTAGCACTAATATCTGTCTGCCCAGGTTGCATGTACCTTCGGATTCTAATGCTTATTGTGCAACAAGAAAATGATATTCACACACATGTATTGTACCTAGACTATATTGTAACACATGTAAAATGTATGGGATTGCCTGTCATCGGGGGGAGGGAATAGAGGGAGGGGGGGTAATTTGGAAAAATGAATACAAAAATAAAAAAAGAAAAAAAGAAAAAAAAAGAAAAATGAATACAAGGGATAATATTTAAAAAAAATTTAAATAAAAAAATAAAATAAATTTTAAAAATTAAAAAAAAATTTCAAAAGCAGTTTGTCTATGATTCCAGAGGCAATAGGGACTTTAACTGATCAGGGAATGACATGATCATACTGGTTCTCTAATAAAGTCATTTTGGCAACTTGTGGAAAATGGACTAGAGAAAGGAAGAGGCAGGGAAATCAGTTGGGAGATTATTGGTGAGGTAAAGCTAGAGATAATGTAGGCCTGAACAAAGGGGAAGCTGTTTGAAAAAAGGGGAAGGATGTTAAAAAGGGAGAAGAGACAAGACTAGGCAGCTGATTAAAAATGTGGATTAACGCTGTACACTTCAATGCTGTATGAAGAGGTATTCTGATGAAAGTGGATATCTTCAACATAAAGAAGATCCAACTCACTTCCAGTTGATCAATGATGGACAGAAATAACTACACCCAGAGAAGGAACACTGGGAAGTGAATGTAAATTGTTAGCACTACTGTCTATCTACCCAGGTTACTTATACCTTCGGAATCTAATAATTAATGTGCAACAAGAAAATTGGATTTACACACATATATTGTATCTAGGTTATACTGTAACACATGTAAAATGTGTGGGATTGCCTGTCAACGGGGGGAGGGAATAGAGGGAGGGAGCGGATAATTTGGAAAAATGAATACAAGGGATAATATTATAAAAAAAAATTACTCATGCATATATACTGTGAAAAAAAATTCTAAATAAAAAAAAATGTGGATTAACATCCTAGAGAGCAATTTAGAACCAGGCCCAAAGGGCTATAAAATTGTGCATACCCTTTGATCTAGCAATCTCATTACTGAGTCTATATCCCAAAGAAATCATAAAAGAGGAAAAAGAAAAGAAAAGTTTTAAAGAGAGAAAAGGACTACATGTGTAAAATGTAGCAGCTCTTTTGTGGTGGCAAGGTATTGGAAATAGAGTGGATGATTGGGAAATGGGTGAATAAGTTGTGGTATTTAAATGTAATAGAATATTTTTGTTCTATAAGAAATAATGAGCAGGCTGATTTCAGAAAAGCCTGGAAAGACTTACCTGAATGATGCTATGTGAAATGAGCAAAATCAGGAGAACATTATACATAGTAATAGCAGCATTGTATGGTGATCAGCTTAAGCTCTTCTCATCAGTGCAGGATCCAAGAAAATTCCAATAGAGTTGGCATGGAAAATGCCATCCACATCCAAAGAAAGAAGTACAGAGACTGAATGCACATCAAAGCATACTTTCACTTTTTTTTTTTTTGTTTGTTTTTGAATTTTCTTTTACAACAAAATTAATATGAAAATATGTCTGAAATGATTGTATGTATCAACAACAAGATTATATGATCATCAATTCTTATGGAAGTAGCTTTTTTCAACAATGAGATGATTCAGGCCAGTTTCAATGGTCTTGTGATGAAGAAAGCCATCTGCACCCAGACAAAGGACTATGAGAACTAAGAGTGGATCACAATATAACATTTTCGCTTTTTTTGTTATTTGCTTGCATTTTGTTTTCTTTCTCATTTTTTTCCTTTTTGATCTGATTTTTCTTGGCAACATGATAATTGTGGAAATATGTTTAGAAGAATTATACATATTTGACCTATATTGTATTATTTGCCATCTAGGCCATGAAGGGAAGGGAGGAAAAAATTTGAAACACAAGGTTTTTCAAGGGTGAATGTTGAAAATTATCCATGCAATTATGCCCAAAAAGTTATCAAAATGTGCATACCCTTTGACCCAGCAGTGCTACTACTGGGCTTATATCCCAAGGAAATACTAAAAAAAGGGAAAGGGACCTGTATGTGCCAAAATGTTTGTGGCAGACCTTTTTATAATGGCTAGAAACTGGAAAATGAATGGATGCCCATCAATTGGAGAATGGTTGGATAAATTATGGTATATGAATGTTATGGAATATTATTGTTCTATAAGAAATGACCAACAGGAGGAATACAGAGAGGCTTGGAGAGACTTACATCAACTGATGCTGAGTGAAATGAGTAGAACTAAGGGATCATTATACACTTCAACAATGATACTGTATGAGGATGTATTCTGATGGAAGTGGATATCTTCAACATAGAGAAGAGCTAATCCAATTCCAATTGATCAATGATGGACAGAATCAGCTACATCCAGAAAAAGAACACTGGGAAATGAGTGTAAACTGTGAGCATTTTTTTGTTTTGTTTTGTTTTGTTTTGTTTCTCTTCCCAGATTATTTTTACCTTGCGAATACAATCCTTCCTTTGCAACAACAACAAAATTCGGTTCTGCACATATATATTGTACCTAGGATATACTATAAGATATTTAATATGTATGGGAATGCTTGCCATCTAAGGGAGGGGGTGGAGGGAAGGAGGGGGAAAAACTTGGAACAGAAGGAAGTACAAGGGATAATGTTGTAAAAAAAAAATTACCTATGCATATGTACTGTCAAAGAAAATGTTATAATTATAAAAATTAATTTAAAAAATAAAAAAAAAAAACACTTCCTAGCTGTGTGACCCTGGGCAAGTCACTTAACCCCAGCCTCAGGAAAAAAAAAAAAAAAAAAAAAAAAAAAACAGAATATCATATTCCAGGACCTTCAATCCTTTAATGTGGACTCTGCTAGATATTGAGTAATCTGTACATGTAATTGGAAAAATAAAATGCTATTAATTTAAAAAGAAAAAGAAGAAGACAATATGGACTGAGGAAGAGTGAAGATATCAGAATGATTATAAAGTCGTGAATTTGAAGGGCAGGAAAGATTATAGTGACCTTGACCAAAAAAAAAAAGGGGGGGTGTGTGCAAAATATATATAGTTTATTGAATAAGAATTAACTTTTTCAGTACAAAACTATTCATAGAGAGTGACTTGAGGAGTACTGCTCTCTGATCTAATACATTCAGAAACACATTCTCCCATTTAAACAATTTAACTAATTCCATCAATTATTTCTTAGTTTACAGAATCACAGAATCTAAGGAAGCAATATGTTATGGTGGGGAAAGAATAGGGGTCCACTCCTCTTCTCTCTAAATCACAGGCATAATGTTCTAGAAGCACAATCTGGGGGGCTTCTCCATATTCTGAGATTTCCAGAGAAGCTTTTAAAAATTCACTCATATTATATAAGCTGACCCAGCCCCCTTGAAGGAATATAGGAATCAAATGTTAAAAAAAAAAAAAAAAAGAGCTTGAGTACTAGTAACTTTCTAAGCCCAAACAAAAAAATAGAAACAAAAACAAAATCTGTCAGTTGGAGATGTTAATTAAACAGGAGCATATATCAAGGGCAGTGGGAGGAAGGAGATCAACAGGAAGTATCACCTAATTTATCCAAGGGTAGACAATGGACACTAGAAGGTAGAATGCCAATATGAAAAGACCCTCTGTGTGGTTAGTTAGTCTATGATTCTGTGGTAAAAAAAAAAAAAAAAAAAATAGCAAATTTTAATTTATTTAATTCATTTTATGTAGTGCCTTTTCTGATTTATCCTCCTCCCTCTCTTTTTCTCTCTCTTTCTCCTACCTCCTCTCTCTCTCTCTCTCTCTCTCTCCTACCTCCTCTCTCTCTCTCTCTCTCTCTCTCTCTCTCTCTCTCTCTCTCTCTCTCTCTCTCTCTCTCTCTCTCTCTCACACACACACACACACACACACACACACACACACATTTCATGACACTGAGGATTACTACTATAGGCTTAGTATATTCTATGTATCCACCCACACTTATTAAACTATCACGTGATTTAACATCAATTAGTCCAACGCACAGGCATTTACTAAAACAGCAAGAGCAAAAAAGCATTTGCATCATTATCCTGGAATGTAATCTTTTTTTTTTTTAATTATAGCTTTTTATTTACAGGATATATGCATAAGTAATTTTTTGGTATTGACAATTGCATAACCTTTTGTTCCAAGTTTTCCCCTCCTTCCCCCAGATGGCAGGTTGACCAAAACATGTTAAATATGTTAAAGTATAAGTTAAATACAACATATGTATACATGAACAAACAGTTGTTTTGCTGTACAAAAAGAATCAGACTTTGAAATAGTGTACAATTAGCCTGTGAAGGAAATGAAAAATGCAGGCGGACAAAAATAGAGGGATTGGGAATTCTATATAGTGGTTCCTAGTCATCTCCCACCAGAGTAGGGTGGGGTGTAGCTGGTTCAGTTCATTACTACTCTTTTGGAACTGATTTGGTTCATTTCATTGTTGAAGAGAGCCATGTCCATCAGAATTGATCATCATATAGTATTGTTGTTGAAGTATATAATCTCCTGGTCCTGCTCATTTCACTCAGCATCAGTTCATGTAAGTCACTCCAGACCTTTCTGAAATCATCTTGCTGGTCATTTCTTACACAACAATAATACCTGGAATGTAATCTTCAATAGATTAATATTAATTAATCTTCAATAGATACATAGATTGCATAAGTGGGAAGTCACATATGGACAGAATCACATGTAAGCAACATTTCTGAGGCTAAAGGGTTGCAGGAGCCCAAATATCATCACACTGTTGATATACACTTTGATTTCACAGCCTCTATTGCCTGTTACTTTACTGCTTGGTTGTAGTTAATACTCTCTCTAGCTATGGATTTAGCAGATATCCTGAATTAGATTACTACTAATGCTTTCTTCCTTTCTTTCTTTTTTGCTGAGGCAATTAGGATTAAGTGACTTGCCCAGGGTCACATAGCCAGGAACCGCCAAGTGTCTGAGGCTATATCTGAACTCAGGTCCTCCTGACTTTAGGGCTGGGGCTCTACCCACTGTACCACCTAGCTGCCCTCTACTAATGAATTTTTGGATGGAGTGTTATATACCTCAAGACAAACTGGCAGCTTAATTCTAGGGCCTACTAGCTCTCAAGCAACATCCCAGCTCTGGTCTCTGTCCTTTAAATTGTTCTCAATTCAACTTTTGCAAATGGACTCCTTAGAATTCTTAGAATTCTTGAATTCATAATCAACAAACTTCTCTACTACCTACAAATATGCTCATTTGTTTCCTTTCCATCCACTAAACAAAACAAAACAAAACAAAAAAAACATTTGACTTGACCCATCCATACCTGATAATTATTGTCTTGCCTGACTATGCTTTAAACACAATCTACAGTAGGTAGCTCCACTATTTTTCTCACTCTTTTCTTAACTTACTACAATTTGGCTTCCAACCTCATCATTTAAAGCAAATTTACAAGTTCCAAGGTCTTTTCTCAATTTTCAATCTTCTTGACCACTCTTCAATCACCCTCTTACCCTTGGTATTTTTCTCTCTCTAGATTTTTGAGACCTTTCTTAGTGATTCTTCTCAGACTTCTTTATTCTGAGTTAGCTTTCTGGGGGATCTCTGGATGGGCCTTGGTCTTTAGGTGGAGAAGTGATGAAAGCAGGAGGGCCATTATAAGGCTGGTCAAAGATGGAGTCTTGAGTCTTCTCTGTGTTTGTGACTGATTCTTCTTCTGTCCATGGCTGAGAGAGAGTTATTTTGTATATAAGACTCCCTTAAATACCTTAGTACAATTACATCACTACAGCACACTGAGCATGCACCATTACATCACCATATCACGTTAAGTATATGTTTAGAGAACCATTATTTCACACTAACTATAAGCACCCTGCAGTCCTTCAACTTTTTCAGAGTTCCAGCCCTCTACATCTCCTGCTTTCTTTTGTTTTAGAACACAGGTGGTCACGCCCTCCCTTCCTTCTCAAGGAGGGAGGTGAAAACACTAAAAAGGAGGTGATCACTCCTACCCTGACTTTTCAGGAAGGTGATCACACCCTCCCTGATTTCAAAGGAAGGGAAGTGAAAACACCAAAGGGAAATGGGGTGTCTGTAATGTTCTGGTTAGCTTTCTGGAGATCCAACAAATGGGCCTTGGTTGCAGCAGAGGAATAATCACTACAAGAATAGTCAGGAATAAAGTCCAAAGACTTTATTATCTCCTTCGCTGTCTGTTTCCTTCACCTGGGACTGCGCTAGCTTTCTGGGGGACCTTCAGATGAGCCTTGGTCTCAGTGGAGAAATGCAAAAGACAGGCGAGCCACCACAAGGATCTCTATCTTGAATTCTGTCTTCCCTCCCAGATCGCTTGGCTCTTATATACTCTTATCATAAGAACATCATCATAGATGTCAATCTTGTAGAATAGGTGTCAACTTGTAGAACTATACTAAGTATTAAGTACATGTAAACTAGAGAATCATTATATTAATTCCACTGAGTTAATATCTTGTTGTAGGATTAAATCAATCATGCTGAGCCTTAAGTATACCTTTTCATAGTTCTTATCCTTTATAGGTGTCAAACCAGATATTGTTATCAGGTTTCCTCTGGGCTAAAATTGAAACAGGTATCCATAAGTCTATAAGTATGGGAAGTATTACACAAGCACATGGTAATATAACACAAGCTAGAAGTGATGTAATAAGCAACATGAATCAACATGAGGAATTATGTATGTCCATAAGTCCTAGAAGGAGGGTATATAAATAACAATCACATATACACTTCTTTCAACAGCCAAGAAATAGTCCAAAACTAATCCATTGTCCATTACTTCACATGTCGAGGAATACAATGATTTCTGTGGGTTTTGAAGTCCTGCAACAGTTTTATCAACAATTTTTAATGTTCATGAGTCAATTGCCATAACTGCCATGATCTTTCAGTGGTGGGCACAGTGAGCAATGGAACCACCAAATGTTTCTTGGGTTTTCTTTGTTTTGAGGTTTTTCTCTTTTGCTGTCCCTCTCTGATGGATAAGGTGAATAAGGCTTGTTGGCCATCTGATACCTTCTCCATCTATAGAGATACAAGTAAACCCTCTCCCCCAAGGAGTTAACCTCTCTGGTCCCTTCCATTCACCACTTTCGGGATCTCTCTACATCATCTGGCAATTATCTAAAGATAGTGAAGCTGCTCACACTGGACACTGCCCATCTGGTGGATTATAAAATCTGTCTACCTGAGACAGTGCATCTTTATCAAAAATCAAAAAAGTAATAGTGTAAAGATCTAAATTTAACACTAGAGAACCTTAGTTCTCTAGGGTTGCCTGTGGCTCCTCTTTTCTTTTGCTTTTGGAGAAGTGTCTTAATGTTTCTGTTTCTCCTCTCTACTATTGTCTGTCCTTGAGTATTAAAAGGTATGCCAGTAGTGTGTAAAATCTGATACTGTGCACAATGTGCAAAATTTTTAGAAGTATTTGCAGGTCCAGTATCTGTTTTTATTGCTTGTAGCATAACCATAATTGCAAAAGCTTGTATAAGGAATTCAATGACCACTCGGGCTATCTCTTTTGCTGCTGGTATTATGAAAGTAAATCCTGAAAAGTTGTCTACTACAACATGAATAAAAGACAACCAAAAGATTTATAATGGGTCACATTCATTTACCAGATTTCATTGGATCTCAAATCACAAGGGTTCTTCACTGAAAGGAGCTTAGGAGTATGGAAAGGAAGGCAAACTGTACAGGCTTTTACTATGCTTCTAGCTTCCTCTTTTGTTATCCCAAATTGCAAATGTAAAGCTCAAGGAGCCTAATGATATTTAGAATGAGATTCTTGGGCTGTCTGAAATAAAGAAGTATTGGCTAACATGGTTAGAAGGCTATCTGCCTTTAAAATTCCATAAAAATAGGACCTGGAAGTCCACTATAAGAGTGGACATGCAAGATATAAATCTTACCTAGATGCTTTCTCACTTGCTCTTGAAGTTCCTTAAAGAGTTAATATATATTAGAAGCTACAAATTTTATTTGGGCTGTGGCAATTCTTTGTATACCTACTAAATAGGCTGAGTAAGGTATTATACTTATATCTCCTAGATAACAAGTAAGAGTTACATGATTGCATACAATTCATTCTGCTGAGTAGACTGAAAAGGAGTTCTGACTATTCTCTTTATAGTTAAGTCATGAGAGTATACAGCACAAATGTTATGTTTGGATGCATCTGTAAAGATAGTTGGTCTTTTAAGAGGAACCTTAGAAACATTTTCTTTAAGAAATCCATTGCCAATTATATAATACCCAGAATATCTTTAATGGAGACCCGTGTGTAAAATTTGGAGCTGTGGACAATAAAATTTGCCACTCTGGGATAGTTTCACAGCATACATTAATTTGAGCATTGGTATAAAAGGTGTATATCTTGTTAGGTGTCATATAATTGTACTACTTGCTCAATGGCCTTTAATAAAATTCTAGCCACAACAGAAATTAGATATGGATCCACACTTAACACCATATACCAAGATAAGATCAAAATGGGTCCATGATTTAGGCATAAAGAGGGAGATAATAAATAGATTAGAGGAACAGAGGATAATCTACCTCTCAGACTTGTGGAGGAGGAAGGAATTTATGACCAAAGGAGAACTAGAGATCATTATTGATCACAAAATAGAAGATTTTGATTACATCAAACTAAAAAGTTTCTGTACAAATAATACTAATGCAAACAAGATTAGAAGGGAAGTAACAAATTGGGAAAATATTTTTAAAAACAAAGGTTCTGACAAAGGTCTCATTTCCAAAATATATAGAGAACTGACCCTAATTTATAAGAAACCGAACCATTCTCCAATTGATAAATGGTCAAAGGATATGAACAGACAATTCTCAGATGAAGAAATTGAAACTATATCCACTCACATGAAGGAGTGTTCCAAATCGCTATTGATCAGAGAAATGCAAATTAAGACAACTCTGAGATACCACTACACACCTGTCAGATTGGCTAAGATGACAGGAACAAATAATGATGAATGTTGGAGGGGATGTGGGGAAACTGGGACACTAATACATTGCTGGTGGAGTTGCGAAAGAATCCAGCCATTCTGGAGAGCAATCTGGAATTATGCCCAAAAAGTTATCAAACTGTGCATACCCTTTGACCCAGCAGCGCTACTGCTGGCCTTATATCCCAAAGAAATACTAAAGAGCGGAAAGAGACATATATGTGCCAAAATGTTTGTGGCAGCTCTTTTTGTTGTAGCTAGAAACTGGAAGATGAATGGATGTCCATCAGTTGGAGAATGGTTGGGTAAATTATGGCATATGAAGGTTATGGAATATTATTGCTCTGTAAGAAATGACCAGCAGGAGGAATACAGAGAGGCCTGGAGAGACTTAAATCAACTGATGCTGAGTGAAATGAGCAGAACCAGAAGATCACTGTACACTTCAACAACAATACTGTATGAGGATGTATTCTGATGGAAGTGGAAATCTTCAACATAAAGAAAAACCAACTCACTTCCAGTTGATCAATGATGGACAGAGGTAGCTACACCCAGAGAAGAAACACTGGGAAGTGAATGTAAATTGTTAGCACTAATATCTGTCTGCCCAGGTTACATGTACCTTCGGAATCTAAAGTTTATTGTGCAACAAGAAAATGATATTCACACACATGTATTGTATCTAGACTATATTGTAACACATATAAAATGTATGGGATTACCTGTCATTGGGGAGAGGGAATAGAGGGAGGGGGGGATAATTTGGAAAAATGAATACAAGGGATAATATTATAAAAATATATATATATAATAAAAAATTATTAATTAAAAAAAAAATTCTAGCCACAAGCACTGGGTAAAGAGTAAGGCTTTGGTCTGGTTGTGCTGGGAGGTTTACCTACTGTATCACACTGTTTTCTTGATGAAGGACTGCTGTGGGTACCTCTTTTGTAGCAAAAACTGGTATTTCTAATGGTTTCTGAGTAACTCTTTCAACCACATTGGATAAAGTCAGTTCAACTTCTCTCAAAGCCTCTTGAGCTTCTTTTGTAAGCTGGCATGGTGAGTCTAAAGCAGGTCTTCCCTTAAAATGTCATATAATGGTTGTAATTGATGGATAGTTAAGCCTAACACTGGATGCATCCATTGGATATCTCCCATCAATTTTTGAAAGTCATTTAAGATATTCAACTTCTCTGGTCTTAAAGTTTTTGTACTATAAATACCTTAGGATATATATCATATCCCAAATATTGAAAAGGAACATTTCTTTGAATTTTTTCTGGAGCTATATACAATTTGTAGTTTCTTAGTGTTTCTATGGTCTTTTGGAAACATGCTTCTAACATTTGCTTCTCAAGTGCACACCCCAAGATATCATCCATGTAATGTAATAACATGTAATAGCATAACTTTTGAAAATGCTTTTCTTACTGGAGCAAGAAAAGCAGCAACATACATTTGACACACAGTAGGGTTATTTTTCATTCCCTGTGGCAAAACTGTCCATTCATGTCTTTTATAAGGCTCAGCTAAATTAATGGTGGGCATTGAAAAGGCAAATGTCCTTATCTAGAGGGATAAAATAGAAACAATCCTTAATGTCTATAACCCAGAGGTCATTCTCTAGGAAATTGAGTAGGAGATGGAAGTCCAAGCTGAAGAGTTCCTATAATTTCCATCTGTTCATTTACTTTTCTCAGATCAGTCAACATTGTCCATTTTCCAAATTTTTTTTTTTTTTTTTTTAATAACAAATACAGGGGAATGCCAAGGACTTAGAGAAGGTTGTAAGTGTCCGTGGTCAAGTTGCTTCTGTACTATATCTAATAAGGCCTGAATTTTTTCACTTGCTAAGGACCACTATTCTATTCACACTGATATATCAGTTTTTCATTGAATAGGCTGGAGAGGAACAGATTTCACCTCTCCAGGGGGTATCTCAGTTGTCCCAGTTGCATACAACTCTATCCTTCCCCAACTGTAATCCCTTTCTCCCATCAGGTTGCTTCCTGGCTAATTGATTGTATAATTCCTTTCTCCCATCAGATGGCTTCCTGGCTGATTGGTCATGCCTGGATATTGGACTTCTAGACACTCTCTGGGTGTGTCATTGGCTGCCATCATGCCCCAAGTGTTTTTTTTGCCTGGGGCCCTGGAGCTGGGCCCCTCATCCCGTTTCCCTGAATCAGTCTACATTCTGATGCCCAATGGAACCCTCTGTTGCATTTTGGACATGGGGTATTGGGTCTTGTTCTCCCACTCTGTTTTCTCACTCTGTCTCTATGCCAACATTGAGCTTTTAGATGCCCTACTTTACCACATTGAAAGCATTGACAAGTCTCTCTGGAAGTCCCTTGCCAAAAGGGACCCTGTCTTCCCATGTTGGGATCTTGGGAAGTCTACATCATAGCCTGACTATAAAAGGCATTTGTGCCCACTATGGCACAGTGTCTTATGATCTTCTCTAAAGGAGCATCCTTGCATAGTCCTAGTATAATTCTTCTGCAAACCTCATTGGCATTTTCTTTAGCAAGTTGCCTTATCAAAATGTCTATTACCGTATTTTCACCATTAGTCCGTGTTATAGCTGTCTGCAAACATCCCACAAAATCAGCAAAGGATTCATTTGATCCTTGTACAATTTTTGTGAAGTTCTCGCCCTTGTCATTTTTATTGGGGAGAGAAGTCCATGCTTTTATAGCAGCAACAGCAATTTGCTCATATGCTGCTATGGAGTAATTAATCTGTACTGAAATTTCTGCGTAAGAACCTACACCTGTTAGTTGTTCACAGGTGATTGAAGTATTAACTCCACTTTAACTATTTTGTTGGGCTTGTATCCTACACAGCTCACTATATTCAGAAAGCCACAAGAAGTTTTGTCTAGATTCTAAGCATACCCTTGCTATAGATTTCCAGTCACTAGGGGTCAAGACTTCATAAGCCAAAGTCTGTATTAACATCTTAACATAAGCTGATGTAGCCCCATAAAGAGTGTAAGCCTTTTTCAGGGCTTTGAGGATGTCTACATCAAAAGGAGTGACCTGAGTTAAACTGTTGAATCACAGGACATATTTGGAGCTTCAGATCATCTATATCCTTCCCTTCTTCTGTAGCTTTAAGTACTGCCTTTTGCAATCTAGTCAGAGGAAGGGGTGATTGTTGAGGGGGAGGGGCTGGTGATATCACTGCCCCTCTCACTACTCCTCCTCCCTCCATCCTGGAAGGTGGAATTGATGGGGGCATGTCAATAATCTTCTCCCTAGGTGGGGTTGAAGCTTCCTCAAGAGAGCCAAAATCACCATGCCCTTGAACCTCATTTAAGTCCCCATGCCCTTGGGCAATATGATCTTTTGACTATTCATTGTCCTCCTCTTTTTCCTCACACTTCCTCATCTGGCCGTTTCTAAAACTTTTTCTTTTTCTATAACTTGCAAGATTGTTTAAGGCCAATTGAATTAAATTGTATATATAAAATGCTTCTGTGGAAATTGAATGAGGACCTCTATCGTTGTATTATTCACAGAGTTGTTGTCTCACAAGTTTTCAATTATCTGCATTTATTTCTTCTTCCTGTAAGAACCAAGAAGACGTGTGTCCTAATGTACCCGAGAGTCTAGCAATCTGTTCCCAGGTTATAATTAAAGCTTGTCCCTCAATTAACTTAAGCATGCTTTCTCTAATGCCCCTTTGGGGTGGAGGTGGGGATGGGGGAGAATCTGCCCCATTTCAGATAGAAAAGATTACTAGTTTAGTCCTTAATAAAGTAAGTTCCCTGTTTGTCTATTAAAATACTTAACTAATTTCCTGGTCACCAGAGGACTTCTTCAGTGAAAGTAGGGTGCTTGGCCTACACGTTGGGCGCTAAATGTAGTGACCGTGTTAGTACCCTGGATATCTTAGAATCAGCCAGAGTCAGGATAAGCAAAAGTCTTTATTCCTGGTCTTTTGGGGTCACCATCAGGGGATTAGATATAGGAATTTCCACACCTCCTTTCTCTCCACTGCCAAAGAATGATCCTGCTTGTCCTACTCTACCCTCTGATCTCCCTTCCCCTTCTCTGTCCACACCCACAGATTGAGCCAGCACAGAGTTGAGTAGGGTCATCCTCTAAGCATATGTTAATAGAAAATTGTCCAATTGGTAATTAGCCTCAAGTGCTAGGTTATCTTGCCTTAAGTGCATCTGCTCAGTTCCAGCCCTTTACATAGCACTACCACTATAGGTCTGCATTTTAAAGAAATTTAAAAGAAAAAGAAAAGGACCTATATGTACAAAAGGAAAAAAAAAAAGTGTTTACAGCAGCACTTTCTCTGGTGGCAAGAAACTGGAAATTGAAGGAATATCCATTATTTATGGAATGGTTGAACAAATTGTCTTATATGATTGTAATTGCGTTATAATTATGCTATAAGAAATAATGAGCAGAGAAGAAATAATGCCTTCAGAAAAACCTGGGAAAAGTTACATGAACTGATACAAAGTGAAATGACAGAACCAGGAAAACATTGTATACAGTAACAATAATATTGCGTAAAGATCAATTGTGAATTACTTAGCTATTCTTAGTAATACAATAATCTAAGACACTTCTGAAGAATTTATAATGAAAACTGCTTTTCACTTCCAGAGAAAGAACTGATGGACTCTGAATGCAGATCAGATCTTTTTTTTTTTTCTTTTTTTTTTTTTGAGGGAGGGGTTCTATTACTAATATGGACTAACGAAGAATATAGAAATACATTTCTTTGAAATTGCTTGCTTTTGGGGCTTATATTCCAAAGAAATACTAAAGAAGAGAAAGGGACCTGTATGTGCCAAAATGTTTGTGGCAGCCCTTTTTGTAATGGCTAGAAAATGAAAAATGAATGGATGTCCATCAATTGGAGAATGGTTGGGTAAATTATGGTATATGAATGTTATGGAATATTATTGTTCTGTAAGAAATGACCAGCAGGATGAATACAGAGAGGCTTGGAGAGACTTACATCAACTGATGCTAAGTGAAATGAGAAGAACTAGGAGATCATTATACACTTCAACAACAATATTGTATGAGGATGTATTCTGATGGAAGTGGATATCTTCAACAAAGAGAAGATCTAACTCAGATCCAATTGACCAATGATGGACAAAATCAGCTACAACCAGAGAAGGAATACTGGGAAATGAGTCTATTTTTGTTTTTCTTCCCAGGTTATTTTTACCTTCTGAATCCATTTCTTTCTTAGCAACAACAACAAAATTCAGTTCTGCACACATATATTGTATCTAGGATATACTATAACATATTTAATATGTATGGGAATGCTTGTCATCTAGGGGAGGGGGTGGAGGGAAGCAGGGGAAAATTCAGAACAGAAGGGAGTGCATGGGATAATGTTGTAAAAAATTACCTATGCATGTGTGCTGTCAAAAAAAGTTATAATTTTAAAATTAATTTAAAAAAATAAAATAAAAAACCCATAAAAAAAAAGAAATTGCTTGCCTTCTTAATGGCAGGAGGATCAGGGAGGAAGGCAGAGAATTTGGAACTCAAAATTTCATAAAATGAATATTAAAAAATGATTTTATATGTAATTGAAAATAATAAAATATTATTTTAAAAGGTAGAAAACCTTATCCAAGTAAAAATACTACTGAAAATTAAAATGTATTGAAAAGAATTCAATAACTTTCAATAAACAAAACAAGACATATGTCCAAATGGCTCAATGGATAGAATACGAAGGCTGGAGTCTGAAAGACATCTGTCTAAATTCAAACATATAAGACATACATGGGAAAAAAAGACATATAGAGGACAAGAAGAAATATAAGAACAAAATAAAAATGAAACTGAAAACAATAGAAGGAAATTTAAGGTATCTTCTATCAAAAGCAAGTGACTTGAAAAACAGATCAACTAGAGAAAATATGTTATTATTCCCCCCATAAAAATGTAAATATTTTATTTCAATAACTATCCAAATCTATGAGAACAAAAGAACAAAGTCAAAATAGAAATAATCTGGTCACTTCCCAAAAAAAAAAAAAAAAAAAAAAAAAAAGAAATTAAAATCTCTAGGAATGTCAGAGCCAAAAATTAGAAGAAAAAAATTTGTGAAAGCCAGAAAAAAAGAGTTCAAGTTCCAAAAAACCCAGTCAGGAGTACACAAGACTTAGCAGTTACTACAAAAGAGAAATTATAATATGCTATTTTAAAAAGCAAAAGACAAAGGCTTATAACCAAGAATAATTTACCAAGTAAAATGGAGATTAATTCTAGAGAAGAAAAAAAAAAAAAAAGACTTTTGTTAGGGTCGTTGTTTCTTCATTCTTATAAACAACCATGAGATCATGGAGGTGATGCCATGACATGAAGGTAGATGATATTTAAATAAAGGCTAAATAAAATCATCAGACTCACTTTCTCCCCTGGAGTCATATGGGTCCAGATGTAGATCATACTGAGTGTAGATGCAGTGAAAGAGCTTGACCTTTTTAAACCAAGATCTTTAACAGGTCTCAGTTTGAGGGGGGAAAAAAGTCTGAGAAAAGTAATAATATTTTTAATAAAATAAAAGACTTTCAAAGCATTCTTGAAAAAAGACCAGAGCTGAATAGAAACTCTGGAATGCATGTATAGCAGTCAAGAAAAAAAAGCAATTACACTTAAGCAAATTAAAAGAGATTGAAATAAGAACAAACAGTTTTGCATTCTAATAAGGCAAGGATTATTAACCCTTTTTTGCATCACAGACCCCTTTGGGTAATCTGTTGAAGCCTATAAAACTCATTAGTTTTTTTTTTTTTTTTCTTCTCTTAGGTACATGGGATTATAAAGGAAATTAAAGGTTGGTGAAAATAAAGAGGTATTTTTTTTTTTCCTTAAAGAGGCAGAGCCCCTGATATTCATGGAATTCCTGTAACAGAGGGTGAACAAAGTGTCTCCTCAGAAGCATAATATCATGAGAGAGAGAGAGAGAGAGAAAGAGAGAGAGAGAGAGAGAGAGAGAGAGAGAGAGAGAGAGAGAGAGAGAGAGAGAGAGAGAGAGACTAAAATTTTTTTTTAATGTTTTGATGCTCTTTTTTAAAATATATTTTTATTTTATAATTATAACTTTTTTTTTTTTGACAGTACATATGCATGGGTAATTTTTTACAACATTATCCCTTGCATTCACTTCTGTTCCAATTTTTCCCTTCCTTCCCTCTACTCCTTCCCCTAGATGGCAGGCAGTCTTATACAAGTTAGATATGTTATAGTATATCCTAGATACAATATATGTGTGCAGAACTGAATTTCATGTTGCACAGGAAGAATTGGATTCAGAAGGTAAAAATAACCTGGGAAGAAAAACAAAAATACAAACAGTTTACACTCATTTCCTAGTGTTCCTTCTCTGGGTGTAGCTGATTCTGTCCATCATTGATCAATTGGAACTGAATTAGATCTTCTCTTTATGAAAGATATCCACTTCCATCAGAATACATCCTCATATAGTATTGTTGTTGAAGTATATAATGATCTCCTGATTCTGCTAATTTCACTTAGCATCAATTCATGTAAGTCTCTGCAAGCCTCTCTGTATTCATCCTGCTGGTCATTTCTTACAGAACAGTAGCATTCCATAATATTCATATACCACAATTTACCCAATCATCCTCCAGTTGATGGGCATCCATGTTTTGATTCTCTTAAGAGAAAAAAGAAAAAATGGAATACACTAGGGAAGAAATAAGGACAAAAGAGATAGAACTTAATATTTCATATTATCACACATTTTATAAAGAAGACTATATAGCCATGGAGAAAGGTGTGGGAGAAGCAAGCATCATATGAAGCATTACTTTTATTTAAACCAAGTAAAGGAGGATAAAATTCACACACACACACACAAACACACACTCAAAGTTTAGTGCCAACTCCACAGGGAAATAGGAGGAAAATGGTAGTGAAGGGAGAAGATAAAAAAGTAGGTAAATTCAGAGAGGGATTAGTAAATCTTTAATTTCAAAAAGGGTTGAAAAGAAAAAAGGGAATTGATTACAATTTAGTCATATTTTTATTCATGTCCTATTCTATGTGACCACATTTGGGGTTTTCTTTGCTCCACCTCATTTTACAGGTGATGAAACTGAGGCAAACAGTGTTAAGTGACTTGGCCAGGGTTTTACAACTATTAAATGTCTGAGGCCAGATTTGAATTTAGGAAGGTGTCTTTCAGATTACAGCCCCAGCATTCTAACCATTGAGCCACCTATGATTGATAATTATAATTGAGGGAAGAGAAAAGTAGAGAGCTGAAGCAAATCTTATTTGGTTTAGATCATTAGTTCTAAACACATTCCTATTCACCATCTTCGTAAAGAGTGGAACA
The DNA here is from genome assembly GCF_048593235.1 of Sminthopsis crassicaudata. Taxonomy (NCBI): domain Eukaryota; kingdom Metazoa; phylum Chordata; class Mammalia; order Dasyuromorphia; family Dasyuridae; genus Sminthopsis; species Sminthopsis crassicaudata. Next base: position 221,129,233 of record NC_133620.1, read on the forward strand.
GAAGACAAAGAGAGGAAAGAATATAAGAGGAGAAAAATAGAAAATTATGCTCTTATCTATGAATGGCATGAACTCATCCATGAAATGGAAGAGTTTAGAAGGACAGATTAGAAATCAGAATCTAAAAACATGATGTTTATAAGAAACACACCTCAAAGATTCACATAAAGTTAAAATAAGCAGGACCAAATATATAATATTCATAATGATTACAACAAATGTTAATTAAAATATTAACTGAGTAGAAAGTAAGTTACTTGGAACCTGGGACCATTTAATTTTTTCCTTTGTGTTCTAAGTACCTACTATAATGTTTGAGACAAATGTTTATTGATTGATTAATGATCAAATTGAAAAACTATTATTGTTTTCAGAAAATAGACAACAAAAAGTAGTTTCTTCATAGCAGAGATAAATACTAGCACACAATGTTGTATACATTGTTGGAAGGGGTGACTGCAAAAAAAAATTTTTTAATTAAAAAAAATGTGGGGACTGTATGGGTGTTTTTGCTTAATTATTTTTCTATGTTACTGTTAGGCCCTGGATAGCAGGCCATATGCCCCTTTCTATGTTAGGTCTTAGATAGCAGGCCATGGACCTCTCCTCCCCTTTTTTATTTTTGCAATTAGATTTGGAAAATTGAGGTTAAAAAGAAAACTTTAAACGTCAAGGCTCCAACTTCCAACATCAACTCCAACTCCCCTTCACATAGCATTGTGACACAATGAGGGATAGAAAAGAAAAACAGTATCCAAGTGCTTGCCTCTCTTCTTCCCTGTCCAAAAACTACCCTGGGAATAGAATTATTGTCAAGGACAATCTCTTGTCCTGCAGTAATGCTCTCGTTATACCCCTATCTATCCAAGAAGAGTCCTATTCTGCTGTCTGACAGGGCTGGAGCCACAATCTCCAAGCTGTAAATGCCAAGTTAACTCCTCTCTCCCTGATCTCTCTTTGAAGTAAAGATAACAATAGCTACAAGATCAATTGCACTCTCACTTCTGCATTTTGCTTGCTAAAAAACCTTATATAAGCGGTGTATCTCAATTGCTCTGGATTGAAAGTTTTGAAATTATATTTCCATTTCTGTCAGTTAGCTTAAACTCCACATTAAAGATTAAAAACAATCTCTTCTCACCTCAGTTTCTCTGGTATTAAATTACAATGTAGGATTCAATCAGGAGAACAAGGAAAGATGGATATTTCCAGAAATGACTATGTTATAAAAACAAAAGGCAGCAATAAAACATATTTTGAAAAATACATAAATTGAACCATCCTCACTTTCTTGTTATAACCCAACTTGGTTGTAATGAATTTTTTTTTATTCTACTATCTCCTATTTGCCAATATTTTATACCAATAATTTATTGTGTGAATAATCATTAGCCATTTTAGGCAATAATCTTTTTTTTTTCAATTTGTCCATGCAATTTTAGAGATCAAAACCATGATCACTTCATTAAAAGAATTGTGCAGCATACTATCTTTCTTTAGAAATAATCCGTATAATTTGTATTGCAGAAACTAGGTATTGATCCTCACCTAACACCATATACCCAAAATGGGTTCATGATCTAGACATAAAGAATGATATAAACAAATTAGAAGAACAAAGGATAGTTTACCTCTTAGATCTGTGGAAGAGGAAAGAATTTGTGACCAAAGAAAAAATAGAGATCATTATTGATCACAAAATAGATAATTTTTATTATATTAAGTTTAAAAGTTTTTGTATAAACAAAACTAATGCAGATAAGATTAGAAAGGAAGCAATAAACTGGGAAAACATTTTTACATTCAAAGATCCTGATAAAGGCCTCATTTCTAAAATATTTAGAGAATTAACTCAAATTTATAAAAATTCAAACCATTCTTCAATTGATAAATGGACAAAAGATATGAACAATTTTCAGATGAAGAATTTGAAACTATTTCTAGTTATATGAAAAGGTGATCCAAATCACTATTGATCAGAAAAATGCAAATTAAGACAACTCTGAGATATCATTACACACCTATCAGATTGGCTAAGATGGCAGGAAAAGATAATTACGAATATTGGAGGGGATGTGGGAAAACTGGGACACTGATACATTAGTGGAACTGTGAATGGATCCAACCATATTGGAGAGCAATTTGGAACTATGCTCAAAAAGTTAATAAAACTGTGCATACCCTTTGACCTAGCAGTATTTCTACTAGACATATACCAAAGAGATATTAAAGAAGGGAAAGGGATCCATATGTGCAAAAATGTTTGTGGCAGCCCTTTTTATAGTGACTAAAAACTGGAAACTGAATGGATGACCATCAATTGGAGAATGGCTGAATAAATTATGGTATATGAATGTTATGGAATATTATTGTTCTGTAAGAAATGACCAACAGGATGATTTCAGAGAGGCCTGGGGAGATTTATGTGAAATGATGCTAAGTGAAATGAGCAGAACCATAAGATTGTTATATATTGCAACAACAAGACTATACAATGATAAATTCTGATGGACATGGCTCCTTTCAACAAGGAAATGATTCAAATTAGTTCCAATTTTTCAGCTATGAAGAAAGTCATCTACATCCAGAGAAAGGCTTGTGGGAACTGAGTGTGGACCATAACATAGCAATTTCATGCTTTCTGTTGATGTTTGCTTGCATTTGGTTTTCCTTTTCAGGTTTTTTTTTCCCTAGATCTGATTTTTCTTGTGCAGCAAGATAACTGTATTAATATTCATACATATATTGGATTTAATATATATTTTAACATATTTAACATGTATTGGACTACCTGCTATCTAAGGGAGGAGATGGGGGGAAGGAGAGAAAAATTTGGAACAGAAAGTTTTGCAAGGGTCAACATTGAAAAATTACCCATGCATATGTTTTGTAAATAAAAAGATTTAATAAAAAAATAAAATTTTAAAATAGAATTAATCAATATAATATAGAGATTATATGTTCTTTGAAATCTTTGAAGAATACATATGTAAATTCATCTGGTTGAGATACTTTTTTAAGGAATAGCTTATTAATGGTGTCCAATTGGATTCTATGCAGGTTTTCTAATTATAATTTACCAATTGGTATGCTTTATATTTTTGTAGGTAATTCATCTATTTCTTAAAGATCCTAAAACTTATTAGCATAAAGTTGTTCATAGTAATTTCAAATAATTTTCTTAATTTTTTCCTTTATTATAATCTCAACCACTTCTATCTTTTTTGGTTAAATTTGAAATTATTTGTAAATGTCATCATTATAAAAATAAAAATAAAATTATAATAAAAATTATGTACATGTATATATGTTTGTATAAGTGTCTTACTCTCCTTTGTTTGGTTCAAATAACAGGGATGGTTCAAATGATGCCTGCTTCTCCCACCCCTTTCTCCATGTTTGCACATAAGACTAAGTAAGGTCATCTTAACTGTCTGGGCCTCAGTTTCCATATTTATAAAATAAGAGATTTATACTATATCAACTTTGATGCCCCTTCCAGCTTAGATTTGCTGGGAAACTGATTCTGCATTTAAGGCCATGCTATTTAATATGGCATATGGACCACCTTTTGATCCAGCAATATCACTACTAGGCCTGTAATCTAAAGAGATTAAAGAAAAATTAAAAAGGACCTACTTGTTCAAAAATATTTATAGCAACTCTTTAAAAAATAGTTTTTAAAACCATTTCTAATCATATGAAAGCATGCTCTAAACCACTATTGATTAGAAAATGCAAATTAGGATCACTATGAAGTACTACTACACAACTCTCAGATTAGCTAAAATGACAGGAAAAGATAATGATAGATGCTAGAGGGGATGTAGAAAAATTGAGATGCTAATACTTTGGGAGATGGAGCTGTGAACTGATCTAATCATTCTGGAGAACAATTTGGAACTATGCCTAAAGGTTATCAAACTGTGCATACCTATTGATTCATCAGTGTCGCTACTGGTTCTATATCCCAAAGAAATCATAAAAAAAAAAAGGGGGAAAGTGCCCACATGTGCAAAAAATTAAAAACTATTTAAATAAAATAGAAAAAAAAATGTTGGCTGAGCAAGTGGAGTTAAATGCCTTGCCCAGGGTCACACAACTGGGAAGTGTTAAGTGTCTGAGGTCAGATTTGATCTCAGGTCCTCCTGACTTCAGACTGTATATGAACCTAATATCTTTCACCACCACCCTATAACAGAGTAGGGGGAAGAATTTTGACTTGGGGTGGGTATTTTTTATAAATCTGTGGTTATCTTTTGAAGTAAACATTTTGTTTGGTAAATGCTTGACAAGATTACATAAAAATTAATGAAAGGAAGGAAGGAAGGAATATAATAGCCTTCCCAGATCCAAGGTATTCTGTTGAACCAAATCTACTCAAACTAATAATCTATAAGAAACAACTAATGTGTTTCCTTTTTCTCTATTTAGAAGACATAATTAGTAAAAAGAAAAGCAAAAATATTTAATGAAATAATATACACTTGTAGCAGACTATTTCCCCCCAAAACATGGTGTGTATGTTTCCAAAAACATATGTACCATTTTAAGATACAAAATTATATAATCTGCAAGAAAAATCATTGAGGCAGGGCTCTGAGACATTAACCATTTATTAAAAGGATCAAACTTGGGGCAGCTAGGTGGTCTAGTGAATAGAGCACCAGCCCTGAAGTCAGGAGGAGCTGAGTTCTTAGACACTTACCACTTCCTAGCTATGTGACCCTGGGTAAGTGACTTAACCCCAATTGACTCAGCAAAAAAAAAAAAAAAAAAAAAAAAGTAACAAAAAGGACCTCTTCAATGAATAGAACCCCACAGTGACTAAGACCTCAGATCTTCCTCAGGAACTAAGATGCCCCCTGATCCTCAGGCCCTTACTTCCACATGATACCCAAACATTTAAAACAAAGTAAAATACAGGGTCTTGTTGGTTGATAGAGCTTTCTTTTGACCCACTAGGAGGACTGGAAATGATCTATCAGCATAGATGGTCACAGGATGGTCAAGGCAAGGGTTATCTCCACTGACCATATGACCGCTGATCATAATATTATCGTCTCCTCATATTGGGCAAGAAAGGGTGATCCAAAGGTTCAAAAACAAGTTGAAAGACTTTCCATACTATATCAAGAAATCATACCCATGCTGAGTTTGGTGATCAGCATTCTTGTGGTTAGTGAGTTTCTAGGTTTTAAAGTTTGAGGCTTACTATAAGAAGGAATCTATCTTATTTAATTATCCCTGTATGATATATATATATATGTATATATATATATATATGCATTAATACATGTTATTCTTATATTAACATTAGTTGATTAAACTGACTAATGTAACTTAGTAGATTCTCTAACTTACTAATGATTGCTAACAATCATTACTTCTATGGAATCCTACTGAACTCATTAATACCTCTCTCTCCATCACTGGGGAGAATTTGCATGCATAAGAGTCACAAATGAAAGAACAACAGTCACATATGAGGATTATGTGTGGAGGGGCCTGATATTATAGCTGCTGTCACCTAGGCCTGGTCCTTGTGGCTACAGTGTCACTGCTGGGCATGCTGGATATATATCAATACATTGGACTATGATGGCCTCTTAATCTTAGCTGACATGTTCTCCTTTTTAGGACCAGCCTGTGCTTGCTCCCATGCTTTCTAATATGATGTTTTCAGCAATGTTGTCAGATGACTTCAACAAGTACCAAAATGGCATCAAGGTTAGCTACTATATTTTTGTTGAAAAGGTTACAAGTCAAGACTAAAGTTGAGCAAGAGTGTGTACATCATTATTTGCAGATAATTGTACACTCAATGAATTCTTTGAGACTGAGACACATCAAAGTATGGATTGATTCTCAGCTATTTGTGCTAACTGACTTAACAATTAACATCAAGAAAATGCAGGTCCTCCACCAACCAGCACCACACTATCTACACATGGAACCATCAACTACAGCAAATGGAGAAATATTGAATGTTGTGGATAAGTTCACCTACCTTGGCAGTATACTTTCCAGGGATGTACATAGATAATGAGACTGACACATGCTTTGTCAAAGCTAGTTCAGTGTTTGAGAGGCTTTGAAAGAAAGTGTTAAGAAAGAAGAGATATTAGCTTGCCTACCAAACTGAAAGTCATATGCCTATGAAATCTGGACAGTTAACCAGTGTCACACCAGGAAACTGAATTGCTTCCATTTGAATTGTCTTAGGAAGATTCTGAAGATCACCTGGCAAGATAAGATACTGGATGATGAAGTCCTTTCTCAAGCTAAAACTTAGAGCTCAACTGCAGTGTTTGGCTACATTGTTCGAATGACAAAACATGTTTACCTAAAAGACTATTTTACTCACACATGGAGGTCAGAAGAAGTGATACAAAGATACTTGAAAGTCTCTCTGAAAAATTGTAGCTTTGATTGTGTGACCTGGGAGATATTAGCAAAGTCTTGCCCATATCAAATAAGACTCTGTGCTCTGAGAATTGCAACATCTTAAAAGAAACATGAGATATGAACATTTAGAGACATCTCTGCTACAAATGTTCACATAGACAATGTTGCCCAACCTGTGATAGAGCTTTCTAAACTCCTATTGGTCTGATCATCCAAAACAACCACATTGTACTTTGACTCCAAGATAGTGATGTCATTTTGGTCCTTGTTGAGAACAAGAATGAAGAACAACCAGACATTAAGCTTCAATCAGGGTAAATTAAAGCAGCTAAAAATTGTCCTTGGTAATAGAACACTGAAAATTCCATACCCAGATTAAAAAAAAAAAATCTAGACATTTTAACCCTCAGGTTGAGATTAGTTCTTTCTTTATATAACTCCTATGACTAAGCAGAATAAAAGCCTTCTTTTACAATAACTACCTATTATAGGATTCAGATAATTTGACTTATTCTGAAAATCCTAATTTAAGTGCAAATGGAAGTAAAGTCAACAAGTATTTATTAATTGCTTATCCCACTGTTAAATGCTAGGGATACAAAGAAGGCAAAAACATAATTCTAAAACTCCAGCCATTTTCATTTTCATGCAGAAGACAATGAGTAAGCAAGATAAGAACATATGATACATAAAAAGTATAGGCTGAAAAGGTATTCTAATAGGAATCCAATTGGAAATTTAAAAATAGACTAAAGAGGCATCTCAGTCCAGTTACTAAAATGGTTTTGTGTTTTGTCAACCTGGAAAAACACCAATTCAGTGATCAAAAAATAAAATGAAACATTTTTTAAGATCAAAGAATTACAATTCAGTATATCATACTATCCTATTCAGACAGGGATGCCCATGGAGGAAAGGGAGAACAGATTTTTCATAAGGTAAAGTTATGGGAAAATAGAACAATATAGTCTGGGTACATAGAACAGACAAGCTGCAGGAGGGGAGTAATAAGAAGTTACAGAAATAAGGTCACAGAAATGTCCTTGGATTAGTTCTGCTGGGTGTTCCAGGAACAGGGGTGGTTGGAAACTGCTGGCTTAAGGGTGGGGGAAGGGAGGAGAGTGTCCTTCAGGACAGTTAGAAACTGCTGGTCAGAGAGCAGGGTAGGGGCTCCAGAGTTTTTCCAGAGTTTGATAGTAAAAATACACTCAGTACTTCCAACAGAGGCTTCATATTCAGGCCTAGATAAAACTCAGTGGTTTTCCATCCACTTAGCTAGAATTCTTGTCTTGGATTTATTATTGTAGTAAATACTCTCTAATATCACTTTCACACACTTTTTACCCTTAGGGTTCCAGGATACACTGTTTCTCTAATTCTATTTGTTTGAGGCTGCACACTTATCCCATTAGAGACATACAGTCTAAGAAATTTATGTGGTGGAATTATGGGTGGAATATGCTGGATGCCTTGAGCTCTAAGCAGAAGACTCAGAATAGTAAACATGGCATTTCTAATATAAGTACATAATTCTAAGGTAATAAGTATACAATCTGCATGCAGACCTTGTCAGATTATTTGGCTGATAACCATTTCCTCAGGTGAAGAACCTGAGGAGCTTGCTTCCAGCAGAATCTTGATGGTGATTAATAATAATATTAATAAGGGAGGTGACTTAGAGAGACAATGGAGTACATACTTAAAGATGAGGGGAACAGTGACTCTTTTTCTCATGGTATTTGAAGAGGAGAGATAAAGAAAAGAATTTGGGGCCTTCTTTCCTCTTAGGCCACATGGACCTTTAAGAAACAGATCTTAGTCTTTAGCTTTTTTTCATTTTTTTCTTTTTAGTTCTAGGTAGAGGGATCACAATCTTAGGAACATCAGAGTAACACAGGAATCTAGGAATAAGAATATAGTTAACTCCCCTTTATTGCCTGGAGGAGTATGGATTGATCTTTAGGAATATTTGGGAATCCAGTCCAGGGGGAGGATTCTTTCAAATCATGCCACTGGACATGAAATTTGGTGAAACCGGTGCCTTTTTGTAACTAAGCTAAGTTTTGAACCTATTTTTCCAAAAAAGAAATGTTTATAAGTTTGTTCTTGCTTTATCTTTGAAGAAAAGACTTAACACCAGTACATTTATCAACTGAAAGAAGACTACCACAGTATTTAATCTTATCTCAAAAAAGCTCTGATATAAACAAGGTCATGCATGAGTTTATTGCTTAATCTTTAGCAAGATGAGGTTTTTTTTTTTTTTTTTTTGTATTCCATAGTTTTTCTTTTTCTTTCCTTTTTACAAAAATTTTATGCATTGGTATTTTCCAGCATTGACAATTGCAAAACCTTTTGTTTCAACTTTTCCCCTCCTTCCCCCCACCCCTTCCCCCAGATGGCAGGTTGACCAATACATGTTAAATATGTTAAAGTATAAGTTAAATACAACATATGTATACATGTCCAAACAGTTATTTTGCTGTACAAAAAGAATCGGACTTTGAAACAGTGTACAATTAGCCTGTGAAGGAAGTAAAAAATGTAGGAGGACAAAAATAGAGAGATTGGGAATTCTATGTAGTGGTTCATAGTCATTTCCCAGAGTTCTTTCGTTGGGTGTAGTTGGTTCAGTTCATTACTGCTCTATTTGGTTCATTTCATTGTTGAAAAGGGCCACATCCATCAGAATTGATCATCATATTGATCTCTTGGTCCTGCTCATTTCACTCAGCAACAGTTCATATTAGTCTCTTTAGGCCTTTCTGAAATCATCCTGTTGGTCATTTCTTACAGAACAATAATATTCCATAATATTCATATACCACAGTTCATTCTTTCCTCTTAGGCCACATGGACCTTTAAGAAACAGATCTTAGTCTTTAGCTTTTTTTCATTTTTTTCTTTTTAGTTCTAGGTAGAGGGATCACAATCTTAGGAACATCAGAGTAACACAGGAATCTAGGAATAAGAATATAGTTAATTCCCCTTCATTGCCTGGAGGAGTATGGATTATTCAGCCATTCTCCAATTGATAGGCATCCACTCAGTTTCCAGTTTCTGGCCACTACAAAAAGGGCTGCCACAAACATTTTTGCACATACAGGTCCCTTTCCCTTCTTTAAAATCTCTTTGGGATATAAGCCCAGTAGTAACGCTGCTGGGTCAAAGGATATGCACAGTTTGAGCATAGTTTCAAATTGCTCTCCAGAATGGCTGGATGTATTCACAGTTCCACCAATCAGCGTCTCAATTTTCCCACATTCCCTCCAACATTGCACATTATCTTTCCCTGTCATTTTAGCCAATCTGACAGGTGTGTAGTGGTATCTCAGAGTTGGATGAGATGTTTTTTAAGGAATCTTTGGTGCACATGGAATACACAGAATTAACAGATTAAAGGAAAGCCATTTTATACCAAGTGGTCAAAAAATGGGAAACTTCTTTGTCTCCAAAACAGTGCCAGGGAATAGTTAGAGCTTCACAAAGAGAATGCACTGGAACTACATATTTCCTCAGCAGAAATGGAGTAACAGATAGCCAAGGAGACTCCAAGAAGAGCCCAGTCACCAGTTGCTAAGAGAATTCTATATCTTAATAATAGCTTAGATGACTGATGCAGATAAGAAGGAATTTGTGTACTCATATTCAAACAAGCCAACCATGGCTTCAGAACGATGTCAGTCCTTTTGGGCAGACTGTTAAAAGGTTTTTACTGTAAAGATGCTAAAGGAAGAAAAGTTACCCATAAGGTCTGTAGTTGGAGAGAGCGTGGATTATGTATAAATGCAGATTGAAATGTCTCTAACCTGCAGTTCAAATCTGTACTCAGACACTAGTTGTGTGACTCTGGTTTCATTTGTAAAATGGGGATAATAATTACACCTACTTTGCAGAGGATCAAATGAAGTAATAATTGGCACAGTACCTATAAAATACTAAACACTATACAAAAGTTAGCTATTATTATTGTTGCTATTCTCAGAAAAAAAATGTTTTTAAATGGACAAAATAAAATACATAGGATTACAAAGGGAACAAATTATATTGAAATGGAAGTTGCTTTTTTTTCATCTAAATTTTAAGAACTCTGGGAAATCTAAGGGGTTTGTGTATCCTAGATTAAATACTTCTGCTTTAGAATGATTAATTTCAATTCAGTCAATTTTACTTTTCTTAATTCCTTGGAGAAGCTTCTGTTGCTAGAAGCTAAGGACAAAGATTTAAATGTAGTCTGTGCCCTGGAGTCAAATTCATTGACTTTCTAGCTTCCTCATAAGCAATTGAGGTATTCAACCTTTCACTCTTTCCTGACTGAAGAATGTCTATTTTTCATTTTCAGAACTTTCTCTTTACATTTCAATGTTTTTGTCTTTTACTCCCCTCTTTTTTTTCCTCCCTCCTCCCTCCTCCATTCCCCTGCATATCTTCAGCTTTTGCTGATATCATTGAGTCATCCATTTTTATTTCCTTAATGCTTTAGAAGAATTAAGAGTAGTTAAATAAATGCCAATATGTGCCTATTCCATGTGTTTTTTTAATATAAGACATATACTACTAATTATACTGATTTATGTTTTTTGATTACTTTGTACAATGTATTGTCTGATGTAGTCATTGTATATTTTCATTTTCCTATCTCTACTTAACTTCATTTTTCATCAGTTCAATGTCTTTTCTTCATTAGTCATAGTTATTAATTCCTAAAGTGATATTCCTTACATATATATATATATATATATATATTCTTACAGTGATATTACTTTTTATATATACTACTGATATATTAATAGCATATGCTATGCTATGTTATTAGTAAATGATATATACATACACACATATATAATATAGTATAAGAAAGATATACTATTAAATATATATATAGTTTTATGTTTTTGGTTATTTTGTACAGTGTTTTGCCTGATGAATCTTTGTTTACATGCACTAATCATAGCTACAAATAATATGAATGAGAATGCCATCTGTTAAGTATATGCATGAAAAAATATTTGTAGATTGGGAATGGAATTCAATTTTATTATTATTTTCAGTTTCTTTTCCTTTCCCCTCCTCTTCCCCATTTAGTGAGGAGGCCAAAAAAAAAAAAATCCCATTACAAAGATACATATGTGTACACACACACACACACACACACACACACACACATGAAAAACAAATTTCCACAAGATTGGGGACTACAAATGTTTCATTGGGCATGAGGGTAGAGAAGAGGAATTAATTAATTGATAAGATCCTAGATAACTAGGTGGGGTTGGGAGAAAAAATTTGAAGTCCTGATAGAATTATAATACTCCTGAAGCAAGCAGAGAAGGGCACAGATGGGACTCAGCCCTTCCTTATAGTCCTACTCCTGTGGAGTTCTTGGGAAACACCAATCAAAAAGACAAGTTATGACATGAAACCCTTAATGCTATAAATCTGCTCATGGTCCACACCATCTTTGCTGAATCCCATTTGGGGATACCCCATTCTGGGGTATCTTTTCTTCTTATCTCTTCCCCTCATGCCTTGTGGTGTCTTCATCCTTGTTATAGCTAAATAGTTCTTTTAGGGTACTAAACTCCTCTCTGGATTTAACTTGCTAATCAATGGCATACTCCCACTTCATGGCATATCCATGGGATATAGGAACTTGTCTTTTTCATTGTTTATGGTGAAAACCCTTCTCCTTGCTAACTCCATGTTTTCCCAAATCTATTTCATATTTACCATTCCTGGTGTCTATTTTACTTCTTCTTATAAATAAAATAATAAAGGTACTTTTTGGTAAAGAGAACCCCATTGTGAATTCTTCATATGTGCTTTGTGCCGGGGGCTTTGTATTTAGAACTAGGAATTGCTATTCCAGTTTCATCATTTGTTGTCATCTTCATCATTTGATGCTGACCTCATCATAATGGCCCTTATTCTATAGTTACCTCTCCCTCTTGCTCAAGAAGTAGTTGGATTTGGGGCTGAGGAAGCAAGAGAACAAGTGATTTGATGCATCCATGACATAGAGGTAATACTCATTCTGAGAAGGAAAGATACACTAAAATCATGGTATAATTTGGCTCTCTTCTAGAGTTAAATTCCTAATCCTTCTGAAATTAGTTAGCTTAAGGGAAGTATCATTGCTATTGATCAGTGTATCTACCAGGTATCTATCAGTGAGCAGACTACTCCATCAGACTACTATAACTGAGAAATGACTACTGACTCCGGAAGGTTCCTGAGTTTAAGGGTGCATTAGAATTCAAATTCCACATGCTATGACTGAGCCAGGATCTTAACTTTGGATCCCAAGTCTCCTCCTTTTTCTGTGATTTTTAAGATCAGCATTCCTCCAGAATTTTTGTTATTTCATCTAATGAGTAAAGATTTGGAATAAAAGAGAACAAATAAAGGGAATAAACATTTATTAAGTGCCCACCATGCTAGCCACACGTTAAGTGCTTTATAAATGTTATCTCAAGTGACTCTCATAACAACCCTGGGAACTGTTATAATTCCCATTTTGCAGTTGAAGAAATTGAGGCAAAAAGGAATTCAGTGACTTGCCCAATACCACATAGCTAGCATTTGAATTCAGGTCTTCCTGACTTCAGATTTAACACCTCAATTTATTGTACCGTCTAGCTGCCTGGATTTTCTTTGACTACTTAAAAGGAAATGGAGGTGGGAAATGAAAACAAATTTAAACTGTATATGTCCTAGAAATTCTGGATCCAAATTAATTCTATATCTGGGAGAACTTCTGGCATCTAGGAAAGTGGTGAAAATGTTACTAATGTTACTAACTAATGTTACTAATGGTAACACTTAATAGATATTTTAGTTGTCACGCATTGTTCTTTGGTCATTATATACTGTTTATTTGCTTATCAATTCTATGCAATTATATGTGTAGAACACATTAAATTAGGGTACACATCTAGGAAGTTCAATTTTTTTAAAATTATTTTTTATTATTTTTTTTTATAATATTATCCCTTGTATTCATTTTTCCAAATTATCCCCCCTTCCCTCCACTCCCTCCCCCCATGACAGGCAATCCCATACATTTTACATGTGTTACAATATAACCTAGATACAATACATGTGTGTAAATACCATTTTCTTGTTGCACAATAAGCATTAGATTCCGAAGGTACATGTAACCTGGGCAGACAGACATTAGCACTAACAATTTACATTCAGGAAGTTCAATTTTTTAAAGGCAAGCAAGTAATCATAAGAGGTATAATTTTTATTCATCAAATTAAAAAATACTAAATTTTAACTAAATTTATTTTTTTAAATAAATACTTAAATTTTACTTCAAAATATAAACTTTAAAAAGGAGACACCAAATACCTAAGCTTTTTTTGAAACATTAGAGTATGTATATTTGGCACATTTGGTACAATTTATATACCCACCTATGAAACAAAGCCTAAAAAGCTATTATATATAACAATGTTCCAACACATGGAGGACCAAATTCGGACAAATGGAGGCACAGTTTTGCCAGTGAATGAGGCTCAGTTTATTCTGATTTGGTAGATCCTTGACATGGGGCAGCTAGGTAGTTAAGTGAAAAGAGTGCTGAGCCTGAAGTCAAGAAGATAGGGAATTTCTTGACTAAATAAGAGATAAAAATGAATTTGATTACTTAATAAAAATAATGCAACTGGAAATAACATCTTTGCAGTCAATTTTTCTGATAAATTTTTTTTTTCTGACTTTCAAGGGGCAACGTGGTGGTATAGTAGATAGAACACTAAGGCTAATCAGGAAGTCTCACCTTCCTGAGTTCGAATATGAATTCAGGCACTTACCTGGGCAAGTCACTTAACTCCATTTGCCTTAGTTTCTTCATGTTTAAAATAAATGAACTAGAGAAGGAAATGGCAAACCAGTCTGGCATCTCTAGGATCTTTGTCCAGAAAGCCCCAAAAGGGGAAATGACTGAAACAACTGAACAACAGAAAGATTTTTGAAATTATATATTACCTAGTTCAATTGGGACTTCCTCATAGAGAGAAGTTGAGATTTTGAAAATTGCTAACTTTCTAGTAAGTGTGGGAGCAAGGTACTTAGCAATTCTGCCTCAGTGAACCATGAGATGGGTATGGAAATCTTCAATAGATGGCTTTCAGAATGTACATTGTTGGTGGAGTTGTGAAAGAATCCAGCCATTCTGGAGAGCAATTTGGAACTATGCCCAAAAAGTTATCAAACTGTGCATACCCTTTTGACCCAGCATTGCTGCTATTGGGCTTATATCCCAAAGAAATACTAAAGAGGGGACAGGGACCTGTATGTGCCAAAATGTTTGTGGCAGCTCTTTTTGTTGTAGCTAGAAACTGGAAGATGAATGGATGTCCAGCAATTGGAGAATGGTTGGGTAAATTATGGTATATGAAGGTTATAGAATATTATTGCTCTGTAAGAAATGACCAGCAGGAGGAATACAGAGAGGCTTGGAGAGACTTACATCAACTGATGCTGAGTGAAATGAATAGAACCAGAAGATCTCTGTACACTTCAACAACGATACTGTATGAAGATGTATTCTGATGGAAGTGGAAATCTTCAACATAAAGAAGATCCAACTCACTTCCAGTTGATCAATGATGGACAGAAATAACTACACCCAGAGAAGGAACACTGGGAAGTGAATGTAAATTGTTAGCACTACTGTCTATCTACCCAGGTTACTTATACCTTCGGAATCTAATACTTAATGTGCAACAAGAAAATGGTATTTACACACATATTTTGTATCTAGGTTATATTGTAACACATGTAAAATATATGGGATTGCCTGTCATTGGGGGGAGGGAGTGGAGGGAGGGGGGGGATAATTTGGAAAAATGAATACAAGGGATAATATTATTTAAAAAAATTACTCATGCATATATATTGTGGGGAAAAAATTCTAAATTAAAAAAAAAAACAAAAAACAAAGTATCAGAATGGGAATATATCACAAATAAATGTAACAGGCAGATATAGTAAATGCACTCTTTATAGATCCCAATATAATAAAATTAGTTATAAATTGAATGAAAATGAGTCAAAGGAACAGCCCTAATGCAGTCTAAGTAAAGTCCTTCAGAATTCTCTAAGTCATATTTAATGGGCCATAAGTAGAATATTGGAATGATCACTGATAATGTCAGTATGGGGATGTAAAGCAATGACTGAGTCGAAGATCAAATCATAGAAACAATAAGTAATTAATTTAAATTTAATGATAATAAAGAAATAATATACTGGAAATTTTGAGAAGCTGCTAAAACAATTCTTAGAGGAAATTTTATATCTCTGAAATCTTCTGCAATAAAATAGAAAAGGAGAGGATCAATTGGCTGACTATACCTGTGATTAGGAGAAACTACAATATAAACAAATGAGAAATTCACTGAGGCCTAGTAAACAGTCTTCTGTAAATTAGTTTTTAAAGTCTAAAGAATTGCATGAGATATACATAGAGATTAAATGACTTATCCATGATCACATAGCTAATAAGTCCTGAAGATTTGGACACTCAGAACTTTACAATATATTTGTAAATATAATATGAAGTTAATTTATGTGTCATGGATTAAACAATTTTTTATTTCATAAATATCCTAAGAAACTAAATTAAATAGTCCTTTGTTTTCTAAATGCTCCATTCCTGAAATGTCTATGTCTGTGCCGATCTAATGGGAGACACTAATTACTTGGTTGCAGCTAGCTTAGGTGAGGGCAGAATATTTATTTCTGTTCTTTGGGGATATATATGTCTGCCTTGATCCACTGATGCAGTGCCTTAGTAGAGGGCCTTTATGAGTTGCCACAGCAACTGAGCTGAGAATCTATCCAATGCACTAGAGGCCTTTCTCTGTCTAGGTCTTTTAATATTCTGTGGGTACCGATGAAACACTCAGGCTGTCCATCTGTCATCCTTCACTCTCTCTAGCCCACTGACCATATTATTTTCTGGATGTTATCTGTTATGCTATTTCTTTTGGGCAAGTAATTATTAGTGATACGCTGCAGCCTGCTTATGAATAAGTGAGTGAATGCTTATTTGTTTTGGCTGTGTGAAACAGAATCTTTGCTTGTTATCTTATGACTAGCACACAGAGTAATGTTATGGATCCAAATGATTTATACTGATAATGAAGAGGAAAGAAGCTACGTTCTCATATCCTCTTTGATGCCAAGTTTGGTCATTATAATTTCACAGCACGGGGCCTTATGGGTGGGAAGCACTACATTTAACACATTTAACATCAGATGTGTTTGATGGATTGAATAATTTTGCTAAATGCTTTTTTTTTTTAATCTAAAATTATAATTTTAATAGTTAAATGATTTAAAAAAAAAAAATCTTTGCAGGGCAGCTATTATCCAGTGTAGTGGATAGAGTACCAATCCTGAAGTCAGCAGGACCTGAGTTCAAATTTGACCTCAGACACTTAATATTTCTTGGTTGTATGACCCTGGGCAAGTCACTTAACTCCAATTGCTTCAGAAAAAAAAAAAAGTTTTTGCAAAGAGATGAATTTTTGGGAGGAAGATGGGGAGATATATGGGGAAATGTAAATGATATAAAAAACAAAAGTAGCAATGTTGAAAAGATGGGAGAAGAAGAAGAAAACACTTTGTGATCTATGGGAGAAAATTGTTTTCTGAAGCCATTAATAACATTATTATCATAATCTGATTATTATTTGCATAGCATTTTATTTAATTACAATAAACTTATTAACTACTGATAATGGGCTAAAAACTACCCTAGAGACTTAAGGATACATATCAACTTAATAAGAAACAGTCCCTAACAATTACAATTATATGCTGCAATATTTTAAGGTTTACAAAGTATTTTCCTCATAACCCTATAAGATAGATATTGGAAACTTTATTATTACTTCTATTTTATGGATCAGGGTTCCAATTTCAAACTTCTTTGGTTAGTATTCAAGTTGAATGAAACAAAATGTTTAATGTTACTATCTTCTATATTTTCTACTATCTAGCCAAACTGGTATACTTTCTGTTCTGTAACAGATCATATACCCTCCCACCTCTGAGACTTTGCTCATATTGTTCCCTAGGGACACACCATGGTCAAGTAGAAATAGTCTTTTTTTTTTTTTTAATAATAATTTTTTATTTTCAAAACACATGCAAAATTAGTTTTCAGCATTCACCCTTGTAAAACCTTGTGTTTAAAATTTTTCTTCCCCTCATTCCCCTCCCCTAGAAAGCTAGTAATCCAATATAAGTTTTTCTCTACATAATAGTCTTAAAATTGAAGATCATAGTAGCTGAATCCTAAACTTGACTCTGATGTTTACTTTTTGTAAAAAAGTTTGCTATTCAGTTATGTCTGAATCTATGGACTATGCTGTCCAGGGGTTTTTTTTGGTAAAGATACTGAAGTAGTTTGCCATTTCCTTCTTAGAAAGAGTATACTGATTTTTCTGATAAGGAAACTAAGGCAAACTGGATTAAGTGATTTGCCCAGGGTCCTAGAACTAGTAAGTTTCTAAGGTTAAATTTGAACTCGGGTCTTCCTGATCCCAGCCCAGCACTCTATCCAATGCTATGCAACTTTAGTTAAGTCATTTAATCTCATTTATAAAATTAGATTAACAAATGGATTACATGGCTAAAGTCCATTTCAAGTATAGATAAATCAAAGTACTCCTTCCCCAACATATCTGTTGAAATCAGGCTTTTACAACAAAAAGTTTTTTAAACATTCATTTTTACAACTGTTTGGACATGTATACATATATTGTATTTAATTTATACTCTTAAGATATTTAACATGTATTGGTAAATCTGCTATCTGGGGGGGGGAAGGAGGGGAAAAATTAGAACAAAAGGTTTAGCAATTGTCAATGTTGTAAAATTACCCATGCAAATATTTGGTAAATAAAAACTATTAATAATAAAAAAAAATTCACTTTTAAAATTTTGAGTTCCAAATGATCATCTTTCCTTCCTCCCTTTCTCTGCTTTCACATTTGAGCTTTACTTCAACCTTATTACTAAAATTTCCCCCATGATAGAGGTCGAGTAATTT
This sequence comes from Sminthopsis crassicaudata, assembly GCF_048593235.1. NCBI lineage: Eukaryota > Metazoa > Chordata > Mammalia > Dasyuromorphia > Dasyuridae > Sminthopsis > Sminthopsis crassicaudata. The sequence continues at coordinate 221,147,714 of NC_133620.1, forward strand.
ATTCTTAACTACACACTTAACAAATGATAGAGATGAAGCATGAATCCAAGTCTTTCTAACTCTAGATCTAGCAGCCTACAAAGGCAAATTTCCTTTTGTGAAGCCTTCTTTAATTCCAGACTCCCTCACAATCATGCCCAGCAGCTTCACATCTCTTACAATAAGTGAACCTTCCTAAAATATCTTGGGATTTATTGGCTAGCTTTCTTTCTTAACCCAAATCTCTCTGATTCTCACTAATGGGCCAACAATAGTTTCCAAGGCAAGCCCCAGTTGGTCATTGTTTGGGTTCAAATTGACTTGAGTGAATGTAAATAGTAATCATTCCTGTTTTGGCCTTTTTTCCTCTTCCTGATTGATTGATTTATTTACTTATTTTGACTAAGTGAAATTGCTACCTAGTTTTAATCACTAACCGGGTGTGGCCTCGGTCAAACTGAGATCTTTTAAAGATTTTAGCTTTAAAAAGTCAAGTTTTCCCACTACATCCAGGGGCATCTCCTGATGTACATCTGGCTACTGGACCCAGACAGCTGAAGCAGGTAACCTTGCACAGCTCTCCCTCACATAAATCCAATTCATTTGCAAATCATGGTATCACCTTTCCGAGGTTAAGATATTCTTTAAATATGAAGGATCAATAATCACAACAAAAAACCAAAACAACCACAACTTGGCTTTCTTTGGTGAAAGGGAAACCTGTGATGTGTCCAAAAAAAGCATTGGACTTGCTTGGAGCCTGGGAAATGAGTTTAAATTTGGACTCTGGGGCATGTTCTCTATGTCATCCTGAATAGCCATTCACTTCTCTGGGCCTCGGTTTCCTTATGTGTAAAATGAGATTAAACTAAGATCCCTTCCAGGTCCACTGGTCCATTTTCCAGTTTTCATGATCTCTCATGATGCTGTGTGATAATTGTGAGCTCCCTCCGGGTTGACAGAGGAACTTAGAAGATGTGACTTTCTCCAATGGCACACTGTCAGGAATGGATTTGAACCCACAGATTTTTTTGATTAGAAGCCTTCTTGGTTTAAAATACATAGAATTATTTTCATGTATCTTAAACATCTTATTAGCTTTTAAGCTGTAGGAAAGAAGGGAACATATATCTATATTTTGTTTCTTTCTTAGCACCCAACACAGAATAGGTGCTGGATGAATGAACAAGGCAGGACCTCAGGCAGGGCGTGTGACTAAGCAAGGGTGAAAACTTAATCATCTTCTGGAGCAAAGCGTTTTTTCTCTTCCAAGATTTTACAATTTGACCTAAGCTTGTAAGCTTCCGGCCGGAACTTGTCTCATCTGAACTTGGGTTCTCTCCAGTTAATATTGAATTCAACAATGAATTCAACTGTCTGCTGCATATGTGAATTAAAAGCACTTCTCTTGCCCCATGATGTCCTGCCAGTGACTTGCCGGGGTCACAAAGACACGTGAATCCCGATCTTCCAGCCTCTGGGAGAAGGAAGAAGGCAGATCTCGGAGTCTTTTCACCACCGAGGACTAGAGATGAGGGAACTTGAACTTTTAATACCAGACGTGGTGGATGAAAGGGAAAGAGAGCACCTTGTGCTCTTTGGAAGAAAAGTTATCCGAAACTATTAGTAACTGAGATCTTCCTTCCTCAAGCCAGTTCTTGATTGAATGCTCTGTAGCGAATACGACATGTACTGACTAACGAAGATCTATGAGAGCTTTTACTGCTGAAGAGGGAAGCGGGGGGACTGAGATGTACCACCTGCAAATCAATGCTCGCAGGGAATGGGCCTAGGGTAGCTAGCAAAGACTACAAGTTCCAGCGTACACCGCACCTTCCGGAGTCGGCCCTCTTGGGCGGGGCTTGGGGGGAAACAAATCTTTGAGCTGCTTAGAGAGCTCTGTCCAGCATCCTCGTGTAGTTGTGCTCAGGACCAGCTTTTGTGCCCATCTTCCCAGGCCTATAAGTACGGCCTTTTGGTAGCCCAAAGTTCACCTTTCCGCCCCTCCCCCATGCCGCCTTGGAAGGTGACGGTACCGCTATCCTCTCACGTCGCCGTCGCTGGCGGATGACGCAGGGGGCCTCGTGCTCATCCCACGTGTGCGGCTGCCCAGGAGCCGCGGCGGCCGCTTTCCTTGGGGGCGGTGGCAGTAGCGGTGCCATAGGAATAGTGCGCACGTTGCGGCTGGGAGCCTGAGGCATCGCGTCAGGCGGAGGGCAGCGGGCTGTGAGAGCCCTAACCGGGAGTGGGTGGGAAGCGGGTGCTGAAGACATGGAGCACCTGCAGCTGGATCTGGCGGCTGCCCCGCTGCGAATCCTTGCCGCCAGGAATGAAAAGAGCCGCAGCGAGCTTGGCAGGTTCCTGACGAAGCAGGTGAGTTTCCCGTCACCAGCCCCCGAGGCCCGGAGGTAGGGATGCCGGGGGTCTAGGCGAGGAGAGGCCCTGACGAGCCGCCGCTCCTTTCAGCCCCAATACGCCTCGGAAACGCGGCGGGAGGGAGTGAGGGGTGCGGTGTGAAGGAAAGGATGGAGAGGGAGCGGTGTAGACCCGCTCTCCCTCACCTGGCATCCTGGCTTGCGGGTATCGGGGTTGTTTATCTCTTTGTGTGTGTGTGTAAGTGTGTGTGAGTGTGTGTGAGTTGGGGGGGCCGCATCATGTTCTTTAAGGCGGGGCGTTTTTGATTCTTCTGATCTCCGTCATGTATCCCTTCTGCGTGGTCTTTGCAAATAAACGTAAATCTGACTTGTTTTCTGAAATAGAGGTTGAGGGCTCCCAGCCTTGAAGGATGCTATATTCTCCAAATACGTTTTTTTCTAAGGGGTGGTGATTGATTTCTGCCCATTTTCTTCCTTTCCTCCACGCTGTCTGCGCCTCCTTTTCAGTTTACGAAGATGTAACCATACTGGTTCCCTGTTACCTAATCCAGAGGAGGACTCAAAAATGTATATACGTGTGTGTGAGTGTGAGTGTGAGGGAGAGAGAAACCTATACTCAAAGCGCTCTCAGCCTGGTTGTTGAGATGATATGATTCTAGGATCTTGTAAAGTGCAATCGGTGCTCCTAGTGTGATGCAGACAATAAGCTTCGCAGGAGTCGAGCTGCGTGGGCTGGAGCGCTGAACTCTGCCTTTCTGGAGCGACGTGATTTTGAGAGACGGGAACATGAATCAGCCTTGTGAGATGCGGTGGGAATGGAAGAGGGTACATTCCCTGCCTTTCTAGAGCATACCGGCTAATGGGGGGCGGGGCACTGCCCCGATCTGATAACCAGGGAGGATATGTACAAAGGAGAAATCCACAAGTACTGATTAAAAGATTATGTAAAAATGAAATATGTAAAACACAAATTTTATTTTAATTTGATTAGGAGATTACTTTAATGGGTTTAGAGGAAGAGATGACACCACAATTGGACCCCAGAAAGGAGAGATCTCTATAGAGGGAGATGGGATGGATGCTGGGGAAAGGAGTCTAACCTAGGTGTAATGATGGCTTGTGAAATGGAGATTTATCGTCTTCCATTTGAAGATTGAGAGCAGTCCAGGTTGTTTGGAGCATGCAGTATGAGAAGAGGATTATTAGAAGAGGCTAAAAGAAAGGGTTATTTGAAGCCAGATCGAGGAGGGCTTAGAGTGCCACATTGAGTTTTTTTAAAATGTTAGTGAATAATGGAGATTTTTGGTTGCATGCAGTGATTCTAAGGATAATTCATTTTAGGGAGATTATTTTGGCATAGATTTAAAGGATAAAGAGGATAAATAGCTAGGAGGCTATTCTAATAGTTTTACTGAGAATATTTAAGGTCTTCCCTTAGTGTGGTTATATAGTGGACAGATGTGTTAGATCTAGATTCATATCCTCTTGTTCTCATTATAGTTTGGAAGTGCTTGCATTCTTGAAGGCTGTTTCATCAGATATGAAGCCCTAGCAGTTCTTGTCAAGATGGAAATAATGGACATGGTGATGAGTTCTGTATTATTGGTAGGACAGTCTAGCTGAATTCAGAGAGGCTCATCTTTAAAAGGCTGCTCCACAACTGGTAGTGATTTTTGTCGTTAATAATAGCTCATGAAATCATCAACCAAATTGTGGATTTGTTTATATTCTTTATTGACTGAAATAGTATGTATCCATATCAATATTTGGGAAAAAATTATTGAAGAAGAATTAATAGAACAAGGCAACTGATTGATTAGATGTGTGAAGTAAGGGAAAATAAAAGGATGATGGTTCTATTAGAGATTAGTCAGAGGTTTTGGAGTGAAGAAAATAACTTCATTGTGATCATGTTGAGGTTGAGGTATTTGGCAATGGAAAGAGACTGGAGGTAATGTGGAACATTTGGGGGTGAAGATAAATAATTGAGAGTTATTTGTGTAGGGAGCATAATGAAGCCTGGAAGGTGGATGAACTGACCACTGGCTTAATTGGCTAAAAAATGAACCTAGTAGGCACTCCCACTTTTAAGGTTTGGGTGGTTGATGTCTGACTGCTCTGGGAGGAGGGATGTTTAACAATGTTGAATAAGGTCTTGGAGGATGAAGACCAAAAAGTCCTTTAGCTCTTGGAATCTGAATTAGCATTTGTATAGTCTCCCAATCACAAATGAGTTGTCACTTTTTTTTTTTTTTTTTTTTAGTAGAGGAAATTGTATCTTTTTTTTTTTTTTTTGAGATGTAATCAATTCGGATGTTTTCAAGTACAAGCCTTTGGGATTCCCAAGTTTAATATTAGGTAAGCTGTGCTAGGCTGTCTTCTTAAAGATAAGTACTTTGGAGAAAGAGGTGTTCTAGAATAGTCATATACTATGTGGGAATATAATCATGGGAGTAGAAGCTAGATTGCTGGGGTTTCAGGAGTCAGGAGTAAGAGAAGAGATGGAGGCAGTGAATAATAGCATCTTTTTTTTTTTTTTCTCTTTAAGTTTGGCAGTGAATGCCATAACAAAGAAAAAGAAAATTATAATAGGGTCAAGGAAAAGCTTTTTAGATTTGGGGAATCCTGAGTAATTTTGCTGCTAAGGAGTGAGTGTATGATGATGGAAGAGGAGCTAAGAGGAGATTGATTTTTCCATGACTTGCCCAATAAGAACAGTAACCTCATCTTTTGAGACTGAAATGAAAGATAATAGGGTGTGTAAAGAAATTGAGGAGTTTATAGTAGAGGAAGGGATTCTCATGTTGGCATCTATTATTACAGCTCAAATAGGAGGCAAGATATTGATGGGTGGAGAATTAAGAAAAGGACATTTGTAATTGCTATTAGAATAACTCATATCAATTCACATCTAGGGCTCTTTATTTTATTTTATTGCTGAGGCAGTTGGGGTTAAGTGACTTGCCTAGGGTCACACGGCTAGGATGTTTTAAGTGCCTGAGATAAGATTTGAACTCTAACCTCTTAGTGCTCTAACCACCTAGCCACCTAGCTGCCCCATAGGGCTCTTGATTTTTATTTTTATTTATTTTTTAATTTTAAGTTTTAAAAACAATAGTAGCTTTTTCAAAATACATGCAAAGATTGTTTTCAGCATTCGTCCTTACAAAATCTTGTATTCCAAATTTTTCTCCCTCCTCCTCCCCCTCTCCCTCCGAACAATAAATTCCATATAGATTAAACATGTGCAATTCTTCTAAACATATATGCACATTTATCATGTTGCACAAGAAAAATCAGATTAAAAGGGAAAAATATGAGCAAAAAAACCAAGCAAACAACAGCGAAGTTGAAAATGCTGAGCTTTGATCTACCTTTAGTCTCTATAGTTCTCTCTGGATGCACATGACTTTTTCCATCATAAGTCTATTGAAATCATAGAACTCTTTAAATAGAGGCATTGTGGCAAAAAAAGCTAGAAAGCTGGCTTTGTAGCAAGAAAGACTGGGGTTCAAATTCTGCCTGTGATGTTTACTGTGTATGTGACCCTCAACAAGCTATTTAACTTCTCAAAACTGTGAGTCCTGTAACTAAATGTGGGAGTCATGAAATTATGTCTTAATGTTAATAAATGTTTGATTTTTTTTTTTTTTTGCTGAGGCAATTGGGGTTAAGTGACTTTCCCAGGGCCGGTCACACAGCTATAATGTTTGATTTGTATACCTCTTTTTTGTACCTATATATCTGGAGTTGTAAACATAAAGCTGTTGTGAGAAGTGCTGCTTTAAGTAATTGAAGAGAGTTGAGTTACAGAAAAGATGCTAAAACAATTAGTAGAGGGAGTGTCTTCATCCTGGAGTTCTCTATATCAATGAAATCATAAGTCCTGCCCCTATCCTTAAAGTTTAGAAAGTTAAAAGAATAAAATAATCCCCATATTAGAGTCCAGTTGAGGTTAGACAGCATAAATGGCTAACATGAAATGCATTTCTAAGTATAGACTGGGCTTTATGACATTAAATTTGAGGAGTCAGAAATGATTGGGAAAATGGTGAGAAATGTCATTAGCAGAAAAGTGAATTTCTCCCTCTAATGTAATAGTTATTATCTGTATAGTTTCTGTGACTATTAATCATGTATTGCTTTGTGATAGCTATTCTATTATTGTCTTGAACTCTTAAATCTTATTTAACTTTGTGTTTGATTTGTCTTCTCAATTAGATGAATTGTTTCCATGTATAAAATAGTTCTCAGTACCCTGTGCACAGAAGGGGCCTACTAATTTATTGATTTGAACAATTTTGTCACAAGTTAAATAATGTCATTATTAAGGCTTATATGTATCTTTTAAATACACTGGAAATCATCAGCTCAGTACAGTTTTTCCCTTAGCTTTTATTAAGCACAATTTCGTTTTGCTGTGGATACATATAGAACTAGGGCATATCTGTGTAGCACATGTTGGTATATAAAAAAGATTTGTATGACTACTTTTAGTGTTCTCAATACACAGTGGTTTTCATATTGATGGAAGCTATAAGTTGGATCTCTATCGACTTGCTCCTAAAAAGCAATTCCATTAAGCCTTCTTTAAAAAAAAAATAAAATCAGTCAAGCCTAAGGGGAGATAAAGAGATCTTAGAAAAATAGATTTAACCATTACTATTCATGTTTACTAATGGAAAGTGGAGAGTTCTTAATTGAATATAAACAAGAAAGCAAATTGCCGTTTTGCTCTCTGTTAGATTAATTTCTTTTAATGAATAAAAGATTTTAAGCCTGGGTTTACTGCTATACAGTTTTCTGTATTGAAATATTTTATCTGAAACCTGCTACCCATCTTCTGACAGTAGTGATGGGTTCAAGATACAAAATAAGACATGTTTTTGGATGTGACCAACTTTGAGGGGATTGTTTTGCTTTAATATGTATACTTGTTGTATTGATTTGTTTTTTAAATTTTTTTTATTAGGTAGGTAAGATGAGAGGGAAAAAAATTACTTCTTAATTGAGAGAAGGAATAGTTAAAATTCATCCTGGAGCAGAATAAAATCTGGAAGGAAAATTCAACCCCAAGAGCCCTGTTAAATAAAGGGCACCATGTGAGTGCATATGAACTCATCTGTCAGTTGAGTTTAGTTCAAGAAGCAACATGTTAATGATGAAATAATGTAGTTTTATGCATATAATTTCAACTCAATCATAAGTCATAAGAGACGGTTCCATGTCACAGCTAAAGAAAGAATTTGTTTATGACTACAGAAGGTTGCTCCTTTCAAATGAAGCTAGAAGGTCTATGGGTTCCCCTCTCTCTTTTTTCCCATAGATTGTCAGGAGTAAACCTGACTCCTAGAAGTTCTTTGTTTCTTTTCATAGGAGATAGGTGGTTAGCAATCATAGAGTTACAATACCACAGATTTAGAGCTGGAAAGGATCTCAGAGAGCATACCCAAGTCCTGATCAAATCTATATTGTTATCACACCAGCTGATTATTTGTTTTATTTGTAATCCTCCCCTCTCCCTATCCTCCCAGTTGAACTACTGAAAGGCTGGAGGACACAGTCTTTATGTTTTATTTAATCTTTGTATCTTCCCTCAGACCTTTGCTAATAGATGTCTAATATTTGCCTAATTAAATAGCATTTATTTGAAATTGAATTATAATCAAGCTGTAATTGTCAGAAGGCTTTAGAGTCTGCTTTATCTATTTGCTTCTATGACTGGATCATCCACCTTCAGATTCTTAGATTTATCCCAGTTTTAAAAATTCTTGCAGGCTCTATCAAGCTGGAAAAGCTTTAAAGTAGGGCCTGGTGTTTTCCTGTTAGCTAATGAGACCAGTCTTTATCTAGGCTTATCATTAGGCTGGCTATCAGGTAACTATAGCAACTTGCTATGGCCACTTGTAGCCATAGCAACATTTTTATATGTGCATCAGCTGTGGTGTCTGGCCTATCCCAATACAGTATAAATTTGGCCTCATCTTCAGTCACATATTCTTTAGAGTTCTTTCTTGTTTCTTGAAATTTATAGTTCAATAAAGTAATAGATTTAGAATTGAGAGTGATCATGGAGATTGTGTGGAACATCTTCATTTTACAGGCTAGGAACCTGAAGGCTAGAAAGGACAAATGATTTCCCTGGAGGTATCCAGGTAACAAGTAGCCTCAAGCAGAGATCCTCAGATTCTGGATGCAGCCTTTATTCCTTAAGAGAAGAAAAACAAACAGATGTTTATAAAATAACTGACTTGGGTTTGAAATATGACTGCCATTGGCTAACAAAAGTCAAGTCATTTAAGACAGTTCACATTAATAGTACATTCGAGGGTGTACAAAGCATTCTTTTTTCACTAGGCTCCTGTTAGCTATGTAATCCTGGTTATATTATCTTATCTTAAAGATAAGGAAGCTGCTTCTCAAAGAGCTCAAATGATTTGTTTTGGTTAGCTTTACCAAGCTGGCAAAGGGCTAGAGACAGGAATATAACTGAAAACTTTAGTGCAACTTTTGGCAAGGCATTGGTGAAAGAAAAGAAGAAAATGTTCTCACCTTCATGTACTTTGTAATCAGTAACTACTATTTTTTGTTTTACTCCAAGACCAATGCTTTTTTTACAGGAGCTAGATCAGTCTTTTTTTTCTCTTTTAAAATTTCTCAAAAATTTTGTTTTTCAATTAACAAGCATTTACTTTCTCTCTCACTTTCATGAAAAACAAAACCAAACCCTTATAATAAATGTGCATAATCAAGGAAAACAAATTCTCTCAAAGACCATGACCAGAAATTTATATTTTATTCTGTATCTAGTGTCCATCATCATCAGGGAGTGGTTAGCATGCTTCATCATTGATCTACTGGAGTCATGGTTCATCACTAAATTGATTAGTGTTCTTAAATCTTAAAAAATTATTTGCTTTTACATTGTTATTGTGTAAATTGTTCTCTTTTTTTTCTATTTCATTTCATTTTGCATTCATTTCTACAGGTATTTCCAGGTTTCTCTGTAACTAGCCCTTTCATATTTTCTTATACATAGTAATTTTTCCCCTTAATTCTATACTATTGCTCAGTTGATAGTCATCCTTTTAGTTTCTATTTTTTTTTTTTTTGTCAAAAAAGCAGCTATATACTTTTTTTTTTTTTTTTTTTTTTTAACATATGAGGCCTTGTCCTCTTTCTTTGATTTCTTTGGGTAGAAGGGTCTTGTTTTTCTGGGTCAAAAGGCATTTACTATTTTTTTCAATAATATTTTATTTTTCCAATTACATGTAAAGATAAGTTTTCAACATTTATTTTTGTAAGATCTCGAGTTCCAGATTTTTTCTCCTTTCTCCTCCCCAAGACAACAAGTGATATTGTAATTTATACATGTACAATAATTTAAAACATATTTCCATATTACATGTTATGAAAGAATATACTAGAACAAAAGGGAAAAATCATGAGAAAGAAAAAGCATACAAAAAATGAAAATAGTATACTTTGATCCATTCAGTTTCCATAATTCTCTCTCTGGGTGCAGATGAGATTTCCTTCCCAAGTATTGGAATTGTCTTGGATCATTATATGGCTAAGAGCTAAGTATCATTGATCATTACATAATCTTGCTGTTATGTATTTTCCTGGTTCTGCTCACTTCACTCAGCATCAGTTTGTGCAAATCTTTCTAAGCTTTTCTAAAAATCATTTTGTTCATAATTTCTTACAGAACAGTAATATTCCTTTATATTTGTATACCAAACTTATTTAACCATTCCCTAATTGATGGGCATCCACTCAATTTCCAATTTCTTGTCACCACAAAAAGCTGCTACAAATATTTTTGCATCTATGGATCTCTTTTATGATCCTTTGAGTAATAGACCTCGTAGTGACCCTGCTAGATCAAAGACTATGCACAGTTTGATAGCCTGCATAGTTTGATAGTCCTTTGGATATAATTCTAACTTGTTCTCCAGAATGGCTGGATCAATTCACAACTCCAACAACAATGCATTATAGTGTCCCAGTGTTCCCACATTCCCTCCAGCAATTATCTTTTCTTGTCATCTTAGCCAACATGATAGTTATTAGGTGGTCCTTAGTTGTTTTAGTTTGCATTTCTCTAATCAACTCAGTGTTAGTTACTTTTTGGGGTATTATTCCAAAATTGCTTTCCAGAATGTCTGGACCAATTCTTAGTCCAGAATGTATCAATGCACCTGCTTTTCTTACAATTCTTCCAATAGTTGTAATTTTTCTTAATTTTTGCCAATTTGTAGAATCTCAGAGTTAATTTCATATGCATTTGTCTTTTGGCATTTTTCCCACATGAACTTTGGATTCTTTTGAAAACTGTCATTTATCAATTGGGGAATGGGGAATAATGTTTAATCTAACTACCTCACAGATTTGTTATGGGGGAAAAGAAAGAAGTTTGTAAGCTATAAAGTCCTTTAAATTGTAAAAAAAAAAAAAATTAGCATTATTATTGCTTTTGATAAAAGTGAGTGTGTTTTCAAGAACTTGGGTATTCAAGAAGTATTACTGCTGTCTTACACACTAGATTGACAGTGATGACCAGTGCTGACTTTGTGACATCTTAGGTTGTCTCCAGTTATTTCACGTGTAGTTGAAAGCATTGAGCATTACACATCAAATAAAGATTTATTTATATTGTGTGTTGCCTGTTTAGGAAAGGAAGAAAATTCATTATTGTCATACATTTTGGAAAGATTTTTTTCAACAAGGGTTGAAACAAGATTTTCTGAACTTAACTAGAATTGTCCTCAGAGGACTCGATAAGCTTAGACTCTAGCACAGTCTTTAAGAGCCCAGGGTTACGTCCAATCTTAGATGTGGGAAGGATGGCAAGAGGTCTTCAGGGAAGCTTATAAGAAGCTACTTTGGGAAGCAGTTTTTTCTGTTCTGTGTCCTTGCTTTTTTGCTTCATTTCTTTTTTTTCTCCCTACTTTGAGCCCCCAGTGTAATTCATTGGTTCTGGAAAATAAAGTTATAAGGTTACTTTAGCTTTTTTGGGGGGGAGGGGCAAATGGTAATGTTTCAACATACTCTTGTGAGTGGTAGCTTCTTAGGGAGTTTTCTCAGTTGAAGGTAAAAATGATTTCTTGGTATTCTTGAATAATATTTTCACTTTCAAAGTATTTTAACTTTTTTTAAATTTATTTTTAAAATTTTATAATTATAATTTTTTTTGACAGTATATATGCATGAGTAATTTTTTTTTTATAACATTATCCCTTGTATTCATTTTTCCAAATTTTCCCCTCTCTCCCTCTACTCCCTCCCCTAGATGACAGGCAATCCCATATATTTTACACGTGTTACAGTATAACCTAGATACAAAATATGTGTGTAAATACCATTTTCTTGTTGCACATTAAGTATTAGATTCCGAAGGTATAAGTAACCTGGGTAGATAGACAGTAGTGCTAACAATTTACATTCACTTCCCAGTGTTCCTTCTCTGGGTGTAGTTGTTTCTGTCCATCATTGATCAACTGGAAGTGAGTTGGATTTTCTTTATGTTGAAGATATCCACTTCTATCAGAATATATCTTCATACAGTATTGTTGTTGAAGTGTATAGCGATCTTCTGGTTCTGTTCATTTCACTCAGCATCAGTTCATGTAAGTCTTTCCAAACTTTTCTGAATTCATCCTGCTGGTCATTTCTTACAGAGCAATAATATTCTATAACTTTCATATACCATGATTTACCCAACCATTCTCCAGTTGATGGACATCCATTCATCTTCCAGTTTCTAGCCACAAAGTATTTGAACTTTATGATCAATATATGGATCAGTCTTACTTGACTATATACTTGTTATGTGGGGGTTGGGGAAAGACAGAATAATGATAATGGTGCCCCAAAAAAAAAAAAAAAAAAAAAGGAAAAGAAAGGAACCTCTGAATCATTTAGCAAAATACATAGTAGAGAACAGAATAAAATTCATAGAGACACAGAAACAGGATATATTTGATACTTGGATTTATTGCCTACTTTTTTTTTTTTAAAGAAGTTATATGAAATAGATTCTCAGTATCAAAGTTAACTTTTTCTCTTCTTTAGATGAAAATGTTCATATTTCTGGGTATGTGTCAAAGTCAAAATAAAAAACAAAAAGGAAAATTATTTTAAAAGTATCTATTTTTGTTGTAATGAATGGCCTTACTTGAATCTAGGTCATTTAATTCAGAGAATAAAGAAATTGTGAATTTTTTTTTTTGTAATAATGGAAATATTTTCCTTTTGAATCAGTAGTGCTTAATGAGACTTCATTGCTTATTTTAATCATGGTTGACATTTTACATATCTTGTTTGAGACTCAGAACAGAATAGTCCTGGGAAGAAGGTGCTTCATTTTGTTATTATCCCTATTTTGTATAGATGAGGAAATTGAGGCTTGAGACCATAAGCCTATAGTCACACTATTGAATTAATGATTAGATTTAGATTGAGATCCACAGGGCTCCAACTTTAGGACTCTGTTATAGCTATCGAATTAATTTTTTTTACTAAAATAACCATTTTTAGTTGCACTTAAATTGACAACAAATCAAAACAAATTATAGAAATTTAATGTGAGCAAAAAAAAAATTTAAACAGACCCTAACAATGATATTATTATGAATCATTCAGTCACTAAAGTGATTCAGGGTCCTTTTTGGGAATTGTCAACAAAACACTGTTTCTGGAAGATTCCATTTTAATGCTTTTAAGACATCTTTCCTTATGTTGCCTTTTGTTGATTATTCTGACTTATAATTCTTTGCTATCATGGATATGTATTTATACAAACTTTTTTTAATGATAGCTTTTTATTTTCAAAATATATGCAAAGATAGTTTTCAACATTGATGCCTCTGCAAAATGCTGCATTCCAAACTTTTCTCCCTCCCTTTCTCCTATCCCCTTCCCTAGACAGCAAGTAATACTATATAGGTTAAACATGTGCAATTCTTCTAAATGTATTTCCACATTTATTGTGCTGTACAAGAAAAATAAGATTAAAAAATTTAAAAAATATGAAAGGAAATAAGTAAGAAAACAAAAACAAGTAAAAATACTATGTTGTAATTCACATTCAGTTCCCACAGTCTTCTTTCTAGATGAAGATAGTTCTCTTCATTACAAATTTATTGGAATTAACCTCAATCGCCTCATTGTTGAAAAGTTGAAATGTTCATCAGAGTTGAACATCACATAATCTTGTTGTGTACAATGTTCTCTTGGTTCTACTCGCTTCACTTAGCATCATGTGATGAGTTTCTAGGTTTCTAAGATGGCTTGGAAAGTGGGAAGGAAAGTTTCTGGCTAGGTAACTAGATTATTTTATATAGATGAGCAAGGTTAATCAGTTCTGAATAATTTATTTTAATAATTTCTTAAGTGTAACTTAATTGAAGAAAAAGAAAACAAGCATTTATTGGGTGCACATTTATTATGTATCAGACACTTTGCTAAAAAAGAGATTATAAAGAAAGAACTGGTTTCATTTCTTACTTTTTAATCAATAATGAAATAGAACCATTATTTCTCCTCCCTTCCCCAACATTCCTTTATCCCTCCCTCCATAGCCAATCTTTTGGAGCCTTTAAGCCTAGATGCCAAAAATACTTTCCATATTCATTCAAATTGCTTTGTTTTTATGAATCATCTTAGCTGAAAGCCTTAAAATTAATCCTAAGAGACAAGGAAGCTAAAATTCAGAAAAGGATATCAAATGTTAGAAGTATTGAATTCTGATTATCATTTGGACTTTTATACTGCTGAATGATTTTTTTTAGCTTTTTATTTTCAAAATATATGCAAAGATAGTTTTTAGCTTTCACCTTTGCAAAACCCTGTTCCAGATTTTTTCTCCTTCCCTTTTCACCCTCTCCCTTAGGCAGCAAGTAATCCAATATGTTAAACATGTACAATTCTTCAATATATATTTCTACAATTATCCATGTCGCATAACAAAAATTAGATCAAAAAGAAAAAATGAGAAAGAAAACAAAAAACAAGCAAACAACAACAAAAAAGATGAAAAATGTTATGATCCATGTTCAGTCCTCACTCTCTTCTTTCTGGGAAGATGACTCTCTCCATCATAGGTTTATTGGAATTGGCCTGAATGACCTCATTGTTGAAGAGAGTCACATCTGTCATAATTGATCATCTAATCAACTTGTTGCCTTGTACAATGTTCTCTTGGGTGTTCTCATTTCACTTATCATCAGTTCATGTAACTCTCTCTCCAGGTTTTCTGAAATCATCTTGCTGATTGTTTCTTAAAGAATAATAACATTCCATAACATTAATACACTATAACTTATTCAGCCATTCTCCAAGTGATGGGTATCCACTCAGTTTCTAGTTTCTTGCCACTACAAAAAGGGCTGCTACAAACATTTTCACACATGTGGGTCCTTTCCCCTTTTTTTTTATGATCTCTTTGGGATATAGGCCCAGTAGAGACACTGCTGGATGTACAGTTTGATACCCCTTTGAATATAGTTCTATATTGCTCCCCAGAATGGCTAGATCCGTTCATAATTCCACTTATAATGTATTAGTGAACCAGTTTCCATACATCCCCTCCAATATTTGTCATTATCTTTTCCTGTCATCTTAGCCAATCTGAGAGATGTGTAGTGGTACTTCGGAGATATTTTAATTTGCATTTCTCTGATCAATAGTGATTTAGAACATTTTTTTATATGACTAGAAATAGTTTTAATTTCATCTGAAAATTATTCCTATCCTTTGGTCATTTATCAATTGGAGAATGGCTTGTATTATAAATTTGAATCAATTTTCTATATTTTTTTTAAATGAGGCCTTTATCAGAACCTTTGGATGTAAAATTTTTTTTCAAATAACCCCAGAAGCTGGGGTGTTTGAACACTAGATTACTGTATTCATTGACTACTGTGTCTTGTGAATTTAACCTATTCCACTGATTAACTACTTTTTCTTAGCCAGTACTAAATGGTTTTGATGAATGCTGCTTTTAGTTTTAGGTCTGGTATAGCTAGGCCTCCTTCATTTGTATTTTTCATTAATTCTCTTGATAATGAATTTTTTTTTTTTAATAAGCCTCTATATCTCCAGCTTCTTTTGTAAAAATGGAAGAAAAATAGCAATAATGCACAATACTGCTGTGAACTATATTTTGTAGAACTTTATTTTTTTATTTTATTTTATTTTATAATTATAATTTTTTTTGACAGTATATATGCATGAGTAATTTTTTAAATTAATATTATCCCTTGTATTCATTTTTCCAAATTATCCCTTCCCTCTCTCTACTCCCTCCCCTAGATGACAGGCAATCCCATCCATACATTTTACATGTGTTATTTTGTAGAACTTTAAACAGAGTTTATAATCTATTATTTTTGAGGCAAGAGTGATATTTTAAAGAAAAAAAACAGTATTTGAATTTGATTTGAGTTCAATTTTCATTTTTGTTTTCATTTATGTTGTCCTTGCTTAGGCATTTCTAATTCTGCTTTTTTTCCACTGCAGAGGTTTTTACATGTTTCAAAAGATGATGTTTTCCCATCCCTTTGATTCTAAAATATAGATTTCAAAACTTGATGATGTACCTGTTGCATGTGATTGCCATCTATTTTTCTGGGATGGTCCTGATTTAGTCTCAAGTTATCTTTAATGAGTTTCTGCAAAAGGAACATCCTTTATTAAGTCATATGTTATGATTTTTTTTTCATTGTTCTTATATATTACTAAAAAAAATGTATAATTAATGAAATCTGAATTGTATAATGATGAAATCCGAAAAACTCTCCAGCCCATCGCTTACAGAGGAGAAACACACTTATCTCCTCAGGTATCACATTCCACTTTTATATGGACCTTATACTTAGGACTTTAGGTTTTTTGCATTATGCAAAAAAAGGTATCTTTCAGGTTGGATTACCTCTGATAAATCTCAAAACTCCTCTAATGACCTCCAAACTTTTCTCCCAGAAACAATAAATCCATTCTTTTTAATAACAATGTTCTACCAGTGTAATATAACAACTAGCATGGGGCACTACTGTTGTATCTGAGGAATTAAAAATGAGCATAACTCAGGGGTCATAAGTAGATATAATAAATTCCTATGAATAAGAACCCCAAACATAGGCTATAGATACATGATTAAAAAAGAGAAGCTAAATGCTGCTTACATGGTAAGGGAAAAACCTGGTTGACAACCTGGATCTTGGGTTTTACTGGTATTCTTTTGATGTTAGGAGAAAGGAGAAAGAAATCCTCATGTAGTAGATCTCCACCCTCTATCTGCAGTAAAAGATTAATGAGAAAGTATGGACAAAAGAATTTTACAAAAATATTTTTTAAGTTCCATTATTAGAGGAACCATCTATAATCAATGATGTCAGAATCTTCTCTTATAGCTGAACATTCCCAATTCCTTTGAAGATGCCTTTTATAAAGTGTAATCCCTTTACCATTTTGCACCTTCCAGATCAATCCAGTTGAAATTTCCCCCCCAAAACAAATCTATTCTACAATAATTATGATAGATGCTCATCCTGCTATTACTTGCATACTTCTGGATGAGAAGAGCCTAAGTTGGCAGGAATGGTCTAGAATTTTAACATTGCCTCTTAACAACTGTGTCTCCTTGTCCCATTCTCCCATATAACTCGGGAGCTATAACCACTTAGAGAAATGTCAATAAAACCATATCTTATCTGGAGGTCTGTGTTTACTACTTCAGTGAACAGATTGATTATTCATTCTTAGAGGTTTTTGAATTTTAGCTTCAGTCAGAAGAAATCTCTGTAGGGAGAAATTGATTTGGAAATGTCAAATTGTGGATTAATCACCAAGGTGATGGTTCTGATCTAATGCCTACTTCAAGTCATATCAAATAAATCAATTTTGCTTCCTAGTTCATTGTACTTTCAAAAGAAAAATGTCAATCATAGCTAAAAGTGAAAAATTACAAAGATGAATTTAACACACAGACTTTGTCCATACTATATCACCTATCAGTCTACCAATCAACCAATAAGTACGTTTATGGAGTGACCTGGTATAGACCAGGTGCTTAAGATAAGTTTGAGTGAGTGAAATGAGTACTTGGCAGTTTGTCATCTGTATTACAAAAGTCATACTACATAAGATGTTGATCCTGATAAAGCTACCAATCTTGCCCCTAGCATTTCTAGATTACTTGATGTTTTCTTGAAATTTAACTATTTGAGCTTCTGTGATAGTCATATTATTTCAGGGACCTAAAGAGTTTAGAAATAAAATTCCATTCCAAATCCCACTTTAAAGAAGTATGACTCAAGACCTTTTAGAAAGTAGCTTTTTCTGGCAATGATCAATTCTTTACAGTTCCATATAGGATAGATTAATAATGTAAGCTTTATGAAGGCAAGAACTATTGTATTTATATCTTTTTATTCCCAGGGCCTGTCACAGTATCTGGTATATAAAAAATTATTTTTGAATTAATGTTAAGTAAATGGAGAACTCTTCTAAATTGATGTTATCTCTTTTTAAAAAAAGATATTTCTATTCTAAACTTAGCAAATAGCAATGTAATGATTCTTCAGAGTATAACAAAGAAGATTGAATATGAAACTTTAAATCTCTTTTATATATGCTTTGTTTTACTTCTAACCAAATAATAAATTCTTTCCATTAGGACACACTGTAATCTTTTATAACACAAGAACTTGATTTGTAACATTTGTATTAATAGTTGGAAAGAGGATAGATATTCTGTAATTAGCTATTTTGTGTTTCTTTCAGGTTGACATTAGGTAGCATTATTTTCTCCTATATTTTTATAGCTTAGGTACTCTAATTAGGTCTTTGAAGGAAAAAAAAGCATCTAAAATTAAAATTACCTATATAAGTTAAAGAATCCCCTTCAGAATGTAAGAGGAAAAGGGTAATAAGTTTTTGCTTCCTTCCTCTCTGCTTACCTCTCAGGAGATCAAAATGTGATATTGGGTAGGTTAATATTTTAGCCTCAGTTTGCCCTTTTGTGAAATAGGGGACATAAAAATATGCTATAACTTCATAGGATCATTGTGAGTAATGATGTTCCCTTTCAAGTGCAGTATAAGTTAATCTGCTTTTTTTTCACTTCAAAACTAGACAGATGATTTCTGTCAATAATGGAGATTAGTGTTAGAAAAATGTAATTTCAACAAGATAAGCAAGGCTCTATGTAAGACAATTTTATTAGTTTTCCTTAGCTGGATTCACTTTTGAAACTTGGAAAACAGTTTGCTTAATTTCTTTAGTCAGTGGAAGGTTGGCTTGGTGCAAACATGTTATTAAAACTAGGTGTTGTTTTTTTTTTCTCCTCTCACCTAGACATGGACTCAGCAAGATCGTCAATATATTCTTAGTACTTTATCACAACTTCTTCTGGATAAAGAATGTACTGTCGTTATTGGTCGTCAGCTTCGACCAATTGTCTTGGATTTGCTCGAAAGAAATAGGGAAGCCATCCGAGCTGGAGGTCAGATCAACCATGATCTACATGAAAGGCTGTGTGTGGCCATGAGTAAACTCATCAGTAGCCATCCTGATGTCCTTCCGTGAGTAATGTTTTTATTCTATGATTTTTTTCTGTGATCTTTAGACCCATTCCTTCTTGGATAGCAGAAGAATTTTCTTTAAAAAAAAAAAAAAAAAAAGATAGAATAAAGATACCAAAAAAAGTTTTGAGGAAAGAACTGACTATATAACATATAAAGATGGGTTATGTCCACCTCTCAAATCTAGAATTCTGAAGTTCTTTTCTTTATCTACCCCCTTCTCTCATAGCTTTTATCTTTTACCCGTATGCCTGCTGGACCTATTTTATTTTTATTGAGACTCTTAAAATATATACTTTGACTTGTGTGTTTCACTCCTTACTTCATATTATACTTATGTATTCCTTGGTAGAATAACTAGTTGAGAACAGAGACTTTAATGTTTTTTCTCTCTGTCTTCTCTATTATAAGTTCTATAAAGTCAGAAATTGTATCTTGTTTTGTCTTGCAGTACTTAGCAATAAGCCTTATCTGCAGCAATATTTAGTAAATATTTGTTGCATGAATATATATATATATATATATATATATATATATATATATATATATATATATATAATCAAGTTAAATATGTTATTGGATTTTTACATTTTATAATTATGCTTTGAGGAGCAGATGACTTGATCTGTGACATGACATAATATAAAATAAATGAGCAGCACTAGATGTTCTCAGAGGCTCAATGAAGTCTTTATTTCCATTCCCTCTACCTCTCAACCCCAATCTTATAATTGCAGTCTAACAACTTTGTAATTGCATTTTACTATTTTGCTTTCAGATTGACAGAAAACTATATTTTTTTTTATGAAAGGATGCAAAATTGAGCTTCACAGAATTGAGGAGCAAATGTATTTATGTAAAGATTTTTCAGCTTCTGGGATGAAAAAAATTGTTTCTGTGTAGCAGTATTATTAATATTTTTTATAAGAAGGATGTTTATTCATAAACACTATAAAACATCTCTTACCATTTTGACATACTTTTTCAATTTTTTTTTTAATGAGGGAATTAGGGGTAAGTGATTTGCCTAGAGTCACACAGTTAGTAAGGGTTAAGTATCTGAGGCTAGATTTGAACTTAGGCCCTCTGTCTCCAGGGCCAATACACAACCTATTGTGCCATTTAGCTACCCTTGTTTTGACATTTTTCTTGGGTCAGTTGAATAATAATTGAGAGGTCTGTCATGTTTAAGAAAGATCCTTATCTAGAGAAATTTGCCATAAAAGAGAAAGGGGAAAAAACTGGTCCTGTAGAGTGGAGACAGAGAAATTCATATAAAGGCAGAAATATTGTATGTAGTCTCTTAAAAGGAGGAATGTGTAATCTATAGAGATTAAAATAAGTGTGGTAATCTTACCAAATGTGCTTTAATAATTTATACTTACTTAAAGAATAATATAAATATATTTGATCATGTTGCTATTTCATTACTTTTGGCAGATACATTTCACATTGATGCTCTGTAAAAATGAAGTGCTGGTTCTAACATGAAACCTCATTGTTATTCAGTCTTTCCAGAAAGTAGAATTATTCTTTGGGATAGTGTAGAAATTTATTAAATTGTTTTTCAGTAGTTGCAGATTTTATGTTTGTGATAAATGAATGTGAAATTTCATCAACATTTTTTCTCTTATTTTCTCTTAAGTCATGTTCTGTTGAGTTTCAGTGAATCATAAGATTTAAAACTATTCCAGTATGTATGTTTTGCATGGTTGACATAGTTTTGATGGGAATGAGGCTTGTCATAATGAATTATTTTGAGTTTTAACAGGTGTCGTTACTTTCCATTCCAAATCCTCATTTCTAAGATAGATTTAAAAACAATAACATTTACATAGTGCTTAAGGTTTACAAAGTATTTTATAAATATTATGTCATTTGATTCTTACAGCAACCTGTGAGGTATATCCTATTATGATCTCAGTTTTGCAAATGAGGAAATGGACAGGTAGAGGTTAAAAGATCTTCACAGAGTCATACAGCTAAAAAGTATTTGTTATAAGATTTTAATTTGGGACTCCCTGACTCTGGATCAAGTGCTTTATCCTTTGTTCCACCTTACTGTCTTTAAGCAGGGTTTTCTTTGTTTTGCAATATCCTTATGTACCTTACTGTTCTTACCTTGATTTGTTGTAAAAATATCTTTGTATTGTATACATGTACCCATGCATGATATGTAAGTAATCTTATTACATGTGTTGTTTCAATATTGCATTTACTTGGCATTGTAGGATGCATAGTCCTTACAAAATAGATAAACTAAAACCATTTCTGTTGGGAAACAACTTAAATATACCATAATTTTCTCCCACCATGCAAAATTACAGTATAGATAACACTTTGAAGTATTATAATTTATTGATACTATTTTCTTCCTAAGTTCAAAAAATTAATTTGTAAATGTCCCTTGTGTCTATCCCAAGGAAATTGTGAGGACATTTTATACCCATTTTATAGATGAGTATTTGAAACAGAGCAATGATGTAAGTCATGTCTCTTTTCCTTCCTGGTTTGATGAGGTGTATTTCTTCCTTATTCTGTGCTAAGCACAAGCTATATGTATTACCAATCAATGGGAAATTGGATCTTCTATTCCCTGAAGATCTTCCTTTGGTCCCTGAAGAGTAAAGGTGATGTTGCTTATATATTTGATTTTAATACTCATCTCTTCTTTTTTGCTCTTTGCCCCATCGAATGTTGCTTTGTGTTTTGTTGCTTCTTTAGAGACCTGGATTTGGATATTGCTTTTAGTTTTTGGTAATGATATTTTTCTTGTATTCTCTTGAAAGGTTTGCCCTGAGATATTTTAAAGAAACCTTCCCAGTCTTTCAAAGACTCTTCTTGGAAAGTTCAGATGCCAATCCTGTTCGCTTTGGGCGTCGGCGGATGAAATTGCGGGACTTAATGGAAGCAGCCTTCAAGTTTTTACAGCAAAATCAGTCTGCATTTCGGGAGCTTTGGGACTGGAGTGTCTGTGTTCCACTTCTTAGGAGTCATGACACTTTAGTTCGCTGGTATGTAGATGTAATACCAGAGAAACTGAGGCGAGAAGAAAGTGTTTTTAATCTTTAATGTGGAGAGTTTAAGCTTGCTGACTGAAATGGAAATATACCTCCAAAGTATTCAGTCCAGAGCAACTGAGGCACACCATTTCTATAAGGTCTTTTTTAGCAAGCAAAATACAGAAGCAAGAGTGCAATTAGTCTTCAAAGTGAGGAGCTAACTTGGTTAACTCCAGGTTAAAAGTTGGAGATTGTGGCTCAGATCCTGATAGATAGAGGAGTAGGACCATTCTTGGATAGATAGGGGCTATAATGAGGGCATAACTGCAGGACACAAGATTGTTCTTGACAATAATTATATTCCCAAGGTAATTTTTAGACAAGGATGAAGTCAGAGAGGCAAACACTTAGAGATTGTTTTACTTTTCTATCTTTCATTATGTCGCAGTGCTATGGAAAGGGGAGTTGGAGCCTCAAGTTTTCTTTTTAACCTCAATTTTTCCAAGTCTAATTGCACAAATGAAAAAGGGGAGGGTGGGCCTGCTATCCAGGGCTGAACACAGACACTTACAGATTCCTACTTTTCCAAAACTGCTAGGAGATGGGAGCTAATAGATCATTTTTTTCACAGAACCTTTGGGTCATCTTGTCAGAATTTCAGTATGATGGAATTATTCTGAACTTGTTCTTTATATGAAATTCATCTGTCATTTTCTCAAGCCTAAGTAACTTATCAGGGGTGAAAGGGGTGGGGTAGGATTATAGGAAATACACATCAGGAGACCATCTTGGAATAATATATTTAGCTCCCTATACATGCAATCATAGGGAGATTGTGTCCCAATTTCTGTTTCCTAATCTTATAGAATTTTTCCAAGATTTATGTTTTGAAAGTATAGTTTAATTCTCATTATGGCAGATTTTTGTTTCCACTTAATTATGAAGTAAATTTTGAACACACAGTTTATTTTTTCTTTCCAGGTACACTGCAAATTGTCTTGCTTTGATTACTTCAATGAATGAAGAACACAAATTATCTTTTCTTAAGAAGATATTCAGCAGTGAAGAACTGATACATTACAGGCTTAAGTAAGTAAAAGTTGTAGGTTTTTTTTCTTGTTGACATCAGTATATTAATTCAGCTTTTTAGAGACATTATAAGCATAGTTATTTTTCCTTCAGAATAACTAATGGGGATCTTGATTTTTCCTTAGGCTGTTAGAAGAAGCACAACTGCAGGATGTAGAAAAAGCCTTGGTTCTGGTCACTCCAGACACTGCACTTTGGCAAAGGGAGAAAGAACGACAGTATACCCAAGGCCACATCATTTCTGGTGATCTTTCAGCCCATGTGACAGCAGTCTGTGGAGTGGTTCTTCCACGGCAGGATCCGACACCCACAGAGCAGGTAGGTAGAAATTGTGATTGTGATCTCTCTTATTAAAATACATGGCTTTCCTAAGACTGATATTAATTAGTCCTGCCCTTAACCAAGATTTGTATTCTATTCATACAAGCTAAAAAGACTTGTTATTATAATTTGGCAAATTGGAACTATCAGAAAAAGAAATACTCAGAAAAGGGATTAGAATTTTCTTACAACTAGCAATATGGAGAAATCAGTACAGTAAGTATTATCTGTAGTTTGCAGTGGTGATTTGTTGAAAGGCTACATGGTCAGATATCTAGAATCCTCAATGCTTTGCCCATGAGGATGTAATTGGACTATAATTGAACTCTGCTCTTTTGCCTTTAGTAGTTCCTCTTTATTTGATAATTATATGGTACCAGTTTTCCCCCAAGAGGATTTCAGACTCCTTGGATAAGTATTTGAAAAACCAGTTTCTGTTTAGATAGTTTACTTTTAAAAAAAGGGAAAATATAGGGAAGAATGATGAATTGGAAGTATCCTTGATACCACTTTGTATATGCAGTGAGAGGTTAACTGCTAAAAGGCCAGAGCACCTTAGTGTCTTGATCTGACATTATTGTTAACCATTTTATTTTCACTTAAGGGTTAGATTTGAGAAATTTTGTGTTGGAAATTAATTTATATGTTTTCCCAGCTTCTCCATCCCATAGGAGCACATTGTACCTTAAGTAGAGAAGTAAAAAGCTCAAAAGAAAAACATTGGGGGCAGAAACAAAAAAAAAATTAAGCTTCTAAACAAATAGAAAACTATGTAAATTAATTTTATTGATTAACTTTTGTCTCACTTCTCTTGGGTCATCATAACTTTATATTTGAAGGCATTTTGAGCCTCTGCTATTGTAGACTATATAAAGTATGCAGATATTTTCACATCTTTGTTTAGAAATAAACTAGCTAATAGTCTTTTGGGGAAGGCAATATTTTCTTTTTCGTTTTTAAAAATTAATTAATTTATTTAATTTTTACAAAAAATTTATGCATAGGTAATTTTTCAGCATTGACAATTGCAAAACCTGTTGTTCCAGATTTTCCCCTCCTTCCCCCCACCCTTTCCCCCAGATGGCAGGTTGACCAATACATGTTAAATATGTTAAAATATAAGTTAAATACTATATATATATATATATATATATATATATATATGTCCAAACAGTTATTTGAAAGCAATATTTTCTAAGTGATTTTTATATACTTGTGTTCTTCAGTGCTATAGTAACAAGCATTCTTTACTTGAACAGGAGATGACACCTCAGTCTTTTGTGCTCGTCGAGTCTGTCTCTAAAAATCTCCAGAGCCTGGCTTTGGCCGTCGCTTCTCAGAGTGCTGTGTTGCTAGAAGGACCAATAGGATGTGGCAAAACATCTTTAGTGGAGCATTTAGCTGCCATGACTGGAAGAAGGAAATCACCTCAGATTCTTAAAGTCCAGCTTGGAGATCAAACTGACAGCAAGGTAAGAAATGGCAAGTTTTGGGAGCCTAAAAACTACAAGTACCTAGGTTTTGATGTTTTGTGGTTCTCTGAGAATGTAAAGAGGTCAAATCATGCAAAAATTTTCCTTGCCGGTGATCCATGATGCTATATTGTAGTGTATGCTTAGTGCCATGTTCTCTTTGCAGATATTGTTGGGGATGTATCGCTGCACGGATGTTCCAGGAGAGTTTATTTGGCAGCCAGGGACTTTGACACAGGCTGTCACCAAGGGACACTGGATACTCCTGGAAGACATTGACTATGCTCCTTTAGATGTGGTATGTAGCCTCTGCAGGATTTTCTCTAGAGAAATCCTTTATTTTCATCAGCATTATTAATGCTTAACAAAATGATTTGCCTAAAAAGGATTTTTGAATGAATGAATTATTTTGAGGGAACCCTATTTGATCTTGAAATTAGGAAAGTGAGCAAGTACTTAGATCCATATTGTTGCAGGAAGAAGATTGTTGGTCACCTAACTAATATGAGTTGGTTAATGGAATAAGATTTTATCACTACTCTTTTGAAACTGTAATCATTGGGGAGGAGTGCAGAATTTGAATTAATCAGAGCTATGTTGTTAGCTCTGCAAGTCACTTAATTTCTTAATTTCCCTGTTAACTCTAAGAGTCTAAATTGTGGGTCATGTTCTGATTGATTAGCATTGGTAGAAGGAGCCTGCTCATCAGCACCTCCCTGTGATAATGATATGATATTCTTGGTTTTAAAAAAAAAATGAAAGAAAGTATGACTAACCATTAAAAATACAAGTTTTACCTGATCAGGCTGCAGATAACATTTGTTTAGCACTTACTTGGAGAAGAACACTAAGGGTTAGGTTAACTACAATCCTTTCCTTGTGGCCTAAGGGTTAGGGTTAGGGTTAGGGTTAGGGTCAGGGTCTAGTAGGGAATATGACTTGTGTATAGAAATGCATTGGTTTCAAAACAAAGTCCTGAGGGATGACTGCAGGGGAAAATATAATCCCAGTAACAGAGGACGGGATTGAGGAGGACTCTATGGAAGAGGCATTATTTGAATGGGGCTGATTTGGAATTCAGTAAGTGGAGAGGGAGGAAGAAGAGCATTTGAGGCATAGGGAACAAGCATGTGTAAAGCTGAAGAGACAGGAAAGCACATGGCAAGTTTTGGGGAACAGAACAGTCCCAGTAACTGGAATACAAAGTATATGGCGGGCTGTGTAAAAGAGTTAAGCCTGGAAAGATAGGCTGGAGATTGGATTGTTGAATGTCTTTAATGTCAGGCAAAAAGAAGTTGAATTTTCTTTGGTTGGCAGTAGGAGAACATTGTAGAATTTTTAGCAACAGTAACACGAACAGATTGCTGCATGGAAGATAAAGCCTGGCATGTAAGTGTTTTCATTTATTTGTTAGTATGCTGGATGGATTGTGGGAGGAAATAGAAGCAGGAAGACCTATTAGAAAAGAAAGTGGGAGAGAAGGGAATAAGTATTTACATATTATCTACCTTGTAATATGAACTGTGCTGAGTGCTTTATAGAAAATTACAGCAGCCCTGCAAAGTAAGTGCTGTTATTATCCCCATTTTACAGTTGAGGAATCTGAGGCAAACAGGTCATGTGACCTGTACACAGTCACTACACAGTATGTCTCTGGAGTCTTTCTGACTTCAGGCTCCCTCACTTTCCCCTTTCTTGAACTATTCATAAGGTGGGAGGAGAACCAAAAGAATAAAGTAACTCTGAAGCCAAGGGAAAAGAAAGGACTACAGGATGGATAATCAGGGGCCAAGTAGTTTAGACAAATTGGGAGATTGGACTGAAAAAAATCCAATTTGGTGATGAAAAGAGAAATTTGAGAGTTCTGAACTCAAGTGATGGTTGTGTGAGTGAGTGAAGGAGGGAATAAGATATTCTGGATTACTAAATTCTGATTGATGGGGTGAGGGAGAGAATAATTTTGGATTTTAGTGAGACCTGAAGAATTGTGGTACTCTTAACAGAATAAGAGAAGTTTGGGGCAGGGAGAGATTTGGAAAAAGATAATAAATTCTATTTAGAACTATGTAGGGAGGGTTTGTTTGTTTGTACCAGACTGAATAGAATATGTTTATAGGCAGATAAGAAGGAGCCAGTAGAGACAGTAAAAATGAAGAACGATGAGAGATAGGAAGTGACTTTGTGTTACAAATTGTACAAATATTTGTTTTGCTGAGACATTTGGGGTTAAGTGACTTACCCAGGGTCACACAGCTAGAAAGTATGAAGTGTCTGAGCCTAGATTTGAACTTCAGGTCCTCCTGACTTCAGGGATGGTGCTCTATCCATTTCACCACCTAGCTGCCTTTATAAAAATATTTGTATGTTTACATTTAGAATTATTAAGGCATTGTATATGCTTTCTTACTTTTAAAGTTGCTGGTCTGTAGTGTTCTCATTGGTTTTCTGGAGGTCTCTGGAGTAGCCTTCTTTTCAGTAATCACCACAAGAATAGCCAGGGATAAAGTCCACATTCTTTATTGTCCCCTTGCCTAAGGCTGGGCAGCTTTCTGGAGAGCCTTTCAAATTGGCCTTAATCTCAGTGGGGGGAGCAGGAGGACAGGCCAGCCACCACAGTGATGTGAGATGGAGTGATTCTCTCTGAGTCCAAGGGCTTGTGCTGCTAGCCACCACAAAGGTGGTAGATGGAATGAGTCTGTCTCTCAGTCCTGCTGGCTGTTATATACTCTATTATAATTACATTATCATAGGTGTGAATCTTGTGGAACTATATTAAGTACTAAGTACATGTACTGAACTAGAGAATTATTAATCACCATGCTAAACTAGATAACCATTGTCTTATCAATTCCATTGACTTAACACCTTGTAAGAATCCTTGTTTCAGAATTCTGGCCCATAACACTGGTCTTTTATGGAATGACTCTGCTTACTTAGAATATTGTTTTTCTGTCTCTACATGAGCTAGAAAATCTCAGCTAGACTGAGATTTTTGATGTGTTTTGTTTGCCTACAAGGGTACCTAATTTGGCATGTGGGGTGTTTTTTTTTTTTTTTTTTTTTTTTTTTTTTTTTTTTTTTTGGTTCTCGATGTGTGTACTTTTTTCTGAAAGCTTTATTAATTGACTTCCCCCCCCCCCCCTTTAGATTTCTGTGCTGATTCCTCTTTTGGAAAATCAAGAACTTGTAATTCCTGGTCGTGGTGATTGTCTGAAAGTAGCTCCTGGATTTCAGTTCTTTGCAACCAGGAGGTAAGAGTTTTAAGAATGCTGTTTAAAATTTTGATCTTTTCATGAGAATTTAGTGTTTTAAATTCTTACTCAAAAGATCCTTAACTTTGATGTATATAGCACAATCATAAAATAATTTTTATGATAGAATAATTATGATAAGTGATAAATACCACTTCTTGGTTATATGTCCAAACTTTATTTGAGTTAGAAAAATCAATCTACAAAATATAACAAACTGCTTTATTAAATAAAGAACCAAATGAAACTTACTTTTAGACGTTGAGAACAATGTTTAGGATTCAAGCCAACTTAAAGAATTATTAAAGAAATAGCTGTTAATTTTTATAATTTATGTTTATCTTTAGAGGATTGGGTCTTTGTGTATTTGTTTTTACAGTATGACACACAGGCACTGTTCACTGCCAGACCTAGTAGCCTTTTTTTTTTTTGGCTGAGGCAGTTGGTGTTAGGTAACTTACCCAGGGTCACACAGCTAGAAAGTAGTTTAAGTGTCTGAGGCCAGATTTGAACTCAGATCCTCCTGACTTCAAGGCTGGTGCTCTATCTATTGTGCCACCTAGTTGCCACTAATCCTGGCCTAACAGAGAGGGGTGATAGAGATTATTGTCTGAAATTGAGTGTGGATGATCTCCAGATACTGAAACTCATGCTGTAACTTAAGAGTCTCAAGAATTGCCCTTTGCTATTCAGACCAACAACTTTTTTTTTTTTTTTTTTATATCTTCTTAATGTCTTAATGACAATGAAAAGTTCATTTACTTGACATTGGTGAGTATGTGAGAGGTAGGATCTAACTTAGATGTGTTTCCTGACTTATAGAACTCTTTAGTAGTGTTTAACAAATTAATGTGCAGCAAAAGATCTATTTGGTCTTTTTCCCTTTTCAGTTTGTGGTTTTATTTCCTTGGGCTTTGGTTTAATTTTATTTATTTTGCAAAAACAGTTGCAAATAGCTCTTGTATTATTTCTTTTATGTTAAGTTGTATGGGACCTTCCATATTTCATTTTATCACTCATTTGTTATTTTTTTGGAACCAAAACATTGTTATTTAAATTTGCCATATTTTATTCAACCAATATTCAATCATTGTACTTATTGCTTCCAGATTTTTAATATTACAAAAATAGTATTTCAGTATTTTTGTAGAGAGCTGTATTCCCCTCTTTCCCATCTATCATTTCTGACCGTTTTTTTTTTTTTTTTAAGGATAAAGTTGCAAAAGGGGACTCTCTAGATGAAAATGTCTGAGCAGTTTTGTGACTTTTTACTGTATATGATCATGTTATCCTCCAAAATATATACACCAGTCTGCAGGGCTACCAAAACTTTATTATTAAAGGTGCTGTTTTCATATGGGCACTCTATAATTTGACTCTTATATTATGCTAATTAATTTTTAATTACTTAAAGGTAAAATATTGTTAGCATCTTTAGTTGTATGAGTAAGTTTTCAAGAAAGAAAAATAGATAAGTCTTGAGATAAATATACAAGTTCTAGATCTGAAGATAAAATTAGCTTGAACCACATCAGAAGATTTGGTTAAATATGCTAGCCAGCTATGTAACTTTGTGGTTTTTATTTTATATTTTAGGTTGTTTGGCTGTGCAGGAAATTGGTTCCGACCCCACAATAGCCATGCTGTTTTGCTAGACAAATATTGGACCAGAATTCATCTGGAGAACATGGATAAGACAGAATTGAAAGAGGTATGCCTACATTTTAAATTATTGTCTCATCTATTAGATAGTTTTGACTGAGACTTTTAAATTAAGATTAAATATAATTGGATATTAACAAAAAAAAAAAACCCCAGGATATTTGGCACATCGTCATGAAGTAAAATTTTAAATTCAGTTCTTTAGAAATAGGATAGCAAAGACTTTTTTTTCATTTTTGCATTTTTATTCATTTTTTTCATTCATTCATTCATTTCATTTATTCAGTTTTATTTGTTATTAGAAAAGGTGACTTAGTTGAAAGAACATAGTACCTTGAGGAAAAGATAGCAAATGGAATCTACTAGACAGTAGGCCAAAATATAAATAACCCACAACCCTGAACCCTCAACCTAGGGACACTATGTTCCTCTAGCACACCAGTGTTACATCCAGACATATCCCTGCATCCATCATCAAGGGGACCAATCTATAGGACACGTGCCCATCATTTCTTACCCCAATTTGCTGCCCTACTTCAGGGTTCTTGTACTTACATGCCTATAGGAGGCAGCAAATTGGGGTCTCCTATTGACTCTTTGTTACAGGCTGCCTCTGCAGCCATCATCCAAAGAGGCACTTCTTATAAAGATGTGATATAATTTGTTTTTGTAGATACTCTATACTTCCTTTTTCACACATAATAGTTGCAGCTACAGAAGACCTAGAAAGTTCTCACCATCAAAGTCCTTGGCAATATCAAAATGATATTGATTAAAATGATATCCGTCAGAATGGATATGGTTTTTATCTGTAGGAATGACACCAAAGCATGTAATCTGATTTGGATCTGAGCCTTCTATGTGAGCTGTGTTCTTTTATAGAAAGTGAGCTCTTTGAGAGCAGGACCTGTCATGTTTTGTGTGTGTGTGTGTTTTAAAATTTCTATCTATAGCACTTAGCACATTGCTTTACATAGAGTAAGTACTCATAAGCTTTTTCGCTAATTTATGACCAGTAATCTTTCTCTTTTCCCCTCTTCCCCCCAGTGTTTATCTCTTCCCATATAAAAACATCAAATCTCAGCCTTTGGAATATTCTAACAGCATTAATAGCAAGAATAAAAACTATATTGGCTAAAGAATGATAACAAGCAAAGGAAATATATTTTATATTATGTCCTAGATCAGAGCTTCTTAAACTTTTCACTTACAACTTCTTTTCTTTCAATGAACTTACTTGACTCTTATCTTGAATTTGAGCCAAGATGTTTGGCCCTGTTTGTGCATGTGCAGTGCAAAATGTGCATTTGCATTCAGACCCAAAGCTGCAGCAGAGTTGTACAATGTGCTGCTAGAAACATCTCAGATTCATTATGTATTTCATTTTGAACTAATTTTTGGTTGTTGCCTTCAGAAACCTTTTACTGTTAACATTTTTTGTGTCCCCACATTCAATTACATGACCCCACAGTTTAAGAAGTTTTGTCATAGATAATTAGCCATTAAGTCTCTGTTTTTTTAAAGCACATTTATCTTTAGAATGACATCTGAAGTATGGGAAATGATATCTTAAGTTAACATAGGCATGTGTATAATCTGTTGCTATGGGACTCAATTTTCTCACTTTTTAATTGAACAGTCTTATATTGGATGTTCTCTAAAGTCCTTGGATTCTAAGGCTCTATGACTATTATTATTTGACAGTTGACTTAATTGTAAATTTTAACTTTCAAGCCTGCTAAATTGTTAGTTTACTTTTTGAGTGACCATTACTTAATTTTATGCATGAGGTAATTTGTTGGGATAGAAAGTGAAGGTGTGAATGATGCAAAGACTTTCTCCCTTTCTGCATTTTATATCCTTTACCCACATATTAAGAGTTTTGTATTGAAGTAATGTCAAAAACAGTATCATTTTCTATTAAATTTTATTTCTCCTCTTCATGAGCAGAGTATTCCATTCATTATACTTACTGTTATAATTTGAAAAGAGTGGTAAACAGTTATTTGTGAGGGTTTTCATATTAGCAAATTTGAATACTTCTAAATAAATGCTTGCAGAAGCTTTCAAACTTATTAACATTGGAAATGGAAATCTGCTTTTATTGAACTCATAATAAATACAAAGAGATGCCTTCTCACACTTGCTCATTCTACTAGTAACTCATGTGCATGTGCCAGGATTAAGAAGGAAGGAGACTTTTATGTTCAGAAGCTGAGAAATAGCTTATTATCCATTTAGCTTAAGTACCGTGCTGAGGAAAATAAAAAATGTATTTTTAAAAATATAACAGTCATGTAATTCTCTAAAGTGAAATCTTGTTGCCAGCCTTGCTTTCAGCAGTGTGGACAGAGAAGGCTGATATCTCCAAAGTGAAATAAAGTGGGTAGTAAAAGAGTTAATATGGTTAATGAAAAAAATATGTATATGTGTATTTCATTTTTTTTGTCTATACCTATAATCTCATTTGGAAGATAAAGAGCATCTATGGACTATAAACTGCTTATTTTACAGAAAAGGAAACTTATGTCTAATGCCTATGAGAGTCACATAGTAAGTAGCAGAGGCAAGATTTGGATCCAGGTATTCCAAATTGATAGGTATGGGCATAAAAATGAAATTATATGTCAGAATTGTTTGTGGGCCTGGAATCTTCATATTCTCTTATAAGTAAATGCATCAGTCTTACTATGTGAAATATATGACGTATTTTGGAAGCTCTGGGGCTTTTCCCATTTTACTTTTCAGTTCTTGGAAGAACTAACTTTTGGATAGAGGTTAGTTACTGGGATAGTGAATTCTCATCATAGAGGTCTTACTATAATGAGAAGAATGAAAGAATTTCAAGATGGAGAGAATTGACCTCTTGATACTTCAATTTTTATAAATATGATGTTTTTGTTTCTTTGCATTCTGATTTTTAAGTAATATTTTTCCAAATACATACAAAGTTTTCAACATTCATCTTTGCAAAATTTTGTGTGCCAAAATTTCCCCCCTTTCCTCTCTCCTCCCCAAAACATTTAGTATAGGTTAAACATATTCAATTCTTCAAATCATTTCCATTCATCATGCTGCACAAGAAAATCATATCAAAAGGGAAAAAACAAGAGAAAGAAAAAAAAAACCAAGCAAACAAAAAAGATGAAAATGCTGAGCTTTGATTTATATTCAGTCTCTATAGTTCTCTTTCTCTGGATGTGGATGGCATTGTTCATCATAAGTTTCTTGGAACTACCTTGAATCAACTCATTGTTGAAAAGAGCAAAGTCCATCACAGTTGATCATATCTTTTTACAGTGTACAATGTTCTCTTGGCTCTACTCAGCTCACTTAGAATCAGTTCATGCAAATCTTTCCAGGCTTTTCTGAAATCTCCTTTTGTATGATCTTTGGAACACAATAGAGATGCTTTTGGATCAAAGGGTATACATAGTTTTATAGCCCTTTGGGCATAGTTCCAAATTGCTCTCCAGAATGGTATCTTTGCATTTTTTGTGAGTACTTTGTGAGGTCTTTAGTTCTTTAAAAACATTCATCTTTTTTTTTTTTTTTTTCCCTCTGTCAGGTTCTTCAGAGCAAGTATCCCAGCATGTCAGCTGTTTCTGATCATCTTTTAGATATATATTTAAAACTTACTGGAGATAAACATCAGTCTAAGATTAACAACTGCCATGGAAATGAGGAAATGTCTATGGATGTCTCAGAAGCCAGAGAAGATGACAGAAGTCCAAGTCTTGAAGGAAGAGAATTATCTCTACGGTATTAAAGATGGTTGAATTAGTATCTATCTATCTATCTGTCTATCTATCTATCTATCTACCTATCTACCTATCTACCTACCTACTTACCTACTTACCTTTCTCTCCATCCTATTTATTTTTGTATGTATTTTGTTTTAATGGCCAAAACCTTTTTTTTACTGGGATCAGTTTATGAATTCTGCCAGTTTTTTCTTTGTGTCGTGGGTAACTGTATCCCTTTTGCAGATTGGTAATTCCTCAGGGGCAGCAACATGTGACAAAAGTGGATATAGTGTTAGGGTTCAAGTTAGGAAGATTTATATTGCTTAATTCAAATCTAGCTTCAGACATTTACTAGCTATGTGACCATGGGTATATTAATAAACCCTTTTTGCCTCAGTTTCCTTATCTGTAAAATGAGCAAGAGAAGGAGATGGCAAACTACTTAAGTATCTTTGCTAAGGAAATATCAAATGAGGTGTTGAAGATTTGGACATGACTGAAAAACTGCTAACAGCAAAACAATTCCTTATAATGAATGTATGATTAAGATAATTTTATTAACTAAAACTTTGTTTAGTATGTGTTAATGAAAATAACTACTGTTCATTATTTCCTAATCTTTGAGTAGTGGAATAGGACTTAAAATTTCTCTTTGTATCCTTTTTTTTGTTGCTGTGGTTAGTCCTGATTCTTCCACAGTAGAAGTTAGACCATCAGATCTTAAGAGATTGTCTAGTCCAAGAGTTATTTATTTTATTTTATTTTATTTTTTAATTTTTGCTGAGGCAGTTGGGGTTAAGTGACTTGTCCAGAGGCACACAGCTAGGAAGTATTATGTGTCTAAAGCCAGATTTGGACCCAGGTCCTCCTTATTTCAGGGCTGGTGCTCTATCCACTGTACCACTTAGCTGCCCCAAATCCAAGAGTTCTTAAACTGGAATCCAGAGACAAATAAGCAATCTATAGATTTGGGTGGAAAAAAATTAAAATATTACCTTTAATTATTTTAAAATTTTGTAAGAAAGGGTCTATAGGCTTCACCAGACTGAGGTGCAAAATTGATTATGTACTGTTAATCCATCCCCCTCCTTTTATGAGTCAACACAAAATCTTTTGAATTCCAGAAAGTATGAAATTAATTGTCAAGGGTTATTCTAAGATTAAGTAATAGAGCCATATGTATATTTAAGTCCTCTCCAGTTCCAGGATTCTTTGTAAAATTCCCATGTTGCCTCTCTCAAGTCATTGTGCATGGCTTATTCTTGGATTATTATGGGACTTTCAGCCTCTGGTACGACAACACATGCCTTGGTTTTGTCTTTCTGCAGAGGCCAGGAAACAAAGCTTTATCAAGTTAAAATTGAAAGCTATCATTACCTGGCTTTCTAAATTCTCCTATTAAAAAACATTCAGGTGTATTTTTTGAGTATGCTATATTCAGATGATCTGCTCTGACTTCATCCTCCTAAAAACAAAATCCAGATTCCCATCCCTTTAATACTAAATATTAGAAAAACAAGTTTATTAAATTTATATATGTTAAGTTTTAAATGGATGATATTTGCTCATCCCTTGTTAAACTCATGAAGCAAATGAATAGAATTTTAGTCAGCGTTAGAAGCTATTTTGCAGTTTTGTAGATTGAGCACTTAAATTATATAATACTGCTTTATCCATCTGAGAGGAAACATTGATTTATGACTCTCTCCTTCTTCCTTTCAGCTGAGGTTTAAGTTTTGGGAATGTAGATGAAACAGTTCCTGATTGGCATAATTATGAGCTAATAGATGATCCTTCTTTTAGAAGCTGGGAATGTACCCTTACAAGATATGGTAGCACCATATCTCTCAATTCACTGTGCACTGAAGATCCAATTAAAGAGTATCTCAGGTTCCAGATCAGAAGTTTGGGCTGGGGAAAGATAAACAGGTTCTGACCCCTCTGGCTGAGTCCATAAAGTTTCTTTTTTCTTCTTTTTCTTCCAATGTCTTTCTATTAGCTTCCTGGTTCCTGCTAAGTTATAAACTTAAGAGGCCTAGACAAGATTTCAACACAGCTTTCTGTTCTTTCTGCTTGCTGTTTTGTTTGTTTGTTTGTTTTTTTAACTCATACATTTGAGCATGTTAGACATTTTTTAAAGTTTTAATTTTAATGACTTATCTGAGCTTATTGAATAAATAGACAGCCTCTCCACGACTTCCATTTTATCTTCATCATCATTGCTTATTTTCTTTTTTTTCCTAGGGATTTACTTAATTGGTGCAACAGGATTTCTTACAGCTTTGACAGTTCTTCTTCATCTACGTCACTCAATATTTTTCAGGAGGTAAGCTGTAATCCTCTGAAGTCTTGTTTCCTTTGTGCTACATAATTTCCATCTGTCTCTTTTTATTGATGCATCTGTCCCCCTTGCCTCTTATCATCTGCTATCAAGCTTGTTCTTTTGTGCACATGATGTCTCTTTTACTTTTAAAGCTAGTCAAGGGACTTAATTTCCTTACAAGCTAATATTACCTCAGAGAGATTGGAGGTAGAAATATAAAATTTCAAAAAGGGACCACTCCTATTAAAAATGTTTTAGAAGTGTAATAATTGCTAAATAAATAAAATAATAAAGCAAATGTACCCATCCTACTTTGAAATAAGCCTTAAGGAGACATTACAACAATGAATTAAAGTTAATAAATAAAAAGCTAAAAATTTAATAATGTACTTTATGATAATTATGATAAGTGACATTTATATATCACTTTTAAGATTTATAAAGTATTTTGTATGAATTATCTCATTTGTGCCAGCAGTTCAATAGCTACCTCAATAAGGTAGCTACTATCCATCAGTCAATAAACACTTATTAAGCACTTACTTAGCAGAAGCTAAATGTTGAGAATGCAAAGAAAAAATCAAAATAATCACTGCCCCTCTAGGAGTTTAACATTCTAATAGGGAGATATGTGTATAAGTAGGCATTTATAAACAAGATAGATAAAAGGTAGATTGAAGATAAGTTTAGAGGAAAAGATGATACTGTTGATTTATTGTTATATTTTAATAATAATTCAATTTCATTATATGCTGTGATTTGTTTAGCTATTTAATATGCATTATTTTTTTTTATATTCTTTTCTTTGCCAAAAAGACATAATATGAAATTTTAAAAAATTTATTGGCTTATTCTCTTTTTATTTTGTCTTTTTAGGTGCTTAGTAGAGGTAGAAGTTAGTGCCCTTTTGAGTACAGTTCCAAAGTGCTACCCAAAATACCTAAGCTAATTTACAGCTTGAAGAGTTCATTAATATGCTTTCCACTAATCAGCATTTTCCATTTTATCATCTTTGGCAATCTAATATATGTGATTTCAGGAGTGATATGGAGAGCATTTTTTTTTTTTCCATGTGGTTTTTGATAGATTAGAATGACTTATCCTATCACAATTTCTTTCTTATAGAATGGTTCTTGTGTATTCCCTATCTTTCTTGCAATTTGTTGTTTTTTTAGTTGTTGGTTTTTTAAATTATATTTAACTTTTTGTGCACCTTTTTGAAGTTTTCTTGGCATAGATATTGAAGGGCCTTGGTATTTCCTTCTCCAGCTTATTTTAAGATGAAACTGAAATATACAGGGTTAATTAAGTAATTTGCCTAGCATCATATAGCTAGCAAGTGCCTGAGGCCAGATTTGAACTCAGGTCCTCCTCACTTCAGGACTGGTGCTCTATCCACTGCACCATCTAGTTTCCCCCTTAATTGTCACTTTTGCAAGATAAAGCTTTTCCTAATAAACAAATAAATAAAACTTTTTTTAATAGACAAAATTAGTTTCCATACCCACTTTTCCACTGCAGCATCCTTCCATTGTAAGGTGAAATGGCTATGTGTGGTGGAAAAAAAAAAAATTGAATCTCATCTAAGCTAATTTATGTTTTGGTCATGTCCAGAAAATATTTCTCAGTCTGCACTGTCACTTCTTAACTTCTCATATCCCTTTTTGCTTGAGATCTTTTTCAGTACAATCTATATTCTTGAGAAACAGCATGGTGTAATATTGAGAGAGTTGATCTTAGAGCCAGCAAGAACTTGGTTCAAGTCCAAATTGATGTATATACTGGCTCTGTGATGCTGGACCAGTCACTTAGTGTGTCATTGTCACTAACTCTCAATGTTTGAAGCAGTTCTCTAAGACTATAACTTGCAGAGAAAGTGCTGACTTCCATTGATTGGTAGAAGAAGTTTCCTAGATTAATAAAGCCATAGTTCTTACCTCTGTCCTATCATTCCAACTCATTTTTCTCACTTCTGTAACTGGAACTTTTCAGTCCTCCCACTCAACAATTAAGTTCAGTTATGTAATCTTTTCTTTTTTAAAAACTTGGTAATCTGTTCCTTTTCAGTTACTCCTAAGCATGTGCAGATCTTTCTTATCTTGGGGAAAAAAACCCTATGTGGCCTTATTGCTCTCTTAAACTCTGCCATTATTTTTCTTATTCTTTCAGTTATGAAACAAATATAAGGAATAACTTTTGTTTCTGCCATTATTGGAATTAAGAGTTTGTTAACTGTTCCACCCAAGATATAACATATAGATAAAACAAATGTTATTATTTTTGCTTCCTCAAATGGGCTTTTCTTTCATATTTGTTAATAATCACATAATTATTTTACTCAATGCAAGTCTGATCATGTCACCCCTTCTAGTGAGTAAATTTCAGAACAGGTTTCCTATTGGCTAAAATGTTCTACTTGGCATTCAAAGTCCTTCATAAGCTAATTTCCCTCCTCCCTTTCCAATGATTTTACACTTTTCCTTCCTGGCATATATGCTTTAATCCAGAGATCCTGCCCTCTTAGCTGTGCCACAGTGAGCAAGACACTCCATATTGTCTCCAGGCTTTGACTCTGGTTGTCCCCTAGACTTGAAATGTTCTCCTTATTCCGTTCCACTTACTAACCTTCCTGGATTCCTTTAAGTTCCAATTAAACTCCTATCTTCTATAGAAAACTTTCCCCAGTCTCTTTTAATTCCAGTGCTTTAACTCTGTTAATTATTTCCTTTTGCTGCTTTGTATTTGCATACTGTCTCTTTCATTAAATTGTACACTCCTTCTGGGCAGAGACAGTCTTTTGCCTCTTTTTATATCTTCAGCACTTACCACAATGCCTGGCACATAGTGGGCAGAGTAGGTGCTTAATAAATGTTTATTGAATGAATGTATTTAAACTTGAAACTTTTCAGTCATCCATTATTACTCCTTTTCTCAAGTAATAGTATCCCTTGTATCAGTTCTCACTTTGTTATTGCCACAATCATCAGGTGCATTAAGGCTCCAACCACTTCATGCTTTGATTAATACATAACCTCTAGGATCCTACTAATTGACATTTTCTTCTAATTTAATTTATCTACTTTGCTTAATTAGTATTTAAAAGACACTGATTTTTATATGGTACTTTTATTTTTTGGGGAGAAAACGTCAGCATGGTTGGGTAGGGATGGAAATACGTTTCCCCTTTATCATCAAAATAATGTCCTCATTCCTTATTTTGACATTCAAGACTTCCTTCTGGCTAGTCTCAAATTGTTTTCTAACCTTATATTCTATTACTCCTTTCCTGTGAAATTTCTGCACCAGTCAAACCATTCTATTTAGCATTTTATTTACATACTATTTGTATTTCATTCTTTGTGCATTTGTTTGTATCAAGTAAGTCCTCTAGAGCACATTTTCCATGCTCTCTTTCCTCCTGATCCAAACCTAGGCACCCTTCAAATTCTATTTCATTTTTCTATCTCTTTTCTTACATTTTTCTTTATCATCTTTGTCTGGAGTTGAACCAGTGACCCTTGTTATCTGTATCATTTGTTTGGAAATTAGTCATGTAATGTTTGGTGACATCTTCTGCATTGTAATCTTATATGTTATCTCACTAAATGGTAACTTCTTGAGGATAAAAAAAACATCTTCTGTCACACTTTTAAGATGTAAAATGTCTCATGTTAGATGCTTGGGTGCATTTTGATTGCATAAAATAATGAAAGGAATCAGTTATTCTTTTCAGATAAGATTGCCTCTGTTATGATCACATCCTTGAGCATTTATAATAGAGGACTAATTTGGGGGCAGCTAGGTGGGGCAGTGGCTAGAGCACCAGCCTTGAATTCAGGAGGACCCGAGTTCAAATCTGGTCTCAGACACTTAACACTTCCTAGCTATGTGACCCTGCGCAAGTCACTTAACCCTAGCCTCAGGGGGGGGGGGGGAATAGAGGACTAATTTTTATTTTTACATTCAGTAAAGAGTCAAAAATTTGTCTTTATCTTTGACAGGCTCTGGATTGTTTCACAGCAATGCTATCTAAGCAAACAAGCAGATTGAAGATGGCAGAGGTTATTGGGAGCAAGTTAAATATCTCCAAGAAGAAGGTAAACCTTGAAATCATTTCTGATGTGCAGCTGTTACTTCTAGCTTGTCAGGTGCCTCTCTTACATCATTACTGCCCTTTAAACCTATTTAAATTGTTGATGGATTTTCCTATGTTTATATTGGGCAGTTTGGTTATCATGTACCTCTCTGTTTATGTTCTTAAAATGTACCTTGTTACTTACCAAGTATATATACCTTAGTGTCCATTATTGGTTTTATATTTTTAGCCTGTACTTTAGTCAGTCACTTTTATCATATAGTTTATGTAAGGTTTTATAATCATGTAGAAGCAGGGTAATTCTGATATCTTCAGTGTTAAACATAGGTAATTGGGTCCCTAGAAAAGTGATGGAAAATGATTATAAGAATATCCAAAGAAAAGAGATGAACTAAGTCCACTACTTGATCACCTAAAGTTTGGAATCCCAATTATTCTGGTATGATGTATCAGTTTGTATTGTTTGGCTATGCGTTGTCCTGGTTCAAGAAAGATCCTTGTCCCCCTTTGATGCTGTTTTCCATTGAGGGAGGCCTTATGATGGGGATAAGTATGGGCAACTTTGTAAGTTGTTTTGTATAGAGAAAAATAGAACGTGTTTTAGTAGGATCATCTTGAAATTTGCAATTAGAAAAAAAGTCTAGTTTTGAACAGTGATTTTCTTTTTTTTTTCTATCTGCTTTTATCTTTTTTTTATTTTATAATTATAAAATTTTTTTGACAGTATATATGCATGAGTAAATTTTTTTTTTTAATAACATTATCCCTTGTAATCATTTTTCCAAATTATCCCCTCCCTCCCTCTACTCCCTCCCCTAGATGACAGGCAATCCCATACATTTTACATGTGTTACAATATAACCTAGATATAATATATGTGTGTAAATCCAATTTTCTTGTTGCACGTTAAGTATTGGATTCCGAAGGTATAAGTAATCTGGGTAGATAGACAGTAGTGCTAACAATTTACATTTACTTCCCAGTGTTCCTTCTCTGGGTGTAGTTGTTTCTGTCCTTCATTGATCAACTGGAAGTGAGTTAGATCTTCTTTATGTTGAACAGTGATTTTCCATCCTGCACCTCTATGAGTAGAAAATTCCATATGTATATATTGATTTTTTTGTGAAGTTATATATATGTACTATGTGTAAGTTTTATATATATATATGTGTGTGTGTGTGTGTGTGTGTGTGTGTATGCATGTACTATAGTATGAATGGTTTTGCAAATTATAAAACAGATTATAAATAGAATTTTTAAAAGGATGAGATAAAGATAAAATTATATTTGAAAATGGGATGGGAACTACTGCATTTCACTAAGTGAGTGATGTGGCAGCTATGTGCAGGATGGATTAGAGAGAAGATTGTCTAAATGGTTGAAAATGTAATTCTGATTGTAAGTGGTGGCCATGTGAATACAAAAGATTTATATAGTAAACTGTGGAGAAAGAAATCACAGGGTTGGGCTACTTGATTGTATGTACATGAATGAGAAGTCAGGATGATACTAAGATTGCAAATCTCAGTGATTGGGAGGAGTAATATCCTTTATTGTAATAGCAAAGTTCAAAAGGAAAGGTATGTTGTAGGAAGGGGACCTTTGGTCATTTAGGAGTAGAACTCGGGAGAGAACCTGTCTGGTTTTGTAGATTTTAGTATTATCTGCATAGACATAGACAGAATTATCTGCATAGATTTAGATTGAATCTGTGGGAATTGATAAAATCACCAAGTGAACAAAGAGAAATTCCATTCCAAACAAATGTTGAGAGTATAAAATATTTGGGAATCCATCTACCAAAGAAAAGTCAGGAATTATATGAGAAAAATTACAAAACACTTGCCACAAAAATAAAATCAGATTTAAATAATTGGAAAGACATTCAATGCTCTTGGATAGGCCGAGCGAATATAATAAAGATGACAATACT
The DNA here is from genome assembly GCF_048593235.1 of Sminthopsis crassicaudata. NCBI lineage: Eukaryota > Metazoa > Chordata > Mammalia > Dasyuromorphia > Dasyuridae > Sminthopsis > Sminthopsis crassicaudata. Next base: position 221,189,552 of record NC_133620.1, read on the forward strand.
CCCCAAACTAATCTATTTATTTAGTGCTATACCAATCAGACTCCCAAGAAACTATTCAATGACCTAGAAAAAATAACAACAAAATTCATATGGAAGAATAAAAGGTCGAGAATTGCAAGGGAACTAATGAAAAAAAAACTCAGAGGAAGGTGGTCTAAGTGTACCTGATCTAAAGCTATATTATATAGCAGCAGTCACCAAAACCATTTGGTATTGGCTAAGAAATAGACCGGTAGATCAGTGGAACAGATTAGATACAAAGGACAAAAAAGGGTACATCTATAGCAATCTAATCTTTGACAAACCCAAAGATACCAACATTAGGGATAAAAATTCATTATTCGGAAAAAACTGTTGGGAAAACTGGAAATTAGTATGGCAGAAATTAGATATGGATCCACACTTAACACCATATACCAAGATAAGATCAAAATGGATCCATGATTTAGGCATAAAGAGGGAGATAATAAATAGATTAGAGGAACAGAGGATAATCTACCTCTCAGACTTGTGGAGGAGGAAGGAATTTATGACCAGAGGAGAACTAGAGATCATTATTGATCACAAAATAGAAGATTTTGATTACATCAAACTAAAAAGTTTCTGTACAAATAATACTAATGCAAACAAGATTAGAAGGGAAGTAACAAATTGGGAAAATATTTTTAAAAACAAAGGTTCTGACAAAGGTCTCATTTCCAAAATATATAGAGAACTGACCCTAATTTATAAGAAACCGAACCATTCTCCAATTGATAAATGGTCAAAGGATATGAACAGACAATTCTCAGAGGAAGAAATTGAAACTATATCCACTCACATGAAAGAGTGTTCCAAATCACTACTGATCAGAGAAATGCAAATTAAGACCACTCTGAGATACCACTACACACCTGTCAGATTGGCTAAGATGACAGGAACAAATAATGATAAATGTTGGAGGGGATGTGGGGAAATTGGGACACTAATACATTGCTGGTGGAGTTGTGAAAGAATCCAGCCATTCTGGAGAGCAATCTGGAATTATGCCCAAAAAGTTATCAAACTGTGCATACCCTTTGACCCAGCAGCGCTACTACTGGGATTATATCCCAAAGAAATACTAAAGAGCGGAAAGAGACATATATGTGCCAAAATGTTTGTGGCAGCTCTTTTTGTTGTAGCTAGAAACTGGAAGATGAATGGATGTCCATCGGTTGGAGAATGGTTGGGTAAATTGTGGTATATGAAGGTTATGGAATATTATTGCTCTGTAAGAAATGACCAGCAGGAGGAATACAGAGAGGCCTGGAGAGACTTAAATCAACTGATGCTGAGTGAAATGAGCAGAACCAGAAGATCACTGACACTTCAACAACAATACTGTATGAGGGTGTATTCTGATGGAAGTGGAAATCTTCATAAAGAAGATCCAACTCATTCCAGTGATCAATGATGGACAAGGTAGCTACACCCAGAGAAGAAACACTGGGAAGTGAATGTAAATTGTTAGCACTAATATCTGTCTGCCCAGGTTGCATGTACTCGGATTCTAATGTTTATTGTGCAACAAGAAAATATATTCACACACATGTATTGACCTAGACTATATTGTAACACATGTAAAATGTATGGGATTGCCTGTCATCGGGGGGAGGGAATAGAGGGAGAGGGGGTAATTTGGAAAAATGAATACAAGGGATAATATTATAAAAAATATATATGTAATAAAAAAATTAAAAAAAAATAAACTCAAAAAAAAATATCACCAAGTGAGAGAGAATAAAAAGAACACAGAAGAAGTCCCAGAACACAGTTTTGAGGGCAAGAGATGGATAAAGATCTAGCAAGGGAGATTTAGTAGGGGTAGTCAATAAAGTAGGAAGAGAATTAAGAGACAACAGAGAGAAACTCAGAGAGAAAAGAGTTAGAGAAGGTGATTAGCTCTGTTAGATGATATAGAGAGTTCAAGAAGAATTTGAGAAAATGTCTTTAGAATTTTCAAAGCAGAGGTTCTCCATTCATTATAATGGGCCACATATTTAGATATAGGAAGATCATTCTTTAAGAGAGTGACTCTCATGGCAGTATTTAAAATAATCAGAGCATGGTATCTGTGGAAATGTAGGAGCAGTTTTACCTGAAGCACAATCCATTTTCTCCACAGGCTGAGTACTTCTGTCAACTTTATAAGCCAGAGATCATGGTAAATGAATTAGAAGTGGAAGTGGGCAGAACACAATTACTGCGGATACAGAGTCCAGCTGTCCAGGTCCAGAGGTAAAATCAGGTCTTTATAAAACTGTTGACTTTTGAATGGAGATTCTAACCATCTATCTTCTTGGTTTTGTTCAAGACCCGTGACTCATATTTTCATTAATTATAACACTTGACCTCTCTAAGTCTCTAGTTTACCAAGTATTTTATACATTCTCATTTTATTTGCCCAGCTGTTGTGTAAGGTAATTGGTACTGTTCACAGTTAGTTGGTAAGCATTTTTTTTTAGGACCTACTATGTATCAGTTACCTTGTGAAGTGATGGGGAACAAAAACTGAAACAAAAGGTGAAGAACAATATGTTTAAATTATGAATAAATACAGATATATACAAAACAAACATAAATTAATTTTTTTGGGAAAAGGGAGCAGATTTAAGGATCAGGAGTTTGTGGAGGGTGACGCTTGAGTCTCAACTTGTAGTTTGCTTTTGAGGAATCCTAGGAGACAGATTCTAGTTTTGAGGGACAGATGGCCTATTAGCATTGTAAGCCCCATTTTGCTGGGATTTGAATACGTCTTTGGTTTTCTATCTCAGTGTTCTTTCTGTTCTACCATGGTTTCCTTACGTCTTCTTACAGTCAAGCAGTAGTGGGTGATGGGAATATCATAGGAGGCTTGCAACCAGAAGACCTTTTCTCTAAGCCCAGTCCTGACCATTACTGTAGACATATTCTTACCCTTCTGAATTTTCTTCATCTATAAAATTTTGGTGTCAATAACTTGTATTGTCTACTTCATGTCAGGGGTTATGTAGTTTACATGAAAGGTAACAGAAGTAATGTGGTATACAATATATTAAAAAGGAAAAGCAAAAGGAATTGCTGCTCTGCATCAATGGAACAAGCATCAAGTAGTTCCTTCATACCCTTGAAGTCATAGACCTGGTCCAAAAAAAAATTAGTAGCAAATAAATATCTGTAGTCATAATATGTTTTTCTAATAGTTCATAGTTACTCACTATTCTAGAGTGTTTTTTGTTTGCCTGTAGCTTATGGGTTTAGGTGGACCTCTAATGCAGGAAAGCAATCAGTGGGGAAGAATCATTACCAATCATTGATAAATGCCTATTTCCTTACATGGCTTTAAAGTATCCTTTTATGTCATACAGAAAATTGGAGTAGTTTTCTCTTCGTGTCTTGTCCCCCTAACAGAAATTCTGTGAAAATGATTCCTTCACTTTTAACTTTTTGGGGGGTTCAGATTTGACTAAACAGAACCAAAGAATATATATATGGCAGGCATCAGAAGATATTATCTTAGATTTCTATCTGTTAGAACAGACCTCATAAGAGGGCAAAGGGATAGGCAGAATGAAAACTTAAAGAAAGGTAAAGTAGGAGATACCTTTAAAAACAACAGAGCATGTCAAGACAGAATAGCAGCCAACAGCCCTAGGTCATTGGCATACTATTTTGTGAAGATAAATATGTTTTACTTGCAAATCAACTGTGAATTTAAAATAGCAATGTTAAAACTGGATTTCTGGTTAAAGAATTCAAGGTTATCTCCCACAGTAATATAAAAGCATTTTTCAGTTTACCTATTGTGCTTTTGGTCTTCAAAAATCATTGTGTTATTTGGGAAAAAGCTGAATTTGAAGTCAGTAGATTTGGATATCAAATTCCAACTCTAGTTTATTAGCTGGAAAGACTTGTGTTAGTCACTTAATGCCCTGAGCCTTAGTTTCCTCATGTGTAATATGAAGTTAGATTAGATAGTAGTTTGAGGTCCCTTCTAGCTATAAATGTAATTATTGAGTGAAATATGGTTGGAGTAAACATTCTTTTTATTGTTGTGGTTTGTTTTGTTTTGTTTTATTTTTTAAAATAGCACTTGAGGCTCCAATGTTGAGGGATTTTCCCTGTGTCCACCAACAAGTCAGTGGCAGATCTAGTATTAGAAGCCATATAGTGACTACAAGTTTGATAAAGTCTTTTGATGCTAGTCTTAGCAAGAAGGTGGTGCTTTTGGAGCTATTCTTCACAAATTGCTCAGTTTAGACAAAACCCAGGTCTTCTAGGATGACTTTTGTTTTTCACTATTGCTATCCATCTTTTCTGATCAGGGAGAAACTCACTTTTGCTGCTACTCGACCAGCTTCTGTACTAATGGAACAGCTTGCAGTGTGTGTCAGCAAAGGGGAGCCAGTCTTGTTAGTGGGTGAGACAGGCACCGGCAAGACTTCTGCTGTCCAGTACTTGGCTCACATTACAGGTAATAAGCAAACTTGAAGATGTTTCTGTGCTCATAGGATGTATTTTTAAATGATAACCAGTTTTTGTGTGTGTTCTTCAAAGGTCACCGTTTGAGGGTTGTTAACATGAACCAACAGAGTGACACAGCAGATCTGCTTGGCGGGTTAGTGCTTTTTCTAGACACTTGAAATTGTTACTCTCTCTTCTGTTGCTTCATATGAGATAGATTGCAGATTTAACATTTTAAATGTTATGTTTCTTGTTCATTAAGAAGCATTAAGTAAAATATGACAGGAATATCCTCAAACCTAGACCATCCCATCCTGAAACAGCATTGAATACTTATGTATGAGGTATAATAGTTTGTACTTAAAGATTACACTATAAAATGGAAACCAAACAGCCTTATTCCATATAATTCAAAACACGTAGACAAATAATTATTAGTGGGAAAGGGACTATGAAGTATCAGCAAGAAGTATGTTTATTGGGGTCTAATTTTTATTGTCCTATGAAAATACTACATTTCTATCTCCCCTATTGTAGGGGAGGGGGAGGGGGAGGGAGCAGTTTGGTTTCATGAGTACACATTTTTTTCTATTTTGAGAAAATACCCAAATCATAAGCTGTATAGGCTTCCAAAATTAAAAATGTGATTTATTCTATTAACATTGGATAGTTACTTAGAAAAAACTTTTTAAAGAAGTGATTACCTTATTTAAATAATTTCCCTTTTTGCTGGGATGGTTTAATTTTTTTTTACATTCTTGGAGGGAGGGGTATTTTTAATTTCTTTCTCTCTTATTGTTAGCATTACTTTGATGTTGTACTGTACCTGTATGTAAATTCTGTTAAGCTTGCTTTGTGTCCTTTTAATCTTTAGTCTGCTGCTTTCATGCTTCCTTTGTGGAATTTCCTCTTTCATTTTGTCTTTTTCTTCATGATTCCTTGTAGTAAATTTGTTTTCCTTGGCTTCCTCTTTTAAAAATTTTGTTTTTTAAATTTCTGGGTGAGCCAGTTGCAGAGGTGCCTGCTCTGGGTATTTGTGGAATTTTCTAAGTTTTTGTCAGATATATATCATGTTGCTCTTAATTGATGCATATCCCTCAAATAAAATTTTTAATTATTTCATATTCTGTAATAAATATCATTGATCTCTTAGCTTTTTATCAAACATAGAAGGCATCTATCTAGTAGATCCTTTCTAAGATGAAATTACCACATAATAGATGATCTTTGAAAGTGGACTTTGTGAATGGGGAAGACCCAAGTTTTTAGATGCTTTATTTTAACTTGATTTTCTTTCATTTATATATTTTATAGGTTAATGTTGTATTTGATAATTTTATGGTATTTACATGGCTATTATATTTTTGTGTTTCTCCTATTGTTAGACATTTGGACTATTTAATTTCTGTTTTAATCTTATTTAATGTAAATAATAAACAATGATGGCTCAACTCATTTTATATGACCACATCAAGTAGTGATCATTTGCATTTAAAATTTTTTTAATTGGGTCTTTAGATTGACCTCTATGGAGGAGGAAGGGGGAATTATACTTCAAAATTTATAAGTATTATTGTAATGATTTTTTTTCCTACAGGTTTTTCCCCACATGAAGTATTATTAGGTAACACCCTTAATTTCTAAATTATTCCTTTTTCTGAACTCAGTTTTCTAGAATCTTTGCATTTTTCTTTCAGTTATAAACCAGTGGACCATAAAGTTATATGGCTGCCCTTACGAGAGGGCTTTGAGGAGCTCTTCACCCAGACATTTTCTAGGAAGCAGAATCTTACATTTTTGGGACACATTCAGACCTGTTATAGACAGAAACGTTGGCGAGACCTGCTCAAACTAATGCAACATGTACATAGATCAGCCCTCAACAAGGAAACAAAAACCAATGATGCAGGTAAAAGAGCCAACTGAAGGCAATAAATGAACAGCTCAAAGGGAGGGGAAAATATGTAATGAAAGAAATATGATATAAAGAAAGATGCGGTTTTCAGAGAGTGCTATCAGAACATAAAGTCAGCTATAGAACTACTTCTTGGCACAATTCTTCAACAGAATAGTACTGTCACATCCCCAATGGTGTCTGTGAGAGTGATAGAATTAAATGAAAGGTATAGTTTTTTTTAAGCTAGAGAACAATTATTTGTAACTCGTTTTGTTAATGATGACCAAACTCATAAACCTGCTGCCAAATAGCTATTCATTTAGCTTTCAGAAATAAGCAAGCTAACAGGTATATGATTGTGCAAAACTTTGCAAGTGATTTTATTTGAAAGTATGTTGTAATTGCCTTTCTGAATCCTGGAGTGGGAGTTCTTCAGCCTACCTGGATACCCCATCTGTGGATTTACTTTGAGTCTTGAGCCATTGATTTCTTTCCTTCACAGCAAAAATAGAAGTAGTACTTGCTTCTTTATAATTTTATAAGGGTAATTAAGTTACTTGCCATTTGTAAGTGGTAGGAGGGATACTGGTCCAGATTTGATCATTTCAAAGAACTCTTGGTGTTGGAAACTCCCTCTACTGATGCAAGTCATCATTACTTGTGTAGTTTAGAGACCTAGAGTATTGCCTTGGGAATTGAAAGTGAATTGTGTCCATAGTCAAACAGGTAGTCATTATGAACTCAAAAACCATCTCTATGTCCACTATATTATATTTTATTCTCTCATCTTATAAAATGTTATATTAAAAAAATGATTCTGAAAATAGGCCTTTGATTTTTTAAAAATTAAATTTTTTTTTTTTTTTTTGCTATTCTCACCCAGAGAAGACCTGCTTTGTCTCAGGGGGCTCATTGGAAAGTTTAATGAAGTGTTATCTTTAAAGCTTATTGTATATGTTTGTAGAGTCTTTGGATCATAGATTTAGAATTGGAAGGAAACTCACATGTCATCTAGTCCAGCCCCCTCATGTATGTTTGTGATCAAGTCATTCCTTAATGCCCTATGTTGTAAATTAATTTTCAGATTTCTTTTTTTTTTTTCTCTCTCAGGCTTGCTATTAAGAGAAAAGTGGGAAGCATTTGGTTTGAAACTCAACCGTGCCCAGCAACAAATGAAATTGACTGAAAATGCCCTACTGTTTGCATTTGTAGAGGTATTTGACTTTGGTTACATATCTCTACAGCATGATTGTTTGACTCTCAAACTGATTTTTGTGGTCATATTTAAATACATGATAGAAATAAGCTGTGTGTGTGTGTGTGTGTGTGTGTGTGTGTGTGTGCACACGTGCGCGCACGTGCGGACGTGTGATGTATGTATTAAACTTTATCAAATTTCCTTAATGGAAAAGGCCACCTTATAAAGTAGTCATGTATACCACTGCTGGCACAAATGTATTAAGGGAAGATGAATACCAACAGTGGTGAACTATAAATACTATACTTTGTACAAGTCTGCCAGAAATAATTTTATTTATTTTGACAATCTAATATTTGAGGACTTCTAACCTACAGAGAGAATTGTCCACATTGGCTTAATTCTCTATTCCCTAAGACATGATTCTTTTTTTTTTTTTTTTTTTAATTAATAATTTTTTTATTATATATATATATTTTATAATATTATCCCTTGTATTCATTTTTCCAAATTATCCCCCCCCTCCCTTAGGCAATCCCATACATTTTCCATGTGTTACAATATAGCCTAGATACAATATATGTGTGTGAATATCATTTTCTTGTTGCACAATAAGCATTAGATTCCGAAGGTACATGTAACCTGGGCAGACAGATATTAGTGCTAATAATTTACATTCACTTCCCAGTGTTTCTTCTCTGGGTGTAGCTACCTCTGTCCATCATTGATCAACTGGAAGTGAGTTGGCTTTTCTTTATGTTGAAGATTTCCACTTCCATCAGAATACATCCTCATACAGTATTGTTGTTGAAGTGTACAGTGATCTTCTGGATTCTGCTCATTTCACTCAGCATCAGTTGATTTAAGTCTCTCCAGGCCTCTCTGTATTCCTCCTGCTGGTCATTTCTTACAGAGCAATAATATTCCATAACCTTCATATACCATAATTTACCCAACTATTCTCCAACTGATGGACATCCATTCATCTTCCAGTTTCTAGCTACTACAAAAAGAGCTGCCACAAACATTTTGGCACATATATGTCCTAAGACATGATTCTACTCCAAGCCAGTTTGAAATAATATTTATTGGGATATTTAATGAAAAGATTATAATATGTTAAAATGCTGTTTTGGGTTAGTATTACAAAACATTAGTCCCCTTTTTTTGGGGGGGGTCACTTCCTATCAATATTCTCTATCTCTCTAAAGAGAGAATTACATACCCTACTTTCTGGGAATGCAGAAAAGGAAATGCTCTCTGATGAATCAATAACCCAATCACTTCTTATCTAAGTAGAAATAGAGGCAATCTTTATTTAAACTTAATTTCTACCTTTAATCTGTCTCTTTACTTTTTTGCCATCTAATATGGCAAACAGAAAAGTATAGTGAGGGCTTTTTTTTTTTTTAAGCAAAGAAGTATTATTCCTTAATATTTCTAGAATAACTCAAAAGGTTTTTTATGTTTTCATAGTGGGATCAGCATGAAAACAAACCACAGAGCAATTTAATGTAATAACTCTTTAAAAAAAAAATGTCACTTTGCTGCTAAAAGACAAACCACATATTCAACTTTGAAGGTGTTTTGGCCTTGATTTAAACTGTGAAGTTTTTTTCCACTCTAGTCCATCCTCTACTCAACTGTCAAAAAAACTCCTAAAGTGCAACTCTGACAATAACCTGTTGCCCTTCTTCCCCTTCCCATTTTCTTTCAGTAAACTCCAGTGGCTTCCTATCACCTTCAGAGTTAATAGAAATCTTCTTTTTGACATTCAAAACCTTTCATAACCTGATTCCTTCCAGTCTTATTAGTAGTAGTAGTAGTAACACCTTAATACACCCTTCCCTTTCTTTCTCAATTCTTCTAATCTTTTTCTTCCCAGTGAGTCTTATTTTGTATTTAGCTTGTTTGTACTTAATTCTTTAGTATGTTGTCAATTCATTGAGAACAGGGACTGGATTTGGGAGCTGTTAAAGAGACTTCTTTCTATTCCAAATGCTTAGCACAAAGTTAGGAGCAAAATACCTGTTAAATACATATTTGACTCAGTGATTTTTTTCAATCCTTTTATGAACATTTCCAGCTGAAATTGAGTTGATGGGCTGTTTAATGCCACTTCAGACATGTCTTAAAAGATAGATATGAAATATTATCTGTAGACTTTTCTGGTTTATTGAGTTAATTGATGTTGCTATATTGCTAGACTGATCCAGTTTTTTATACCCCAGTTCTCCAATAAAGCCATGCTGTACTTTATAATTCTCCATATTATTAGAAGAGCTTGTTCTTTGTATTTAGCTGAAATGGATAGCTGCTATGCCAGTATCAAGTGGGATCAAAAAATTTTATGGGCTAGAACATTGGCATAAGAAATTCAGTAGATATAAGTATAATATCTTACTCTTGGGTTCAATAAAGAAGCTTTCCAAGTCCAAAGTGAGGGAGTATGTGGTTACACAGGTTATATGAAAGAGATCTGAATGTTTCAGTGGGTTGAATGAATCAACAGTATCAAGTGACAGGCATAAAGGCTAATGCAATCTTTTTTCCCCCTCCAATGTAATCTTGAACTATGTTAAGAGAGTTGTAACTTCTAGAAATGATAGATTGCTATTCTCTGCACTCGTCAGATGATTAGAGTACATAGTGTTCTGTTCCCATAACCTCATTTTAGGAAGGAAATTGCTAAGTTTTAGTAGCTCCAGAGGAAAGCAGGTAAAGATAATGAAGGACTTTGAGTTAGAACAAGGATCTTTAGCCTGGGAAGATGAACAGAGTTGGTTAGGAGAGAACCATGTATTTGACAGAAGGATTAAAATTACTCTGTATGTTCACAGATGGTCAGAACAAGGAATGGTGGGTTACAAAAGTGACAAAGCAGCAAATTTAGGCTTTATATTAAGAAAACTTATTAACATTTAGATCTATTTTAAGGTAGAATTGATTGCACTTTTAGAGAGTTGGTTCTCCCTCATTAATAATCCTTAAGAAAAGGCTAGTTTACCCAATATCGTCATTAGCATAATCATCTATTATTATCATCACTAGCATTTATATGATGCCTACCTTACACTGTACTGAGATGTTACAAATCTTGAATCATTTGATCTTTATAACACCCCTGGGAGGGAGGTGCTAATTCCATTATACAATAGAGGAAACTGAGGCAAACAAGTTATTAAGTGCCTTGCCCATGGTTCCAAAGCTAAATGTGTTTGGCCAGATTGGAATTTGGGTCTTCCTGACTTGAAGGCCAGGGTCTGTCCTCACTGTATCACTTTACTGCATGTAGACACTTTGATCACCTGGTCGGCAATGGACACTAGGGAAAATATTGTAGACTTTCATATCTCCAGAAATTATTGATGAGAGTAATGATGTTGGCTGCTATGTGTTTCTTAATTAGTTGCAATAGACTCTTAAACTTTTTATGTCTTTGTATTTAGGGCACCCTGGCACAAGCAGTAAAGAAAGGAGAATGGATTTTACTCGATGAGATTAACTTGGCAGCCCCTGAAACATTAGAATGCCTGAGTGGTTTACTGGAAGGATCCTCTGGCTCACTAGTTTTGATGGATCGTGGAGACACAGGTAACATGTTATTGTTAGTGCCTTTATATGCTTCTATGCTGCTATGCTTATGGGTTACTTAAGAGAATGATTTTTATGGTCATAGATAAAGATGAGGCTTCATTCATTAAATGAATTTTTATTGATTGCCTGTTGTGTAGCCATTTTTGCTATAACCTGTCTGTGACACTCAAATTTTCTCATCTTCAAATGAGAGAATGGGATTATATTCTCTCCAACTCTGCTTCCTGTGCTTTATGATGCTTTTTTGAAGAAACATTGAAGTCTTGACATAGAATTCCTTCCCTCAAAAGGATTTGTGTCTTACCTAAGGAGATAAGAGGTGGACATCTGAAAAGTTAAATGCTTAAAAAATAAGTTATTAGTTACAATAATAATTTATTCAGTGGTTTTAATAATTATGGGCATTGGATTGGAGATACCAAAGGCAATATTTGAATGCATGCCAGATAAGGGATGTGGATGGTAATTGTCATGGTGGGTAAGAGGAACCAGAATTTGACTATGACCAGGCCAGTGTAGGCTAGGCTAAGGGTAAGGGAGCATTCAGGTGGGATTGGAAAATGCTTGGAACCAAGTGACTTTGACATAATGGTTGTCATGATCTACCCATGTTGGTTAACATTGTCATGACAACTGATATATATATGTTGCCGTTTCCTGTCTTAGAACCACTCACACGACACCCTGACTTCCGCCTGTTTGCCTGCATGAATCCAGCTACTGATGTAGGGAAAAAAAACCTGCCTCAGGGAATAAGAAACAGGTAAGAGATGTTGTTTGACTGCTGCTGAGTACACTTTGTAGAAAAAAGCAAACCAATTTTCAGAAGCCAGACTTTGGGTTTTGCTGAGTTTAGATCCCCCTTTAAGACACTAGTTTTGTGACTTTGGAGAAAGTATTTAGCCTGGCTATGCCTCAATTTTCCTTATTTATAAAATATGGGACTATAGTCTGTTTTCCTTTCTGCATGTAAATGGCATTTTGCATCACAAGTCTATTGGAATTGCCTTGATTCACCTCATTGTTGAAAAGCACAAAGTCTGGGCAGCCAGGAGGACCTGAGTTCAAATCTGGTCTCAAACATTGAACACCAACTTCCTAGCTGTGTAACCCTGGGCATGTCACTTAACCCCAATTATCTCAGCAAAAAAAAAAAAAAAAAAAAAAAAAAAAGCATAAAGTCTAAGAAATAGCTAGTTTTAAATTTTAACCTTTTGTAAAGTACTTGAGATTTTTGCAAACCAGCATGTGCATATACACATTTATTTTTCAAAACCACTTACTACTGTGATTCAAATGATCATATTTCTCCCCACTTAGAAATTTTAAAACTAATTTTCAAATTTCAAAAAAAAAAAAAAAAAAAAAAACAGAAGAGATTAACTTTCCTTTGATTGCAAGGAGAGAGGCATAGGTGTATATTTTTGTCATTTGCTGATCTTCTGTGTCCTGCTGCTGTTAGCTTTTGGAGGTCTTTATGATTAGTGAAATTGATTAATAAATAGGATTCTTCCTGTATGATTTAACTAATATTTCCTGCTGAAAATTGATTCATTCATAGTTGGGTCTGGGATTGAGAAGATAGTAGTCCTATTTAGTTTTGATAGAGGCCTTATTCTGTAAATTAGGCTTCTGATTTATAGGAGATTTTTAAAAACCCTAAGGTTTCCCAGTAGTATGTTAATGTGCAATTTTTTTTTCCTTCCTAAGCATGATTTAGAGATAAATTTCAATGTTTTGGATGACAATATTCTATTTAATTGGTAAACTTATTAATATCTTGTTAACTAAAGAAAGAGAGTGCCAAATGAGATTGTAGAGCAGTAATCATTAAATCAATTTAGTATTGATTTAGAAATAGAGAGATTGATCAGTGAAATTGCAAACAGCATATGGACTTAGACAGTACCCTAGTACTGGATGACCCAGAGATTTCCATTATTGTGGTAAAAACTTACTATTCCACAAAAACAGGAAAACAATGTGGCAGAAGCTAGGTTTAGTCCAATATCTCACATTCTATGCCAAGATAAATTCTAAATGGGTATATGACTTAGACATAAAGGGGTAATATAAATAAATTTATGGAACAAGGAAGAAATTACCTTTCAGATTTATATGTAAGAGAACTTCTTGACAAATGAGATTGGCAGGATCACTGATGGTAAAGTGGATGGTTTTGATTATATAAAATTAATTTTCTTTTCCGAAAACAAAACTGAAATGAGAAGGAAAGCAAATAAATGGGGGAGGGGTGCAAATATCTTTGCAATATATATATATTTTTTAAATTCTCTAAAATAAACTGATTTAGATTTAAAAGAATAAGTGGGAGTTAAAGTGAATTTTCATGGACTGATAAAATATTTTAATTCAAAAAATTTGTATAAGTGTATTAGTATTATGTGAGCACACATGCAGATGAATTTCATATAATTGTTCATGTCAAAATCAGAGGCATCTGAAAGGGAAAAAATATTTGCAGCCTGAAAAATTAGTGCATTTATAAGCCATGCTGCAGTTTTGGCTAAGTCACATTTTGGAAGAAAGTATAGACTCTTTTCAAACTTAATATAGTAGGCTTTCTAAGTTTAAAAAATTAACAAAAAAAGTTTCTTTTCTTTGAAAAATTAATTTTATTATAATTAATATAATAATATTAATTAATAATATATATTTATAATATTTTATATATTATATATAATATATTATATATATAATATATATTATATATTTAATATAATAATATAAATTAAGGTTTATTCTTGTTAGTAGCAAATAAATTTTATAAAAAAACAATTTTAGAAAGATCTCAGGAAATTAACATGCTTCATTTTAAGTGAATAATAATATTTTATGTGTTTTTTAGGTTGACAGAACTTTATGTGGAAGAATTAGAGAGTAAAGAAGATTTACACATTCTTATTGTGGATTATCTGAAAGGATTGAATGTAAACAAAAACATAGTTCAAGGAATTATCAAGTAGGTTCTAGTGTGGTTAGAAACACTTTTTCTAAAAGAAAATTACATATTTATCCTACAGTACATTTGACTCTTGATCTCACAAGATTATTGCAGACTACTAGTTTTTAATTTTGAATATTTTAACCTTTTGTAAAGTACTTGGGATTTTTGTAAGCCAGTATGCATATGTGTATATGCGCACACATAAACATGTTCTTGGATATGTATAAACAGTTATTAGATGTAATTATCATTTGAATCTAGATCTATCCAAATAAATTCTGGCATTTATATTTATTTCAGTGATAGGATTGGCTATGCTTTAGAAGCATGTTTTGCCATTGTGAGTTGTAAGTTGTCAATATTTTAATCAAGCTCTTTCTACCTACCCCTCTTCTTCCCAACTTTTGAATTTGTGGATTTGTGTGTGGGCATGTGGGCAAGCTTTCTCTTATATACTCTTTTATATATATATATATATAAAATATCCCTTATATACATATAAGTATTATATACCCTTATACATATACATATACATATGTCCCATTGAGCATTCCTCACTGAACAGAACCATGTAAGTACTTTTCTCTCCTGTTGAATGTATGCTTCTGCAGGTTAGGGTGTTTGTTTCATTTTTGTGTTTAACATTTAGGAATTAGTATAGTGCCTTATAATTTTTTTGGAGGAGGCAGAGGAATCAGACCTATAATTTTCATTGGTATGGGGAATTCCCAGTGAGAAAATTGCCTCTACCAATGCAAATTTGGCATTTCTCAACAATTTATAGTTTGAGAGAATTGATCAAGATTTGAATGACTTTTTTAGAATCACACAACCAGTATGTTTCAGAAATGTAACCTGAATTCACATCTTTCAGCTCCAGAGCTAGCCTAGTTCTTTGTCCTTATACTATATGCTGTCTCTCATGCATTGTGCATAGTGAGAACTTAATGCATGTTTGCTTAGTTGAATGTATGTAGAAGTATGAGTATGGTATCTGTAATTCTTAGGTCTGGGACCTGTTCTTGGCTATTATTGACTTGCTCTGGGACATGAAATTTTTTATCTTTTCTTTCCTTTAAGCTGATTTAAACCAGCTAAAAATTCAAGGATAGTGGTAGTAGTGGTGGTAATAATAGTAGCAGTAGTAGTATTAGTAGTACTAACACCAGCAGTTGGGGTATTTCATAAAATTTTATCAAATCTTGGTCAGTGCTCTAAAATAATAAATTGTTGAGAAGTGCCAAATTTGCATTGGTAGAAGTGATTGATATTTTTGTAGTGAATTTAAATGCTTTACCACAAGTTGTAATCAGGAGCTTCAAATTCTTCCATAGATATTTACTAGGTAAAGCATGACTCCAAAGTTTATTTGTTGATTTGTTGTTCTTGTTGTTTTGCAAACTATAGGTTCAAAGTAAATTGCTAAAAAAAGGCATTTTTTTGGACTCTAATAGCTCTCTCTCTTCTCATCTCAGAAGGGGCTGAGCTCCTTCATTTGATCATTAGAGTAGACTCTCTTACGACATTATAATTTCTTCTTCTTTTTACATCACTTTATTTATATTGCTTGACTTAAAGGATTTTCCTTCCACGAGAAGTGTGTATATTTGCTCAAGATTGTCAAATTTGTATTTATTTTAAAATTGAAAATGTTATAGTTGGCTTTGGTATTCTCGTAGGTTTTTCTTATTTGGTACCATCTACCCAGCAGATTGGATTCTAAATCAGTGGTCCTCAAACTTTTAAAATAGGGGGCCAGTTCACTGTCCCTCAGACTGTAGGAGGGCCGGACTATAGTAAAAACAAAAATTCACACCCTATTCTGTCTATGCCCCTCAGCCCAATTGCCATAACCCAGCGGGCCGCATAAATGTCCTCAGTGGGCCGCAGTTTGAGAACCTCTGTTCTAAATCACTGAATACTGTAGTGTAAGAGGCTCTGGACCTGAACCTCCTGGGGGATAGTTGAGAGTCTTTGTGTCAGGACCCGCCCGAACCCGGATCTGTCACCGTGGCAACTGACACGGTAGGATCTGGGTGGGTGCAGGGGAGGCACAGTAAGGATTGGCTCTGCCTTCGGGGAGGAATCAGGGAGGAGTCCAAACTCTAATGGGGAAATATGCAAAAAAGATAAATGGGCTATAAAAGAGCGAGCACGGAAGGGCTCTGGGAGACACTGCTGACTTGTAACTCCAATAAACATCACTGTGTTCTATCCACCTCGGCTCTCTGTCTGGTGATTCCCTCCTCCCGTCTCCAGGAGGAGGGCCGGAGACGTCTGAAGCCCCGTCGGGTCGGGGAAGCTGGAAGAGGCAGTCACTGTTGAGGTTTCCTGTGAAAGGTCCCGGCCCCTAACACTGTAGTTTCAAAGTTTGTAGATTTTAATGTTCTGCATAAATAGTGGTACATGTCTCAGGTGTAAGTTGTATTTAAGTAGAAGAAAAACTTATCTCAATGGAATAGTTTTTTGTTTAGAAATTGAAGGATTAGCACAATTATAACCACTTATTTAATCTTTTTTTGTAGCTTCTATATAGCTGTGCGAAAGGAATCCATGAACAAGTTGGTGGATGGGACAGGCCACAGACCTCATTACAGTCTTCGCACACTCTGCAGAGCGCTGAGATTTGCTGCTTCCAATCCTTGTCATAACATCCAGCGCTCCCTGTATGAGGTGAGATTAACTTTTACCTGCTGTCTAAATTTGTGGATGAGAAGTGGATGTGAAAAACACTTTTAGAAGTAGAATAAGTGTTTGTATTTTTTTATAATTATAAATTGAATAATGCAACATAACAATTATTAACCTAAAAAGAATATCAAATCCATATGTAAAGACAAGAATTCTAAAATAATTAGTTTTTTAAAAGATGTGTGTGTATATGTGTGTGTGTATATACATATAAACTTTTTGCAAGTGGTATCTTATTTGTTTGAGTTCCTTTAGATTTTGTTGATTATCTTCTTTATAGATGATATCTGTGGGTGCTATTATGATTCTTTTTGTGCCTTGAGAGAAGCATATATATATATTTTGGTAACTTACCTATATTTTTTCATTTAGTCAAAGTTTTCGGAATGCCCCTGATTTAAGGAAATTTCCTCTTGGCCATTTTCTACCACCTTACCATATTTTAAATGTTTGTGTAGAAAGTGTGGGCTTACAGCTTGAGTAAAGAGACAGAATTTTAGGTGTTTAGCCATTGATTCAGTCTGATTCTTATTTTCTTGTTTAATCAAGGCATTTTTTTCTTGTGTACACAAGGGAAGAAATTGACACAGACTTGTTAACAGATGTTTCTGTCAAAATTTCCCCTAATGTGGGAAAAGGAGTGCACTGTCAGCCTTTGGAATAACAAAAATCTCATTACGATATTATTTAAGATGACTAAGATAGTGAAGATATACGATTAAAAAAGTATGAAATGTAACTATTAAGGAACAGATGAAACAATAAACATAATTGATGACAGTAAGTTAACTTGGCTGACTTATAAAACCCTCTCCTTGTTCTGCTTGAAGGTAATAGCAGACTGCCTTTAGGAAGACCTAGTTCTTCAAATTAACAATATTTAGGCTGCTCATATGGCTTTTCATGGTAATGCCAAGCTTTGTAATAAAATGGTTTGATTTGAATTTTGATTGTCCATTTCCTAAAAATAAATGATCTGTAATTGCAAAATAATTATTATTTTGAAGTTATTTTCAAAGTCAAAATGTTTGTTTTTTTATTTCTTTTTTAAAGGGCTTTTGCTTGGGTTTCCTTACACAACTTGACAGGGCATCACACCCTTTAGTTCAGAAACTCATTTGTCAGCATGTTATATCCAGCAACATCAAAAGTCTCCTTAAACAGGTATGTTCATTTTGACTGTTTAGACAAATATTAGAGATTTTTTCATATCAGAATTTTAAATCAATTTAGTGATTTGAAATGAAAGACCATGTTAAAATCCTGAATCCTGTCAACTAAATGAGTTTAAGTGTAGAATTGAAGTACTTGGGTAATACAAGAGAACTGACAGCCTTGTAATGTGTATGCTTTTCAAGGATAGAAATGGTATTTTATTTTCTAGATGTTGCTATCTTGCCACATCTAGTGCCATACTTACCTCACCATGATTTTTGGAGGGAGGAAGGCAATGAACAAGGATGAGATTTCATTGGTACACTTTCAGTGAGGACATTCTTACCAGCAGTGTTGATTGGCATCTTCTCAGAATTTATAGTTTTACAAAGTTGCCTGGCAAAATGAGAGATTGATTTACCCAAGGTCACACAGGTCACACAGCCTTTACAATGCAGAGGAGGCTTTTGTGTGAGGAGGCTTCCTGAGTGAAATCAACTGTAAGCTGCTCCATATGGCTGCCTCTCTGCTCATAGTAGCTGCTTAGTATAAATTCATTCAATTGATTTATTTGTTAATGAATATTCTAATTACTAGCGCTTGTCAATTATTGATGAAATCTCATTAAGAAAATCTATTTTCTGTAATTTTAATGACAGTAAACTGTTTTTGTGGTTTTTGATAACTAATTAAAAGGCTATTCTTTGTCTTCTATCACTTGTCTTGAGACAAGTTGAATTGAACAGAGATAGCCCTATGGTGCAACAAATACTGAGTGACCATGGACTCTGGCATTTGTTGGAGGAGTAAACGAGGACAATTAATGCCTATTACCACTCTCAAACTCTGACATTGCAGAGTAGGCTGTTTTGTGCTGTAGTCAGTAGTTCCTGGACCTAGCTTCTTGAATGTATGACATATTATGCTTTCAGAGAGGGCCTTTCAATCTTTGGACTCTTTTCTTTTTTTTTTTTTTTTTTTTTTGCCATGCCCTGATGATAGTCTTCTGAAATCTTGTATGTTATATTTAGTAATATGCTGAAGTCATCTGAAATCTGAGTTGATTTTTAAATGTTTTTCATTGGCAAGCTCTGCAAATTATGGCTTGATTTATTGTTTTGATGATGCATGGCAATAAATTTTTATCCATTACCTATTATGTGCAATTGTTTAGTTGTTTTAGTTATTTCAATGGTGTCTGGCTCTTCATGACCCCATTTGGGGTATTCTTGAGAAAAATACTAGAGTGGTTTGCTATTTCCTTCTCCATCTCATTTTACACATGAAGAACTTAAGCAGACAAGAGTTAAATGACTTGCCCAGGGCCACATGGCTAGTGTCAGAGGCCACATTTGAATTCAGAAAGATGAGGCTTCCTAACTTAAGGCCTGACACTCTATCCATTATGCCATCTAGTTGCTCACATACCTACTTTGTGCCAGACTCTATGCTAAATGCTGGGGATACAAATAAGAAAAAGATAATCTCTGCCTTCTTCAGGAAGGTTACAGTCCAACGGGCTTGTATGGTATGTATTGGAGTACCTGCCAGCTAGGGGAGGGTATGGGGGGGGGGACAGTGGGGAAAATTTGGAATAAAAGGTTTTGTAAGAATCAGTGTTGGAAAAATTACTCATGCATATGCTTTGCAAATAAATAATTTTTAAAAAAGAAAGTGATATAGAAAATATTAATAATGCAGATTAAATTTACAAGTATATCATGCTGTGTTCTTCAGAGATCCAGTTATTGGACATCTACCAGGACACCTGAACCTATATCAGTATTAGAATATTTTTATTGGG
Organism: Sminthopsis crassicaudata; assembly: GCF_048593235.1. Taxonomy (NCBI): domain Eukaryota; kingdom Metazoa; phylum Chordata; class Mammalia; order Dasyuromorphia; family Dasyuridae; genus Sminthopsis; species Sminthopsis crassicaudata. The sequence continues at coordinate 221,209,326 of NC_133620.1, forward strand.
AGGAACTTAAAATACTTCCCAGAGAGCTCCCTTATATGCTTGTTGGAGAGAATTTTGGAGATTCTGATTTTAGAGATAAGATACTGTCGTGTAATAATTGCATATCTTGGGATATTTTTGTTAGGAAAGAAGACAGTCTAATCAAATAATATTGTAAAACTATTTTGGGCCAACTATATTCTCAAACATTTAATAGTTTATGCTTCAATTCTTTCATTCTGTAAGCAGTCATTTCCTTGTTGAAAATATTAGAGGGGAAAAAAATACCATAAGGAACTGGCTTTCTAGAGAAGTTTCTTTTGTTTTTTTTTTTCTTTTTCCTGTCTTGATCTGTCCTTACTTGAAAGTAAGAATGGGTTTTTGATGGTATGTTTTGTTTTGTTTTGTTTTTGTAATGTATATCTTTCAGCCCATTCCAGAACCTAAAGGAGGTCGACTTATCCAGATTGAAGGATACTGGATTTCAGTGGGAGATAAGGAACCCACAATAGATGAAACATATATACTCACTCCTTCTGTTAAACTTAACTTAAGAGATATTGTCAGAGTCGTCTCTGCAGGGTATGGTGATTTTTTTTTTTCCTTCCTTATATGTTTCAGGAAGTGTACAATTTGACAATTTGAGACACAAAATTTCATATATATATATTTTTTAACTTCTTGAAATATATTTTTATATCATGTACTCTTCCTGCTAAGTTCCCCTTACTCCTACTCTCATCCTCATTTCATTTTGTATCATTTCATATAAGTTCATTTCTGAAACCATTCCTTTCATCAAATTGCGTACAACAGTAATATAACATATTCATGTACCATAATTTATTCAGGCATTCCATAATGAAGGACATCTTTTCAGTTTTCATTTCTTTGTAACCATGAAAAGCTTCTATAAATATTTTTGTACATATTGTATTCAGTAAACACCAAAATTCAGGCTGTCTGAATTATTACTAAGAGAGCAGAGAAAAAAGAATCTTTATGTGACTTCCTCATTGTGATATACATGGAGTTGGTTCTGGACTTTGGAAAACTTTGCTAGTCAGAATAGAAGTCTCTGATAGGTCCTACAAGACTAGACAACAGTTATCTGACTGCCAAGCCTAGCTAAGCTTAGAGAACTTCATCACTCAGTATTGAGTCATACTGTTAGTTTCAAGAGATCTTAAAAGTCATCTGATTTTACAGATGAAGAAAGAGAAGATCAGTGCAATTAAGTGACTTGCCCCGAGATATATAATAGGAAGACTTCAGATTTGATTCTAGAAATTCCTGACTCAGAGACCTTGCTGTTTTCACTTTGGGGCCAGAGCAATTCAAAATCATTATTCAACTATTGAAAAGTTAGGTTTCTGTCTGAGGGTGGCAGGGGTGAGGGGGAGGGAGAGAAGAGAAAGGAGGCACCCCATATTAATGAATGGCTGCTCTTTTAAAGTGTTTGAAATGTGATTAAAGTTTAAATTTTAAATTAAATTGAATTTTAGTAAAGTGCTAAATTGATTTCTTCCCTACTGATTTTCTGTCTACTTCTGATCTCTTCCCTGTCTATGTCAAGTTTGGTCGTCGTTGATGGTTTCTTAAAATAAAGACATGGTCAGTGTGGCAGTCCTAGAATCTCTTAGTGTAGTTCTTAAAAGTTAAACCTTAGAACTACGCTAGGACTTTTGAAAAATCATATATATTACTTTTATTCGTTTTTTGTTTTTTTTTGTTTTTTTTGTTTTTTTTTCATTCACATTTGTAACTTTTCTATGATGTAGTATTCTGGACTTTTTCACTTATTTCATGTAACTTCTATTTCCCAGTCATGGGGCAAGTTGTTGTCAGGTTTTTTCCTACAAAAAGTTGTATATATAGATGGGTTTTTTCTCTCTTTCACTAAACAAACTATATTGCATCAATGATTTAGTAGAATAAGGCAGTGTAGTGCAATGTAAAAGAAATCCTGATTTTTAAATAGTAAGGTGCTAGGTTCAAATCCTGGGCCTGCAGGTTATTGTGTATGTTATTAAAGGCAAGTTATCCTAATTTCTCTGGGCTTCATTTTCTGTGGCCCCAAAATTAGATAGAGATACTCCTTAAGAGTTTTTCAGCATTAAGTCTAAGATCTGGTGTGGTCATTTCTCTACAACCCTTCTTTCATTTCATTTTATCTAGGTATTTTTGACAATTTTGGTATAAGAAAAACATTTTATCATTGTTTTAATATTTTTTTCTGATTTACTTAAGAATTTTAACAGTTTTCTAATTAGCAGATTGATATTTCCTTTAAAATTTTTATTCTGGGGCCATTTTTTTTTTCCATTGAGGAATAAGTATGATTTTTGCTTTAATTAGTTTAAGGCTTTTATTTGTTGCTTTCAAAATTCCAGCTGTAGGATTTTTATCAGATATATTTAACAGAAAGTATTTTTTTCTCCAGCTTAATATCTCTTTATTTGGGGGATGTATATTTTTTTTTGTAGTAAAATTCATTTTGCTTTTATATTATCTACTTTATTTCCAGTAATTTATTTCTTTTGTTTCATAGTTTAAAAATTCTCCCTATGTTTAAACTTTACTTTTCCCTAATTTTTACTCATTTTCCTTTACTCATCGATCCAGTTGGAATTGATTATATGTAACATGCATTGTTACATACAGTGTGAAATGTATATGTGATACTGTTTCCTTTTTTTTTTTTTATTTTACTAATATCTTATTTGTACTAAGTAAGCTTTATTTTTCTAAGTTTTTCATTCTATTTCAATTCAGTGAATTGTTTTTCTTAAAATATTTTTTCTTCCTTCTTTCCCCTTCATCCCTTTTCCTATTCCCTTTCATCCTATTCCTATCACCATTCTTAACAGTATCCTTATTCCTTCTTGGTGATTTTTTTTTTTCTCTTTTGTATAAAGTTTTGTTTGAATGCTAATTAAAAAAAGTTTGAAATGAATTTACAACCAAGATGAAGCTTGGCCAACTCTACTCTAAGTAATAGCATTGGAATAAAACAGCCTAGATTTACCCTAAAACCAAATTGTATGGAAGGAGTACTAGCATTCTCATCCCCATTTTTATCAGTGAACTAATATTAATAACAAATGTTCCTTGGCAACATTCTTAGTCCACCTTGTCTCCTGGTAATTGGTTTTTTAGTTCCATTGTCTTAGGTACTTTTGTTTGACTCAAGTCATAATAAAAAGACAAAATTCTATCTCTTTGATTTTCATTTAGGAATAAGAAAAGAAAATTAAAGAATTTTTATTGCTCCCAAGTTGCAGTGTACGTTGTTAGCATCTCTAGTTATGTGTTTGTATTTATAGAATAAATCTTCTTTTATTCTCCATCATGAGACAATTTGTTTAAGAAATAAAAGCATATGCATTTTTATTTTTTCTTCTCAGTTTATTTTACCTTTTTTCTAAATCAGATTTTTCTTGTGCAGCAAGATAACTTTATAAATATGTATACATATTTTGTATTTAACATATACTTTAACATATTTAATATGTATTGGTCTAACTGCCATCTAGGGGAGGAAGTGGGGGAAAAGAGGGGAAAGGTTGGAACATAAGGTTTTGCAAAGGTCCATGCTGAAAAATTACCCATGTGAAATAAAAGCATGTTTAGTTCTTCCATATGAATGTTTTTTCATTCAACAACTCCTTAACCTTGCTATAAGTCTTATTATATTTCCAGAATTTAGGAGATTAGGTATGTTACCTTTCTTATATTAAGAAAATCAAATCATAAATGTGTTTGAATAAGGAAAATAGTTGCCTGTTCCTTTTAAAAAATTTTATTTTAAAATATAAAAATACATTTTTTTTTTTTTTTTTTTTTTGTTTTGTTTCAATGATTCATCTTTTAAAGAACCTACCCCGTGCTGATTCAGGGAGAGACATCTGTTGGTAAAACTAGCCTAATTCGCTGGCTGGCTGCAGCAAGTGGGAATCATTGTGTACGAATTAACAACCATGAGCATACTGACATTCAGGAGTATATTGGTTGCTACACATCGGATGCCTCAGGGAAGCTAGTATTTAAAGAAGGTATGATTGACAGTCTATGTAATGTGTTAGGTCTTCATTTATATGAGTCAACGACATACTTAATTCTCTGAGCCTGAGTGAAAGTGATGTGATAATTTCTGCATATCAGGGTAGGTTTTGTTTTTGTTGTTTTGGCAAAGCGGGTAGGGTTAAGTGACTTGCTCAGGTTCACACAGGCATTAAGTGTCAAGTGTCTGGGAATGGATTTGAATTCATGTCCTCTTGATTCCAGGGCTGATACTCTGTCTGGTGGGCTATATAAATATTTACAGAAGTCTTCTTTTTAAAGTATCCTTCCCTGAATTTTAAGGGTCTATCTAGAAAGTCTAGGGACCACCCACCTTTTCTTCAATTAATCAGAATTAATTAAGTATCCTCTGTATGCCAGACAATATACTAGACATTGGGGATATAATTAGAAAACAAAACAGTCTTGCCCTTAAGGCAATCTCCCATTGGGCATCATTAACCATTGCTGTGGTATAGAGTTCCAGACTATGTCAGTACTGCAGGACAGCTTAATTTCAACAGACATTGTATTTGACTTTCATTTTCCCAGAAATAAATTGAGGGAAGGGAAGAAAATTTGTACAATTGACTGATTGAAATGGATTAAGATGACAAGGTTAAGAATGAAGCATACATAGTTCACTACAATGAAAGAGGCAGCAGAGACTATTCTCAGCAATACTTAAATTTAGAACTAATAGTGTAGCAAAGTAATAATTGTCTATTTTGAACTTTGTGACAAATTTTATGTTAAAATCGTGAGAAATACCTTTTAAATGATTAGTTTCCCTTTTTTTCCCCCTTATAAGGTGTCCTTATTGATGCTATGAAAAAAGGCTATTGGATTATTTTAGATGAATTGAATCTGGCTCCCACAGATGTGTTGGAGGCATTGAACAGGCTTCTGGATGATAACCGGGAATTGCTTATAACAGAAACTCAAGAAGTTGTCAAAGCACATCCTCGCTTCATGCTTTTTGCCACTCAGAACCCCCCTGGCCTTTATGGGGGTCGAAAGGTTTGTGTGGCTTTTCTTTTGTTGTTTCTTTTAATGATTTCTTTCTGTGAGTACTCTCTTTCTAGGCAGAATTTTCTTTTTTAACTAAAGAATAGAAAGGGTTTTTTTCCTTCTTATTCTTCCTGTCCTTGTCATGCATAGACTGCTGTTTAGAAGATTGAATGGGCAAAAAGTAACTTTTTTCTTTCATATTGCTCTCTGTATCTTCTAGGTACTCTCTCGAGCCTTTCGAAATCGTTTTGTGGAGTTGCATTTTGATGAGTTGCCTAGCACTGAGCTGGAAACAATATTGCATAAACGTTGTAGTTTGCCGCCTTCTTATTGCAATAAGTTGGTTAAAGTTATGCAGGATTTACAGGTATTGAACATCAAATTTTTTTTTTTTTAATTAAAAATTTAAAGTTTATACCAAAGTTATCTCTCAGTGAAGTCCTGAATTCCCCTTATTTGATCTTTGGTTCAGAACCCAGCCCTTAAACTTAGGATAATCATTTAATCTCTTTGACACCCCAGTTTTTTTACATTTAAAATGAGGGTGTGGAATTAGATCTTTATATTTGTGATCCAATTTTATTCCTCATAATTTCCTACCTCTCTGTGATGAGAAGGGAAATGATTATAATATATTGAAAAGTTTGTTTTGGAAATCTTTCTCAAATATTCCCAAGTTTCACATCAGAATGAATGTCAGATTGGTTAAAAGTAATAACTTGTTAGATGAGGCAAAAGATATTTGCTAAATGCTTACTATGTGTCAAGTATTGTGATATGTGGTTGATGATATAAGTATAATAAAAAAGAAAGATAATTGCTTCCCTGAGTCCATTTTCATGTTCATATTTTATAAATGAAAGCTTAAAAGGAAGATAAAGGAGAAAGAAGTGAGAGAGAACTTAGGGTTGAAATCTAGAAAGTCGGAAGCATAGCTTGGAGGATTGGCCTCCTCTCCAAAATGGAAGAAACTCCAGCAGGAAATCATCTATAGGAAATGGGAACTGGCATAACAGAGGCATGTTCCAGAGTGGAAAGATCAAAGAGTTGTTTCAGGCTGAGGAGACCCTAAATGCTGAGGGAAGTTCTAGGATAAGAATACACTGAGGTGTATTGGAAGTTTGAAACATTTTTAAGGAGGGCCATGAAGTTAGTAATCATAGGGTTCTAACTTCTTTGCTTTAAGTGTGTCCTAAAGTTCTCTAGGTACCTTAAGAATCTTTGCTCTTTAGTTTTTGAATTTATATGTGTACTTTCCTAGGTTTTAATATAAACATTCCCATTAAAGTATCACTTCAGAAAATTTCTGATAATTATTATTGTAATTCCATATTTTTCAGTATTGTTGGATTAACCTCTGATTCTAAAGTGTTAAGATGCAGTTTGAAAATGAATAGTGACCCAGAGCAGTCAAAAACAAAATAGCATTTTCTGATTTGTCATTCAACTTTGCTTGGTAGAATGAGTGTTTGTTAAAAGTTTTGCAGATTTGGGGCATTTTTACCTGTTTATCTTAAAAATTATAAATATGTAGTTCTGTGAATTTGGTAATACTTTTATTAATTTTGTTACTTTGGTAGTCCTATCGTAGAGGTTCTTCTCTGTTTGCCGGAAAGCAAGGCTTCATCACTCTTCGTGATCTTTTCCGATGGGCTGAACGGTACAAATCAGTTGAACAGACAGAGAAGGAGTATGATTGGCTTCAACATTTAGCAAATGATGGTATGCTTTTGTTGTTGTCTTTAAATGTGCAAAACTGGGTAGATACAAGGTCATTATATTTCTGCTTGTATTTTTTCTTAAATTTTTTTTTATAAAACAATGCATAGGTAGGTTAATTGACATTGCCAAGTATCTTCATATGTATATTAATTTAAATGCATAGTGTATAATAACAGTTTTTTAGTAACTCCCTCATAAGTCTTCATGAAAATTTATTTTTCATTCTCATTCACTTTTCCTCTTATGTACTGGTAATGATTGGGCACTTAATTCTTTGTGTTCTTTTTTTTTTCTTTTCCCTCAGTAGCATTTTATTTTTCCAATTACATATAGTTTATGTATGATAGTTTTCAACATTCCAGAATTCTTTTACTGCCCTCCCATAGCTCCTTTTCACTTTCCCAAGACAGCAAGCAATCTAATATAGGCAATATGCAATCATTTTAAACTTATTTCCATATTAATTATGATGTGACCAAAAAAAATCAGAACAAAAGAAAAAAACACAAAGAAAAAGAACACCAAAAAAAAAAAAAAAGATGAAAATAGTATTCTTTACTCCTTATTCAATCTCTTAGTACTCTCTCTGAATGGGGATGGTATTTGCCATCCTAAGTCTATTGGAATTGTCCTGGATTACCATATTGCTGAGAAGAGCTAAGTTTGTTATAGTTGATTATCATATAATCTTGCTGTTACTGTGTACAATGTTTTCTTGGTTCTGCTCACTTCTTTAAGTCTTTCCAGGCTTTTCTGAAATCAGCCTGCTCATCATTTTTTATAGAACAATAATAGTCCATTACCTTCATATATTATAACTTATTTAGCCATTCTTCAATTAGTGGGCATCCATTACATTTTCAATTCCTTGCCACTACAAAAAGAGCTCCTACAAACATTTTTATGCATGTAGGTCCTTTTCCCTCCTTTATGATCTCTGTATACAGACTCTGCTTTTTTTTCTTTTGCATAATTTTGTAAGAGTCCTTTCAGATGTCTATTTTTTATTCTTGTGGGCATTAATTGCTTTATAATATATCAAAATGCTAATATTGATGCTCTGTTTTGGATTAAATAAACAATACTTTACCTTTTGAAAACGAGTCAGGAAGACCTACAGTTGAATTCTTATTAAAGATCTAAATGATTGACCTATTATCTCACAATTATTGAGTTTCTTTATTGGTAAAATGAGAGGGTTATACTGAGAGGCTTCTAGTCCATTCTTTAAACTATGATTGCATGAAACTTGAATGGAAGGTATAAAGTGAGGGAGATGAAGCATTTGCATACTCTTACTGTGACATTTCCTCTGGATTTATTGCCAGGTTTTATGCTTTTGGCTGGCCGAGTTAGGAAACAAGAGGAAGTAGATGTTATACAGGAAGTGCTACACAAACATTTCAAAAAGAAATGTTGTCCACAGGCCCTTTTCTCAGAAGAAAGTGTCCAAAAATTACTGGGTAAGTGGAGAGGTAATGCTAGAGAAAGTGTCTTGAATTGTCAAAACTGCCTTAACATAATTTTTTTTTTTTTTTAATTTTGTAGGGAAATTTTCTTCCCAGTTATCCATATTGAAGTCCAAGTTCAATCACATTGTTTGGACTGAAGATATGAGGAGGTTGGCTGTTCTGGTGGGAAGGGCATTAGAGTTTGGAGAACCTGTGCTACTAGTGGGAGATACTGGGTAAAAGTCTATGATTCTTTGAAATTTGCTGTTGTAGGTCTTGAGATTGTAATGGTATATTATTGGATTGCAGCTGTAGGGTTCTGGGTCCTCAGAAGTTACTCATTTGAAATTATCCTTATTAATTTTTTGAGTGACATTGTGGGCAAAATAGTAGAGGGTTAGAATTGAATTTAATAAAAGATCTGAGTTAAAGACCTTTTTATGACACATACCAGCTGGATTATCTTAAGCATGCCATTTAGCTTTTGGATGCCCTGAGCAATTCTCTAAGATTCTGAATTTGCAGGGCAGTTGACAATCTGTGTTCATAGAAGCAGTTTCTTCATTTGTACCAATTCCCTATGCCAGTGAAATTACAGGTCTCTTTTTCCTATAGTGTCTTTTTTACATCCCCAATTTTTTTTTCTTTTTTTTAATAAAAAGGTAAATTGCCCACTATTTGTCTTTTTTTTTTTTTTTTTTTTCCTCTCCTTTTTCTGAGTCTGGGGTTAAGTGACTTGCCCAGGTTCACACAGCTAGGAAATGTTAAGTGTCTGAAACCAGATTTGAACTCAGGTCCTCCTGAATTCAAGGCTAGTGCTCTATCCACTGCACCACCTAGCTGCCCCCCACTATTTTTCTTAACATTTTTTCTTCTTGCCCTCTTTTTATGAAAAATAAAACTTTATTTTTGATGTAACTAAATTTTATTTTGGTTTAATGTAATTGATATTTAAAAAATCATTTTTAATCATAAGGTTCACATAAAGGAGTGCCATTTCTTTTTTTCCATTTCGCCAATTTTATTTTTTTTATTTTTTTTATTTTTCCTTTCAATTTTATTTTTTTTTAAGAGAGCTGTTTTCTTTTTTCTAATTCACTAATTCTGTTTTTGGGGAGTTGATTTCTTTATCCACTGTATCTTTTAATGAGTAACATGACTTATCTCGTCCCTCTTATCAAGCTTCCCTTTCCTTTTCCCATTTTTCTTCTAGCTCTCTTGTGAGAGCCTTTTAAAATTTCTTTTATGAGAGTTTTGTGTGTTGAGGATCAAATCATATCCTTCTTTGGGGATTCATCTAGAGACAATCTGTTTTTAGTCTCCTCAGAGTTTGAACTCTGCTCTGTATCAGTATAGAAGCTATCTATACTTAGAACTCGCTTTAATTTTTTACTCATTTTGACAAAAAAAGAAACAAAGAAAACAAACAAACAAAAAAAGACCAAGTAGTCTGCTTTTTGGGAAGCATGGTATTACCAAGCTTCTTCTACAGACAACAAGAAGTAGCAATGAAGCAGCAGTGGGACAGCAATGGCTGTTCTGTGTCTGCACAGCGGGTACGCTCTGGGAGCATGCTAAGTCACTCCGATGCTGGGTGGGTATGGCCAGGTCCCACGAGACTAGCATTTTGGGGTTATAGTCTTTACCCGCTGTGTTTACAGCTTCTTTGCTGATCTACTGGCTTGCTTCCAGGGCAAACTAGCCACATTGTGGTAAAGTTCTCCTCACAAATATTCCACTGGCTTAGACCACACCTTACCCCTCTGTAGTCTGTTCAGCATTAGCTGCTTTCTGTGCTCTCACTGCCTGCCTGAGGTCTGTGCCTGGTCTAACCAACCCCTGTCCACAAGTAAAAACAGACTTTTTCTGGCAAATTTTGAGGATATCTTCTGTTGGTAATGTGTTGTACTCCCAATATTCGTAGGTTTTTTCAGACAAGCACTAATTCCAAAGCCATTTCATGAAAGAAGTAGTCTGAGGGCAAAGAAGAGCTTAGATAGATGCGTGTATCCTCTCCACCATCTTGGCCACATTTTCCTTGAAGTTTTTAGAGTAATGAGTATTCCCCATTTTTTAGGGATCATTAAGAGAAGTAGGAAAAAAAAAAGATACTTTAGTCAGTGAAGAATGTTCTTTTCTGAGGAAAGGAAAGCACAATAATGGAACTACTGCAGTTGGAGTATCTTATCTGATATTGTAATGATGCTCATTTCATGAAATGGCCAATTTGTGTCTTTTATATTAAGGAATCTTCCTCATCCTGAGGTTTTAGTGGGTATTGATTAGAGTAATGGAGAGACAGCATGGAGTGGTATTGAAGTTTGGGATGTTCAAATGACACCTGATCTGGCATCTGATCCATCCCTGCTGTTGTAACCTTAATCACTCGAACCTCAGTACTCCAGAGCACAGGAACCAAACACATCTTGTCCTGTACATTTCACCCTTCTGAATATGCCTGAACTATATTAAAATATAATTGGGAAATTTTTAACAAAATAGGTAAAAATACAGTAGAACATAGATGACATAGATAAGTCCATATATGGCTCGTAAGATCCTTATGAATGGTTTAGTGGCCTTTATTTTTATTTGGGTTTGCCCCTGATGTGGAGAATCTATAGAGATTATAAATTGTAATGAAGGACTCCACCTGCATTGGTAGGAAAAATGTCCTCACTTGGGAGTTTCTAATACACACAAAATCACAATATGCTTCCTGTCCCTGTCACTACTTTGGGTATACATCAATTTTGTTTGCCTTTTCTTTCATTGTGATAGGTGTGGGAAAACAACTATCTGCCAAATTTTTGCAGCATTGGCAAATCAGAAATTGTATTCCGTCAACTGCCACTTGCACATGGAGACATCTGACTTCCTGGGAGGTCTCCGACCAGTCAGACAGAGGTCAAAGGAGGTTTGTTTCATAGTGTTGTGCCTGAGGCACCTTTATTCTGAAGTTGGGGTTCTCTGATTGCACATCATTTTAACTAAATACTGTGTACCTTGGCTGTCATTTCTTTGAAATTTGAAAGGGGCTTCAAGGTCATTCTAGCTTTCAAATCTAGTTTTAGATTTTGTTTTCTTTTCCTTGTAATATAGTTTGCAATCTATTTCTTAAATCAAAGAAATATTTTTAACAATCAGTAAGCATTGACTAAGCATTTTTTATGTATCAGATCCTCGGCTTAGGCTCTAGTAATTACAAAGAAAAAAATAAACAGTCTTTGCCCTTGAAGAGCTTACATTCTATTTAAAATTGTGAATATATATATATATATATCATTGTGCATAGATATGTTTGTGTATATGTTGTGTATTTGTCTATGAAGTAATAGATCCTTTCTTTTTTATCTTCTAGGAAGAACTTGATAAGTCTAGACTCTTTGAGTGGCATGATGGTCCCCTAGTCTTGGCAATGAAAGAAGATGGCTTTTTTCTTTTAGATGAAATATCATTAGCTGATGATTCTGTCTTGGAAAGACTCAACAGGTATGTTTCAGCAATAATAACAGTAACATGACATTTATATAGCTTTTGAAGGTTTACAAATAATTTTTAACAATTTTATTTTCCAATTAACAAATATCTTTTTTTCCCCTTCCATTCCACATATCCCCTTAGGAGGGGGAAAAAAAAAAGAAAAATCCCTGAAATAAACAGACATAAGGGGCAGCTCGGTGGCACAGTGGATAGAGGACCAGCCCTGAAGTCACGAGGACCTGAGTTAAAATCTGGTCTCAGACACTTAACACTTCCTAGCTGTGTGACCCTGGGCAAGTCACTTAACCTCAATTGCCTCAGTAAAAAAAAGAAAAGTAAAGAAATAAACAGACATAGTAAAACAAAACAAATTCCTTTATTCATATCACAAAAACTAACCTCATAATACATTCTGAGTCTATCATCTCTCTGTCAAAGTGGGTAGTTATTTGTGGGTAGTTATTGCCTTGTTCTGAGTTCTTAAGTTTTTCAAGTTGTCTGTGTTTACAATGGTATTGTTATTCTATAAAGAATTTTGCACAGAGTATCTCATTTGATACTTACAACATTCCCGTGACATAATTTTTTTTTTTAACAGATGAAGGAATTGGGACTAAGGGAAGCTAAGTGATTGGCTCATATTCAAAAAGCTAGTAAGCACTGGAGATGGTTTTTGAGTCTAAATTTCATTACTTCCAAGCCTATCACTCTTTCACTACAGGGTGGCATCCTGTCTTTCAGTTTAACCAGATATAGAAGAAAATTGTTCTTCCTCATCTATAATGTGGTGCTTGATGATGACAGCTTAATTTGTGTTGGCTTTGTTAAGATCTAATCACTCTGGAAACCTTCAAGGGTAGCTGATTTTTTTCTGCATGATTGATATGCATGGTACAAGTCACTGGGGAAAGGGAAGTTTGGGAAAATAAGGAAATAGGATAAATAAATCTTGTAGTTCTTCTGGAACAGAATTGTTTTTGTGGAATCCATCCTTGCTCTGAGGAAGAACTGGAATTATATACAAATATTAGAACTGAAAGGTTGATTATTGCCTCTACATAGCTGAAGCATTGTTTTACCCATTTTACAGTTATATGTGATCATATGTTCAGAATTAAAGATTTAGAGTTAAGGGACCTCAGAAGTTATGTAGTCCAACTAAAGCCCACAGAACTGGAGTGATTTGCTTGAGGTCATATAGGTATAAGTGACAAAAAGAATTAAGGGCTTGAAACTATTTACTCAGACTCCAAATAAAGTGCCCTTTTCTCTGCTTCATTCTGCCTCCCTAGCAAGAATTAAAGTGGAAATGGACCCACAGATGTATTAGGTTGATTCCTACCTCTGTCATCCACCAGATAGCCTAATAAAAAGGACTTGAGGAAGCACAATATCGGTCACAGCACACCTGCAGATTAAAGCATAGGTCTTGAATACTACACTTTGCTCATTACTTCCTTTGAGATTTCAGAACATCTGCTTTTTAATGAACAGTAGCTTAAATGGGGAGTTGAATAGAAAGAGACAATTTTCTTCTGCTCAGGAAGCCATACCCTTATAAAAGGATTGTGATAAGCTTTATTTTTTGAATCTGGCATGATGTTTATTTCAAATCTGAAATCAGGTAGAGCAATGATTGTGTACACAAGACTTCTCTCATTTTGCCTCTTTGCTATTATTTCACCTTTTAGTGTCCTTGAAGTGGAAAAAACCCTGGTATTGGCTGAAAAAGGTAGCCCAGAGGAAGACAATAATGAAGTAGAACTACTGACTGCTGGGAAAAAATTTCGTATATTAGCAACCATGAACCCTGGGGGTGATTTTGGAAAAAAGGAGGTAAACTTAAATTCATACTCAGTAATTTGCTTGGATTCTAACAAGTATGTTGCAACAACTCTTTCATTGTACTCTTGAATTAATTTCAAAAATAAAAACACTGTCGCCATTGTGTCTTTTTTTAAAGTAGTAGCTTTTTATTTTTAAAATACATGGAAAGATAATTTTCAACATTTGCCCTTGCAAAACCTTGTGTTCCAAATTTTTCTCCCTCTCTTCCCCACACTCCCCTTCCTTAGGCAACAAGTAATTCAAAATATGGTGAACATGTGCAGTTCTTCTATACATATTTCCACAATTATCATGCTGTATAAGAAAAATCAGATCGTAAAGGTGAAAAAATGAGAAAGGGAAAAAAAGCAAACAGTAACAAAAAAAGGTGAAGATAATATGTTGTGACCCACATTCAGTTCCTATAATCCTTTTTCTAGATGCAGATGGCTCTCTTCATCAGTCTATTGGAATTGGCCTGAATCTCCTCATTGATGAAAAGAGTCGCATCCATCAGTGTTGATCATCACATAAACTTTTTGTTATTGTGTACAGTCTTCTTTTGGTTCTACTCACTTCAATTTGCCTTTCTGAAATCATTCTGTTGATCGTTTCTTATAGAACAATAATATTCCATAACATAAACATAACATAACATATTTAGCCATTCCCCAGCTGATGTACATCTACTCACTTTACAATTCTTAGCTAATGCCAAAAGAGCTACTACAAAATTTTCACATATGTGGGCCCTTTCCCCGTTTTTTATGATTTTTTTTTTTTAATGACTCAGTAGAGATAATGCTGGATTGGTTTTATTTGCACAAAAACTTTTAAAATTTAATGTAATCAAAATTATCCCATTTTGCATTTCATAATGTTTTCTACTTCTTGGCCCTGAATTCCTTTCTTCTAGAGCCATCTACACCAATATAGAGGACTGTGGGAACTGAATGTGTATCACAATATGACATTCTCTTTTTGATGTTGTTCACTTGCATTTTGTTTTGATTTGTTTTTTCTTATGCAACAAGTGAATTGTATAAATATGTTTATGAACATTGGATTTAATATATATTTTAATATGTATATTGCTTGCTATCCAAGAGAAGGGGCGGGGAAAGAGGAAAATCTGAAACACAAGGCTGTGCAAGGGTCAGTATTGAAAAATTATCTGTGCATATATATGTTTTGAAAATAAAAAGGTTTTTAAAAAAATGAATTCCTACCTTCTGCAAATATCTGAGAAATAGACTGTCTTCCTGATTTGCTTCTTTTCCTAATTTGCTTATAGTATCATCCTTTGTGTCTAAATTATAAACCCATTTTGATCAAGAATTTTTAAAAAATTATACATTTAATAAATTTTTTTTTAATTGAATAAATATACCAAAGCAAAGGCAAAATCTTTTGCCAAATTTTTAGCCTTTTCCTAGAGAAAATAAAATGAATTAACAAGGAAGCAATGGAAAATGTTTTGTTTTCATGTTCCTTTTCTAGACCTACAAATAATGTACCATAATCTATTCAGACATTCTCCAATTATTGAGTATATATAGGTTTCTAATTTTCCAAGAAACTATTTCTTGACAAAGACCATTTCCATTATGTTATAGAATCTGACTAAAACTGAAATTGACCAAAAGAAAAATGAGAGGTGGGGAGGACAAATAGAATTAAAATACTATGTTTTAGAAAAATGATTTCTCTTGTCACCTATATAGCTTTAAAATCCCAGCAAATGAACCATTAAAAATATTTCCTCATTGTTTCTCTACCTGCTTTCACAATCGAATTTAATATAAAAAATAATAATTTTGTCTTGCAATTTGAACAAATCTTTACCCTTTTCCATAGTTGTGTGCCTCTTTTGAGTAGGTTAATAATAATTTATAAGATTTTTTTCTCAGTTCCAAATTTACTCAGCATTTGAATTAATTTAGTTTATCCAGTTAGGGATGTGCCACTCCTGAAACTGTCATTTTAACTGTCTCATGGAAGAGCCAGCTTTGTTTTTAAATGATATTCAGGTAATACATAGGTTTTGTTAGTTAAATTACTAAAAGAACTGAAGGATGTTGATGAAGAATGTTAAGGAACAGAAATAGTGATCCTGAATGAAAGTAATTAAGATTACATGAAGTGCCATGAAATGAGTAAGAGAAGCAAATCTAAGATTTTTTGTTGTTGTTGTTTTCCTTAACAACAAATTAGAAAAGAAACAAATAAGCCCCATGAAACCACTGAACTGAAAGAAAAGCTCCATGGAAAGTGAACTGCAAAATAAAAAAATAGCAAAATGCTAAGAATAGACTTGCAATATAGTCTTTTTATTGAAGTGGTGTATATGTAGCTACTCTTACTCATAGAAAGCAATAATCTCAAAGGATCTTATTACAATGCTTAATCTTCTTTTTGGCCATAATAAACATGTACCTTATGATGTATTTTGTCTTCGTCAGAAAGTGACTTTCCATTTTTCTAGTATTCATTCCTAATATGAAAGTTGATGAACCAAGGGTAGAATTGCCATTTGTTTCCCCATTAACTAGGAATTCTTATAATTGATAGGGAACGGGGGGGGGGGGGGGGGGAGGGGCAGAAATCTTTGATTTTCTACCTGTTAGAAATTCTGCTCTTAAGACTATGATTTGGTGATATCTTCATAGAATTTAATTGTTTGGGAGTTCTCAATTTATATGACATCCTAACTAAGGGATTAGGGTCACTAGACTCACTTGTAGCATGTAATCAAGGTTACAACCATCTACTAAATAATTTACATATATGGTTTTGGAACACTGATAAGAGGAGAGGATATCCTTTGGGAGGTTCAAAAGCATTTTCAAGCTCAGAAAAGGAAAAGTATTTCTGTACTAAAATTTACTATTAAGATCATATTGGTTTATTTCCTCTCTTCTTGCAGCTTTCTCCTGCTTTGCGTAACAGATTTACTGAGATATGGTGCCCTCAAAGTAAGAGCCGCAAAGATTTAATTCAGATTGTCAAGCGTAATCTTCATCCAGGATTATTTCTGGGTAAAGTAGACCATCAAGGTAAGAAATGGGGAAAGAGAGAGATTGGTATTTCAAGGAGAAGAAATTTAAGGAAATGAAGGCAGGCATGGATTTCAGCCAAGTTGATTGATAGTTTTTTGCTACTGTATCCATCTGGTTGATCTTCATAGTATCTCCTTCACTAAGATGCTTAAATTTCATCTCCTTCAGCAAGAAAGGAGTTATATTTTAGTTTCTGTGTCATTCTCTCACATTTATACTTCTGTGACTGCCATTTTGGTAGAATGTGATAGCAGAGTAGTAGCAATACATTTACTTAATAAGAATTAATTTAAAGGGCAACTATATGCTTGTACTGTGATATGTGCTCAGATTACAAAGATATACCTGCACTAGAACCTGCCCTTGAGGAGCTTATGTTCTATTGTAATAAATAAAGGACCAGCTTTGTCCTCAGAGTAGCCAGAGGTTCATAGCTTACCTCTGACACTTACTTCGTGACTCTGAACAAGTCATTTAATTTCTCACTTGTCCAAAAGATTTTATGAGATCAAAAATTATATAACATGATGATCTGTGTTGTTATAGGAACTTTGTTCATTTGATGCTTCCTGTATGAATGAAATTACAGGTGTAGGGGAAAAAATGATGTGGTTGGAAAAAAATAAAAAATATGGTTAATTTTTTTTTCTCAGAATGCCTTTAAGGGAAAAAAAAATCTAGAATATTGTATAGATAATGGACTTAGTTTTTCTTTTAAACATCTTCCACTGAGTTCAAGCTGCTTTATTAAATTTGTGTTTCTTAGCAAATGTTATGCAGTTCAGATCATAGATCTGGGTTCTACCACTTAATTTTCTGAACCTCTTCTGTTCCCCGAATAGGATTCCCATTTAATTTTTTTTTTAAATTTTCAATAATAGCTTTTTATTTTCAAAATACATGCAAAGATAGTTTTCCATTATTCACCCTTTCAGAATTTTGTGTTCTAAATTTTTCTCACTCCCTTTCCTCTCCTCCTCTCCTCTAGAGAGCAGGTAATCCAATATATATTAGACATATGCAATTCTTCTATACATATTTCTATATTTATTGTGCTGCACATCAAAAAAGGAAAAAATATCAAACAAACAGTAACAAAAAAGGTGAAAATACTATGTTGTGGTGGCTCTCTCCATCACAAGTCTATTAGAATTGGCCTGAATCAGCTCATGGTTAAAAAGAGCCATATCTGTCAATGTTGATCATCACATAATATTCTTATTGTTGTGTACAATGGTTCTTTTGGGTCTACTTAATTCACTTAGCATCAATTCATGTAAGTCTCTCCAGGCCTCTCTGATATTATTCATATACCATAATATATTCAACCATTCCCTAAAGCTGATGAATATCTACTCATTTTACAATTCCTCACTACTACCAAAAGGGCTGCTACAAACATTTTCACACATGTAGATCCTTTTCCCTTTTCTTATGATCTTTCTGGTAGATAGACTCAGTAGAGATACTGCTGAATCAAAAGGTATGCATATACCCTTTGACCCAGCAGTGTTACTACTGGGTTTGTATCCCAAAGAGATCTTAAAGAAGGGAAAGGGACCTGTATGTGCAAGAATGTTTGTGGCAGCCCTCTTTGTGGTGGCCAGAAACTGGAAACTATGTGGATGCCCATCAATTGGAGATTGGCTGAATAAATTGTGGTATATGAATATTATGGAATATTATTGTTCTGTAAGAAATGACCAACAGGATGATTTCAGAAAGGCCTGGAGAGACTTACATGAACTGATGCTGAGTGAAATGAGCAGGACCAGGAGATAATTATATACTTCAGCAGCAATACTGTATGATGATCAATTCTGATGGACGTGGTCCTCTCCAACAATGAGATGAGCCAGATCAGTTCCAATGGAGCAGTAATGAACTGAACCAGCTACACTCAGTGAAAGAACTCTGGGAGATGACTATGAACCACTACATAGAATTTCCAATCCCTCTAAGTTTGTCCACCTGCATTTTGGATTTCCTTCACAGGCTAAATGAACACTATTTCAAAGTCTGATTCTTTTTGTACAGCAAAATAACTGTTTGGTAATGTATACATATATTGTATTTAATTTATACTCTAGCGTATTTAAAATATAGTATTGGTTAACCTGCCATGGCGGGGGGGGGGGGAAGTAGGGGAAAAATTGGAACAAATAGTTTGGCAATTGTCAATTGTAAAATTACTCATGCAAATATTTGGTAAATAAAAACTTAAAAAAAAAAAGGTATGCACAGTTTGATAACCCTTTGTGCATAAGAACAACTAACTTTTAAAAGTATTCCTTGAGGCATAAATATATTGGGTAGTTGTGGGGGCATAGAAATTGAGAGACATTTGTCTCAGTTTCTATGTTTCAGGTTTGGTTGCAAGTACAAGCAATCAAGCAAGGTGAGTATTTATGTTCTTTACAAGTATAGAGTATTTGAAAGTCAGGATTATTTTCCTGCTGTACACAATGCAAAGGAAAGGCCTCTGGTCTGGAATCAACTAAATGCTTGAATAAAATCATTACACTGATTCTCTAAAGAAAATAATTTTATCACAAAAAATGGTTTTTCCAGACCCTGTCTTTGGAAAAACAGTCATACTTTATAACAGAATTACACTTGATTGCCTGCAGTGGAAAGCATGAAAAATCATCTTCAGAAGGAGAAAGCTTGATAGAATTGTAGAAGCAGACAAATGAGATAGTATTGTCTTCTACCCTGCCTAGATTGAGATCCATTCTGGAGATGTCTTCCCTCTTTAAGCTGTATTAATTATAGTAAAGATCACAGTAAAAGGAACCCTCTTCTTTATTCATACTGTTTCCAAAGAGTCCATGAGTATATCTCTTACATCTCTGTCATGAAGCATTTCCCAGCACAATGAATCTTGGAGCCTTGCGATTTTCCTTTGTGCTAATCAGGTTGTCCCTAAGGTGGTTACTTGTTATTTTCAGAGTTCTGTGACAATTGTCTTCTTCTAAGGAGTTATTAAGAACTCTAGGAGAATAATTCTGTGGAAGACAGAAAAGGAGAGTTTTCCTCCTTTTTTCCATTTGGCATCTTTAAAAAGCAATTTTCTGATCTGTAGAAAATGGCTTAGCAAGAGAATGGCTTTTGTTCATTTCTTTTCAGCCTATTGTTTTCTTCCTCTAGAATCCTACCAAAATGAATTTTTTCATTTTTTAAGTATCATGATCTCAGCACATACTCGTCACAAACAAAAACATCATGAATCAAAATACAAATGAGAAGCATTAATTTTACCATATTCTGAATTATACCTTAGATTTGGAAAAGCGAATAAATTTTTGAAGTAAATTTTAAAATTCCACTCTGTCAGAGATATAGACTTAAAATTTGGAAGGAAATCTTAGGTTATCTTGTTGTAGGATTATCATAGTAGACTCTTATTCTGGAGCTGAATTAGAACACAGGCCATCTCTTCCAGCTCCTTCATTTTGCAGATGACAAAACTAAAGTCAAGAAAGATGAAGTGACTTGCCTCTGATTTCTCAGACAGTATTTGACAAAACTAGGATTTGAACTCAGGACCTCTGATTATATCTATTTCTCTTTTGATTCTATCATATTGTAATACATTTTAAGTGCGTCATTTAAAATTGGGAACCACCAAAATCCTTTCTAGACTTGAGCCAAATTTACATTTCATTTACTGAGAATCCCCTTAGAATAGCCTTTTTTAGGT
This sequence comes from Sminthopsis crassicaudata, assembly GCF_048593235.1. NCBI lineage: Eukaryota > Metazoa > Chordata > Mammalia > Dasyuromorphia > Dasyuridae > Sminthopsis > Sminthopsis crassicaudata. The sequence goes on from NC_133620.1 coordinate 221,229,623, forward strand.
TAATAGGTCTTATTTGGGGGATTACATTCTTCAGGGCTGCCTATAGAGTATGTTCTTACTCCTCTTTTGTGTTTTAGGAACAGATATAGCTGAACTTATGATGGAGTTCATAGATTGGCTCACTAGTCAGGAGTTTGGTCGACGATGTATCATCAGTATCAGAGATATCCTGTCCTGGGTCAATTTCATGAATGTTACTAAGGCGGAAAAGACTTTGAAGGAGGGAGAAGAGACTCTTTCAGCTGTGACATCTTTTGTCCATGGTGCATGCCTAGTATATGTGGATGGAATAGGTTCAGGTAAGTTGGTAATAAGAGCCCTTAGGATCAGATTTTATACAGATTCACATATTTTCTGTTTTCCAATCTTTAGCTATAAATTCAGTTAACTTATTTATATTTAAACTTATTTATTTAAAATAAAATAAACTTATTTAAACTTTATTTTAATTTATTTTAATTTAAACTTTATTTAAAATAAAATAAACTTATTTATTTATTATATATTTAAACTTATTTATATTTAACACATTTAGCACATTTAAACACATTTAAGTTTTAGTTGGTTGTAATTTATTAAAATTGAAAATATATAGAAATTATTGTGTTATCTCTTCCCAGAGATCAGTTCTATTTGTTTAATTTCTCAGACAGCAGTGGGCAGAACTGTAGTTGAACTCAGGGCTCTTGACTATATCTAACTCTCTTTATGTCCAATTTCATCATCATTGAGCAAAAGTTGACAACAATTAACCTTTAGTCTTACATAAGCTCTTAACCTCAGTGGGTTGTAGATAACATGTAACATTTAATGGTCAGTATGCTTTCTTTAGAGCAATGTATAGGTTGTAGTATATCTAGAAAGGACAGAGTTTATTCATTGAACTGTTATATAAATCTTGCTAACTAACCATAAGATCTGGCTTATTTTGAGTTTGATTAATATTATGGTGTCTTTTCTTTTAGGAACAACTTCCTTTGGATTTGATACTGCACCCCTGGCTCGCAAAGAATGTCTACAATTCCTGACCAAGAAACTTTCTCAAGTAGTCCATCTTACAGTTTCTGCAAGGAATAAGCTTAGGATTTATGAAAAAATCAAAGATATGGAATTTATTTGTACGGATAACTTTTGTGGTATCCACCCCTTTTTTATACCACGAGGTGAGAATGACTTTTAAGTCCTGTCATTGGAAATTATATACTTATATTTAAAAAAAAAATTGACTTGTTATTTTCATGTGTGTTGCTCTTAGGTATTCTTCTGACTTGGCTTTTTTGTATTAGCTGCCCCAGTTAGAATCTGTTCTGATATCTTTATTTTTGTCTACAATTTCCATTCTGACTAGGCATTGACCCATAAATAACACTATATAACTAAAGTTGAAATGGGTTTGTAATCTAGACATATAGAATGATATAAACAAATTAGAAGAACATAGGAATTGTTTACCTCTCAGCTCTGTGGAGGAGGAAGGAATTTGTAACCAAACAAGAACTAGAGATCATTATTGATCATAAAATAGATAATTTTAATTGTATTAAATTTAAAAATTTTTGTACAAACAAAACTAATGCAGGCAAGCTTAGAAGAGAAGTAATAAGCTGGGAAAACATTTTTACATTCAAAGGTTCCAATAAAGATGTCATTTCTAAAGTATAGAGAGAATTGACTCAAATTTATAAGAATTGAAGACATTCTCCAATTGATAAATGGTCAAAGGATATGAACAATTTTCAGTTGAAGAAACTGAAAAGTTATATGAAAAGGTGCTCCAAATCACTATTGATCAGAGAAATGCTGATTAAGACAACTCTGAGATACCACTACACACCTGTCAGATTGGCTAAGATGACAGGATATTATTTTGTGATCAATAATGATCTCTAGTTCTCCTTTGGTCATAAATTCCTTCCTCCTCCACAGGTCTGAGAGGTAGACTATTCTCTGTTCCTCTAATCTATTTATGATCTCATTCTTTATGCCTAAATCATGGTCCCATTTTGATGTTATCTTGGTATATGGTGTTCGGTGTGGGTCCGTATCTAATTTCTGCCATACTAATTTCCAGTTTTCCCAACAGTTTTTTCAAATAATGAATTCTTATCCCAAATATTGGTATTTTTGGGTTTGTCAAACAGTAGATTGCTATAGTTGTACCCTATTTTGTCCTGTGTACCTAATCTGTTCCACTGATTGACTAGTCTATTTCTTAACCAATACCAAATGGTTTTTGTGACTGCTGCTTTATAATATAGCTTTAGATCAGGTACAGCTAGACCACCTTCATCTGACTTTTTTTTCATTAATTCCCTTGAAATTCTCGACCTCTTATTCTTCCATATGAATTTTGTTATTTTTTTCTAGGTCGTTAAAATAGTTTCTTGGGAGTCTGATTGGTATAGCATTAAATAAATAGATTAATTTGGAGTATTGTCATCTTTATTATATTTGCTCGGCCTATCCAAGAGCACTTAATGACTTTCTAATTATTCATATCTGACTTTGTTTTTGTGGCAAGTGTTTTGCAATTTTTCTCATATAATTCCTGACTTTTCTTTGGTAGATGGATTCCCAAATATTTTATACTCTTAGCATTTGTTTTGAATGGGATTTCTCTTTGTATCTCTTGCTGTTGCATTTTGTTGGTGATGTATAAAAATGCTGAGGATTTATGTGGATTTATTTTGTATCCATCAACTTTGCTAAAGTTGTGAATTATTTCTAATAACTTTTTATTAGAATCTCTGGGGTTCTCTAAGTATACCATCATATCATCTGCAAAGAGTGATAGTTTGATTTCCTCATTACCTACTCTTATTCCTTTAATCTCTTTCTCGACTCTTATTGCTGAGGCTAGCATTTCTAATACAATATTGAATAGTAATGGTGATAGTGGGCAACCTTGTTTCACTCCTGATCTTACTGGGAAAGGTTCCAGTTTATCTCCATTACATATGATGCTTACTGACAGTCTTAAATATATGCTCCTGACTATTTTAAGGAATAGTCCATTTATTCCTATACTCTCAAGTGTTTTTAGTAGGAATGGATGTTGTATTTTATCAAATGCTTTTTCTGCATCTATTGAGATGATCATATGGTTTTTTAAAATTTGATTATTAATATGGTTAATTATCCTAATAGTTTTCCTAATATTAAACTAGCCCTGCATTCCTGGTATAAATCCTACTTGATCATAGTGTATTATCCTGGGGATGATTTTCTGAAGTCTTTTTGCTAATATCTTATTTAAGATTTTAGCATCAATATTCATTAAGGAGATTGGTCTATAGTTTTCTTTCTCAGTTTTCAACCTATCTGGTTTAGGTATCAGTACCATGTCTGTGTCATAAATAGAGTTTGCTAGGACTCCTTCATCCCCTATTTTTTCAAATAATTTATATAACATTGGGGCTAATTGTTCTTTAAATGTTTGGTAGAATTCACATGTAAATCCATCTGTTCCATGTATACTTTTGAAAATGTTTTTTAAGCAGGCCTCTGGCTTGTTAAAAGAAGAAAGTTTAAAGCAGATCATAACTTACACATCAATTTGTCCCAAAAGTTCATTTATTAGTAGTTATATGAAATGCAAAATGCAATTTTTTTTCTTGAAACAAAGTGTCAGAAATGGGAATTAGCTTTGTAGTCCCCAGAAATATATATTTTTTAATTTAATTTTTATTTTTTAATATTTTTTATTAATTTTATAATTATAACATTTTTTTTGACAGTACATATGCATAGGTAATTTTTTACAACATTATCCCTTGTACTCCCTTCTGTTCCTAATTTTCCCCTCCTTCCCTCCACCCCCTCCCTTAGATGGCAGGTATTCCCATACATATTAAATATCTTATAGTATATCCTAGGTACAATATATATGTGCAGAACTGAATTTTGTTTTGTTTTTGCTGTTGCAAAGGAAGAATTGGATTCAGAAGGTAAAAATAACCTGGGGAGAAAAACAATAAATGCTAACAGTTTACAATCAATTTCCAGTGTTTCTTCTCTGGGTGTAGCTGATTCTGTCCATCATTGATTAATTGGAATTGGATTAGCTCTTCTCTATGTTGAAGATATCCACTTCCATCAGAATACAACCTCATATAGTATTGTTGAAGTGTATAATGATCTCTAATTCTGCTCATTTCACTCAGCATCAGTTGATGTAAGTCTCTCCAAGCCTCTCTGTATTCATCCTGCTGGTCATCAGAAATATATTTTAATTCTTTTTGTAGCTGAGTTACAGAGAATATTATGTGTTTTCAGAACAGTGCTGAAACATGGTATTCATTTATTTTAGAAAGGACATTGATTAACCAACTGCATTATAAAGCAAGTGGGGAATTATTTCCCTGAAAAAGAAAAGACTTTGTGGGGGATAAGATTGCTTTCCTTAAAGGGCTATCATTAAAAGGCAACTCTCTGGACTTTTTCTTCTTGGCTTCAGAAACCAGAACTAAGAACAGTGGGTTACCTAAAAGAACATTATCCAAGATAAAATGTCTTAACAGTGGAAACTGTCATAGATTGGAATGAGCTGCAATGATAGGTAGTGCATGTTCCCTTTTCAATTAGCGGCTGATTGACCTCTTAGCCATATGTCAAATTTCTGTTCATGAGTGGGTCGGTCTGAGTGATCATTTATTTCCTCCCAGCTTCAGGCATTGTGATTCTTTTACATAAGTAGGATGACAGAACAGGCATTCCCAGTTCATTACAAAGGTTGTGAAAAAAATCTGTTTCAGGTGTCAGCTTAGGATACCAAAAGCATCTCCCTTTGCCACAGCATTGGTTGGAAGAGGTTATCTTGGGAATATATGATATATCAGCTGTTGCATAGTCAGTCCTTGTCTGTAAATGCCAAGGCCTACTGAGGTGTTGTGCACTGTGGCAGGCAGCCTGGATACTTCTTGATTGAACTAAGGCTTCAGGTCTTGGAGATAAGAGCATTGTGGGAGAAGTTAGTTGGATATCTTTCCCAAAATACAAAATGGCTGTGTGAAAGTAAGAGAATGTTTAAGAGAAGTATAATGTTATATAACTATATGGCATTAGAACTTTGTCATTCTCTTTGATTAAAAAAGAGAGACACAGGTTTTTTTCTTTCTAGAACTGATTTTTCTTGTGAAGCAAGATAGCTCTCTCTATATGTATACATATATTCAATTTAACATGTACTTTGACATATTTAACATGTATTAGACTACCTGCCATCTAGGGGAGAGGGTGAGAGGAAGGAGGGGAAAAGTTGGAACAAAAGATTTTGCAAGGGTAAGTGTTGAAAAATTATCCATGCTTTGTTTTGTATATGTTTTGTAAATAAAAAGCTATAATAAAAAGAGAGCAACCTGCCCATTAGAATGTAAGGATTGTTGACCTCATTTTACCTCATTTTTCTGTATTGTCTTTCATAAATGAGACTCAAATAAAATGAATAGATTGAACTGAGATGTTCTTTAGTTCCCTTTAGTTCTTGGTCATGTATGGTTAGGATACCATCACTTGATTAGGGAAAACCATTAAATGCTCAGAACTTAAAAGAATTTGGAGGGGACATGATCTTCCTTACCTGATTGTACCCTTCTCCCTACCCTTTCTTTCCCTTCTTATTTCTATTCCATTCTTCCTGGAAATAATTCTGACTTTTAAAGTCTTCTTGCTGAAGAAAATTTTACATTCTTTGTATCCTCAGTAGTCAGGACAGTGCTTGACACATGAGAAACCCTTATTAAATGCTTGTTCATGAATTCTTCCCAACCTGAAAAACTTCATTCTCATTAGAGCTAGTTTTAAATAAAAGGATTTTTTTTTTTTTTTTTTTTTTTACCACCAGGCTGTAATCAGCAAGAGGTTCATTCCTGGTATAGAGATATATTTTCTCATGTGAATAATGTCTCTGCTTTGTCATATTATTAGTACTGCCATCCAACTGCTCTAGGAGTAAATGAGTCCCTTTGCCCATAAGTAATATGGCATTGAAAAAGCCCTCAGCTCAGGTTTGATTTTTCCTGTTACTAACTGTGTAATTGCCAAGTCATTAAATTTTCTGAGTCTTCGGGTTCCAAATCTGTAAAATGGAAATAATATTTGTATTTCCTTTTTTATAGGATTGTTGTAAGGATCTTGCTATATAAATTGTAAAGCTCTGTCAGTTAAAAAGCATTCATGAGGCCCTTAATACCAGGCACTAGCTTACTTTTGGGAGGACATAGAAAGGCAAAAGCATATCCCTTGCTGTCTAGGAATTTACATTATAATAAGAGAGAAGACATGTCAACAACTATGTACATATCCAATACATACAGTGTTAATGGAAGGTAGTCTCACCTGGGAGGCAGCCTTCTTGCAAAAGGAGGGATTTGATCTGTCTTTAAAACTTCTTAGGATGGTAGTCTGAGTGAAGAAGAAGGGAGTTGATCTGAAGGTGGAAATACACATGTTGGATATGTTGAGTGAATGTCACTACTTAATCATTTAAATTTAATCATTGGATTGTGTGTGTGTGTGTGTGTGTGTGTGTGTGTGTGGCACACATGTATATATTCACACTTTTATGTGAGTGGATATGGCCTATAAAAGTTGACAAGCATTTCAAAGAGTTTTAAACATATCAGTTTAGGGGCAGATACGCGGTGCAGTGGACAGAGCACCAGTCCTGAAGTCAGGAGGATCTGAGTTAAAATCTGCTCTCAGTCACTTAATACTTCCTAGCTTTCTGCCCCTGGATAAGTCACTTAACTCCAATTGCCTCAGCAAAAACAAACAAATAAAAAACAAAACAAAAAAAAACAAAACCCTGTCAATTTAGGGAATAATTAAATAATTGAATATATCATTAGAACTTCGTCATCCTGTTTGATTAAAAAAAATAAGAGACCTGTCCAGTGCATTCATCATTATAAATTTTGTTACTTAAAATAACTAATAATAAGTTATTAATTGTAAGCTAATTAAAGTTATTAATAATCAAATATTCATAACTGTTAAGCTTCATGGGTACTGTCAGAATCACCACATATATTTCAAAGTCCTCTAACTTGTGTATATTTTTTATTTATTCTTAGGATCTGTTTTGCAAAGGCAGGATGTTTCAGATTACGCACTTAATGCAGGCACTACAGCAATGAATGCCCAGAGGGTCTTAAGAGCCACAAAATTGAATAAACCCATTCTCTTGGAGGGTTCTCCAGGGGTGGGCAAAACCAGTTTGGTGTCAGCTTTAGCAAAAGCTTCGGGTAATAACCTTGTGCGAATCAACCTATCTGAACAAACGGTGAGTACAAATTTTTCTTGGGTTGAGTAGATGTTGCTATGACAATGTCATTCAAAAATATTCATAAATAGAAGGTGAAACCATTACCTGTTTCAGACATAAATATGGTTAAAAAGGCCCTTCTGTAACTATCTGTGCAAATAAAGTCATTAATGATTTTGCCTTTTGACGTTTTTATCCTAAATCTTTATTTTAAAAGTGGTTAATCTTTGTAGACTTTGTAAGTACTGGCAAATATGTGAATGATGGCATGTAATTACAAAGTTGTGTTAAATTAATTTTATTTAATTTTGATTTTTATTTATTTCATTTTATTTTTATTTATTTATTTTTATTTATTGGGGTTAAGAGTGATTTGGCCAGGGTCACACAGCTAGGAAGTATTAAGTGTCTGAGGCCAGATTTGAATTCAGGTCCTCCTGACTTCAGGGCTGGTGCTCTGTCTACTGTGCCACCTAGCTGCCTCCCTCCCTCCCAATATATTATTATTATATTTAAGAATTATCTTTACCTCCAACTTGCAAGAATGAGGCCTAGATAGCAAAAGTTCCTTTTCCCAGAGTTTTGTAGTGAATTAGTGTGGATGTCAGATTCTGTTTTGCATTCATTATTCACTGTTTAGCTTTGAGTGAAAAACTGTTACTCTCTATACCTCATTTTTACATTTTGGAAGTGATAGTTCTTAATTATATTATGTAGGTAAGTCTTTTGGGGTACTCTGGATCCCTCCCTACTCCAAAATGTACTCCACATTCCTGCCCTGGAAAGATTTTCCTTACGATACTTTCAGATTGGAGACAGGAAAATCTGAGTTCATGTTCCTCTTGTGACACTAGCTAGGTGACTTTAGGTTCTCTGAACTTTATTTTCCTCATCTGTAAAATGGGAATAGTAATAATTATATTTTTATTTTTCTCAGTAACATGTGAAACAACATTTTTTTGGGGGGAGGGAATCAATTTGGGAAAGAAAAATTAGAACAAAAGTAAAAACCACAAGAAAAAAAAAAAAACCACTGAACATAGATAGCATGTGTTGATATACGTTCACTCTCCAGAGTTTTCTCTCTAGATATGGATGGCATTTTCTATTTACAGTTTATTGGTATTTATTGATCACTGATTTGCTGAGAAAAATCAAGTCTATGATGGTTGAGTGAACATTCTTGCTGTTGCTGTGTACTGTGTTTTCCTGATTCTGCTTGTTTCACTTAGTAACAATTCATGTAAATCTTTCCAGGCTTTTCTAAAATCAATGATATTTCATTACTTTTGTATAACATAACTTATTCAATCATTCCCAAATTGATGGGCATCTACTCATAATAATTGTATTTCAAAGCTCAAATGAAATCTTTGAAAACTTTAAAATGGTTTATTAGTTGTTTTTCTGAAAGGCACAGACAATCCTTAGTATTAACTTCTACAATGAAAAGTAGGTCAAAGTTAAATTGTCTTGTATCTAATGATTCAACATTTAAGCGTAATGTACCTGGGATGTTCAAAGATAAAGCAAGCAGTCCCTGCCTCTCAAGGACTCTACATTCTACAGCAATATGTCTATATGGAGGTGGACACCTCCATCAGTAGAAGGAAATGGGATGCAGTGGCTATCCTGATTTATTATTACAAATGAAACTTAAATGTTTTGATGTGGATATTTTCATGGCTTGTCTATGCAAGCTATGTTCCAGTTACACATTTCCTTTTTACCTTCCTCCTAAAATATACTTACCTGTAAGTCAGTTTGTTTTTCATTAAATAAGTTTGGGTCCGTGTGCTCCATTATTGAATGCTAGTGTATCTGTGTGTCTAGTTTGCATTTAGGTATCTTTTTGTCACTTTTTTGGTGGCAAGATGCCATATTTTTCAGTCCTGCTGGCTTCTGACTTTATGAATGTTGGTTTGGCCTTGATTTCTACTGCTGTGACTCATAATGATATTACATGCTGCTGAGTAAAGTTGATTTATCAGTTCTGCATTGCTGAGCATAGAGAAGTGTTTATTACCAATTAGAAAAATGAGGAGCCATATTTCTATCAAGTGATTCTTACTACAGTGCCTTGCATACTTTATTCTGAATGTTACCACTTATAATGTAGGAATAAGAAAAAAATGTTACTATTTTTCATCATGAATCATTTTCATGAATTAAAATTTAGGCAGTGACTACTAAGTTATTGTATCAGATTATGAAAAGACATGGATCACCTTTGCCAGATTTTGTTGATTTGGTCCCTTTGGTCTCTTAATGAGTTAACTATTGTACCCCCAATTAAGAGCGATTTATTTTCCCTATTTTCCTCTGAAGGACATCACTGATCTGTTTGGGGCAAATTTACCTGTTGAAGGAGGAAAAGGAGGAGAATTTTCATGGCGTGATGGCCCCTTACTTGCAGCATTGAAAGCAGGTCATTGGATTGTGTTGGATGAGGTGAGTTGTGTGTGTGTGTATGTGTGTTTTTAGGGAGAACTTGTATAATTCAGACAGTGAAACCTTGCAAGATAAGGTGTTATATTTTACAGGAAGACTCTTAGAAGGCATGTGAGATTAGAAAGGAACTAGTATTTACTAAGCATCTACTATATGCTGGATACTCTGTTGTCAACTAAGTACTTTTGTTAGATAGATACTTTTGTTAAACCTGTTGCATAGGAAAACTGTGTACTTAGTGTTATAAAGTAAAAAGTGCCAAAAATATATCAGCATTTGTATTTTCAAAGCTTAAAAGGTAATTGAGGATAGCATTTAGTATAGTGCTTATTAGAAACATGACATAACATTGTTAAATAATTTTCTTTTTTGGAATAATCAGTATAAAATAGCTTTTGCACAGTGGTGAAAACATTTCTCTACTTTCTTCATTTGATGATACTTTTTAAAAAATCTAGCTCAGTTTTTTCTCTATAACTAGTTCTGTCCTGGTAAAAATATTGGTAACTAATTCCAGAAAATATCCATCCATATCCATTCATACACACACGTACATGAAACTTAAGTTTGAAATGCATTATTAATATTTTCTCTATCATTTTTTTAAGTCTAGATAGGCAACAGAACAATAAAGTTCTTATTTGTAATGTTTTGTCCACTTCCAAAGTGTAAAAGCTCACACTGCAAATTAATAATTAGGTTCCACCAGCCCATTTGACTTGATTGAATCACATCCCTGACTTTAACTCATTTTATAGTAAAATCTATTGGTCTTTGTCATATAATAAGTATATCAGTGTTGTTGTTGACCTGTGTTTTGCTTCCCTGATACATGGTTGCCATCTTTTGGCCAAAATATACCACTGCAAGCATTCACCACAAAATCTCTGTTCAGCAGGAAAATTAAATAATTTGAGTTTTGTTTAGATTAAAAGATCCAAGGCCAGAGATTATTTCAGTTTTGTCTTTGCAGTCCCAGTATCTGGTACAATGATTTGCAAATTATTGGTGCTCAAAAAAAAAATACCTTGGTGAATAAATGATTCTTGTCTCACTCCCCCTCCCCCCCCCTTTTTTTTTAACAGATATGAAATTTGAGGATTAGAATTTATTAATTTGTTTTTCATCATTTTCAAGAAGGCGTTTGTGTGTGTGTGTGTGTGTGTGTGTGTGTGTGTGTGTGTGTGTGTTTTTCTCACATCACCAAATAAATAGAGTGTTGTAGGGGTTGGGAAGTTTAGACCCTTTTTCCATAGTTCTAATCTAGTGGGAGATTTCTCCATGTTTATGGTGTATTGTGATATTATAAGAGTATTGAAATTTTTTATTCTTTGAACCTTGTAAAATGTAGAACTCACTTAACTTGCTGAGAGGAGAAAACTATATATCAATTACTTGTTACTAACCTTTTCTCCCTTTTCTTCCCTGGACCACAAAAGTTGAACCTGGCTTCTCAGTCAGTGTTAGAAGGCCTGAATGCCTGTTTTGATCATCGAGCAGAAGTCTACGTTCCTGAAATAGGCATGAGCTTTACAGTTCAACACAAGAAGACTAAGATCTTTGGTTGTCAGAATCCCTATCGACAAGGAGGGGGAAGAAAGGGTTTGCCTCGGTCCTTCCTTAATAGATTCACTCAGGCAAGTGTTGTCATTTCTTGAAACAGAGCCCACAGATGGGATTTTGGGCTTGTCTATAATTCAGATGTTTAAAAAAAAACAAAACATTGGGATCATGAGGAGAGAACTGATTTTGTATCTTTACCTGGGCAGCATTTGAAGGGCCTGTCTTCTGACTTGAGTCACTGGGAAGGCCATACTGTGATTCACAAACCTGGATTAGAGTTTATTGTTTTACATCTCTGGGAGGTCTAAGTGATGAAGCTAATGCCAACTTTCTTGATTTTTCTTCAGAATATATAAAGACCTCATGGTTATTCCCAGACCTGATTCTGCAATGAACAGAGAAGGCTAAAAGCTTTCCTCACAGTCATATTGACTGTGTAATCTTGGGAAAGTTTCTTAACCTTTTATGCCTATCCCCACCCCACAAGAAGTTTCTTCACCAAGTTCCCTACAATAGTGCAATCATGATCTGTTTGGGTTGGGGGGAGGGCAAGATAGTGTGAGGGGGTGATTTGAGCAAAGTACTGTTGAGACCTTTTATTTAACCAGTCTAATTTACCAACTGTCATCCAAGTTGTTTGACTAATAGGTCTTCTCTATAATAAATCCAGATTTTAAACTATCCTTACTATATCTATTATGCTGAATTAACCAAAGTTGACTGAGCATCTACTCCTTATAATTTAAATGCATTTTTTAAGAACATTGTGAAGAAAATTATTAAGCTATCTTCCTTCTAAGTCTGGATTTTTCCTCAAGACAGTGGAGGGTAATAAAAAGAAGACTCCTTTCCTAATTGAGAATTACAAGGGACTTTATTGTCCTAGGGCACAGTAAGAGAAAGGAAATTTCTATAATAGGAAAACTGTTTTATTCTTCCCATTATGAATCCCAGATTCCCCCCCCCAAAAAAAAAAGCTATTTACTTATTTGTTTTGCAGAAGTATAAATGTGTTGAAGTTTCATAGTGCTCTTTTTGCAATTTGACCAGGTGAAATGATGATATTTTCTTAAATTGTTCATAGACTTTTTTTTTCTTCCCTTCCAGGTCTATGTAGACCCACTTTCAGCTTCTGACATGGAGTTCATCGCTAATACCTTATTTCCTGCCATTGAAAAACGCATTGTAGCAAAAATGGTAGCTTTTAACAACAAAGTAAGAACATATTTTGTATTTTGTTTTCAGTCTTTCTAGCGTGGCTCAGGCTTGAGGTGAATTTCACCTTGCACATAATTCTTTCAAGAGCTTGAATATAATGCCTGGTGGTGAGACAAAGTCTCCAAGAAAAGTTTTTCCTTTCCTAGATTGATCAAGAAGTGACTTTTGAGAAGAAATGGGGTCAGAAAGGAGGACCCTGGGAATTTAACCTACGGGATCTCTTCCGCTGGTGTCAGCTGATCCTCGTTGACCAGTCTCCAGGATGTTATGACCCTAGCCAGCATGTGTATTTGGTTTATGGGGAAAGAATGAGATCCACAGAAGACAAAGAGAAGGTGATTATTTCACTGTTTTATTTATTCCCTTCCACCCCCACCTACCAAAAAGCTGGCTTATTTCTCATAAGAGGAAGGCAAGCTTGGCAATGTGACAAGAGTAGCAGTAATGCTAGACATGTTGGAACCCTTTGATGTGAAGGATGGATTTATTAAGTATCTACTCTGTGCCAGGGACTAGTCTAAGTGATTTACTAAAATTTACTCATTTTATTATAACAACACCTGGAAGACGGATGTTATTATGATCTCTATTTAGAGTTGAGGAAACTGAATCAGAGGTTGAATGAATTGTTCAGGATCTCACAGAAGAATCTGAACTCTGAGCTTCCTGATTTCAGACCAGAGCTCATATTCCCTGAGTTATCTAAATGAGCTGCCTTTGGTAAGGCAGGTATTAAGAAGTGCTCTGTCTTACAGATTAAATGTCCTATCATAATTTTATTACATGTAGAATGAACCTGAATATGTGTGACTATGGAAATTAGAAGAAAATGTAGTTTATCATAAAGGCATCTAAGTCAGTCAGTGGATAAAGTGCTGGTCTGGAATTAGGAAGTCTTGTTTTCCTTAGTTGAAATCTGATCATAAATATTTAGTAGCTGTGTGATCCTAAGCACAGGTCATTTAGCCCTGTTTGCTTCAATTTTCTTATGTGTGAAATGAGTTGGAGAATGAAATGGAAAAACATTCCATTATGAGCAGTAGAATGACATGTTCAGTCCAATAGAAATATCACTTTCATATCTATTAGAAGAATTAAATGGTAATATGAGACAAATGTTCTTTAAAAAAGCTATGTGAATATACACACATGTATGGGACTACCTTCCATCTAGGGGAGGGGTTGGAGAGAAGGAAGGGAAAAATTGAAACAGAAGTGTTTGCAAGGGTCAATGTTGAAAAATTACCCATGCATATGTTTTGTATATAAAAAGCTATAATGAAAAAGAGAAAGAAAAAAAGCTATGTGAAATTCTCAAATGAATGGAAAAGAAGATCAAATAGGTTGGTTTTTAAAAGTTGAATATAAAATTAGAAGTGATATAGCCTTATAGCTGGTGAAATATCCTTATTGGTAGTTTGGGATTTCTTTCTTTATATAATGGGCGTATGTTAAGTAGAAAATCTTTGAGCTGAAAGACGTCATGTTTAAGTGACTTACCTATGATCACTAGTTTAATATTAAGATATACCTAGAATCTAAGATTTCTGACTGATACAGTACACTATTCCTACTTTATTTATATTACTAGTTTCTGGTTTCATGCATTTTGAGTTTAGTACATCATTTATATTTTTTATTATCCCTCTTTTATCAATAAAATAAGCTTTTTAAAGTAGCTGTTAAATTTTCAGGTGTGATTTTCTTTTAGATTTTGAGTTTACTCCAGGGAAAGATATTTCTTTAAAAAAGAAAAATTAGGATTTATTCAACGGAAATTATTTTGGAGCAAGTGTTACTGAATTGCATCTTTTTTTTTTTTTGAATGTTGGATGATGACATTATTTTCCAGGGATTGATAATAACAAAAGCAAATGGAATTTGTATGAAACTTTAAAGTTTGTAAAATATTTTTATATATATTACTTCATTTGAGCCTCACCACAACTCTTTGAGCAAGGTGCTATTATTAATTTCCCTTTTACAGATGAGGAAAAAGAAGTGAGAGAAGTAAAGTGATTTGCTAGTTAATGTCAGAGACATCATTGGAACTCACTCTCAGGCTGGTCATCTATCCAATCTGCCACCCAGCCTTGGAGATAGATTTGGGATGCATGTGCATTGAAATCATAACAGTTTCTATTTCCTTCCATCATTTTATGTGGGCTCTCTGAATCTATACCAGGAACTCAGATTTCTTCCTTTATAGAGATGGAACTACTTGATAATGTTTTCAGAATTTTTTTCTTATATATCTTCACATGATTTAGGCATAGTAGCTTCTGTGTTCTTTAGCCCAACTTTTATTTCTCATTGTAATCATAGCTGTGGATGAATCATGGCCTTGACATCTACTTTGTCAAATCACTAAACTTCTGTAGTTGTGCATAAAAAGCAAAAATACTTGTAAAGTATGTAAATTAGAACTGAGAAACTCCTGTTTTGTTCCTTTTTCCCTTCTCTTTAGGTCATTTCTGTTTTCAAGGAGGTTTTTGGTTCTCAAACTGTCCCATACATGGGTACAAGACAGTTCCACATTACTCCTTATGAAGTGCAGGTGAGGGGAATATAATATTTATTCAGTAGCCCATTATTAATCTGATTTTCTTCTCTCTTTTAACATATTCACCTTTGATTACTTTTTTTTTTTTTCTTTTTTCTTTTTTTAAAGGTTGGCTATTCAGTTCTTTCCCGTGGCAACTATGTTCCTCAACAATCCCAGAGACCTTTGTCTCTTTTACATCAGTCCTTGAAATTCCTTGAGCCTGTCATGAAGTGTGTACAAATGAATTGGATGGTCATCCTTGTGGGTCCCACTGCTGTTGGGAAGACCAGTTTGGTCCAGCTCTTGGCCCACCTGACAGGACATACATTAAGGATTATGGCCATGAATAGTGCTATGGATACCACTGAACTGTTGGGAGGATTTGAGCAGGTAACTACCCTGTCTTAATTAATCAATTAATTTAAAGAACTCTTTCATCCTATTTATAGAAGCTTCTTTATTTTTACATTGTACTCATTTCCAAACATGTATCTGAACTTTCCTCTTACCAGGGAACTTTACCTTATAAACAACCAAATTGGCAGATGAGGAAAATTTTTTTTTTTTTTTTTTTAAATAATAACAATAGGCAGCTAGGTGACACAGTGGATAGAGCACCACCTCTGAAGTTTGGAGGACACTGGTCTCAGACACTTAACACTTTCTAACTGTGTAACCCTGGGCAAGTCATTTAACCCCAATTGCCTCAGCAAAACCAAAAAAATAAATAACAATTCATCAAAACCAATAAAACATATCTATTCCCCAACTTGTGCAACAGAGATTTGAATTTTTTTTAGCTCTTTTCTGAGTATAAGCATGATTGTTACACAATATTCTCCAGTTCTCCCCTTTCATTTACATTATTGTATTCATTGTAGATATTGTTTTCCTGCTTCTACTTACTGAATCAGTTTTTTTTCTCTTGAGCAATTGGAGTTAAGTGCCATTTGCTCAGGGTCACACAGCTAGGAAGTGTTTGTTAAGTGTCTGAGTCCAGATTTTAACTCAGGTTCTGCTGACTTCGGGGCTGGTGCTCTATCCACTGTGCCACCTTGCTGCCCCTCAATTTTTTTTAAGTCTACAAAAATATATTTCATGCATTTTTTCAGAAATTTCATTTGATCCTCATGATATTCCTGTGAGGTAGGTATACTATTATTAGTACTCATTTTATAGTTGAAGAAATTGAGACAAGCAGTGGTCACATAATTGAAGTGTTTGAAGCCTAATTTGAACTTGGGTCCCCTTGAGGAGGAGAGCCTTGTCCTCTAGCCTCTGCCTCCAATATAATAAAGGTTTTATATTTAAAAGGCTTCCTGTATTCTCTAATTCTTCATATTTTTCTCCTCTAATGTATTCTTTAAAATGATGTTAATTGCTGTCCTTTGGGATGCTAGTGACTATTATAGAGTTGCATGTGACTGTCTTAACTACTTGTTACAGGTTGACATCATACGGCCATGGCGACAGCTGCTCAAAAAAGTGGAGTCTACTGTGAGTATTCTTCTCAGGGATAGCCTTCTTCTTAATCCTGAGGATGCAGAAGTGGTCCTTCGTGCCTGGAGCAATTTCTTCCTTACCTTTAAGCCCAAGTCTCTTGGAGAAGTTGGAAAGAATATCACTGTGGAGATTGTGAACAAGCTAGAAGCAGTTTTACTTCTTGTCCAGCGCCTGAATAATAAAATCAACTCCTTCTCCAAGGCAGGTAGGTGTATGTTATGTAGACACAAGTTTCTGAAGGAAGTTGGTGTAGAATGCCTTTGTCCATGGTGCCTGGACATTTGGGGAGTTTTCTACTAATTCCCCGAACCCATTATTCATGCAGTAATTATTATAGTCATTGAAATCCAAGAATAATTTTTGATCTCAAAAATATAGTTGAAAATGCTTGTCTGAAGCAATGAATCAGCAATACTATTTTGCATGCAGCTAGGAAAAGTCCAATTTTCCTAGCCTTTTGGGTTTTATTGTTGAAATTTGCTGATAGTGTATACCAACAATTTGTGTAACTGTAGGGTTTTTTACTTGAAGTACATTTGTCTACAGTCTGATGGTCTATAATATAAATTTGGTAAATTAAACAGAAGATGTAGCTCTATTCTTTGTCAAGTGTAGCCTGGGTACTTTGAATTTTTATTTTGATGCACAAATCTCTGTTAGGAATAAGTTCACTACTTTATCCATGAAGAAGACAGTCATTGCACATAGCCCATGTGCACACTTTAAAAATTCTCTCTTTTCTCTTTCTCCTTTCTTTCTCCCTCTATTTTCTCTCCTTCCCTATCCCCATCTCCCTTTCTTCTTCTTTCTCCCACTTTTTCCCTTTTTCTCCACTTCCCCTTTTTCTCAACCAATACGCTCCTTTTAATAAAGAACCCTTGGTATTCATAAAGCAATCTCCATCTGCCAACTTCTTCCTGCTTAGAATGGAGTTTTGTTAAATGATATGACCCCTTTAGGAAAAGTTTAGCTCTGTAAATAGAAAATGCTATTCATGCCATGTACCGATTGATTGCATTTTTAATCTAGGAAATGATGGTTTTATAGGATATCAACAGGCTTTTATTTGGGCATTTTTTGATATGTCTAGTCAAATTTTGGAACTTTTCCTTTTCATTCTTTATTAGGAGTCATTTATGATTGAAGCAAGTGTCATTTAAAATGTGAGGATGAGAATTTGTAATAGGCTCATATGGCTCAGGGCACCTTTCCGGGAGGAAGACAGATGCCTATATTCACTTTTATTAATTTTGGTATGGTAGGGGGAACATATGGAGATAGACAAAATAGTATGCTAGGATGCTTGGAGCACCTTCCTAAACTAAGTATTTGGATGACACAAATAATTGGCCTGGAATAAGCATGGACTATAAAAAAAGGAGACATCCTTATTAGCTTATAAGATAATAATTATTTATTTCAGGGAAAAATACAAATTAGTAGTTCTATTCTTAAATAAAATATTGATATTTTGATAGTTTCCTCTAATGTGGTGGTTGACTGTTAAACATTATAAAGCAAAATCTTACCTATGATGTTTCAGAATTTTCCAGACTTGTGGAAGAGTTCCGAAGTTTTAGGTTGAAGCTTATTCAGACTGTGGATGGTCGTAGTCATGGCACATTTGAGTGGGTGGACAGCATGTTAGTTCAAGCCTTACAGTCTGGAGACTGGCTTCTGATGGACAATGTTAACTTCTGCAAGTAAGAGAGCATTCATTCATTACTCTTTGGGACTTCTTGGATGAGGATAGACTTTGGGGAAAATTAGTACACCTAACTCAGAAATTAGAAGCTCTGATTAGTTATGTTTCCTTTTATTTGAAATTTGTTATTGTACTAAGTATTGAAAGCTTTTTGGTTCTTAGACTAGTTGCTAATAAGTAATTTTTTACAGTGTACTTGATATATTTTCAACTCAGCTAAACATCAAAATTTTGCTTTTCCCTTAGTTGTATAGTATATCTTGGGTTATAGTGGTTTCCTAATTTCTGGCATAGAAAATGATAATTTTTATTAATTCCTTAATGACCATGGAGTAGGTCTGTTTTTCTACATGCCCTAACTTAGTATAATAGAAAGACTTGTGTTTGGATTCAATGATCCTGGTTCATGTCCTAGCTTTGCCATTTATTTGCTGTGTGAAAGATGTCCAGGTATTTTGAGTTGATTTTGATTGTCAGGGGGTAGAGTGGAGAGCTTTAATTTTTAAACTTTAATTTCACTTGAGAATGTCAACTTGCTATCCATTGAAATTCTTTGCCACACAGTCCATCAGTGTTGGATCGCTTGAATGCTCTGCTTGAACCTGGAGGTGTTCTCACTGTTAGTGAGAGAGGAGTGATTGATGGATCTACTCCCACTATTGCTCCACATCCCAATTTCAGGTATTATATTTTTTGTTATCCTCCTAAGAATCTTATCTATGCCCCTACCCCAGTATAACAATAGGTTACCAGCACAGATCCATAGATTATTTTTCTTGAAATCAAGCCAGAGAGATCATATAATGAACATTATTAATATTATGCTTAGATGCATTATGAACTATTTTATTAGATACAATGATACAAATAAGAGAGAAATGCATATTCAAGGCAAACCTGACTGACATTGGGTCCATGTTAATTAGTAGTCATTTTTGCTAATCTTCAGAAGTTTATAATGCCAAAGTGTCAGATTCCCAAGATGAAGTGAAGTTTTGTTATTTATCTGAGCAAGTAGCAGTTATAGAGATTAAGCACAATCCTTATAGATAAAAACTTTACATTTTGAATTTATCATTTGGTGTTTTCCTTTTTAACAACACTAGATGAGTGATATAAATAATATTAAGCCAGCTTGAAATTTGTCTGCTTAAGGACAAAATTAATGCTGTTGATCTTTTAGTCTTAAAGTCTTTAATCTTTTAGTCTTGTCAAAGATTGTGTTTATGCCTTGATTAGCTCCACAAAGATGATGGACCTTAGGTTTGCCTTTATTTCACATAATCAATGTAATAGTTAAAATGTGATTTTTTTTTTTTAAATGTTTTTCTTTTTCTATCTCATCAAACTTCATTTAACAGGCTTTTTCTTTCAATGGATCCTGTTCATGGAGAAATATCCAGAGCCATGAGGAACCGAGGAATTGAAATTTACATTCCTGGAGAAAAGGATGCAAATAGTCCAGACCTTCTGGATTTGAAATTACTATTGCATAGCATAGGTTTGGTTGGAGACAATTTATGTGACACCCTTATAACCATGCACACAGAAACCAGAGAGATCATTACAGGTAAGTTTCATTATTAGTTCCTATGTTAGATAAGCACCTGTGCTTCAGAAATCACAAAAAATTTTCCAAAGAATAGTGTGACTTACTGATTTAAATTTGTTGGGGTTTTTTTTGTTTGTTTAGCATTTTGTGTGATGTATCAGTTTTCTATTTTTCAAATTTTTGCTTGTGGAAACAGTGATAAGAAACTCCTGTCACTGTTGTTGTGTAGTCTTTTAGAGGCAGTGGGCCTCTGTCCTACGTTACAGTTCAGATGCATGTCCTTCTGAGGATGAATGAAAAAGCGGGGTCATCAAAACCATTTAGTAGTGACTAACAAATAGAATAGTCAGTCAGTGGAATAGGTTAGGTATATAAGATAGAGTAGTCAATAAACATAACCTAGTGTTTGATAAACCCAAAGACTTCAGCTTCACTATTTTAGACTCACTATTTTAAAAAAATTTCTGAAAAATTTGAAAAATGGTATGACAGAATGTAGGAAAGAAAAAGCAAATCCAATGTTGGTTAAAACTTTTCCAGAGATAAGAAATCTGCTTTGGATCAAGAACACCTACATGAGAAGGAGAGATTGGCACATTGGATGTTAAGCAGAGTTGAAATTAATCATACTTAAAAAAAATTTTTAATTTTGTGACAAAAACTTTTTGAAAACAATTGCTCAGAAATGATAATGTTTCTCTTCTAAGGTTCTCCCACATCATCTTTATCTACCTTTTTTCACACGGCCACACTCATTGCCCAGCGTCTGATGCGAGGCTTGAGTGTAGCCAGAGCCTTTTATGGAGCATGCTGGGAAGCTTATGTCTGTGCTCAACAGTCACCAGGAAGCCGACAGGTAAATATTTTAAACCCTTAGATGAATTGTCATATTGAAAGAATGAATACAAAAGTACAGTGTTACATGAATAATATATATAGTGCTACCTCTCAGTAAAATGTTTTTCATCTTTTTAATCTCTTACCACATTACAGAGTCTAAGCAAAGTATTAAGACACTGGGCAGAGGGACCCGGGCTTGAAACCCATTAATGCCACTTATTATCTCTGTGATCTTGGATAAGTCACGTCACATTTGCAAAATGAAGGGTCTGTACTTGAAGGCATTATAGGACAGGTTCAGCATTAATTTATTGTCCTTTAGTCTTATCCCTTTCATATTCTGAGAAAGACAACTTAATAAAATAAATGGGTTCAGTAGACCTTGACAGTAGAGTCAGGTATAAAGTGTCACATTCTTCTTGATGTCATCCCTGGGCACTAGTAAGATTGCAGTTATTCCTATGCTGGAATTCATTCCACTGATTGGATGAAGAAAACCGCATCTAAATTGTACGGCTATTTATTGATACGTCTGTCTTAATGCTATTGTACAGCTGTAGTCCAGATAGGAGCTCAAAGACATTGTGAGTTTTCTAACTGATCTCTTGGGTATTGTTTATACTATTAATTGCCTAGTGAATTGGTTTCTAGTCTGAGTTTGAAAGCTCTGGGTTTGACATATATTTGAGTGTGTGACCTTGTGTAAGATAGTTAAAACCACTCGATGTGTTAATCATCTCTTTGAAATTATTGGCTGCAGAGAAATTCTCAGTCTGAATTGGTGATAAGAGGGTTCTTACGCTAATAAAACCATAAGTCCAGATCACCCTAAAATATTGAATGCTACTTATTTTTTCTCCTTTTCTTACCAGCTTGTGCAGGAAATATTGATGAGATGTGTTTCTTCTCTGAAGTCACCAGAAAAATGGGGTAGCTCACTTCTTGTCATGGGTGTGTGGCCAGACTCTTTGCCCTCAGCCCTCTTTGCCACTGAGGATTCCCACCTTTCTACAGTCCGAAGTGATGGACAGATCCTGGTATACTGCCTCAATAGGCTGAGCCTAAAAACCAGCAAATGGGAAAGGTGAGCAAGAAAATTAAGTCTGTGTTGATCCATGATGGAAGGAGGCAGCATGGTATGATGGAAGAAGCACTGGATCTGAAGTAAAAGGAAACTGGGTTCAGATGTCATTTCTGTTGCTTGCTATCCACCCGTCCTTGAACAAATCATTTAATCTCCTGAGATCTGAGTTTTTTTAAACCGTAAAATAAGGAGATTGGACTGCATAGCATTATCATGCTAGGTTTTGTCCTTGAGTAATAGAGGGTGTGCTCATAATATCCCAGAACAGTACATTGTGTGGCCAAGATATCAAATGTTCTTGATTTTCTCTGGGGTTCAGGTGTATCAAATCTTAGATGATTTTTTTGTTTTATAGTAGTTTCTTCAATCCGTTTTTGGAATAAAACATAGGTATTATGATTTCTTGTTTTCTTGAACAGAAGTTATTAAAAGTAGTTAATGTTGATTTGCTGTATTAGCCAGTGCAGTATCTGTCCTTTCCCTCTTTCCCCTTCTCCCTTTCTCTCCTTTCTTCTCTCTCTCTCTCCCTCTCTCACTGAGGCATTTGGGGATTAAGTGACTTGTCCAGGATCACACAGCCAGGACATGTTAAGTGTCTGAGGCCAGATTTGTATTCAGGTTCTCCTGACTTAAGGGCTAATGCTCTATCCACTACAACACCTAGTTGCCCCCCAGTGTATATTGCTTTTAAATGTCATAGCTGTGATTGAATTTTTAAATTCAGTATACTCGTTGCAATATTTGTTCCTTGTACCACTTTTTGTGTTCATGCTCTTGCTTTATTGAATTGTGAAATTATCTTTTCTTACTCATTCTTATCCTTTCTCATGAATTCCAGGATACTTCCTCTTACTTTGCAAGACTTAGAGAGAATAATTCAGTCCTCTAACTCTGAGAGTTTGAACTTTAGTGCAATTGAAATGGATACTTCTTGGTTAGATGAAACCGATGTCTTGGATGCTTCTGTTAAATTGCTTGTCGAAAGAGCAACTAATCAGGATTGGGTTCTTCGAGTTAGATGGCTTTACCATCTGGCCAAGAATATACCCCAAGGCCTTGGTAAGTAACAAGGTCTCAGTCCTTTTCTGTAAGCCTGTATGTATATATTCATCATTTTTAATTTACTTTTTGAATGCCATGAAACATTCATACTGTGGAGAACAAGTATAGTGTTTTGATGTTGTAACTCAAAGTATCACATATTACATTCTATATATTGTCCTTGAGGCTTTTTAGACTAGTCAGTTGATAGACAGCCCTTAATCAGTAGGTGATAGACATTTACCAAAGAAATTCTGTGAATAACAAAGTTTCTATTAAAGTCCTAATAGAATATCGTGATGTAGAGGGGGAGGTAGCCTGGATTCTTAGAGATTATACTAGCACTAGCTGGCACAGTGCCTCCCCTTCACTTATCCAAGTTAATAGTGGGTCTGTTGGTCATGTAAATCTAAGCTTTAATTCATAGAGATAAATTAATTACCAGGTGATATATTATTTTTAACTTTTAATTTTTTTATAGTTTTTATTTACCAGATATATGCATGGGTAATTTTACAGCATTGACAATTGCCAAACCTTTTGTTCTAATTTTTCCCCTCCTTCACCCTCCCCCCCAAGATGGTAGGTTGAACAATACATGTTAAATATGTTAAAGTATATGTTAAATACAATATATGTATACATGTCCAAACAGTTGTTTTGCTGTACAAAAAGAATCGGACTTTGAAACAGTGTATAATTAGCCTATGAAGGAAATCCAAAATGCAAATGGACAAAAATAGAGGGATTGGGAATTCTGTGTAGTGGTTCATACTCATATCCCAAAGTTCTTTCACTGGGTATAGCTGGTTCAGTTCATTAATGCTCTATTGGAACTGATTTGGTTCATCTCATTGTTGAATATGGCCACGTCCATCAGAATTGATCATCATATAGTATTGTTGTTGAAGTATATAATGATCTCTTGGTCCTGCTCATTTGACTCAGCATCAATTCATGTAAGTCTCTCCAGGCCTTTTTGAAATCATCCTGCTGGTCATTTCTTACAGAACAATAATATTCCATAATATTCATATACCCAGGTGATAATTTTTGAAACAAAGACAATTTTTAAAAATTGTAAGTAAGTGTGCTTATGATTTGTATCAGTGAGAGAATTCTGCATTTTTGAAATCACAAATCCTATAAAGTATATAAATAAAACCTTTTGCCCCCAACCACCCCTCCCTACCTCTTGCTCCTCCTAACCACTCTTTTCTAACATGAGATATTCCCAAGTGATTCTGAAGTTGTATAACCTTTTTGGCTCTACTCTATAGAATAATATAAAATGAATTAGTGATCTGTGCAAGTGCACATTAGCAATAATTTAGTCATTAAAAATAATAGCCTGTTTAAAAAATTTTTTTTAAGAAGAATGGTGTCATAGATAACACATTTTATTTTCCTTTCTTTGTCCAAGCATGGGTACCTTATTCATAAAAGGATGATATAATGTAAGGCTAAAAATAAATTTTCACAGATTTTTCTTGTGGTAGCACAATAAATGTCATTTCTGTCAGTTGATAGAAAAAAATAAGAATGTGCAACACTAGAGGTAACAGATACTGTGGAACATGGAATCTGTTGGTGAAAGTTTTTGTTTAAAATTATATAGATTTATATTCATATTTTCTATATTTCTTTGATAATGAACTGGAATAGACAAAAATCTATGTTTCCTTTAGTGTATATCTGGCTGACTTTATGCAGAAATTGATTGCATGCTTACTGATGTAATCAGTTCCTTAGCTTTTTTTTTTTCCTCCTCCTTATAGAGTGTGTAAAAACTTATCTAGAATCTGGTGCTACATCCCTGACAAACTTATATTCTAATCCTCTCTCTGCTGAGATCAATAATGTTGTCAAGAAAATACAACCAAATGTCACAGGTATTGTATTTCACCTACTAGGGGAAAGGGAGGAAGCAGAGGGGTTGGGCATGACTCTCACTGAATTACAAGAAATGATAACCTGGCAGGATGTTAAATGTAGTATATTTTGCACTGACTCTCACTTATCAAAACTTCAAATCAAAGAAAAACTGATCATTTCATGTAAAAATTGATTTCTGAAAGAGAATGATCACTATTATATTAAAAATAGAACTTCTATATTTGACACTAAGCTGTAGATTGTTGGACACTACTCTCATTAGCTATGCAACCTACCAAAAAGTTTTCTTACCGAAAGTGACTATGACTAGACAATGGTAAAGCTGAGAGCTTTGTCATAAGTAATTTACCCAGGGACAAGAAAATAATAGATGCTACTTAACAGAAAACATGACAGGAAGTAGGGCTATTTGGTAGGTTGCTAGATTTTCAGGATTATTTTGTATTAGCAGTGGGACCTATTGAAACATCCACCAAAAGAAATTTTACATGGTGCATAGTTTCAGTGATTTAAGATAACATTTGCATTTGCAAAAGAAATAGTAGTAAGACTTTTCTGGGATTATTTTTTAAGGCTTTTGAAGCATATTGGTTTTGTTGTTTTTTAAAATACATTCCTTTACTTCCATTTCCATGCTCAGCCATAAACATTTTCCTTTTGGCACCCCAATTCATTGTTGCTTCTTATGATCTGGATAAAAATAATAGGAAATATGGATAACTGAAATCCCTGTTGGGTAAAGAATGCTACTTCAATATTGTTTCATTCTTCTAATGCTGTTAGATGAATCTGTGATTTCACTGGACCCTCGATGGAACAAGCAGGCTTTGGATATTACAAGAAACTCAATGGACTTTGATACAGAATCCAGAAAAACTGAGCAAATCCTTGTGCATTTGGAATCTGTAGCAAATAGGTAAGTGAAGGTAGTAGCCCTGAATTCTTATACTTCAGACAGAATGTTGTAGTTTCTTGAATATTGTAGCTTCTTCAAAGGTAGCTAATGTAGAATGATTTTTCAGTGAATTGAGGAAAAACATTCTTTTATTTTAGTGTGTAGATCTCAGCTTATTTACTGCTGTCCCCTTTGTCACTACACTCATAAATGAGATGATTTTTGTTTGCTTTGTTGAAAAGGCTTAAAAGGTCTCCCTGTACCTCTTCACAGATGTATATGTATACACACATGTTATATGCACACATACATATATTCACTAAACCTTTCCAGGTCAGTAAACATCAGTTAGAAATGGATCTCTGAAAGCTTCATGTTGAAGCCCTGTGAGTTTGACACCTCTGCTTTAAAGTATGGTCTTTGTTTAAAAAAAAAAATTAGTAGTTTCCACTTTTTTTTTCACTTAAATACATTAGACATATCAGCCCATGGCTCATAGGTATATAATATATAAATTTCTGTGTATTATATTGCTGACTCACTATCATTTGAATATATATGTTATAGATTTTCTATCAGGAACAGTGTACTTAGCTATTTCTTCCTCATTTTCTCTCTCTCTTTTTTTTTTTTTTTTTGGGGGGGGGACCATTAGATGGTATTTGATCATTTTAGTTGGTACAGTTTGTGGTTTCAGGAAACTGACATTAACTGACCTATACAAATCTAAATCTGTGATTTTTATTATCATTATCTTATATCAGATGTTGTTCATCTTTTGATCTAATTTGTTCAAAGTTCACAAAAAGAAATTGGGCAAGGCAGAATCGCCACCTATTGATAGAAGCCCTAATTGGAAGACACATATTTCAACTCTCTCATTTTACAGATGAGCAACTGAAACCTCTAAATAGATTAAGTGACTTGACCAAGATCACACACAGCTTCATAATTTGAATCTAGTAGCTCTGATTCCAGAGCTAGTAGTATATATACATTGTACTACATTGATATGTTACTCAGGCCATCCTCAGTGTCCCCAAGTATTTTTGGGATACATTGGATTAGTAGATAGTAATTTAGAGGTGTAAATTTTCATAAGCAGATTCAAATTATGACTTTTCTTTTCATTTTATAATAGGATAAATCTGTATCTGAACCGGGAAAAAAGGGTTTTTACTGAAACCTACTTGATGTCTACCGGAGGCAAGAAATCAAATAATAGCACATTAAGAATGTCCTTAGAATTGCAAAAAGGTGAGAATATTTAACTGATATTATTGTCAACTTTTACTCTGGTTCCAGAAAGCTAGAATTTTGGCATTTTTATGAGAGCAAGGCTCCCATGTCTTACATGTAAGACTGAGATTTCTTTTTAAGTGGAAAAATAATTTTTCTCCATTTGACTTTTTAAAATCCTACTCACTTGACTAAGTATTCTGTACACATTGTATAATGTTTAAGGAAATTTTCATCAGAAGCCTTTAGAATAGGTCTAGGAACATTTTGTTTTTTTAAAGTAAGATTACTTGTCCTAGGAACATGCTCTCCAAGAGATTGGTAATCTTTATTTTTTAAAAGTGTCTATAAATACCTTATTATTTTTACCCTAGCACTATGATTATATTATACTATATTTTTATTTATTTTGTTGAATGTTTTCCAATTACATTTTAAAACAATCCTTGCAACTCTTGGAAGTAGGGAGTGATTCCACTGTTTTTGATACCTCTACTCTGGGCAGCTCTCTAAAACAATAAATAAAAAAGAAAACTTGAATTGGTAGAGGGAATTTCTTCATTTAAGAGCTTCCAACAATGATGAAATCACAGGTCCAGGCCCTATTCCCTAGAAAGAATTTACTATTTTTTTTTTTCTTAAAGTGAGATTTCCTAGATGGGGGTTTAGAGATCTTTGGAAGTGAAGTGGTCAAACAACTGTGATGTCAGGGTATTAGATAACTTATTAGTTGACTTGTCTCTTCAGCTTAGATAGTCTTCCCATTGTCAAGGAACGATCCCTTCTGTGAACATTAATCCAGATCCTTTAAACCATGGAAAGAACACTGATTGTATAGTTGAACATCTAATCAAAAACTGTCTGTCATTAGCCCAGTACCAGTTCTTCCATTATTTTTAAAATCATTCTTCTTTTTACTATTGTTTTTGATTCAGAATCAGAGGAGGCAAAGATTTAGTTGCTTATTTCCATTACAGAAATATAATAAAAGTTCAATGACCACAGTATTTAGGCAATATAAAGATCAAGATTGAGTTTCTAATGTCTCTATATTTTATTAAACATATGTGGAATTTTTTTGTTTTTGTGGTTCTCAAGATCCAGAGAATTATCAGAACTTGTCCCATGAAATTGTGGTGCATCTTGCTTCTTTCTTTGAATTTTGCGATTCACTGATAATGTCCTTGGTAAAGTCTTCCCCAGGTGGAGTTATCTGATGATATTCTAGTTCGGGTGAGTATTACCAAATGGTTCACCTCTTCCTTTTCTCCTTTTCTTCTTATTGTAGTCTTTAAGAGTGAATTGGAAGATTGATTGCATAAGCCATGCTATATCTTCATTTATTATATTCATTTCTGGGCAATACCCCTTCTGAAAAGGGGAATTTGCCAGGCTTTACAGGTAGGAGGGCTCTAAAGGAGCCAAGGGAAGGGACAACTCAGGAGATAAGATATTCAAATATTTTCAGGACTGCTTTATGGAAGAGAGATATTGGTGTTGCTTGCCTTTCTCCAAAGGAGAATAGTAGAGCTGATGGATAGAAGTTATATAAGGAGCTTTTTATTTCAGTGTAAGAGATGAATTTGGTTAATAATTAGAATTACCCAAAATGGAATGAATGATTTCATGGTATAATTGACAGGGATGTTACTTGATATATATAAGTGAAAGTTAAATGACTATTTATCAGTGAAGGTATTTATCTATTAGGTAAGGGCCAGATTCAACAAATTTTTCTACAAACTTATTATTAGTTGTCCTTTTCTTTGTAAGGCACTATGCTAGATAACCATAGTTTCAACTCTTATTATGCCTTAGGTTTTATTATGAAATATATCTCTTTGGAGCTGGATTAAAGTCTTTATTGATTGCATATTACATAAGATTTAAAATATCCTCAAAGTATTTTTAATTTAAATCCTATTTATCCTATTTATTATTATATACTTTCTTACCAAGTACTAAAGAAAATTGCCTTTTTTTTTTTTTTTTTTTTTGAGGCAATTGGGGTTCAGTTACTTACCTAGGGTCACACAGCCAGGAAGCGTTAAGTGTCTGAGGCCAGATTTGAACTCAGATCATTCTGACTTCAGGATTGGCTATCTATCCATTGTACCACCTAGCTGCCTTAACCTTAACTATTAACATTTATTAAGATGCATATCCAGGAAGAAGTAGCCAGATGACTTTGGATTATCATCAGAGCTCTTAAAGAATATTTGAAAATGTAGATTTTTGGTTTTTTGTTAAATAGAAGTCATCTTGAACATTATTATCAAAAATAATGAACTAAGTGAAGAAGATAAAATTAAGCTTGATTATTGGTACTTTAGGCAGCTAGTGGTAGACCTAGAATATAAAAATCTCAGTTTCCAGTCTAGACTTTTGAGAGACCACCCTCTCCCCCCACTAGATTTTAATAGTATGTTGAAAGGAAGAGTTAAGTTGGAAGAGTTTGGTTTTTGGGGGGTTTGGGGGGTGGTTTTTTTGTTTTTTTTTGTTTTTTTGACAAGACTTGTTTTTTTCATTTATAGAGGTAAGAAAACTTCCTCTGCTTGTACATGTGCAGTTGCCTTGGTTCCTGAGAAGTTAAATGAGCTAGCATTTGTCTTTGTTAAAGGCAGAGACAAGACTTGAATCCAGATCTTCCTGACAGAAGCCAACTCCATCTTTTATTTCATCCTGAAGATAGGAATAGGCAGGACATAGCAGCTAAATAGAGTTTATTAGAACTCTTCATCTGTGGGATTCTGGGATGAAACTGAAGCCCAGAAGCCCCAGGCAGTATCTTGTCTGAGGTCTCACAGGTAATAAATGTCAGAGACAGAATTAGAATGCAAGGACAGTGTCCTTTCTATTATACCACTATGATTATATTTTTATGCCCAATATAAAGTAGAAGTTTCTACTCTAGTGCTTAACATTTAAAATAAATATTTTACACATGTTCATGGAATAACTGACTGATACTTAAAAGCTTGCTTGAGGTTGTTAGTTTGGAAGTCACAATGAAACTAGAACCATGCCTTTTTTGTGTGTTCTAATGTTCCTACTAATATTTCAAATTGTGGGTTTTGTGTAAATGTGAAAAGGCAGAAAATTTGCCGTGTATTTGATGAAGAGGGATATCTGGCATCCAATCTTGGTTTGCTTTTTAGGTTTTGCATTTTGTGCTGTGGCGTGATCGGTTCTGGAAAATGTCTGATATGGTCACAGTGGATTCACAAGGCTTGTCCCTGCTGTCCCTTCACTGGCATTGGGTTTCAAAGCATTTGATGGATGGGGTTCCCCGACGATTGATAGGTCGCGAGGAGAAGTAAGTGCCTTTCTTTTGGTACACTTATCTCACTCTCCCTTGTGTGTGGTTGTGCTGATGGTATAGTAGCAGCAGCAACAAAAGTAATAGGGATGGTAATATTAAGCCCAACAACAGCTAAGTGAAATATGTAATGAAATAAGTAAATATGGTTGGTTGATTCTCTTCCCATGTTTTCTGTAAAAATAACAGCTTTTCTTACCACCCATGTTTTCTCTGTGTTTTGTTCCTGTCTCCCTTTTTCCTTTTTCCTTATTCTCTAAAGATATAAAGAGATGCTGTCGGTCTCAGAAAACATTCAAAACTGCCTTGGTACTCCAATGGGAGGCTTTACCAAAACAAAGAAGATGCAGAAATTCCTGGGGAGACCTCTGCCTTTCAAGGTACACAAATTGTTAGTAGTGGTAAAGGCTAGACAGGTTTTCCCATTTTTAAAATTCTCTTTTGTCCTAAATCTAGCTTAGGATTTTTTGAAATACATTTAACTATTTTATCCTTTACCAATAAAGCTTCTATGCATATACATATACTGTAGACCAAACAATTTAGTTACTTATGAAAGTTTTGGCATTTTATACTTAGCAATTTACAAGGTGACTGGTGTGATTTCTTTTTTCTTTTTAATATGGTCATATTTTCAAAGGTGAATAAATCAGATAACATTTAATAAGAATCTACAATGTGCTAGGCACTGGCATATAAAGACAAATGTGAAATAGTCTCTACCTACCTTGAGTTATAAGTCTTGACTAGTTAAGAGTCCCTGTTACCTGGAAACATGGGTAATTAAACCAAGGAACCCATGAAATAGATCAATGTTGCTTTTCTGCAGTTAAATAGTTCTGATTTTGGTTTGTTGTAGAATAAGCTATTGGTAGAATGTTCTGAGCAATTGAATGTACTCAGCAAATCACTTGGCATCCTGGAATTGAAACCTGCCCTGGGGGAAAGTGATAAGAGGGATGAGATCATTCGCTTGAGAGTGGCTGCTAATGACTATACATTGAAGAAACATTTACTGCAGGCCTGGGGATTGATTCTCAGAGCCAATTATTTGGAAGATGTCAACCCAGGTAGGTCATTATTTTGGTGTTTGGTTGAAAGTCATATTTGGATGTCACCTTGGATACTATGCTCTGGAGGTTAACGAAAAATATACTTCTTTTGTTTAGACACTCTGAAGAACATTGTAAATGCACAGTATTTGCAGCTTAAAACCAAAGGGATTTCAGTTGATTGCCTAGAAAAGAAACATATGGAAAAATCGATTATGTGCCAGCCTAAGGCAGCTTCCTTGATTGCACTAGCCAGAAAGGTTCAATTATGGCCAGGTATGGAGTACTTGGCTGTGCTGTGGCAGTACCGGGTGACAACAGACTTTCTGGCTCATGCTTTTCTGGAAAGGTAATTTCTTGGTTATTCTTTTTGTTGTTGGCAAGGCAATTGGGGTTAAGTGACTTGCCCAGGATCACACCACTAGTAATTGTTAAGTGGTTGAGACTGGATTTGAACTCAGGTCCTCCTGATTCCAGGACCAGTGCCCCATCTTGGACACTCTTAAATTCCTTTTGGGCATTTTGGCCTTGTTCCTTGAAATGTGGAATGAAATATTCTTTGAAAAGTGGAACACATGGTCTTGACCCAGAGAACAGTGGAGGGAAAGCACAAAATTACCAGGCAAAGAAAGAGAAGCTTTGAAGATTAACTAGAGACTTGTAACTTTTGTTTAACTAATTTTCAAAAGTCCATTTTGTTCTTTTAAGACAGACTTGTTGGGGCATCTAGGTGGCGCAGTGGATAGAGCACCAGCCCTGAGTTCAGGAGGACCTGAGTTCAAATCTGGTCTCAGACATTTAACACTTCCTAGCTGTGTGACCCTGGGCAAGTCACTTAACCCCAGCCTCAGGGGGCGGGGGGAAGACAACACTTGTTAATTTTTAAAACAAAAATATTCAGTGCTTGTGTGAATGTATGTATCACCTCATTATTTCCAGTGTCTTATATCCTTTCTTTTATGCTTTGTCTTGCTCCCTTTGTTTCTAATCAGGGATTGCAACAACCAATTAAGAAGAGTAAATCATGACTTAAGTCACCTTATTGCATTTTGCCTCAAATACACACCATGTACATCTCAGCAACTTAAAAGTCTTTGGTATCTGATGGACCATAAGGTAATAATACTGTGTTTTTAAACCTCTTCATTATATATACTGATGATTTTAAGCAATATTTGGTTCATTTTTCTAGCATTCCCTTCCTCTTTTACAAGAAAACTTTAATAATTTTATCTAAATAATTTTATCAATTTCATCTTAAAAGCCTGTAATATAAAGTGTTGTTGCTTAAGGGCTGGAAGACAGTTTCTTCATATTTGAAATATAATTTAAAAGGCCTGTAGATTTAATTTGCATGATTAGAGTCTGTCATAGAAGTTGTCTTATTTGATCACTGATGTTGCTGTTATATAGTTGGGTCATTCACTTTGTTCTGTATTTGAGAGCTCAGTCATACATTCGGGTCAATTGGAAAAAAAAACAATCACTAGACCATTTTCAACAATGAGTGATAAATTCCTTATTCTTTTGGCATGGAGTGTGGCTAATACAGCTCTTCTGTAATGAAGGAATTCTATAATTAAGTGCCATATGTATTTATTTAGTAAATTACCTTTTTT
The DNA here is from genome assembly GCF_048593235.1 of Sminthopsis crassicaudata. Lineage (NCBI taxonomy): Eukaryota > Metazoa > Chordata > Mammalia > Dasyuromorphia > Dasyuridae > Sminthopsis > Sminthopsis crassicaudata. The sequence continues at coordinate 221,262,409 of NC_133620.1, forward strand.
GGGGTGAAGGGTCCTTTACTAACCTTTCCTAGTCATCTGCCTAATATGACAATAAAGTCGTTGAAGAATAAGCACACAGAAATATATGAACAGATCACATGAGTTGAATTTGATCATATACAGAAACAGAAAAAGAGAGCTTTGCGACGAGAGGGTCTGTTAGAAGACTTAAGTTTAGAAATGTGACAACCAAAATCTTTCCTAAGCTTTCTAAGCGCTTTCTGTTTGTTTGTTTGTTTGTTTGTTTGTTTTTTCATTTTTTATCTCCAGGGATCTACTAAAGAAATTGCTTCATTATGGTTGGAGCTCATTAATTCTACCCTTATCTCCTTTTGGAGCAGTACTGTCACTACAGATCCAGAATACTGGTTGACTTGGAAACCTGTCCTTGATATGGAAGGGAAGGAAATTCCTCAACCTCTGGATCCATCTTTGAAGGTTTGTTTTCATAAAGTCATTAGAATTGTCACTATTATTTGTTGTTTATTTTTAGGGAGAGGTTGGGAGGCAATTGGGTTTTAAGTGATTTAAGTGAATTAAGTAAAATTACCCAGGGTGCTAAAACTAGTCATAAAACTAGTAAGTGTTAAGTGTCTGAGATCAAATTTGAACTCAAGTTCTCCTGACTTCAAGGCTGGTGCTCTATCAACTGCACTATTTAGATGCCCAAGATTTGTCATTATATCACCATGCTAAGTACTAAGTATATATGTGATCTAGAGAACAATCATCTCATGAATTCCACTGAGTTAACACCTTGTTTCAAGTATACTTCTCCTGAGTTCTGGCTCTTTACAATAATGGAAAATGTAAAGACCTTTGCCAATGCTTTTGAAGAATACAGCATTATGACGGTCTTATTTGTTCTAGAGGCAGACTGCACCATCAGTTCAGGTTAATTAAATGCTGATAATAAATTGACATAATTCAAGATGAAGAGCCATTTGAGTGATCTGCTTACTTTTATTTAACATTTTCTTGGTTGTTGGTTTTAGAGGCACTGATATAGTGGCAAGAATCTAATAGTGTTCTGAATGCATATGGTTTGGAATGTGGACTGTGTTAATTTGTTTGATAACCCTGCACAAGTCTAATGACTACCATTTCCTCATTTTAAAAATAATCAACAAGCATTTATTAAGTCTCTACTATGTGTCGGATACTGGAAATAGAATTAGTTACTATTCCCAAGGAGTTTATATTTTAATGAGGGTGACAAGAAGTTTATGTAGAAAGAAAGTAAAGACAAAACAATGAAATAAAAGCTCATGTAGGAGAGAGGATACCACACTAGTCTTGGAAACAAGAAAGAGTTCATAGGGATGATATTAGGACTAGTTACCTGACAATGTTATGACAGCAATACTGTATAAACCTTAAAGAGCAGTGTAGATGGTAACAAATGTGAGTTGTCTAATAGTTGTTATAAGTAATGTTGATCTAACAGGATGCAGGATGGCAAATCAGAACTTTGTAATGTTTTTCCCCTTTTTATTTCTTTTTTTCCAGCAGCAACATCTTATACCTAATATAGAAGTTTTGCTTATCTAATGTTTCTTTGACTTTTGATTGTTGAGATAATTTTCATATAAAAATCAGTATCCAGACCTGTAACTTTTTTGATATCTTCTCAAGTCAGTAAGCATTTGTTAAGTGCTTACTATGGGCCAGGCAGTGTGCTTAAGGGCTGGGAATACAAATAGAAATAGAAAGAAAGGTAGTCTCTGTCTTCAGAGAGCACTTGTGATGGAGGAAGACAGCACAAACAAGAAACCTGCAAAAGCAGGAAATGGAAGTGTGATTATATAAAAATTCCAGGAGAGGCAGGAATGAAGACTTGATTGGTCTGGTTGTTTCCCTTAAAATGGAGCTTCTGGGAGAAACCAGCCATTTTAAGATCAGAGCCCAAGAGGTGTAGAATAGTAGTATGTCCATTGTGAGAAATTCCTGGGAAGAGTGAGCTTTGTGATGTTTCTTCCTCTTTTCTGGCTGTAAAGAATTGTGTGCTTATATATTTTTTCTTATGACTTCTCTGTTTTAAGAACTGAACTGTAAAAATAAATTATTTTAGAAGTACTTTTATCTTAAAAGTGACATTTGTGATCTGTATAGGAGAATAGTGACTTAGAATTCTCTGACTCCAAAGAATAATAATTGGAAAATGCTCCTTTATTGAGTTCCTGGTCATAGCTGTTTTCAGAATAGCTGATTATCAAAGTACCTCCAGAAATGAAGGTCTTCCTTTATGGAATTTGACTTTGTTTGGCAACAGTGATATTGTATTTTAATTCCTATCTTTCAGGGACCAGGCATTTTAAACAGACCTATTTTCTCAAAATGCTTCTTTGAAGTCTTAACACGAAGCTGCAAAACAAGCCCCTGGGATATCAGTGGCCTTTCGGTCCTCTCTTCTTCCCATGTCACCCTTGGAGAATGGGCAGAGAGAGCCCAGCAGCTTAAGGACATCAGCACCAATCTTTGGACCAATTTGCCTGTTCTTACTATGGCAGGATTGAGGTATTTCCTTTCTTAATTTTTTACATATATTCTTTCCATATCTTAGACTGGATCTCCTTTAATTCTTGGTTATTTTTCTTCATACAGTGTTTTTGCACAGAGATGGCTCTCTATCAGTTTTCAATAGTTTATTGATTAGTTCCATTGGGTAACATATTGTGTAACTGATGACCAGAATACAGGTTCATTAGTAAACCCCTTTTTAAATTGCTTTGCTTTAAATGAGACATATGCTTTTGGATATGGCTAATATAGGAATTTGTTCATCTTTAGTATGCATAATTCTTTATGATTATGATTATTATTGATAATGTGTGTTGGTAGGGAAGATGGTGAAAAGAATAGATTTTTTTTTTTAACTGCACAAAATAAAAATTAAATGTAAAAAGATTATGGGAGGCATTCCAGAATGTCCAGAACTCTTCTGGGGTTGCTAACAGGGATAGATAGCTGCTACAGTCTTAGTGATAATGTAGGTAGCTATAACTATAGGTCTTCAGGAATAGCTAGAGCTTTAGTCTCTCTGAAATAAAGTGAAAACACACACATACAGAAATTACTCCCTTTGTTCAGCACATATTCTTTCATATCACATATTGATGTTCACAAAGGGGAACAGGGCATGAATATAGGTGATGAATATAAACTTGTTCCCTATATATGAAAAATTCACTGCTAAAACTTCTTTATATATGTGTATACATCTAATTTTTTAAAGAAAGATTTTTTTTTTTCTTTTTTGGGAGTGGGCAAGGATAGTATGATCTTTAAGTAAGTTTCTCTCTTTCTCCCCCCCCTTCTCCCCCACATACCCACACACCCTTTTGGTTCATTTCCCTGATTGTTAACATCTGTTAATACTGTTCCTCTTTCAGAAGCACAGATTCCCTCCTCCAACGAGTGATACTCCACAGGTCCCTTTTGGCTGTGGCAGAACTGCTCCCAGAGTCCCGGAAGCAGGAATACTTAAAGCAGTGTATCAGGCTGCCAACCAGAGACAGATCAGCTTTCCATCAAGTGTGCATGACTCTGAGTGACATGATGAGGCGGGACATGCTGCCACAAGAGCTTCTTACTTTCTTTCTGACTTGTGTGAGGCACATCTTTGGGGAAGGAGAGGCTAGGAAGGACATAAGTGAGGTGGCTGAGCGAGGGAGCTTGTGGGTGTACCTGGGCTTATCACATGTCCAAGCATGGCTTCCTCAGACACAGTTTGATCCTGCAGTAAAAAGAGAGTACAAGCTCAAGTATGCCAAGGAAGAGGTACAGTAATTTGGGAATTGGGAGGGTGTGGGCCCCCATGCAATGAGCAGTCTTCTGAGAAGAGAAGGGTTTGGTTGAGGAAATAAGAACGGTAGATGCTGCCTTTGGACTCTTCAGTTGCCAATTCAGCTTTTGCTACTGATGTTATATTTGTTATATTCATCTCACAGAATTAAAGTTTATTCATCTGTGAGGTGGCTGAGTATGGCAGTTATTCTTCTTTTGGTCCCCTTTTTTGGGGGATGGCAGGGGAGAAGGGAATTTTCTTTCTTGAAGTTACTGTTTTCCATAAACTCAGATTATAAAGAATATGATGATAGAGAGTAGAGTATATTGTAAGCCATTGCTTTCTTGTGAGCGCAAATGTAAAATGTTCTGGGCACAGTTTTTTGATCCAGATACCAATGGCATTGATTTTTTTTTTTTTTTTTAATGAAAAATGTCACATTCTTATTAAAGTGTTATCAATTCAGTTTTGCACACCTTTTAAAAATTCCCTTTTACTATAAAGACATAAACTATCATCTAGAGAGAGTCTGATTTTTAGATAATCAGAATACTCACCATATGTAACTTTTACTAATATGCTTTTTGCCAATTTTCCTGCTAGCTACATCAGCTTGAGTGTGAGTGGAAGACTCGAAACCTCTTATCACAGCTGCATACAGGAAGAAACTTAGAAGATGAAATTGTAATCACTTATTCTCATCCCCACATCAGGTAAGTCAGCTGACCAATAGTTTGTAGTGTGATTAAAATGATTGGGGTAGGGTTAAGAGTAACAATATCTGTTTTTACACTGTCTGACAATTATTAGTGATCATAACCATGTAACATTTAGTTTCTTCAAGAATACTTAGATCATGATTTATTCAGTAGAAGTTTAGATATGATACCTAAGAAGCAGAGACATCATGTGTAGGATAGTTGACAGCATACTGCTTTTGGTGAAGACAGAAAGACTTGGTTTAAACCTTAAACCTTAGTTTCTGCCTTTAAACTCAAATGCAGAATAATTCTTGTCTTCTTGAAGACATTATGGGAGTTTGTTTTACTTGGTTATGCAAGAAAAGAAAAGAGATATATTAAATTTTTTTAAGTGAATAAAAGAATAGAAGGTAAGAAAATCATAAGATAAAATGAAAGTGCTGAAAATTATGTATTGAATTAATTACATAGCTATATGTAATGGAGATTTGTAATTTTTTTATTTAATCCTCTTTTTCTTCTCCATTCTTTATAAGCTTGTTTTATTTGTTAATTAAGAGCCAGATGATATAGATTCTGCAACTATAAGATGAAGATAATAATGCACCTACCTTCCAAGGTGTTCATGATGATAAAATGATGTGTTATTTGTTAAAAGTGTTTTGGAAATCTTAAAGTGCTATACAAGTTCAATTATTCTAAACCTGCTGCAAGCTGTTAACATCTGTTTAATTTCATATTTTGACTATGCTGGAATTTATGTCTTTCCTATATTAGTTTATCCTGTTTTGTTCATTTACCTTTAGAATACTAGGCCAAAGGATACAGCGTCTGCAGGAACAGATAAATAGCCTGTTGAAAAAGCAGGCCTTCAGACCGGAAAGTCCCTCTTATGAATTGATAATCCAGGAAATTCACCACTATATCACCAGCACAGCTCGGATTTCTTCAGTCCAAGATCTTCTCACCCGTCTTTTGCAGAGCCTTCGAGCAGATATGTCTAAGTCATCCCAGAAAACACAGAACTTACTGAAAGAAGAGATAGCTTGGCAGCAATCGCAACACCAGTTTAGGAAACGGCTAATGGAGAAATTTGCTCTGTACCCAGATGCTGTGGCTCCATTTCAGACTGCCATTTTACAGATGCAGCATGGCATGAGATTGATAGCCTCTGAAGTTTATGCCAGACTCCACAGTGGTTTGGTCTGTCCAGATAAGTTGAGTTTCCTGGTCACTTCACTGCTGGCCTTCCCTTCTGTGGACTCTACCTTTCCCACCTATTTTTCCCATGCAGATGCTCTGTGCTCTGTAAAGATGATTGAAGTACTCCGGGGACTTAAGAAGTTATCTGTGAAACATTCTCTTGGGCATGAATTAGAAGGCAAGCACCAGAAACCCTGTCCAACCCAAGAGCAGCTACTGATGAATGCTTTGCTTTACCTTCGTTCCCATGTATTTTGTAAAGGAGAAATGGACCAGAAAACTTTGATGCTTTTTAGGCATATCTGTCAGGTAAGGATGGATGCCTAAATGTTCCTGCTCCTCTTCATCCTCATATTTTGGGGAAAACAAGGAACAAATGCTACAGACAAACCAAAGATTGTTGGGTTTTTAACAATCCTATGTGAATTTACTTCTCCATATCTAATGTACTTTTCTCAATCCTCATGCTTCCTGACTTCTGTGCAGACTTTGATATTATCAGACATCCTCTTCTAGTTTTCCTTTCTAGGTTTTCCTCATACTGCTTTCTCCTGGTTTTTGTTTTGTGATTCTGATCATTCCTTCTAAATAACCTTTGTTCAGTTTTCATTCATGTCATACATGCTAATCTTTTGTGTTCCCCATGGCTTTGTATTTTTTTCTTCTCCCTTCTCCTTCCCTCCTCTTCCCTCCCCTCTTCTTTTTCTTGATCACATCATGTCCATGAATTCAGCTGTTTTTTTTTGTTTTGTTTTGTTTTGTTGTTGTTGTTTTTTTGTTTTTTTTTTGTTTTTTTTTGTTTTTTTTTGTTTTCATGTATGTAGATGTTTCACAGATCTCTTCCCAGACCTATGCTCTCTTCTGAGCTCTACCACCTCCTTTTTTGGACATCTCTAACAGGATGTTTACCAAGCCATCACATACTTAATATGACTTCCCAAAACCTTTCCTGTTCAATAATTTTCTTTTTTTATTGATGAGACCACCATCTTTCCAAGTTTATAGATTTGATGTCATCCTCAGCTCCTTATACTCATTCCACATATCCAGTCTATTGGCAAGTTTTATAATTTCTGGGTTCACATCAACTTATATGCACAATCTCTTCTCTCTATTCATACAGCTGCCAACCTGGTAAAAGCTCTCATCGCCTCATACATTTGACTATTGCAGTAGTGTTCTAATTGGTTGTTCTGTCATAAGTCCACTCCATTCCTTCCTTCACTTGGCTGCCAAAGGGTTCATCTAGCCATGTTAATATGCTGGGTTAATAAACTCCCTTTACCTCCCATATAAAATTTAAAATTCAGTGTTTGGCATTTTTGTATAAGCTGGTCCTTTCCTTGCCTATCATTTTACACTACTCTTCTTCATATGATCTAGCTACATTGGCCTTTCTGTATTTCTTTTTTCTTTTTTTTTTTTTTTTAATTCATTTTTCCAAATTATCCCCTCCCTCCCTCCACTCCCTCCCCCCGATGGCAGGTAATCCCATACATTTTACATGTGTTACAATATAACCTAGATACAATATATGTGTGTAAATACCTTTTTCTTGTTGCACATTAATTATTAGCTTCTGAAGGTATAAGTAACCTGGGTAGATAGACAGTAGTGCTAACAATTTACATTTGCTTCCCAGTGTTCCTTCTCTGGGTGTAGTTATTTCTGTCCATCATTGATCAACTGGAAATGAGTTGGATCTTCTTTATGTTGAAGATTTCCACTTCCATCAGAATACATCTTCATACAGTATTGTTGTTGGAGTGTATAGTGATCTTCTGGTTCTGCTCATTTCACTCAGCAACAGTTGATTTAAGTCTCTCCAGGCCTCTCTATATTCCTCCTGCTGGTCATTTCTTACAGAGCAATAATATTCCATAACCTTCATATACCACAATTTACCCAACCATTCTCCAATTGATGGACATCCATTCAACTTCCAGTTTCTAGCTACAACAAAAAGAGCTGCCACAAACATTTTGGCACATACAGGTCCCTTTCCACTCTTTAGTATTTCTTTGGGATATAATCCCAATAACACTTGCTGTATTTCTTAATGACCTTCTATCACACTATACCATACCTTTCCATTGGCTCACTGACTGAACCTAGCATGCTGAACTTTCTGAACTCTGCTTCCTATATTCCTTGGCATCTTTCAGTATCCAGCTCATATCCTTCAGAGGCCCATTTCTAGGCCTCTTCCTGAGATTGCTTTCCATACTTTGTGTACATGCTTTCCATGTAAGGTACTTTGTATTATGAGTATAAACTCCTTGAAGGCAGGAATTGTATTTTTCCTTTTGTATTCCCATTGTTTTAACAGCACAGTGCCTGGCACATAATAAGCACTTTGTAAATATTTCCTGACTGATTTGATTGAGCCTTTGCTTTAATTTTGTTCCATGCTTACTCTAGGTTTTCTGAGGAATCTAGAAAAAGGTAAGCTTTTATTTTATTTTTGTTCAGTGAGAGTTTTTAGGGAAAGGCAGCAAAACTTCTCTCTGTTTTTGGCTTTCTAGGAAATCATAAATGAATGGGATGAACAAGAACGCCGTGCCCAGGAAAAAGCTGAGCAGGAAAATAGCCTGTATAAATATAAGAATAAGAGCCATGGAACAGGACTCAGTGAGGAGGAAGAAGAGGAAAGAGAATTCAGGAAACGATTTCCACTTCATGAAAAGGTAGATTACTAGAATTTTGATGGGGAGATTGTGGAGATGCCTTTGAGATTGGATCCTCTTTACAGCATATATTGTGTTCTATGTGCCTCCCTATACTCCTTTATTGGTCACTTAGTGATCTCTGTGATAAGTCTCAGTAGATTTTTCAAAAATGAACTGCCAAAGTGCTTTCAATTTTCATTCTGCATAGCCTAGTGAATAGAGCAATGAACACTGAGTCAGGAAGTCCTTACTTTGAATCATACCTCAGATAATTAAATAGAAGTGTTACTCTAAGTTTTGATTTTCCTCATCTGTGAAATGGGGGTGGTTTTAGCACAACATCATGGGGTTGTTATGAAGATCAAGTGATTTAATGTATTTAGTCATCTAATGCCAGTTCCTTATTTTACAGTACTAGAACCCCATCTGTGCCTCCCACCCCAATCTCTCTGCCTCCTTTTTGGGGAACTGTTTATTAATGGATGGTTTTACTTCATTTACAGAATTTTGGTTGCCTTGCTCTTTTAAAAAAAAATGATTTGTACACTACCCTTCAAAATATAACATATAAACATGGAAATAGAATCATGGAATATTAGAGCTGGACCCAGAGGTTTACTCTAATCCACTTTTGATAAAGTTTGAGATCCAGAGTGTTTAAATGACTTTTTCAGGACCATTCACATAGTAGAGGACAAAATCTTTTTTTTTTTTTTTTTTTTGAGGCAATTGGGGTTAAATGACTTGCTCAGGGTCACACACCTAGGAAATGTTAAGTGTCTGAGACCAGATTTGAACTCAGGTCCTCCTAACTTCAGGGCTGATGCTCTATCCATACCTAGCTGTCTAGGGGACAGAATCTTAATGTCATAGGATCATCAGCTTAGATATAAAAGGGATCCTAAAAGTCATCTGGTCCAATTTCTTAATTTTATAGATAGGGTAACTGAAGTAAAAAGCCACAAGTGTAATAAGTGGCAGATATCATTATGATATGTTTATTATATACTGACTATATAAATTCAGTTCCATTGACTTTCAAGTCTAGGATATTTTCCTCTGTATCAGCATCATCCAAGTGGACAACCACTGGTATTACTCCCTATTCGTTAAACTCCAGTGTTCTGTATTACTTTCAGGGCCAAATACAAATTGCCCTGATTAGCATTTAAATCCCTTCATGTCCTCCCTCTGCTGCCTTTCAAATCTTATTCTTAAATTTGTACTCTTTGATTCAGAGACATTGGCTTCCTGTTCCAGTAAGTCACTAAATCTCTGAGTAATCTCTGAGCACTCTTTCTAGTATTCCTCCTTGTCTATAATGCCCTACCTTCTACAGGAAGCCTTCTCTAACCTTTCTGAATTCCAGAGCCTTCAGAGAGTCTTTGAAATTATTCTCTATTTATCCTACATATAACTTTGGATTTATTTATTTGCATGTTGTCTTTCACATTAGATTTTGAGCTCCTTGATTTTGCCTCATTCGTTTTTGGTAATCCCAGTGCTTAATATAGCATCTGGCACTTAATATTAAGGTTTTTTTGTTTTGTTTTGTTTTGTTTTGTTTTGTTTTGTTTTGTTTTGTTTTGTTTTGTTTTTGACAATGGAATTTTCCTTTTATTAAGGTGGAGAGTATAAATCCAACTATTAAACCAATTATACCAAAACAAAGTAATTAAAAAATTAAAAGCTACTAAATTTATTATATTATATGATACCAATCACAAACAAATCCATTCTTTCACAGTATTTGGGAAAGAGTAAAAACATTTCTGGATCTGCACACAGTAGCACATTATACAATTTGCATTGGCTAATTTATTGATTATCACAAAGTCTTTGACTCTATACATCTTTGACATCAATACATTAATGCCAAGGGAAATTAATGTTTAAAAAAGGAATCTTCCAGAGAGATAGTTTAACTTCAATATAGTCTTGCCCATATAGGGACTATAATAATGATAATTAGTTCTGAATATAAGTTGAACATAAGTGAAGGACGATTGTTTTAGAACATGTTCAAATAAAAAAAAACCATGTACAACATCAAAGAAATAGGATAAATTGCTACTCCCTTCCCCAATGCAGCTATAGAAAAACTAATATTTGATCATCCAAAGGACAAAGAGGTTGACAGATGTGTTCAGAGAACATGATAATTTAAATTTAAATTAAATTAAAAATTTAGAGAAATATTCTTGGAACAAATAATGTCACTCTATAAAGCAATAACATAAGCTGGTAAAAATTATGTCATTAACTTTGTCATATATAACTTAAAATAGTTTACCGCCTTGAGGCAGCCTACAAAACAGCTAAGACCCAAGAGGAGAGTAAAAAGAATTCCCATGGATGACAACCATATGAACTCAATCAATAGTAGATCAACAAAGGAGCATTAAATTAATTTATGTTTAATTGATTACTGTGTTGCCTTCCCAAACTAGTATCTGCCAGGCACTGTGCTAGTTGCTGGGGATAAAACTACTTTTAAGGAGATTACATTCTAATGACAAATGTACAGCTATTCTATTATTTTGTTCCTTTACCCTGTTTCTTCTCTTTCCCCTTACAATAGAATGCAACTTAAAATGCTGGTTTAATTACTAATTAGCTAACATTAATTGTTGCTTTAATCTGATCTATAGGACTTCGCAGATATTATAACCCAGCCAACTCTAGAGGAAAAAATGGAAACTGAAGATGAGCCAGTGGAGGGAGCAGACAAGGATGTAATTTTCTTCTCCCAGAGCTCAATGCAGGCTGTGATGTTGGTACATCAACAATTGTGCCTGAATTTTGCACGATCCCTCTGGTACCAACAGGACCTGCCATCACATCAACCTAAACATTACTTCAGCTTATTTCTGGCCTGCTATCAGACTGGTGCATCTCTTGTGACACAGTTTTACCCTTGGATGGGTATGTTGTTGTATTTTTATTTATAGTATATGTGACAGCTGATAGAGTAGACTAAAATAAGAAATTAAGTTAAAATTTGTACTTAATGCTATTCACTTAAATATTTCTTAATGGATTAATTTCTTTTCCTGAAGAAATGAAATTGTTTAGGTCCAGAATACTACATTTTAAAAACTTAGAATGATAAGGAATTTTTAATACTTGAGTACTTTGAAAAGGAAATTAAGATCATAAAGGTTGTTTTTGTGTTGGATGATAATTTCATTCCCATAGGTCTTTTCACTATCTTTATGTTGAAATCTTTGTTTCAGTGTTTAAAAAGATGTTATAAAATATTGTGATTTAGGGGATAGATGACTTCACAACTGGGTGTTGGGGCATTTGTAGATTCTTGGTTTATTCATATCTAACTTCTCTAGTATTCCAACTACTTCTGCTCCCTAAATTAGAATTTCCTTTCTTGTTAGTCAAAGCAGCTATAAAACGGACAGGTCAAGTCCATAATATAAATGATAAAAGAGACTTAAACACTCAATATGTCTCACATATGACAGAAACTGGAAGATTTTGGAAACATTCTTTAGACATGCCAGTAACTACCCATATCCCAGACCTGACATGTTTTAAGAAAAATTCATTAATGCTAGTTTTTTTTTTTTCTCACCTGTTGGCAGCTTTACTATTTGCCTATCATACCTTTGGTTAAACAAATTTCAGATTCTCTATTTAAAAAAATTAAATGAAAAATTCTCTTCGATCAAGCAGAGACTCAGCCCTAATGGTCATTGGTCTCATTCTTGTTATCTGGTATTACAGGCACAGAAGTGAATGACAAGCTTCTGGGCAGCCAGCTTTTGAGTAGTGCCCTCTTCTATGATACTCTTTTTGAAGAGGCAGCTTCAGACCTGACTTTGAAACCTGATGGTCCATATGACTTTTATCAGCATCCCAATATAAAGGAAGTCAGACAGTGCCAGCCTGTGCTGCATGACTTCACTGAAGAAGTAAATCGACTTCTAGAGGATTGGCCAGAGCACCCAGCCCTCATGCAGGTAAGTCCCATCAGGTCTGTCAATGGCAACCACATATTGCAAGTACATGCTCAATGATGTTTTCCTTGTAAAAGTTGTTTTTTAGAGCTTCAATTCATTGAGTATAGATTAACACTGTGGGAGCTAGTTATTTACATTACATGCTTGACTCTTGTCAAAAGTCAATTTTATTTTTTAGTTGGGAAAAGTTCCATATTTGGTTCTAAATTCCATTCTGATTTCTAATATCATTACCCAACTGAAATAATGTGTTCGTTGTTCTTAAATGATGTCTTATTTGCCAAATTTAATGGGTTTTTATTAATCCTATTCCTTTTTGACTTCTGAAACATTTGACACTGTTGACAACCTTCTTTGTCCACAACTTTTTTTTACTCTGGCTTTTTAGGAATGCATGCTCTTGGTTGCCCTGTATCTCTTTCTCAGTCTTGTTCTTAATCAATGTCTTTCCCATTAACTAGGTGTTAAGTTCTGTTTTAGGGCCTCATTTTTTTTCTCATTACATTCCCTCATTGATACTGATATTACCAGCTCCCATAGATTCATTTATTATCTTTATGCAGATGTTGTCCACGTGTATATATCCATCTTCTAGTATTTCTTTTGAGATTTCTAGTTCCACATTATCAGCTGATGTGACATTTTGTACTTGATGTCTCATAGGCTTCTTAAATATAGAATATCCAAAATAAGTCATTCTCTCTCTCTTTCTATCTCTCTTCTTCCTCCGCTTTCCCCCCTTCCTCCCTCCCTCCCACTCTCCTGTCATTCCCCTTTTTCCTCTATCCCTATTCTCTTCTCTCCCTCATCCTATCTTTCCCTTCTTTACCCTCCCTCTTTTCCTCCCCTCCCCATCATGAACATTCCCTCTTCTGAATTTCTATATTATTATTGGGAGCATCAATTCATCAAAGTTCACCATCTTGCTGTTATCATCAATATATTTTATTAGTTACTTACTATTATTGTTCCTCTGACCTTGACTTTCCTAGCACAGGTAGCCTTTTGTCTATTGATGGTATCCATCAATCCCTACCTAGAGTTAGCTTCCTACTTGTACTCCCTTCTGTAAGTCTCTTTATATATTTGAATATAGTAAGTGTACAAGAGAAGAATGGTATAAAACCTAATGGAGGAGAGATCCCCCCCATATCTAATGGGGGATATCAGGAAAACTTCATGAAGGAGGTGGCATTTGAATTAGGCCTTGAAGGATAAGGCAAAAATTTCAACAATTGGAAATAAGGGAACATCCTAAGGATGTTCCATAGGGAATGGTTAGAGAAAAGATATGGGGGTAAGAAAGTATGGAAGGTTAGCTAGTCAAATATGTCTGACACAGAATATTCTGCCTGTTAGTGCTTATACTTAGATTCACATGTGCCTTATATTTTTCCTTAAGTCTATAAGAATAATGTCATTGTAACTTTGAGATTCTTTTGCTGGCTTAAATGGTATTCCTATGAAAGATCCAATTTATCATATCCCTTTTATTCTGGATTTCAGAGCAAAGCCAAATGTGCACAGCTCAGGAAAGGCTAGTTTATTGCCTTTATTGATTTTTTTTTAAGTGTTCCTTGCTAATTTTAATGCATGAAATAAGAGTGTTTTTAAAGCAGGAAACATAGATGACCTTTTTCTCTTAAGTATGTTGTCAAGTGTGGTCAGAAGGTAATCACTACCTGAAACTTAATATATTTTCTTCTAGCTTATGGTTGTGATGGACAGAATCCGAAGCTTCCCACTCTCTAGTCCCCTTTCAAAGTTTCTGAATGGCTTAGAGATTCTTTTGGCAAAATCACAGGTAAGACTGTTGCAAGGGGCAGGGATGGTATGTGGCACAAATGGGCAAGATCATATTTCCCTGTGATTGACATAGGGAACTCCCCAGGAACAAATCCCTTCCCATCAATTTAGATCAGCAACTGTTCGGCACCTTATAGAGTTAGAGAACTGTCAGAGGTATTCATAGTTAAAGTGATTTGGTTAGGGTTACCTAGCCAGTAAGTGTCAAATGGAGGACTTGGAACAACATGTCTCTGAAACGTAAGTCTTATCTTACATGCTATATTATATATAATGCAAACAAACTTAATTGCTACTTATTTATGGATATTAATACTTCATATGTAATTATGTATTTCACACAGTTATTGTAAACTTATTTAATTATGTGTAGAAAACATTGCCAATCATTATTAATAGCCTTCTAGGGCTTGTGTTACACTGGCATAGCTTTTGAGAAGCAAGGTCACTTCTGTGCCATGACTGCCAGTACTGGACTAGGACTTTAAAGAGGTCCTACTCTCTTAAAGATTAGAAGATCAAAGCCCCAAAAGATTGAGTGAATATGTGAAGTCATACTGTTAGTGAGTGCTGGAGCCAAGTCTTGGACTCTGCTCTTTTTTTTCCTAAGCTCATCACTCTTTTCCAACTGTTCTTCATTTCGCTTCAGTTAAGCAAATTTTTTGCTTTTTTAAGACTTTATTGTTGATTTACTCAGAAAAGAGAGCACAACTTGTTGAAAGAACTTAAATTTACTTGTTTATGAACATCATTTCCCTTTGAGGGTCCCTTTATACATTGCTCCTTTAGCACCAAAAGGAGTTCTATATCCAAAACCTCATCTATTCCCCATCTGACTGTTTATAAATTTGTGTTAAATTTTTTAAAATGACAAAGATTGTAGGTAGGTAAAATCAGTGCAAATTCATTGCTACCACTAGAAAAACAGTTTAAAAACCATCTTTTTTGTACAAGGAGGTGATATATTAGGGAAGGAACTAATCAAAGAAGGAATGGCCATTTTGGATTGACGTTCTGTTATCAAAAAATCACTTATCTGATAAAGAGCTACTTTTATTATCTTTAGGATTGGGAAGAGAATGCTAGCCGAAGTCTGTCCTTACGGAAACACCTTGATTTGGTCAGTCATCTAATCATCCAGTGGCGTAAATTGGAGCTTAAGTAAGTGGTATTAATGTCTGCCTCTCAGTACCTTAATTAGTTGTGTCAGACTCATATAGAATTGGAGCCATTAATCAATAATTAGAGACCCATGTGGTCTGCATGTTTATTTAGTTTTAAAAGCTGATATTATTTATGTTTTGTACACACACAAATGATTCTGCAGTTTTTTGAATAAACTTTTCCAAAATGATCATTGTATTTTGAAATGGCTTCTCATATACTGCACATGGGTTTTGACATACTATCAATTTAGTAGGAGCTAATTTGAATCCCCCACCAGATCTGGGATTTCTTCCAAATACATTTACTTGGGAAAAGAGCATTGTGCTACATTGTGGCTATTTGACACTTGCATCTGTAATCCAAAATGTGTTTCCTAACTGTCAGCATGGGCCTTTTTTCTCATGTTTCAGGTGCTGGTCCTTGAGTCTAGATAACACCATGAGAAGGCACACAGAAAAATCCACCAAACATTGGTTTTCTATATATCAGATGCTTGAAAAACATATGCAAGAGCAAACAGAAGGGAAGGAAGGTAATGATTTCTAATACATTATACTTTGTCAATTTCTTTAGATTTAGAAGACAGTGAATTTGAAGTGCATTGACAGCCCTTTGACCCTTCAGCAGATGAAAACAAATTTATTTCCTACCCAGCAGGAACATTAGTTAAAATTGACTAAGGTTAAACTTCTTCCTCAATCTACTTAAGTGAGGAATGGTTTCCTTCCAGTTTTCCAGGGTGTAGTTTTAGTGGTAATTGTCTGGATTAACAGATTCTCCAGTCATGTAGTCTGGTATTTTTTGCATCATTCTACAATGAGCCTAGCTGCTCTTAGAGAACACTTATTCTATTTCATATAATTAACCCATCATTATGAATAAATGAAGTACCTTCATGTTAGACAATGGGTCTAACATGGTAAGGGTCACAGGTAAGGGTGTAATATGGATAAAATTAATCTTCACTCTTACTTCAGTGAGAAAGTTACATACATAAGTTTTAGTTAAAAGAGTTCATTTCATGCTTATGTTATGCCAGTTCCCAATTCTGCATTGGAAAACTTTTATGACTAAATGCCCCTTTTTTGGTGTTAAGATGTGCTAGAAATATATATATTCTTTTTACTTAAATTCTTCCTAGAATGTGACAGGCAGATGGCACTGACAATGTTGGTCAGTACTTTACAAGCTTTCATTGAAGGAGCCTCCTTGGGAGAATTCCATGTACGACTTCAGATGCTGTTAGTTTTCCATTGTCATGTCTTGTTGATGCCACAAGTGGAAGGAAAAGGTAAGAGTTTGATTGTTTTAATATATACATATGCTATTCCTATATTGCATTAGAGAGACAGCACAAGGGAAGTGGATAGAAAACTTGCTGGGAGCCCAGGAAGACCTAGGTGGCTGTGCAACTTGAACCAGGCCCCTGACCTCCACATACTTATGGTAGCTCCAAGATAGGGGCAGGTCAACAGTCAGACTAATCTGTAAGCTGACTCTTCTCCCTCCTACTTCCTCTTTCTATCCCACTTCTCTTACATTTTTAAATGAAGCTTTTTGTAAGCTGTAGTTTACTGACTCCTGGTCTAAGAGAAGGTGATGTTATATATTAAAGTTTTTTCACCTATGAGGTTCATATACCAGTGAAATTTCAGTTATATTATCTATACTCTTTTCCATGTAATGCATTAGTAAACTAGATTGTGGGGGGAAAAATGTGTAGATGATATTTTCTTCTTTGGATTTATAGGATCTACTTTATTTTAATTCATTATTTTAAGGTCCATTGTCTTTTGAGTCAGATAACATAAAGAACAATGACAGAATGATCTTTACTGAAGATGTAGAGTCTCAAAGACTTTGCAACATTTTCATCAGAGAAATTTGAAATTTATGCTGCTTCAAACTTTTTTAATGCTATTCAAATTATAGTGCTAGGAGGGAAAGCCTCCTTTTAGAAACAGTTGTTACTCATTTTTCTTTTCTTTCTTTCAGATTCACTTGGCAGTGTTCTCTGGAATTTGTACCATTATTATAAACAGTTCTCTGACAGAGTTCAGGCCCGAATTGAGGAGCTTCGATCCCCATTGGAAAAGGAGCTAAAGGTAAAAGAAAGATTTTTCTTGAGATTCATCAGAACACCTTAGCAAATGCAAATTTATTTTAGATTATTCCTAAGTCTTAAAATCATCAAACAATCTTGAGAATTTTATTGAAGAAAAGCAATTTGGGGAAGAAGAGGTGACTAATATAAAACAAGATAATAAAATGTGGATTTTTAGTGTTTATGGTTTCCAGTTTTACGTCACAGACCCTCCACTTCAATCCCTTATCATCTTCCTTTTAAACTGGGATCAGCAAAGAATATTGTTTAAAGAATCATAGATTTAGTATCTAAAAGTATTAGTTATCTTCTCCAACTACCTTAATTTCAAATCCAGAAAGGTCACACAGGTAGTAGGTGGCAGAGTCAGATTGCAAACTGAAATCCGGTGTGTCTTGGTTGAATATTCTTTTTACTGAATCAGACATCTTCTTTGACATAGTTTTGAGTTTCTTATTACACATAGATTCCTTTGTGGTTTAAGGAACTGACCAATTCTCTTATTCCAGTAGTAAATTCTGTGGGACATAGATGCTATATAGCTGAAAATGGGAGTATTCAAGTGGATCACTGATTTTAATTCCCACTGCATAAGAGCTAAAAGCACATAGTATCCTCTAGGAATGGGCATCCCTTCACTAATAAAAGAACTGGATTTGTCTAATGTTACATATAAAACTTAGTGGCTTTTCGCTAAAGCTTGCATCAATGGCCAGCACTTGGGCCTGCAGTTTACAAATGAACATTGGACCTGTTTTTGAGTTTGAGAGCAAAATGAAGCATGGTACTTCGGAGAGAGGGTTGAGTTTGGAGTCAGAGGACTTGGGTTTGAAGGTGGACTTTGCCATTTTACTACCTTTGGGACTTTGGGCAAGCTACTTCTTTTTGAACCTTTAAAACGAAGATCTTAGTAGATGACCTCTGAAGAGATGATCTCTGAGATAATTTCCACTTCTTAAGTCTTTGATCCTAAAAATAAACTTTCTGCCAGCTTTAATAAATATTTGATTTTTGTTTATATTATAGGAATTTGTTAAAATCTCCAAGTGGAATGATGTCAGCTTCTGGGCTATAAAGCAGTCTGTGGAAAAGACACACAGGTAGTAATAAAACTTTATGAAATTTGAGTTCAGTTTTTGTACTATGCATAAGTATGTAACCACAGTCCACTTGGGATAGTGTTAGGACAACTTCTGAAAGTCTCTAGATTCTGTTTTTGTTAGTACATCATGCCTTAAGTGCCTACTACAGAGATTCTAATTTGTAACATTAAACCCTTTGGCAATCTGCTGATGCTTGTAGGTCCTGTTTCAGAATAATGCTTTTGAATGCATAAAAGAATACATATAATAAGATTATGAAGGAAACCAATTTTATTGAAGTTGTTACCAAAATTTAAAAAAATGCATAGAAAGATTCAAAATTAAAAATCCCTCACTTGGTATTTGCCTTTAGAAAGTATTCTTTTTAGAAAGTATTTTTTTTAATAGAACAGTAAGAAATAAAATGTCAATGTAAAGAGGACATGTATGTTAATTTTGATAAAGATTTTTAAGTACTCTTCTATTCCAAATCATGTTTACTTATCCCTTAATTGCTATCATTGCTTGTGGTCAGGACCCTCTTTAAGTTCATGAAGAAATTTGAAGCTGTCTTGAGTGAACCCTGCAGGCTTTCCTTGGTAGAAGGTACCCAAGAAGAGCAGGTAGACTGTCTACATAAGCAACCAGCAACAGATGGGGAGAAAACTCCAATTCAGATTCTGAACAGCCTGCTGGTGGAAACTCTCTTAGCCAGACCAGGCAGTACCCAGGTATGTATATTCACCGACTTCTGGGAAATTTTCTATTCATTTCTTACTTTATTGGAATGACAGATTCCTGATATCTATGGAATTTTCTTCATAACTCAAAACAGGACAATTAGATCTTTCGAAGTATTGTAAAGAAGTTTTCAAGTTTTGGTTGTTTGTCCAATTAAAGGATTGATACGGCAGAGCAGTGAGACATAATTGCTGGAAAGCTCAGTCTTGGCATAGAAACATGAGTCAGTTTATCAATTTAGCTTATGGAGAACTCATCCATGGTGTTGTTTATTCCACTGTTTTTGGCTCTTTCAAAATATCAGTAAAACTATCCCAGAAGGTCATTTTGTTTCAGATTGAGGGGCCCTTCAGGGCTCAGTTTTTGTGCCGCTTCAGACTGGAAGCCTTTTCCCTTCCCCATATTTAGAGTTTTCTCTCTCTCCTCTCAAATTATCCTTTGTTTACATGCTGGAAAATCACTGTTCTCAGGAAGCTCTTGGGTATCTGGGGCAGTTTCTCATTCTGTTTTTGTTATTTTCATGGTTTAGCACAACAAATACCTTGTACCCAGGGTGCACTTCAGTCAGTACTTGTTCCTCATTCCCCTGTATCTTCTCCACACAATTGTAAGGAGAGCCAGAAGAATGAGGAATTTTAAAATCTGCCACCAAAGAGGAGATTGATAGTCTTTTTGTTAGATGCTACCTTCCAACTTGGGAGGTTTGTGGAAAGTAGAAAATTCTAAATTAATCTTGTTATCTCAATTTGACTGATTTCTTATGGACCTCTCCTCTTTCCCTTCCCCACCTCCACTCAATCTTCTCATGTAACAAAGAAAACTATTTAAGCAAAAATCAAGGAGCATAGTAACCTTATCTAACAGTGTTGGTGACGTCTGAACCAAGAACTTCTGTTCTCTTAAGTTATAGCAGCTAATCTGATTTTGACTGCATAAAGATGCAGTTCTCCTTATCTTCCCTTCCTAACCCCAATATATATTAGTTTTATATGTTCATTTCTTGGCTGTTTATCTTACTCTGCATGAATTCATGAACATCTTCCATGTTCAGAACTTAATTTTTCAATGGATTCACTAATGCCAATGTTTTAACAGGTTTACCCCATTTTCATACTTGTTTGTTATCTTTGAGCCATCAGGCAGAGATTTTGATTACCATCTGTCCATTTTAGAATTAAAAACTCTCCTCTAAAAGACACCTCTGTATCTCATATTGAGAGACTTGATACCTGAAACTAGTTTTTCAAAAAGCATAGGTAACATTTTAGTTAAGCACATAAATGTTACTGGGTACCTATCTGCTTAGCTTTCAAAAACATCTCCCAAACCCCAACAAAGCACAACACATTGGCTTAGCTATTTAGAGTATGTTGCTAATAATACGTAAGTCACTCATTTGATCTCTTGATGGATCACTTTATTTCAGAGGCCATGAGGCAATTAGAAAGATAAAAGAATGCTGAATTTGTAGTCAGAAGACCTGAGATTGAACTTTGGCTTTCCTGCTTACTGACCTTATGACCTTGGCTAGGGATAAGAACAACAAAAACAATTAATAATAAGCTAGTATGTATATAGTACTCTTAATGTTTGAAGGTGCTTTATGTATGTTTTTTCATCTGATCTTCACAATTGTCCTTTGACATAAGCATTATTATTATCATCACCCCTGTTTTGCAGATGAAAAAACAGAGGCAGAGATGAATAAATTACTTGTCCTTCACAGAGCCAGTTAGAACAAGTCTTCCCCTGCTTCCCAAGTCCAACATTGTAAGGGACTGAACCATTTAGTCAGATCTTATCCATAAAAAGAAGGCTTGGGCTAGATACATACTGAGATCTATCTCAAAGTCTAGTCATTTTAACACTGAAAATAATATCATAGGTTTCTTTTAGCATTTTTGGAGGAAAAAATACTATCATCCAATTCCTTTTTTGTTCATGTTAATTATTGTGTCGATACTTATGTTTACAGTCATGAAGATTCATGGTGTAGGGATACCATGTCTGATAGCATCCACTACTGTATGCATGTGTTTCTAGGTCAAGAGACACACATTTTGACTTTCTTACTTGCTTTTCCCCCCAATACTTAAGAAACTGGCATGTTTATATCCCTAAGACATCAGAGGTGCTAGTGGTATTTAACATTTGAGACTTGTGAATTTGATAGCACTTTATTGCCAGCTGGTTGTGATCTGCTTCCAAGTTATTTCCACCTTTGTTTTGCAGACTGTGCTTACTGATGCTTGCCAAAACATCATAAATTTCTTCTCGGAGGGGTTACTGCAGAGCCGTTTGCCAAAGCTCACCAAACGAATGAAAAAGATCTGTATTACAGTCATAAAGCAGAGCCCCTTGCCTGGCCTTGTGGAGAACCTTGATGAGTTTACAGGTGTGTAAGTAGGTGCCCACAGCAGTAAGGTGGATTTTATGGTTAGGAAATTCAGAAAAGCAGTGAGGGTTGGGTTTTTTTTTTTTTTTTTTTTTTTTTTTGGTTTGTTTGTTGCAGGACAGATTCTGCTGCTTTTCATTATTTTTTAGTGACCCTTGTCAATGCAATTGATTAATTTTTATCACCTAAACAATTTAAAGAAAGGAGGAGCAATGAGGGGCCCTCATAAAAGTGAAACAAGTGGTAGTTTTGGGATCTCTCTGTTTAGAACAACAAAAAGAGTACCAATCTCTAAATTATAATAAAAGCATGTCTCATTGCTTGGTAGTGAAGTGGCTTTTGTCCTTTCCTTTTCGGGCAGGATTTGGTAGTGAGATGTGGGCTCTAGGTCCTCAGGAAATACTTGCCCCTTTCATATTTTAAAGGCCTTCTCTTTTCTTTATTTTTCATATTACTGTCACTTGCCAGTGACTCTCCCTAACTTTCCCTTACCATAGAGTATGTGTGAACACCCACACAACATATAACACAAACATATACACTGTGTATAAAATACATGCTGTATCTTAAAATACATGCTTCATTCCACATCTGTTCTGCATATACTTCCATATACCTTTTTACCATTAAATCCTTTGAAAATCATTGATTATTATATTGATCAGAGTTCTCAGGTTTCTCATTGTTTCATACTTCTCTTCACATTAGTTCATACAAATGGAACTTTTGTTGCTCCTTTAAGCATTCACTTCTCCTTAGCTCAAACAAGCTTAAGCTTTCAGTTGTATTGTTTTTCTCTGCTTTTCTCCCTACAGGTGATGTCATTTCCTCTGTATGTGAACTACAGAGCTTAACTGTGGAACCAAATACAGACAAGGAAAAACAAAAATCAGAAGTTAAACACATTCTTTTGCAGAAGCAGCGGGCCCTATCAGAGCTCTTCAAGTATCTCATGAAAATTGGTGAGTCTTCATTAAAAGGAAAATATATTTCTCTAGTACATTTAATCCTTTTTGTTAGTGTATGTATATGAAAAGTGTATGAGTGTGTGTGTATGCATATATACATGCACAAAGAAAACCAGTGTGGTATAATAGGTAGAGGAATGGCCTTGGAATTCATAAGACTGAGCTGAGGGTCTTGACTCATAAATATATTGTCTCAGTCAATCTGGGTAACTTATTTGATCTCTCAGTGCCCCAGGTCTTCTTTAAAACCTCTTTAATTGCAGTGACAACGCATAATTCTTTGCAATGAGTTATATGGACAGCAGTGGCCAGGAGAATCATACAGTTTCTGGAATAACCTCTGAGATATACTGCAGTACAAAGATTCTTAATAAATATTTGTTAACAGCCTCAAACAATTTAAGAACTCTCATCAAAGTAATGACCAATCATGATTTCAGAGGACAGTGGTCATGTATGAGCATTGATTCAGAGGTGATGGACTCAAGATGGAGAACAGACATGATTTATTTTGCTTGTCTATGCATATGTGTTCAAGATTTTTTATTTATTTATTTATTTTTTAATGAGGAGAGGTAGGAGGGAAAGTAAGGAATCATTATTTAAGAAATTTTCAATTAAAAAAAAATACTGTTGCTCATCTGCATTAATAGATAATCTTCCTCATCAGAAAATTCTTCTGCTAGTGAAATGACAGGTTATAAACATCCTATTCCACACTCTTCCCACTTCTCCTAAAGAAAGAAAAAAAAGATTAAATAACTCAAGGGCTGAGAGTATGGGGGGGGGGTGATGACAGATAATACATTATAAATCATTGAACAGTAATGTTACTAGATTCTTGTACTCAATGTCCATTTCCTGTGGGCAGCTCTCTAGTTTTCTTTCACTTTTTACTTTTCTAAAGCATGAACATCTGAGTAACTAGATTAAGAATGTTGATGATTTTTATTTTCATAAACTTACAATAAAATTTGTTTTTTTAAGGTTTGTCCTATCGTAAAGGCCTTACTTGGGCTCGTTCCAAAGATCTTCAGAATATTCTTCATCTGCACCCATTAGATCTTCATAGTGCACTTTCTATTGTTGGCAACACACAGGGATCAGATGCAAGGTTTGTGCTTCAGTTAGAATTTGGCTGTGAATTATACTTTGAACATTCTGTTCAAATGATCAAGTTGTTTTCTCAGGAATTCTTACCACTATCTTCTCCCCTACCCTATTGATTCTATATTTCTCTTCAAAATCCTGAGTACTTTTGCAGAACTATCCATCTTTTAAGATGCTTTATTTTATAGGACAAACCGTCTGTATTCCTCTAAATTACTTTATTTTTGAGTAATTTTTCTTTTCTTTTTTTTTTTTTTTTATTATATATATATTTTATAATATTATCCCTTGTATTCATTTTTCCAAATTGCCCCCCCTCCCTCTATTCCCTCCCCCCGACGACAGGCAATACCATACATTTTACATGTGTTACAATATAGTCTAAGTACAATACATGTGTGTGAATATCATTTTCTTGTTGCACAATAAACATTAGAATCCGAAGGTACATGCAACCTGGGCAGACAGATATTAGTGCTAACAATTTACATTCACTTCCCAGTGTTTCTTCTCTGGGTGTAGCTACCCCTGTCCATCATTGATCAACTGGAAGTGAGTTGGATCTTCTTTATGTTGAAGATTTCCACTTCCATCAGAATACATCCTCATACAGTATTGTTGTTGAAGTGTACAGTGATCTTCTGGTTCTGCTCATTTCACTCAGCATCATTTGATGTAAGTCTCTCCAAGCCTCTCTGTATTCCTCCTGCTGGTCATTTCTTACAGAGCAATAATATTCCATAACCTTCATATACCACAATTTACCCAACCATTCTCCAACTGATGGACATCCATTCATCTTCCAGTTTCTAGCTACAACAAAAAGAGCTGCCACAAACATTTTGGCACATATATGTTTCTTTCCGCTCTTTAGTATTTCTTTGGGATATAATCCCAGTAGTAGCGCTGCTGGGTCAAAGGGTATTGAGTAATTTTTTTGACATTTGTTTATCTTAGAAATGTTAATAATTATAATGCAGAGAACATTAGCAAGATAATAAGCTCATTTAGAGCAACAACTGTGACTTCCACTTTTGTTTCAATGATTATGTTATACAAAATGCTAAGCACACAGTAGGTACTTATGTATTGAGTGAACAAATGAATCCAGACAGTTGGCTATTAGTTATAACTGGACTTTTTGATTACTTGGCTTGGAACCTACTCCAAGACCTGGACTGTGGCTTTAGGAATGAAATCATACCTCCTCTCTTCCAGGTTACTCGCAGAAATCTCTTCTTCCTGGGATGGGTGCCAGAAATATTTTTATCGATCACTTGCTCGCCACTTAAGACTTCAAGCCGCTTTTTTGCAACCTTCAAAGGTAAAAGAGGAAAGCTACTGCTAAAGTGAAAAGTACAGGTTTTCTTATTGTTTTTAGCCTCTTAGAGATAGACTTACAAAGATGTTTTTCAGTAGATAATGGTTTAGATATGTCATTTCTATGGAATTCATTCATTTCTGAAGCAGTCAGGGTTAAATGACTTGCCCAAGTGGTAAGTGTCAAGTATTTTAGATCATATTTGAACTCAGGTTCTCCTAATTCCAGGGCCAGTTTTCTATTCACTGTGCCATCTATCTACCCCCTATGAAATTTATTTTTAAAACTTTTCTGATTATACACTGGAAGTGGAGGCAACGATAATCACATAGCTATCAATAAAGCTTGCAAAAAATCTTCCTGTGAATCAGGCTGACAGACAAATCCATTCTTTAATATTCTAGCAGTTATTAAATTTGACTTTCATGTGGGTCTGTTTGCAAAATGCTTCACATATATTCTCAATCTCAGCATTTATGTGAGGCAGTTGTTGCTATCAGTCACTAGTTAATATGCATCGATTAAAGGCCTGATCCGTTAACTATCAACAAGAACATTTTAGTCCCCACTTTCATGTTTATATGTTCTCAGAGGAGATGTGTCCAGATAGAAGGGCAGCCAGTTCGAGCTTAACATAAGTTGACTGTTCTATAGATCTTCTCTCTCTTTCCTTAAGTTGTGACCCTGTCCCCTCCGTGGCTTTTTGGTGCTTCCGTGTCGAGGAGTCCCCATAGCCAGAGTGGCTTCAGTATCTAGATCTGGGGATGCTAAATAAGTATAAGGCCATTTTATATGAAAAATGCAAACAGGGAGATCAGGAAAGATTTCACAGTCAATACTTTAATGGGGTTTGTTGTTGTTGTTGTTGTTGTTTTGCTGAGGCAATTGGAGTTAAGTGACTTGCCCAAGGTCATACAGCTAGGAAGTGTTAAGTGTCTGAGGCCAGATTTGAACTTAGGTCCTCCTGACTTCAGGGATGGTGTTCTTGTCTACTGCTCCATCTAGCTTCCCCTTGAACAGAGTTTTGCAGGGAAAAGGATTTCCAAAAGGTTAAATTGAGGAGGTGTATATTGTAAGCATCTTGAGCCAGTTCCAAAAGCATAGAAACAGGCTATGGGAATGTCTCATGTGAGAAAGAGCAAAAATGGCCTGTGTGTAAGACTCTGTTATTTTTTTTTATGTACTTACTTACCTTCTACCACCCCCCTCACTCCCACCCCAACCCCCCCATTGCAGGAGATTGGAGTGAGTATCATTGACCGATGTAAAGGATTTTCAGCACATCTCATGAAGACGCTTATCCACCAGAGGAGCTCACTGACAGCTCTGACAGAACAATGGATTATTCTCAGGTATTGCCCACTTTGGGTGGTGATGGTAGTAACTGAGCTTGCCCTTTTAGATTGAGAAAGAAAGAATGGTATATTTAGTTCATAGATTAAATCAACTCAGATTTATCAGGGCTGGTAACAAAAATGGAACCTTTCCTAAATAAAGACCTGACAGTTAAGTACAGGAAAAGTGAGGCTTAATTATTGTGTTCCAGTAAGGTGAATATGCTTGCTTAAAATGAATAGTTTGTGTTTCCTTGTGAAAAGTTTGTAGAGACTTTTAGTTAAAGGAGACCTGCTTAGAACTGTTCCGAGTTGAAAGTGAAATGACAGCATAAGTGAGTTAGATTGAGACCTGCTAAATGTTGTCATGGCTAATATCATACTTTTATAGTTTTAGGATGATCAACACCAAACCATATTCTAGAGATCAGATTGCCAAAGCTTGGTTTTGTTTATTACTGGTAAAAATAGTAAATAAAATTCACATTTATATAGAAATTATAGATTATAAAAGTCTTTTCCCAACAACAATCTGGTGCAATAGTAAATTTTATTATCCCATCTTATAGATGGGGAAGTTTGAGTAACAGGAATTTTAGTGACTTGGCCATATCTACATCCGTAGTGTCAGAGTCAGAGTTTAAAGCAAGCCTGTATCTTTGTGAGACCAAGCAGCAATTGGCTGCTCTTTCATATCAGGGTTTTTAGCAGTCATAGGTGTTTGTACTTTAGGGAAGATCACAGTAAATTGTATATTCTTGGTTGAGAGGTTGTCCTTGGTGTATAGTAATTTTTTTTTTTCAGCCATAACCTCTCACTATCCATGATAATTTCTTTAGCAGATTACCCTAAGTATTTATTTTAAATAGGAGTTCTTAGTATCTCTTTTTCATTTTTTTTTTATTTCATAAGAAAGGAACCCCAGATATTTTCTCAAAGAACAATAATCTCTAGTCTCTAGGAAGTTATATATATATATATATATATATATATATATATATATATATATATATATATATATATATATATATATATATATATACTTGCTCTTATAAACAAGAGCAAGTGAGCAAGCATTTTGCTTTGAAAATTCATCTTTAGATTTTAGAGTAGACTTTCAAACTCTCACAAATCATTTAATGTTCTGATCAAATGGAAGAGCCTCCACCCTAGAGCATATAAGTCCATCCCTTTGTAAAACCTGCTATATACTTAGTCTGCATTAATAAATGTTTGTTAAATTGGAATTTGAAGAACTTTTTAAATATGTTCCTTTGATTGATTTCTTTCCAATAGGAACCTTCTCAGTTGTGTGCAGGAAATTCATTCCAGACTTCCCGGGTCTCATGGCTATCATGTTGCTTTCCCACCTCAAGATGGTATTCAGCAATGGACTGAAAAACTACAGCATTTGTCCATGCAAAGCATGATAATGCTTGAGCAGCTTTCCTGGTTTCTTCAATGCTGTCCAATGGAGCAGTCTCTAAGTGAGGTGGATGACAAGAACGTGGGAGATGAGCTTTCCACTCCCTACTCTGGTAAAATCTATCCTTCAGAAGTAACCAAATCCACTCTAGGAGAGGCTTCTGGGGCAATGCCTAACATGATCCCAATTGAACTGAACTGCCCATCTCCCGTGTCTGGAGAGTACCTGCCCCCTGGTTGTCGAATGCGGAAATTAGACGACTTATGGCAGCAGTCAATGGCAAGAGTGACTGAGATGCTAACAGCCATTAAAGCTGTGAAAGCTGAAGTGGACAAAATTAGGCAGCAGGCTTGTGAAACTCTCTTTTATTCTTGGTGAGTGGATGGGGCATGGTAACATAGCTCACTGTGCAATTAAAAGTTATCATTCGTAGAAAAAGAATTGGAATTTACAGATATGCAAAATCTTTGCTTTGAACTCATTTAGTTCTGGTTTGCTGGATTAATTGTAGAAGATGAGATATAAAAGCATATGCCTTAAATATCATGTCTAGTCACAAAATAATGTGGGCTTTATCTGGTATATATGTTTGGGAAAGTTTGTGTTCTCTCATTTCCCATTCAACTTTTACAATGTTTCTATATTGTTGCAGGAAACATTTTGAAGTGTGTTCTGCTGGGTTGAGCTGCATGTCCAAAGTCTCAGCTCAATTGCAGGACCTAGAGTCCTTATTCGTTCTTCCAGGGACACAGGCTGAGCAAATTGCACAGCAAATCACATTAGTCAGGAGTCTGGAATATATTAGAGGAGAAATTGATAAAACCACAACTGACTTCTCTGACTGGAAAACACATCTTCTTACTTCCTCCAAACAAGGTGAAAAGGACAATTTTTCTACTTGATTTTTGATTTTTTGGGGAAAGAATGGGAAGCCTAAAGCAGTAGATGCATTAACTTAGTTTATTCAACTCCAGATTAATGTTAATTCAAATCTAGATTACATCAGAAGAAATACTGTAGCTTGGAAGGAAAAGAGTTTAATATATACAAGACAAAATTTGTAAAGGCTTTGTTACCTCGCTTCTCAGCTTTCCTGCCTGTCTGCTAGATATTGCCTGTTAATTGTCTTAGAGAATATAAATCATAGTAGTGTAAAATAACAAGACTGCAGGAGTTGATTAGGAATATTGCCTTTTTTCAGACTGAAAGGCTTAGTTCAGAAATGTAGGCCAAGATTGGTGTTGTTTACCAAGCATCTTATATTTCTGCACACACTTTCATGACATTCCTGCCCCTCCAATAGAGTTTTTGTACAAACACTTCATTATCTTTTATTTCACAAGGCAACCACATATTGGATGAAGGATTTGTGGAGGAATTCTCAGCACAAATGGAGGTTGCTATCCAGGCTATCCTCTTTGCCACTCAGAGTTTAGCAGAGAGAAACAATCAAAAGATAAAAAATGACAAAGAACAAGCAACCCCCCAAGAGGACAGTGGTAAGTTTCATGTGAGGGAAAGATTAATTTCATGTGAGGTAAAAATTATGTAAAAAAAAAAAAATTATTTGATGAAAAAATCTCAAACCACATTGATTCTTGTTAGTTTGATACCCACTGATTTATCTCACTGGCTCCATGACTTTCTACAGATTTGATTTTGGTATATGTATGGCTTTCTGACACTTTTTCTTTTGTGTCACCAAAGAAACAACAGACTCAATGGAGAGAGTACAATCTGGACATCTAACAAAGCTCCTAGAAGATGACTTATGGGCTGATGTGAGTTCTCTCCATGTGCAAAAAATAATCTCAGTTATTTCTGAGCTCTTGGAGAGGCTGAAATCTTATGGTGAGGACTGTACAACAGAGAAACATAACGTAAGTTAACTCTTTAAGTACATACCTTATGTATTTACAGACTGTTCTAGCAGCACAAAGCTTCTGACTCCATCTGATCTCCAGTCTGACTACCTTTAACAGTCTTCAAGATGGCATAGTGGAGAAATTGTCCTGATTTTGTTCATGATAAATTATTGACTGATTTTGATATGTAGATACTTTGAGCTATTTGGAAGTAGATGCCTGAAAAAGGAAAAAGCAATTTTGAATACCAGAAAGCTAGACCATCTTCAGTTAGGTTTTATTATGTAATATTTAATTTCCATTGTGGAAATAGGGGTAATTGATGTGACAATGGAATAAGTTACTCAACTTCTTATTGCCCCAGGGAACTCTGTTAAGACTAGAACTTGCAGAATAGGGGCCTATCAAAATTGGTAGGAGGTTTTCCTTGTTGGGAGTTTCATATATTGTTACAGATCTAGACAAAAAAAAAATCCCCATCAAATATTAACATTCAACAGTATATATGAAGTTATTTTTACTAATAATAATTATTCCTATGCTAAACTAATAGTTTATAATATTAAGATATTTTAACTAATAAATTGAAATTTTCAGTCATTCCATAATAACCTAAACTATGAGAAGTTGAAATATCCCAGTAGCAATCTTATAGTTGTTTTGTAAAATTTTATGTTTTATTGTACCACTGGAGAGGCAGTATTTAATATTTTACAGAGGGCTGACTTTAGCATTAAGGCTATATGTATTCAAATCCTGTCTTTCACACATACTGACAGTTCCCCAGGTTCTTGTCCAGGATTATAATTTGAATTGTGAACCATTACTGTTGCTTTGGCAAAACAAGGCACTTGTCACTGAAGAGTTTTGTTTTGTTTGTTTGAACGTATAGTTCTTCAATCAAGCCTGTTCCTTGTTGGTGCGCCTCATGCCCATGCTTTCCAGGTATTCAGATCTTGTCCTGTTTCACCTGACGATGTCCTTGGCAACTCACCGAAGCACTGGGAAATTGCTCTCTGTGCTCACTCATGTCTTCTCTGAACTTGGTCAGAAGGTAAGCCGCATTTGGAGACCACTTAGGTCAGAAGAGACCCAAATGTTCAAAAACCTTAGAATTAGTTTTTGTTTGATAGACTTTAACAAAATAACAGGAAGAATTATATTATATTACTTAGGAGACTATTGCCCTGGCAAGTGATTTTTTTTTCCAAAGAATCGTTTCTCTTTTAATTATATTTTGTTAAACCCATTAGAATTCATACATAGGCATTCATAGAACCTGGAGACCCCATTGCAATGAATGCTTTTTTCTTATTTGTTGTTTTGAAACTTAAGTGTAGGGGCAGCTAGGTGGCGCAGTGGATAGAGCACCAGCCCTGAATTCAGGAGGATCGGAATTCAAATCTGGTCTCAGACACTTAACACTTCCTAGCTGTGTGACCCTGGGCAAGTCACTTAACCCCAGCCTCAAAAAAAAAAAAAAAGAAAAGAAAGAAAAGAAACTTAAGTGTATCTTATGGTGCAAATCGCAAGCCATCCACACTTTCTAATCCTATGATTGTCCTTTGTCCTTCCATAAATCTTTCACAAGTGTCTATCCACATAGGTATTTTAGGATTATATGGATACTTATAGAACTCTTAGACTGTCCATCTGTTTCTTGAATCTTCCTACTGACCTACCTCCTGTCTTCTTGTCTAATAGATATTCTTTATTCTGCTTTTTGTAGACAGTTCTTATTTTGGTAATATTTTTTAGATTATTAACACCCACTACTAATTCCTCTTTAGGTGGCCTATAAATTTAATTCTTTGGAAATTGTGGCATTCATGTTTCACAGTCATATAGTATCAAGAGAAAAGTACTGATTTTACAAAGATAGGCTTTTGTTTCACTGAGAAGAATAGTTGCTGAAAAACTCTGTACAGTTTTCAAAATGTGATCCAACTGGTACTCCTTTCTTTATTTAATTCCAGATTTGTCTATTTGCAACATCTTCATTATTCATTTGCTTTTTTTTCCTGTCTCTTCAAAATCTTTGAGAATAATTTGCCATCTGGCAGGGGGGAAGGAGGGGAAAAATGAGAACAAAAGGTTTGGCAATTGTCCGTGTTGTAAAATTACCCATGCATATATCTGGTAAATAAAAACTATTAAAATTTTTTTAAAAAGAGAGACATTAAACTAAGAGATGAGGATAGCTAGGTTGCATTGTGGATAGAGCACCAGCCCTGAAGTCAAGAGAACCTGAGTTCAAATTTGGTCTCAGACATTTAGCTGTGGGACCCTGAGCAAGTCATTTAATCCTAAGTGCCTCAGCAAAAAAAGAAAAAAAAAAAAAAACAAACTTCATTCACATCATGAGATTTTTTTTCACAACTATAACTATATGCCAATATGAATTGCTTAATCAGGGTAGATCTGTGCTTTGTTTAGGAGAGCAATATTTTTTGATTCAGATAGGAATAGTTAAGAAGTGTTTGGTCTATGACTATATCAGATATTCCTCCATCATCAACTGGGTAAATAATTTTATATTGTACCTAGAAGGATGCATCGATAATATAGGTACCTCTTGTTCATCAATCCATCAATCAACAAGTATTTATTAAGTGTCTGTTATATGCTTGGAACTATGCTAGATATTGGAAATAAAAATGTAAAAATTAAATATTTCATACTCACAAGGAACCGGAAACAACAAGGACCTACATAAGTAAAGGGAGAATAAATACAAAGTAGATATAAGGTAATTTGAAAGGGAAGGTGTTAATAGCTGAAGAAATCAGGAAAGGTTATCAAAAAATGTAAGAAAAGGATTCTCTGAGACAGAGATGAGAAAGAACAGCCAGTGCAAAGCTATGGAGCTAAGAAATGAGAGATGGATTGTTACTTGTGAAATATGGAGAGATCAGCTTGTGTGGGAGGATAGTGTATGGCTAGATTGTGTATATAGGGTACACAGAGCTGATATAGGGTAACATTTTTGCTACCACAGAAACTATTATGTGAGTATTTGGGGACATACAGGACCTGCCTTTCTGTCCTTCTTCCTTTAGGATATATACTTAGATATGGGCTCAATAGGTCAGTGGGTATAAAAAGTTTTATGAATTCTCAGCATAATTAATTGTTCCTATTGTAAGGCTTCTAATCACAATTTCACAAAGATTCTGTTAGTATTTATTTTTTCACAATTTTTGATTATTGATTAATTTTTGCCAGTTTGAATGATGTGAAATGAAACTAAGTTATGAATCAGCATAGTAGTGTTTGACAGTGTCATCCTTTGGATTCAAAAATTGTGTCGACTTAATAAAACTTAATAGGTCTCTATGAAAATTAATTTCATTAATCCATCATCAAAAAATCTTTGATGGACAACAGAATTTTATTAAGTGAAGACTTAATAGAGCTATTCCTTTTTAGTTTTTCAAATTAAATCATTTAGTAGTTTTCACAGAATTTCTGAAATAGCTATAAAATGATTAAATAGGAGGCAAGCAGTGACAGTGAGAAAATAAAATAAGTAAATGGCCTTTCTTCTGGTTCTTTAATTAAGTTAATTAACTACTTATTTAATATTTCTGTTTTTTGAAAGGGATTTTGTCTCCCTAAAGAATTGATGGAAGAATGTGCAGGAGAAGGAGCATCAGAATTCCATGACTATGAAGGAGGTGGAATCGGAGAGGGTGAAGGCTTGAAGGATGTGAGTGACCAAATAGAAAATGAAGAGCAGGTATGTGATGAGTCTACTTTTTCTCTGTGTGTTTCTTTCTTAATAGGTAGTATTAGAAAAACAAATTATTTTTTACTTGTCACAGGGAATCTTATTACTTTGCCATAGAATTATTGCCTATCCATTTGAAGAAAAACAAATGAGCTTTTTGGTATTGGAGCTTATCTTTATTGGGAAATCTCTGTGGTTTGGGAGGTCCTTTACGGAGTATTTTTTCCTTGTGTGCTTTTGTTTTTGTTTTTTTTTTAATTATGGAAAGACTCAACCAATCTCAAGGAAGTTATATTAAAACTTTTTATTAAAATTTACTTCCAACAGGAAACAAATGCTCTGTTGGCATGTAGCCTTTTGTTATTAAAAGCTCTTTGCTAAAGAATCTTTTTTTTTTTTTTTTTTTTAATTTTCTTTATTGGAATCAAAACTTCAGGATGAAAAATCCAGTTTTCATATGTTTTAGAGTAAACTCTTTGTCTTCACTTCAGTTAATATCTGAATTGGTAGATATTTAGTATATGTGTGTTAATTAAAGTGACATAGAGATATGCAAAGATCCTGAAATTACTTTTTTGTATAATCTGCAACTAAATTGTAAGAGAGTGTGGTAAAATGGATTATGTGCCAGGCTTGAAATTAGGAAGACCTGGGTTTGAATCTTATTATTTAATTAGGGACATGCTACTTTTAGTCTCTGAATACCCCAACTTTCTAAGATTGTAAGCTACATATGAGTTGCTGCTATGTAGTGATGGAATTTCCATACTAGGTGTTTACCAAAGTGCTGAAATCACAAGTCTGTTCCCACTATCTCTGCCTCGCCCCCCAAAAGAAAAGAAAAAAATATTTTTATTCAGCATTTAGCAAATGGTGATTTATAGGCCAAGATGTGGCCTTTTCCTGTTTCTGAGTTAAGAATGAATTTTTCATTTTTAAATAAAGTTTTGTTATTGAAACCACCTTCTCCCCCCCCCCTCACCCCCCCCCCCAAAAAAAAAAAAAGTAGCAGCCTGATTTGTCCTTCAGGAGGTAATTTGCAAACTGTTGCTTTATTCTTATTTATAGTTGTCCAATTTTTTCCCCATTTTATGATTAAATTTAGATTTAAATTCCAAGTAATGGTGAAACAAAATTAAATAATGTTAAGTTGTTCATTAATGTCTTTGACAATGTTATTTGATATAGGTAGAAGATAGTCATCAAAAGGGTCAAGAAAAAGAAAAAGAAGACCCGAACTCAAAGCCTGATATTAAAGGAGAAGATAATGCCATTGAAATGTCAGAGGACTTTGATGGGAAAATGCATGATGGGGAACTGGAAAAGCAAGGTTTGGCATTTTTGACTAATATGGACCCTGTATCACCTTATTCTTAAAGTCCAAGAAACTTGATGTTTTCATTAACTTGTTAGAACAAGTTGGTTCATTACAGTGTTTTGTGAACAATGTGTTATTCAAACAATTGTTTGAATTGTAGTTGGTTCAAGAACATTTGATATAAATATGTGTACCTTCCTCTTGACAAAGGCAGAAATTTCTAGTTATTTCAAAGATGCCACTTTTCCCCAGTTACCTCATACATTTGCTTACAAGATGACTTATTTAATTTTGAAAAGTTGTGCTTGCCCAAAGCCAATATATTGGTCAACATGGAGATTACCCATGGCAAAGCAAGAAAGAAAATGGTAGCTTGGGGCAGGGGGTGGAAAGGGATCTAGATCTTGCAGAAATGAATATTGCTATTTAGATTATAGCTAAAAGGAGACTTAGGTTGTCTTCTAAAATGCTTCATCTTACAATTAAGGAAATTGAGGACCAGAATAATGAAAAACCTTGCTCAAAGTTACCCAACTAATAACAAACCTGAAAATCTAATTCTTCTGCTGCATTTCACTGAGCTTTCTACCATACCAGTGGATTAATTTAAGGCTTTGTGTAAATGGAGGCTGTTGTTTGATATCATATATAAACCTTTGTTCTTTTACCATGAAGAGGTTTTAGCTTTTATGTATCTCTTTTTTGAAGAGGTTTTAGCTTTTATATCTCTTTATCTTATCTGCATTTCTCTCTGTCTTGGGATATGTCTTATTAAACTGAAAGCCTCTCCCCTTTTAGAAAATGATGATGAGAAATCTGATAATGAAAATGAAGAACTAGATAAACAGATGGGAGATCTCAATGGAGAGGAAGCTGAAAAACTAGATGAAAGACTCTGGGGTGATGATGATGATGATGATGATGATGATGATGAAGATGAAGATGATAGTAAGGTAGAAGAAACTGGACCAGGAATGGATGAGGTAATTTTGTTTAAAGGGGAAAAAAAATAGTAAAGTCAGAGTCATAGCTTAATAAATTATATTGGTCATATGAGAGATTATGTTTTGGTATTTCTTTTTCCCTATAAATCTCACCCTCCTCTTCTATTTTTCTTCCTCTTCTTTCCCTTTCTTGCTGCCTGCTTCCAAGATTTATTAGGTTTTTTATTGGTTACATTCATTGTTAGTGAGATTGCTCTGGGGTTAAAATTGTAGATGATGAATTAAGATTAGAAGAAAGGGACAAAAATAAATCTTCTTTTGGCAAAAATGGTTTAAAGATGTACTTTTTAATAGCCACAGAATTCCTTCAATTGTTTTAGTTATTCCAGAAGCATAAAATGATGGAGATAGAAGAGGCCAGAGTCATTTGGTTCTTGGAATGATATAAAGTAATAGCTTCAGATTTATTGCCTGAGCATGGCTCTTTGAATATTTTTCATACAAATACCTCTCTGTATTGCAGTTTGGATCTACTTTGATTCTTATTTCTCCAGGTATGATCCCCTGTGACTAAATTGGTCACTAAATGTGAGCAAATTTATAGGATTTGGATTTAAGGGTTTTTGTGCCTGCCATTATACACTTACCTTCATCACATACTTTCCCCACTTCTGTCTGTTAAGGAGGACTCTGAACTTGTTGCAAAGGATGACAGTGTGGATGCAGGCAATCCGAGCAAAGATCAAAAGCAGCCAAGCAAACAGGAAGAAGAGGGAGAAGAAGAGGCAGATGATGATGGACAAAGCAAAGAGAAAATTCATGAACAAATTGATGAGGTAAGAAGAATTTCAAAATAAGTTCTAGGTAAAATGATAATTGCAGACATGAAATGAAAACTTCTTCCTGACTCTTAAAGCTTTTTGATGTAGGAAAACTGTTCTATGTTCAAATTGTATCATGAGTTTGTAGACATCATAATAAACAAAGCCTGGCTTTTAACAGACAGCATCACTGGAATGGAACTGGTGCTGGGGGAGGAAGGATGGGATGGCTCTCCCATCTCTTTTATGTTTGATTTTTTGATAAATCTGTGTTCAGTTCAGTTAATGTTTATTAAGTGCCTAAATGCATGGCGAGATAAAGGAAGCAGCCCCATCTTCCTAGGAGTTTGTATTCTAATGCATTAAAATACATAGATATTTCTTACTACATTGTTCTCTTTCTTTCACAGAGGGAATATGATGAAAATGAAGTGGATCCTTATCATGGCAACCAAGAAAAGCAACCTGAACCAGAACCTCTGGACCTTCCTGATGACTTGAATCTTGATGGTGGAGAAAAGAGTGATGAGGAGGATAAAGCTGAAGAAGGAGGTACCAGTAGAAGAAACTGCTTCAGCAGTTGGAATTTGCTAAAAATGGTTGAAAAATATATTTTGACTTTCTCAAAAAAAAAAAAAAAAAATCCTTATAAATTGAAAAAAGAAAACTTCATAAAATATAAAAGCTAAAATCGAGATCAGGCCAGAAGTCATGTGATGGGATCAGTTTGAAATGACCACCTCTGCTTGTTTTTGTTTTTTTATTCCCCACTTATAGTACAGAGTACTTTATTCCTAGGGGTAAAGTAGTCTGTGTAGCAGTAAAGTATAAAAAGAGAATATAGAATAGTCTATATGTAAGTAAAGCCTATTAACTGGCTGATGTCTCTTTAATCTTGGTATTATTTTATATTCTTGATGTTTCTTTTAATCCCCTCATATTGTTTTTTCTTATCTTTTCTCTTACCATGGTTGTGTTCTTTTTTTTTTTTTTTTTTTTTTTTCTTTCTTTTTCATGCACATGCACCCACAATATTATCCTCTAGAGTGATTCAACATTTGTGCTCTCTCTATACGGCAGCCATTTATGCTATAGATAAATAGTTATGTAGATACATAATTATATACTGCCATTGTGGGAAGGGATTTTTATAGATCTTGAAATTCCTCATTTTAAAGATAAAAAAAAAATTGAATCCGAGATATATGAAATTCATATGGGGCAAAGAGCAAAGGACTTGAACCTTTTAAATTTCTGTGTTTTTTTCCACTTTTCCATACATCCTTGGCTTTCTTCTGAGGCTTTTTTAGTAGTAGGCATGATCCTACTCATCTATAAAGTAGCATGAAGATTTTTAGTCAGACTATTTGATATATAAAATTCCAAATAAGTTCTATAAGTTCTGTAAACAATGAAGAATCTTCAGTTCTCACATTCCCAAAAAGCTGGTTTCATTTATTCTTTAATCCAGAGCAATCTTTTCATTGTGGATTTCTGAAACTCACTCTTTTTTTCTCCAGAAGTGAATCCTCTTGAAATAGATGAGAAGCCAGTGGATCCAGAAGAAGCTGGCCTTGGAGCTGAGGAAAAAGATGAAGATGCTATTCCTGAGGAGGCTAAAGATCAAGATGTGCCTGAAGAAGGAGTATCTGAAGATAGCAAAAAGGAGGAGGAAAAAGAGGCAGAGTCAGGAACAGATGATCAAGAGAAAGATCACGTTGAAAACTCAGAGGAGAATGCAGCCGAGGAAGAGCCACAGTACCCAGAGGATGAGAACAAAGAGGCCAGTGAGGAAGCCAGTGAGAAGGGTGAAGTCCCTACTCACCCAGGCCTCCAGCCTCAGGTGTGTGTGATTATGGTTATCCTTCAAACAAAGAAGGAAAGAACTGAGAAGAAAGAAGGAAGGAGAAAGGAAAAAAATGTTTTTGTTATGTGGGGAGATGGGGCGAGAAAAACATTCTTATTCATACACTTGTGATGTATTTAATAGTTTAGTTTCTGCTCATCCGACAGCATGGAGCAGTAAAAAGAACTGAATTGAGAGGCAAAGGATCTGGGTTTAAATCATAACCCAGTTCAGTATGAAGTTGAACAAATCATTTGATCTCTTTAGGACTCTTCATTTGTAAGACAATAGGGTAGAAATACAAATGGAAAATGGTGGGGTTAGACTAAAAGATCTCCTGATATGACTTTCAATCTGCTTAAGTGCCCTCTGGCCAAGGACTTGAGAAAAGCACTCTAATAGTAAGTAGGCTACTGCCTACTTGCTAGTTTTGATGGTTTCCTTTGTATTGCCTCCTCTTATGATGCTAATTATTATATTCACATTGATCCTAGGAAGAGGAAGAAAAGGAACTTCCAGAAGTGGATGAAGAGGTAACTGAAGCCATGGATAGGAAGGAACATGAGTCCTGTGGGCAGATAGGAGAGGAGAACCTCCAGAGTGAGATTGCTATTGAGCTTGCCGGAGCTGCATCTGAGAAGGACCAAGCTAAAGAGGTAATTAGGGATTTTAGTTTACAGTTCAAGGCTTATTCTTATATGATGATTAAACCCCCTTTTTTTCCCCTTACCCATATTGAAAGAAGTCTTGGTAATTATAGGGATATATTATTTTATTTGCTTTTCTGAACACTCCACAGTTCACCTTTGATTATGCTTCATGTATACAGAAATCTATAGAAGAGCATGTATTTAAGAGATTTGTAAATAGCAAGTGTTACTGGTATGATGGGTTCAAAGAAGTAAGCGTAATTATTTTTAAAAAATAACCCCCTAGAAGGGATTAGAATGGGCATTCCTACACTGATATATTTGTAACAGTGTTAGCTTGTTTTTGGTTAGCCATTAATCTTACAAATACTTTTAACTTGTATTTGTATATCCTAAATCATGAAAGGAATGTTCTTATACATTGATCTAGGTAGTGAGAATGTAAGGTCAACAAATGTTAAATTAGTTGTTATCTACTAGAATAAATTGTTGATGAATTTCTTCTTGCTTTATTCTTCTTTGGCCTTGGATTTTCAGGAACATGGAAGTGGTACTGCAGATGCAAGGCAAGCAGAGGGCCATGAGTCCAAGCTGATGTCCCGATTGGCTTCTCAAAAGCAAAGCAAGAAAAAAACACAGGTCTTTTTCTGTTTTTCTTCTCAACTGATATGTAGGTTATAGAAAAGAGCATTTATAAACAAGATCTTTTTTTTTTTTTTTTTTTTTTTTTTTTTGTTGTTGTTGTTGTTGTTGTTGTCTCTCGTGCTCTGTCCTCTTTCTAATCTTGTGTCCCAGAAGCACTACGTTAAAATTGCTTTTCCTGATAGGGCCACTTTGCTGGAACTTTCTCCCTTTGAGCATTATGGTTCAGGAAGGAACTATGCTACATTTTCTTTGTTCCATATAAGTATCTATCAGAGTTTTATACTTTGGCACATAGTGCTATACTTACAGACTTCTGATTTTGTTGGCATAACTACTTCCATTGTCACAAATCACACAGCATGCTCATAATTTTCATTTATGGTCTCTGATAGCAGCTAGTTTGGTACTGGGTGTTTCTGAATTCAGCTAGGCTTATCCTCTGATAACGGTCAATTCCTAGATTCTGACATGTAGGTATCTAAGTGGTTATTGAATGAATGATTCATTCCATAAAATTTCTATTTGTTAGGTTGCCTAATTGACAATTAGAAGAATAAATCTTTTTTCCAAGGTGCTTATCAAAACCAGTCACCCATGTTTTAATACATCTACAAAGTTTTTTTCCCCCAGAATCTATTTTATTTTTTATTTATGGAAGAAAATAAAGCATTTTCATAATGAAATAGAAAAGATGATTTTATATGACACTGCAGATCTTGCTATTTCTTTCACATATACAACAAAATGGTCATGTAAATTTCTTTTTCCCTCTTTTTTTCCCATCCAACTCCTTCCTCTCTTCCACTCTAGAGATGGCTACTATTAGTTAAAAATATGTGTTTGCATATTGTGTATGTAAAATTATTCAATACATACTTTTATTTATCAATTCTCTTTCTCTGGATACAGATAGGGTCTTTCTTAATATTCCTTTATAATTAATTTGGGTGTTTATAAAAGTCAAAATAACTAATTCACTCAGTCATTCTTAAAATAATATTGCTGTTACTGTATAGTGTCGTCTTGATTTTGCTCATTTCACGCAAATCTTTTCCATGTTTTTCTAAAATCATTGAGCTCATTATTTCTCATACTAGTATTTCATCACAATCATATACTACTACTTGTTCAGCCATTCCCCAGTTGATGGGTATCCCCCCAATTTTCATAAAGCTGTTATAAACATTTCAGAACATAGATTCTTTTCCTTATTCCTTGGAAATAGGCCAAGTAGTGGTATTGTTATTAGAGGATATAGGTAGTCTAATAACTCTTTGGTCATAATTCCAGATTATTCTCCAAAATGGTTAGATCAGGTTCACAATTCCAACAAAAATGAATCAGTGTCCCAATTTTTCCACATTCTCTCCAACATTTGTCACTTTCCTCCTCTATTATTTTAGCTAATCAGGTAGATATAAAATGATATCTCAAGATGGTTTTAATCAATTTTTTTTATTATTAATGATTTAGAGCATTTTTTCATATGACTGTAGATTCCTTCATGGGAAACTCCTTGTTCATGTCCCTTGACTATTTATCCACAGAGTTATAAAAGAAAGCCTGGCCAGGCTGACAATGAGCGTTCCATGGGAGACCACAATGAGCATGTGCATAAGCGTCTAAGAACAGTGGAATCCACCAGCCCAGCAGAGCAAGAATCAGCCCAGCCACAAGCGAAAGTGGAAGAAGCTGATGCATTTGAATATGTTAAGCAAGACAGTGAATCCTATGATACACAGACCTATGGTGAATATCACTGGTTACCACAGAGCAGTCATAGTCCTGGTTGATGTTCTATATCTCTTTGTGAGCTGAATCTATGCAATTTCCTTGTGGACTTAGGGTTCTGCAGAAGTACTCTTAGAGGAAATTGCAATGTAAAGTGTCTATTGCAGTAAAAGCTGAAAGATTTCTATTCCCAATGTGCTTTTTAAAATGTTTTTGTCATTCTTAAATAACCCCACCTAATATACTGTTAATGAATCTAAGGTAGTTTGTTGCTTAAAACTCACTTAAAGATGGCATCTCCAGTATGAAGAGTTATGGATTTGAAATAGATGTTTTCCTCACTTAGTGAAAAGGAGAGGCAAAATGGAGCAATGAATTAGGTCTAGCATCAGATTCAAATATGCATTCCCTTCTCCTAAAGGTCACTCCCTGACCTCTCTATGTAGCCATCCATCTACATGGGATAAAGTTAATGATAGCTACCTGAGGAGGACAGCCCAATAAAAACAGCTTATTTTTCTGTAGCACTTGAAAGGCTAACAAGACATTTTCTTCACAATAACCTTATTAAGAAAAGTAGAGAAAGTATTCATCCCATCTTACAGATAAGGGAATTGAATCTCAGAGCAATTAAGTAACTTGGCCAAAGTTGGACAGTTATATCCAAGAGTCTAGATTCAAACTTAAGTATTCAGATCCCAAATTCAGCATTCTTGGTGCTGAATCACACTTCTCTCCTATGGATTCAGTTGTATTTATTTAGTGTACATTTTCCCATAGTACTGATAAATTATTTCACATATTCACACATCTGTAGAAAATAGTGAGAGGTACTTTTATCTCTGTGCAACACAGAGGACTCTGAGGCATGCATTATGAAGTATTTTGCATAAGTCAGACAGTGACACTAATAAATCTCTGAAATTAGAAATTAGGGAAGTATTGTGTTTACTTTCTGTGATCTAGATGGATTTTTATGCTTTGACCATAGATGTGGCCAGCCAGGAGCAGCAACAGTCTGCTCATCCCCCCAGCAATGAGCAGAAAGAAAACTCAGAAGATGCTCCTATGGAACTAGAAGAACAAGAAGATGATCTCAAAACAATAAATACACAGGAATTGAAGCCAGATGAAGTTAAATCTGGTGCCTTAACAACCCAAGGTAAGCCTAATTCCTCTTCTGCTATATATCTCATGTCTTTCTCTATAACTAGTTAAAACTTGTATCCTGGTGATCACAAAAGTTGATAGCCTGTGTAATTCTTTAGTATATAACTGTTTTAGGTTTTGGTTCTATGTCAAGTGTTAAGTTTCTAATTTGAGGGGGGTAAAAAAAGCCATCTTTGTAATGAAAACCTGATTTCTAATTTTGAAGGAGAAAACTTCCTGAAGTTCTATGTTTTCTGAATAGAATGCGTTGGACATGTTTATCTTGGGCCCTTGCCCGAGTCATGAGATTTATGTAACTGAAGGAAGATACCTGAAAAAATTTGATTCATTTGAACTCAAATTATCCTTCCATCAGGAACCTAAAGCAAGTTGATAGCTAAGTGCCCCTCACTAAAGGGCCAGAATTATGTGCAGAATGCAGAGCTGTAGGCAGCCTAGCAGAGGAAGACTTAGTTCTAATTCTTGCTTCTTGAATAGTCAGAGAAATTCATCACTACTTAAGTACTTGATAATAGTAGAAGTGACATCTTGGACAGAGGAGAAGCATTGCAGCTTAGAATATTAAAGGAAATATTTACATAAAGACAAGGGGAAAGCTATCTCTTAAGAGTAGAAGAAATTAGGAATGGTATTATGTGGAAGAGAAGTTAGGAATATTTGAGTGAAGCTATATCAGTAGGAGGTAAGGCCTTCTAATGAAGAGTGCTGGAAGATTAGAATCAGTAAATGATATTTAAGAAGAAATAAAAGAATTAACCATGGTGCCAAGGGAATAAACCAAGTTTAGATAATAGCATAGGATTTAATTAATACATTTTCATGTAACAGTAGGTAATGATGAGACTGAAATGGAAATCCAGCCAAGTAACACAGAAAAAGACCAAGATGTGAGACCAGACAAATCACCACCTACTAAGATGGAAAATGAAAAGCAAGAGAGAAGCAGAGAGTCAACCATCCATACAGCATCTCAGTACCTCACGGACTTGACTTTCCAGGTATCAGAAGTTTGGTTAATTTGATTTGATAAATTTCCAATTTCAAAAATTGCCAAAATGCTTTTAAAAATGATTTCCAAATTCAATCCAATGAACACCAAGTGCTTGCTATGTGTAAGACACTGGGAACACAAAAGAAAATATATCTTTAAGGAGCTTGTTATCTACTATATACAAAGATAAGTAGTAAAACTAAGTTAGTGAGGAAGAAAGCATTAACCACTGTGGGAAAGGGGAAATTCTTCTTTTGGGAAGTAGCCTCTGATTTAAGGGATTTTAAGGGGTCCAAAGTTAGGAGGGAGTGCATTCCAGGCAAGAGGGGACAGACTTTGCAAAGGTGTGGAGGTGGAAGTTGGAATGTAAACTTCACAGAATAGCATGTAGTCCAGTTTGGCTACAACATCCAGTGCATTATGAAGTAAGGTGGGAGTGATAGATAAGAAAGGATTTGTGATTTAT
The DNA here is from genome assembly GCF_048593235.1 of Sminthopsis crassicaudata. Classification (NCBI taxonomy): domain Eukaryota; kingdom Metazoa; phylum Chordata; class Mammalia; order Dasyuromorphia; family Dasyuridae; genus Sminthopsis; species Sminthopsis crassicaudata. The sequence goes on from NC_133620.1 coordinate 221,306,377, forward strand.
CCTAGCCAATTGAAAGACATTTAAGATTTTTAAGAAGGGAAGTAGCTTGGTTAGACCTCTATTTTACAAACAGCAACTTGAAAGCTGTGTGAAAAGGTAAAAAGAAGGGAGAGACTATAATTAGGAACACCAGATGAAGAGTGGAGGCAAGAGGTGACAAAATTTTGACTTAAGGAAAGGAGTGGCATACAAGGGTGGAGAAGCATGGAGGATTGTGAGGAGTAGGAGCAGCTTGCGTAGATGGCAGGGTGAAGGGTGGGAGAGAAGAGAAGAAGCACGTAAATCCTTTTCTGCACAGGGTGAGTTTTAAAAGACATTGAAATATCCAAGTCTGCTCACTAGACAGTTGGAGATGTAGAGAGATTCAGAATGGATATATTCAGAATGATATGCATGGAAATAAGAGAGGTTATGCTGCCTCAAGATCATCGAGAGAGATTGAAGATAAAAATCTTTGGGAAAGATTTTTGTAAAATTATCTATTCTTAATAGTTGTGTGATACATGATAGTCCAGCAAAGAAGACTGAGAAAGAGCAGTTATGTCAGTTGAGAAACCTGGTAAAGCAGTGTTATAAAAGCTGGGAAAGAAAGAGAGTGAATGTTGCGTAGATGGTGGTGGACACTGTAAAAAGTTGCAGAATATCTAGTGAGAGTGAGGATTGAGAAAAGATCTTTGAACAATAAAGTTAAGAGATTTGGAAAAAATAGAGCACTTTCATTTGAGCAGCAGGACTGAGAGCAGTAGAGAAAAATCCAGGAGAGAGATGAGAAGAGATGGAAGAAGAGAGGGAATGGATTTTTGAGAGGCACAATGAGTAAGGCTGACTTTCACATGAAGAGGGCTGCTTTTCCCTCAGAGACTGCAGCAAGAGATATAGTATATTTGGGAGAAGGGGAAATCCACAGCAAGTAATCTTTTCTGAGTGTATTAGGAAGTAAAGACCTCTTTTGAGGAGGAAAAAAGAGATACTATAGGGTAGGGTTTCTTAAACTTTTTCCTCACATCCACATGTGCTAGGGAATCCAGTGGGGAAGAATAAAAGGACTGCTGTACAGCAGGGATGGCTTAGTAAAGAAAAATTCACAGAGAACTCAGTGGCCTCGAGACTTCAACTATCTAAGAAGATAGATGGTTAGGAGAAAGCAGAGTTACGATTTGGCAGGGTATCAGGAGTAATAGAATAAAGGAGCAAAGGATTCAAGGCTTGAATGCTTTGGTAGAACTGACTAACTCATAGGATTGAGATGAAGGAAAAAAAGAAAAAAACAGCCAAAGTGAGAGAAAAGAGGGAGGAATAAAGAAACTAGACTGGAAATTGAAGATGAAGAATAGATTTTAGAGGACTGGAGGAAAAAAAAGTACAGTGAGAGAGGAAGAAAAAAATACCCATGAGAAAATTATAATTTCAGGAATTTAAAGTCACGGTGGATATAGTTCTATATAATGGGGAAATCCAAGAAATAGAACATAGAATAATTGAGAAAGCCAAAGTGAGGGGCTTTAATGTGTATATTGAATATCCTGAGCATTAGGGAGGGGATTGGGGTTGAGAGAGAGAGTAAAACTGAACAGGAATTAAATTCCATGAGATATATTTCTACCATGTTTAACATATATTGGACTACTTGCCATCTAGGGGAGGTGGGGGAAAGAGGGGAAATTGGACCAGAAGGTTTTGTAAGGGTTAATATCAAAGAATTATCCATGAATATGTTTTGAAAAATAAAAAGCTTTAATAAAAATAAAATAAAATAAAAATTCCATGAAAAAGCATGGCAAGCATCAATAAAGTAGGTTTCAGAAAAATTGTGATTAAAATAGTGGGGAGTGTGCCCTTCCCTAGGATATTACAGGATATGGGAAACAAGGAAGTATTCAGCACTGTCTTTAGAATTTTCTAAAATCCATTTCGGGGATAATCCTCTTCTTTTTTAAAAATAAATTGAAAGGTGATGCCCTCTTCACATCATTTCATGCATCAATCTACAATAACGATAAGTCACAGCAAAACAGGGCTATTTACATTCTTCATAGAACAGAAGAGGGAGGCAGTCCTTACTTAGCTATGTTTGGTGGCCATGATGGCTTTAAACTCCATTTTACTGCCCTTAGTCCCATTGTAGTCATTATCTTATTGCTGATGGATGTGTATACTTACATTTTTGATTTATGGCCAACCTGAAGAAAATTACAGCTACTTTTTTTGTTTATCTTTTTTTTACTTATAAATTTATATGCCTTTGCTAAACTCTGGCACTATCTATACATTGAGACATGAAGCAAAAAAAAAAAAAAAAAAAAAAGGTGAAGGGAGACAGTGTGTCATGCTAAAATCTTGGATTTGGAAGGCATTTCAGCAATTATCTCAGTCTCACAGTGTTTTCTAAATATGAAGTTAAATTAAGTCTTTGGTATACAAGGTGTGACTTAGCTTTCACTGGGAAAGATTGAGGCAGAGGTATCCTATGACAGAAATATGGGACTTACCTGTCCTGTTTGAACTAATTTCTCTTGCTTTCTTAGCACATTCTTAGAGATGTTGGACAACTACGGGAAGAGCTGGAAAGACAACTAGAAGCATGGCAAAATCAAGAACCAGGACACCCAGATGAAGTAAGTGACCTTTGTTAGATGGATTTTAAACAAACACCAGGATGTTGACATGAACAGTCATCAATTTAGCTAAAAAGTGTTCCAGTGCAAGGTGGAAAAACAAAATCCAGGGATCCTCACACTTCACTGGCCAAAGTAGGCAGATTCCTTAGAGATATGGAGGGGATCCTCTGGGCCAGGGCAGTCAGTTAAGGACTAAGATTTCCCATCTCATTGGAAAGCTATAGTCTGGCTTTCACTGCCCTTGAGGCAACATTATGTGTCAGAAGTCACACAGTTTACATTGGCAGAACCTGGATTAGAAACCAGTTTTTCTGACTCTAAATTCAGAGATCTCTCCACTGTGCTGTATCCATGGGTTCTTTTAAGAAATCTCAACCATAAATCAATTCTAAAGACCTAGAAAACTTCATACCTCTTGTTAATAATAGAGAACAGCAATGGCATGGATAATTGAAACCTTAAAAGCTTTATCTTATCCAATGGTTTTTGCCTTTTTATCTGAATTTAAAAAAAAAAAAAAAACCAGCAAAATTGATTTGTTCAAATTGCTTTGATTTCTCTTCCTTGGTCTTTGATGGAAACACCCAGGAAGCATGTACTGATCAAAGGCAGTGGTACATTAATTGGGGGAAAAAAGGGAAGGAAGAGAGAGGAGGAAGTAAAAGCAGTCCACTTACTTGTGACAGTCTTGATTAATCAGGGGAGGGTTTTAATTTTTGGTGACTTTGTTGAGAGAAATATTTTTCATTATAATCACACATATGCATGTGCCAATATACTGGGCCTATTATATTAGTAGAAAAAACATGTTGGTTGGATAAGCAGAAAACTAATTTATATGGTTAGTTCTTGTGGAGCTATTTTTATTTGCTTGGCAACTTCACTTTTGGAAATGTATCCGTGATGAAGTGGTTGGCTTTTCTGTTATCAGCACCCATCTACTAAAAAAAGGAATCTTTCATTTAGAGCAGATGTGGCTGCATTTGGACATGTGGATAATCTAGTCCATCCTTGTATAGAGTTTTTTCTTCCATCAGTTAAAATTGAGTGGTCACATATTTTTCATGAAATAGAATGTTTGGGATGAGTCAAAAAAGGCAAATGTTTGAGAAAAAGTACCTTCACAATTTACTCTCAAGTAATGAGGGTATCTACATTTTTTGTCCTAGGAGAAAGCAGCAGCTGAGATGTGGCAACAATACCTTGTCCTGACTGCCCCTCTCTCACAGCAACTCTGTGAACAACTTAGACTTATCTTGGAGCCCACCCAGGCAGCTAAGCTAAAGTAAGTGATATTTTCAGGTCATTGATACTTAGAGTATAAAGGAAACTTGGTGATTTTGGCAATTATAAAAATCTGTCTATATGAATACTGAGAAATACAACCTAGTTATGGAGAAAGAATATACCATAATATTGCTGGTGTTCTGAATTTATTTTTATGTGATTTGGAGTAAAGTTTATCATTTGGGTTCCAAGTTATTTGTGTTAGGAATTTTTAATATTCATGAAGTTCATCCATTAATCTCTCTCTTTTTTTTTAACATATATGCATGGGTAATTTTTCAGCATTGACAATTGCAAAACCCCCTTTTTTAACTTTTCCTCTCCTTCCCTTCACCCCCTATCCTAGATGCCAGGCAAACCCATACATGTTAAATATGTTAAAGTATATGGTAAATACATTATATGTATATATATCCATAGTTATTTTGCTGCACAAGAAAAGTCAGAATTAGCTATAAGGTAAAAAATAACCTGAGAAGGAAATCAAAATTGCAAGCAGACAAAAACAGAGGGAATAGAAATGCTGTGTTATGGTTCATATTCATTTCCCATAGATCTTTCACTGGGTGTAGCTGGTTCTCTTCATTGTTGAACAAATGGAACTGATTTGGTTCATCTCATTGCATTAACCTCTTTTCAAAAACAATAACTGATGTTTTCCATGCATCTATTCACATAAGGTAGTTATTAATAATAATTTTGTTTCCATAGTCAGAGCCATGAAGGTCTGGATCCATGAATTGAGGGTCTTTAAATGCTTTTTTCTTTTATGATTTTGGTTCTACTTCACAGCTCTACTCACTTGTTCCCCTAAATTAAACAGAATCAAACAATTTTTGATATATTTTTAAAACTACTATTTTTTATAGAAATGTTATTTTTAAAAACTCATTTTATGTTTACCTAGCTATTGGTTTATCCATTCAAATTTTTATGTGTTGGCCAGCATCATCTGAACTCTTCAACCTCAATTGATGGTGCCTTTGATTGCTTCAGTTGTTTTGATGGATTTGATTTGAAAGGTTACATTAAGGTGATTTTGTTATTTTTAAAAAGTACCAGTCCAGTAATGGACTGATATAAGCTCTGCATTACAGATGTAATGGCATGTATAGCAAAATATATAGCAAATGTATAGCAAACAATACATATTTATATCTTTTCCCCCATAAATTCACAGAGGAGACTATCGTTCAGGGAAACGACTGAACATGCGGAAAGTCATTCCATATATTGCTAGTCAGTTTCGGAAGGACAAAATTTGGCTTCGAAGGACCAAGCCCAGCAAACGCCAATATCAGATTTGCTTGGCCATTGATGATTCCTCTAGTATGGAAGACAACCACACCAAACAGGTAAAGAGAAAAGACAATAAGAGATTTGCATGATGGGTGATAATGCAGTCACCAGATTTTTTTTTTTTTTTAACATCTTTACAAGTGGATGTGAATTGCTTATAGTATTGATCAGTTCATCTTTATTTATTTATTTATTTATTTTTTTTAGATTAAAGCTTTTTATTTTTCAAAACATATACATGGTTAATTCTTCAACATTAACCCTTGAAAAACCTTGTGTTCCAATTTCCCTACTCTCTCCCCTAAATGGCAGATAGTTCTATTTATGTTAAACATGGTAGAAATGTATGTTAAATCCAATATATGCATACATATTTATACAGTTATCTTGCTGCATAAGAAAAATACTGATCATTTTATCAAAGGACAATATTTTGAGCCTCAAACATTCACTAGATTAGGTAACCCCGAGCAAGTCATTTATTCTCTATTTGCCTCATTTCATTCAACTGCAATTTAGGGTTATTGTGGGATCAAATGAATTGATATTTTTAAAGTACTCAACATAGTATCTAGCATGTAATATTTATTTTCTTTCTTCAACTTCTATATTTTTTTATAGCTTGCATATGAATCATTGGCAGTGATTGGAAATGCTCTGTCCCTTTTGGAAGTGGGTCAGATTGCTGTATACAGGTAGGGATGCTCTTTCATTTTAGGGAGGGAAAAACCCCAAACAAATTGAGGTTTGATTATTTAAGTCATATAATAAAAATATATTCTTGTATTTTTTTCCTCCCAGCTTTGGGGAAACTATTCAGCTGCTGCATCCATTCCATGAACAGTTTAATGATCAATCAGGAACCCGGATACTGCAGCACTGTAAATTCCAACAAAAGAAAACTAAGATTGCTCAGGTATGGGGAAAAAAGTGCAAATGTTATTTGAATCAAATGGTCTTTTGCAGTTATTTTCTTTAATTTTTAATTTGTCTCTTATTTTTATGTCGCTTTAATTTCTGAATATCTTTCCTCTATCTTAACAAAGAATAAGAAAGAAAAAAGCAGTTTAGTAAAAACAAATAGCATCAGTCAAGTTTCACAAAAATAAACATCATTCTCCACCCATAGTCTAGCATCAATTTTTTTTCAGATCAACTATTTTCAGAGTATTGTGAATTGCAGAAAGATTCCCATGCCTTAGCTGATTCCCCCTTTATTTTAATTGACATTTAGAACATGAAATTTAGAAATGTGGACATTTTCTTGATGTAAAACAGGATTTGGCCTATATTTCTGAACTCTCCAAATATCCTTTGGATTAATTTACCAATAATTACAATTCTGTGCCTACTTATCTCTTCCCCCAAAATGTTTTTACTCTTTTGCATAACTCCCAGTACTTTGTGGAAAGAAGTAGAGGAAGGAAGAAAAAATGAAATGGGGAAGTAAGGCAGGCCTCAGGTGATTTTTTTTTTTTTTTTTTTTAAATAGTGCATCCAAGTGACACCTGTAAACATTGAATTATAGAACTGGTTCTAGACAGGAGTCTAGAACTTTTTTTAAGTGTCATGGCCAGTTTTATCTTGAGAATTTTGGAGCATTTTGTAAAGAGAATTATCTGTTCCTAATGATTCTCTCAGATGTTTTGGAGAGACAAAATCCAAGGATTTTTTGCCATTTTCTGAATCATTCCAGGAGTCATTGCTCAGTCTTCTGGATTCTCTAGTTCATGATTCTGCCTTTAGACTTTAAAGTTTCTTTGTTATTGTTGTTGGGTATGATTATTGTAAGGGAGGCTCTTTTTTGAGCATGTTTTGGGATTTTTAGTTTGCTCATCAAAATTCACTGTTCCTTTTGGAAACTATGAGGGTCATGTCCTTACACTTGGACTGTCCTTTATAGAACACTAGGCATTATTTTCTTGCATTTATCTTGACCAAGCCTGCGAAGTTGTGTACCCCAGAGATGCCATAATGCAGCTTCTAAAGTTTTCCAATCTGTATAGGATGGAAGGTTTTTATTTCCTTACCTGTAATCAAGAAATATAGGCCCCTTAGGGGATAATGTCTTCTGTGTACCTTAGGGCAAGAAATGACAAAGAGTTTTCTTCTTTTCTTTTTTCTGGTTCTTGTTCATTCAGTTTTTAGAATCATCAGCCAGCATGTTCACTGCTGCACAGCAGCTCTCTCAAAATACCAGTCCAGGTGAGTTCAATTCTCTTCTCTTTGATAGTAAATTAGTAACCACTTGTTCTACATTTTCAGCCTATTTGCCATACAATATGCAAACCTATCACTGCCTCTGAATGTCTGCACTTCTGGAAATCTTTTCTTAAAATGCATTCGTGGCTGGTAATTTCAGACAAAGATGGAAATTCCTGGGTATAAATTTCTATAATAATGGAGAAGTACCGTGAGCCTAATCTATAATCAACTATACCCCACCTCCTGGTTTTTGAATACAAAGATACATAAATATATGTTACATAGGCTTCCTTGCTCTGTGCTCATCCCACTGTATGTAGCTTAGGAGCCTGGGATTCAACTAGTGGGTAGAAATTGTGGATAAACCTCCCTTGCCAATAAAACCCCCACACAAGAGTTTCTTTCACAAGGCTTATACATAACTTTTGTTATAGCTTTTCATTTTCTAAATGTTTCTGTTGTGGCATTAATGCAATTTTTAAAAGTTGCTAGATTTTTTTCCTAATATGGGTAATTGAATTATTAAAAATGACTCATTTTATTCCTTCTCCTATGTACTGCTTACTTAGAAACAGCACAGCTGCTTCTCATAGTCTCTGATGGCCGAGGCCTTTTCTTGGAGGGGAAAGACCGAGTCACAGCAGCAGTTCAGGCTGCCCGCAGTGCAAACATTTTTGTCATCTTTGTCATATTGGATAATCCCAATTCTCGGGTAAGTGGGTGCTAGCAGGAAAAGTATATGTTTGACAGTTTTTCCTGTGACTTTTATATCAGAAACGTGGTTTCATGTTGATCACTTTATAAAGTGGATTGTGGTTTTTACACCTTCAATTAAATCTGACAGCTGTTTACACTATATGCTATATTGGAAGACAAAAGTGAAACAATCCCTACTTTAAAGGAACCTACTTAAATTTTTAGTCCAGTTTACACCATTTTTGAGAATGGGTTTAAACACCTTTGAAAACATTCATTACTTCTTTCCTCATTTTACTGGTATTACTATATCATGATCTATTTAATACCAATGAGCACCAAATATTCTATTAAAGTATTTATCCAAAATTTTATTTGTTTCAAATACTGTTCATCCATATGGGATTATGCTAAGGAATTTTTTGTTGTTCAAGTACTACGTTTTCAGAAAATTAAGAATTTAAAATGATTTTGTCACAAAATAGGGAGTTTCTCCTTCACCCTAGTGTCTGATCAGCTATCGAATATTTTTACATTCATTCAGTTATAATTCAACAAATAGTTAAAATACATATATTAAGTATTTAATGTGAAGAGAAAACTGTTGCCAAGTACATGGTCAGAGAAGACTTCATGCAGGAGATGACAGTTGAAATATAACATGAATTAATCAGGTAAAGCGTAGTAAGAAATTCCAAGCATAGTAAACTATATGAGCAGAGATATGAAGTTATGTTTGACAGAGAGAAGTACTGTTTAACTCAGTCATAGAATATAAGGCTAGTAGGAGAAAGGAGAGAAGGAGAAGACGAAGATTAAAAGAGAGAATGCTCCTAAATTGTGGAGGCTTTTGAATGCCAGATAGTCATGTCTGACTTTTCATGACCCCTTTGGTTTGGGGGTGTTTTTTGGGACAGAGATACTGGAGTAATTTGCCATTTTCTTCTCCAGTTCCTTTTACAAATAAGGAAACTGAGGCAGACAGGGTTAAGTGATTTGTCTAGAGTCACATAGCTAGGAAGTATCTGAGGTTAGATTTGAACTGAGATCTTTCTGACTCCAGGCCTGGAGCGCTATCCACTGTATCACCTAGTTACCTGAACTATTATTATAATAATTGATAGTAATAATAGTTCATATGTGACTAAAAAAAACAACAAACAAACAACTGAACAACAATAATAATATTATTGTCATAGTACTTTAAGACTTACAAAATACTCTACACATATTAGCTCATTTTATCCTCAGTTTCCCTGGAAAGTAGGAGTAATTATTGTTTCTAATTTGCAGATGAAGACAATGAGGTAGAGATTGAGATTCACAGAATCTCATAGCTAAGGGGAATGAGGAAAAGGCATAATTTCTCTTTATAGTTCTCATCAATGTGTTGAACTAGTAATCATCTGTAAAATCTCTGGCCAAAACACAGGGTTTTTTTTTTTCCTTTTTAGTAAATGTTTACCAAATGATGCTTTGCAATTTTTAAATCAAAACACAGTCTCTGAGAGACTGATTTTCAATTCAATTCAATTTAAAATTGAATGAGATTACTTATCTTGGGAGTTGTCTGGGAAGAGTGTGTCCTTCTCAGAGAGCAGAGAATCAGGAGCACCTTCTCCCCAAAGGGGACAGAGTTTACATCAGGGCTCCCCCAAAGGTTAAAGGGGATACAATTTACATCAATAGAGGGAATAGTCCTGAAAAGTTCTCATCTTCATCATGGGTAGGTGTATTTTCATAGGGGGGTTTTCAGGAGAGGAGAGAAAGTACCAGAACAAAATTTAATAGCTCAAAGTGGGGGATCAAAGAAAAGCTGGATGGAATGCAACTGCCTGACCAGGTCAGTATCTCACTGATGCCCAAGGTTTGAGGGTTAGATCATGATTGTTAATAAAGCTCATGATCCTTACAAATCATTCTATACAAATAGGATAATCTGGTACTTGGTTCTAATAAGAGGCAGATGGGCTGCTTCCTGACAAGGGAAGAGAGTAAGCTCAAACTAATAGAGGGCTATTTCAAGGTGAGAAGGCCTTTAGGGAAATGATGGAGAAAGAAGTCCAAAGTCAGGAGCAGAACCAAAGAGGAATGACAGAATAAATGATTCAAGAAGTCAAAGAGAACTATGAAAATGTAGTTATTAACTTTAAATACCAAAAGAACATGGAGTTAAATGGCATGTAGGATTTTCCATATATATACTTTTTTTTAGAAATTTAATAGGTATGGGAAGAAGAGAATTGGGAGAGCCATTGGATTAAATCAGAGGGTAAATCTGAGTCTTTATTATGATTTCAGAAGCCTAAACCTATAAGTAGGTGGAAAGGAGTTAGTGAAGGGAAAAATAGTAATGATGCAGGAAGTAGAGGTTTTGACTGTATGAGACAGATTGGGATCTAGGATACAGAACCAGAAAAAATATCAGAATGAGCAATAATTTCAAGACATTTGGAACAGTAGACTAATTCACATCAGATACTGTCTTCTCAGTAAAAAGGGAAACAAGTCATCTGCTACTTCAGTGTTTTCAGAGAAAAGAAAATAACAGTTAGGGACAGAGTTAATAACAGTAGTATAAAAGTATCATTGAACCATTATGAGAACTCAGGTGATGTTATTCTGATGAGGTTTAGATTTTGGGTACCCAAATGAAATTAGGGTTTCTGGTTGGTCAGGGAGTTAAATAAGTTCTAGTGGCAGGTTCGGGGTACAGGATAGGTTTGGCTCTCCTGCATCCCTTGGGATTTGGCACAAGGCTAGGGAGTTCTGAGGAACTCCCTTTTAGTGGTGCAAGAAGTTCTCTTTAAAGAATTTACAGACCTTAAAACCTAGATTTATAAAAGAGGTTTATTATGGGGATTGGAACTAAGGTTAAAGTTTAGTTAAGGGAATAGGTGAAGGTAAAGAGAATATGGCATTGAAAACAGTATTCCAGTGGGCAGAGACCCTTAGCATGCCAAGTATAGGGCTGGTATGTTTGGAACCTCTGAAAAGAGAGGGTTTTAGTTTGGCTCTTTTTATAATGAAAGATTTAGTTAAGGGGGGGGGGTGGAGTCCCCCAAGTTGGCTCAGATCCAATGGGGGCTGGGACGAGTCTGGATCTCCTATTGGAATTTAAAGGGATGCTTTTGACAGGATTTGTGAATCTAAGGTGCAGACTTAATGTATCAGCCAGGAGGGGCTGGGAATAATCTTAATCACAAATCAATCTGAAAGGATCACAAATCATTTTCTTAAAGGGACCACAAGCTGCCTCAATTCATCATAGATTTTACATGTTAATTTTAGTGAATGGCCAATAGAAAAATTATATGATAGTTGAGAGCTAACCATCCATGTAATATAGATGAGTAGGATTAGAATGGCAGAGTATTAGGGAGTGAAAGATCCTAAAGTATTTACAAGATCAGCCTTCTTCTCAAAGCATTTAGTTTGGAAAATTCTAAAGTTCTCAAATCAAGAGTTAGTTCTAACTGACAAAACATGAGTAATTCAGCCTTTAGTGTTGAGTGTTTTCTTCTGCTGTATTAATCTTTGCCAACACAGTATCATTTTCCCTTAGATTACCAGTTTTAAAACTTGCTTTGTCAATATTCTCAGAAAAGCAGTGAAATACATCACATACGCTTCACATCATTGACTTTTTTTTTTTTTTTTTTTTTCTATTAATATTGGCAGGATTCCATCTTGGACATTAAAGTTCCAGTATTCAAAGGACCAGGAGAACTGCCTGAAATTCACTCCTACATAGAAGAGTTCCCTTTCCCCTTCTATTTGATCCTTAGAGATGTGAATGCACTTCCTGAGACCCTTGGCGATGCCCTTAGGCAGTGGTTTGAGCTGGTGACTGCTTCTGATGGACCCTAAGGCTTGACAGCAGAGCCTGAAGCAAGTTCTTCATCTGTAACATGGTTAGAATAGTATTCTTCATCACCAGATGCTCCCAGTTGGATGGCGCTTTCTATAAAGTTGAAGAGATTTTTGGATGCATGACATTCTTGGATCTTTGTTCTTAAATGAACCCAGAGCTCATTTACAAGATGTTACAATTTTGGCTATAATGTTTAAAATATTCAGTATTTACATTTTTATTTAATAACACTACATCATACTCTTAAGGACCTCCCTCCAGAACTGGTATTTGTGAACCTAGGGAGAAAATGTAGATAGGGCATTGGTAGAAATGTTTTTCCAGTCTTGTTTCAACTGTGAATTCTTAGGATTTCTTCCACGTTTCATATGTCTGCCCTGGAATCATTTATTGCCCATGAAGAAATTATATCATTGACTTATGTCCCAAAGCTTTTGCATCATCATCATCATCAGCAGCAGCAGCAGCAGCAGCAGCAGCATCATCATCATCATCATCATCATCATCATCCATTCTCTTAAGCATCCCTACTCTTCTTAGCTAAGAATAAGCTTAGAGGATTTTTTGGGAGGAGTCCTGGCAGCCGCCTTAGAAAGTAACTGTCAATGCTATATAGGAGAGGTTGAGTGTAGACAGGAGCTGATTAGCTTCTCCCCAATAGCAGGAAGAAGAGTAGCTGCCTTTTCCATCTTTCTGTTGTTGCAGCTTTGCCTTAATAAGCCTGCAAAATGCATTCACCAATCCTAAGTGACTGACAACTGATTTAAGCTGATGGGTTTTGAGTGTAAGAGACCAATTTTTATCAGGATTAGTGTGAAGGGAATGAACTGTCCTAGAAGGGAGATATCTATATGTCCTTTTTTGTGTTCTTGTATCCTGTCTAAGCACTGTGGATTCTAGTTAACTTTCACAGCAGTTTTTAGGCCTTGTGGAAATGGGTTTTTGTGTCCTGTCTTTGCTGCTCCCTCTCATTTGCTATTGTAAGCTACTATGCAATGATGAAAAGGTTATTTTTGCTTTATTTTTTGCAGTATCTCAGTGCCACTGTTTACGCCACTGTTGTAGTAATTTATTCCTTTAGCTGATATTTTTCTTAACTGTTGGGAGAAGGATGGATGTAATAGGAAAAGCAGTTCCTTATGCTAGTTTTAAGCAGTGAGGAATCAAGTTTGTTCCTAGGAAGGAAATGTTATTGGGAAATATTGAACAGCTGAATTTATTTTTGCAGTCAAAACATGTTCATGGTTCTTGGGAGGGTTTCTATTCAGCCAAAAAACAGTACTTGAATACTTGAAATTGTGTTCTTTGTTCTATTTAATAACACTTTTTAAATGTTACTGGTGTCTTATGTCAGAAAGATATTTTGTGTAAACATGCCATGATATAAATATCCCTATGTATGTATTTGACACTGTGAAGTTTGCCACTTGTCCAAGGTGGTCATTAAAGACAGATTATTTGTTGGTTAACCAAGTGTCCTAAAGCATGTATATGATTTTTTTTTTTTCATTGAAAAAGCTATGCAGCTTCTATTCTTGGTAAAAATAAAAAAATGTATTACTGTTGTATGTAACTCATAGCCATTCTTAAACTGATGCAAACAAACAGGTTAATTGACTTGTTCAGGATCAGATATCTAGGAAGTATCTGAAGTCACATATAAATATGAGACTTCCTGCATCACACAGGGGAGACAGACAGAGAGTAGTATGATTTCTCTCTTAAAGCTATCAAGAGGACCCAAAAAACTTGTTTTCACTAGCATTCTCCAAACTAAGACCATTAAGAAGTATTAAATGGTGAAATCCAGGTCTGGATTTGGGGCATTGGCCAATTTTCTGAGGTTTTTGGTGATTTCCTTTACTACTTGTCCATTACCATCAATTTTCATACAGCAAGTGGATAGATTTAATTTCCCACAAATTCCATCTTTTTCAGCTAACTAATCTTAACACCAATTTGTGGTGGAGTACTGCTTCTTTGGTCTACCAATACCTTTGCTGTCTGGATTATTATTATTTCGGCTGTAGCCTGAAGTCTATTTAGTCTATTCAGCATTTAATTGGGGTCCTTTATCCCAACTCCCATCTGGGGCCACCTATCACCCCAACCATTTATGTCCCCAGTTATTGGAATAGGTAACCCTTCACAAATAAAGATGCCTGTCATGAAAGTCAGCAACAGAAATGCTAAAAGAAACACACAGATATATGCATCTAGCAACAGATAGATAGATGATTAGATCAAATACTTCACTTATTTAGAATATAATGACCACAAATTTTCAGAATGAAAATTTGAATTGTTCTCGTGGCTTCTACTGACTATTTGCTCTGGTTTTAGAATTTGCTACAAGAGGACATGATGATAATATCAAATTGGTCCTTCAGGTCCTCAGCCTGAGAGCAATTACATGACAAGATAAAGTATCCTTAGTTCTGTTTGTTTCACGGCTGACAATCACGCAGTAACAATTTCACTTTTTAGCCAGACTCAAGAATAATCAGGTTAAGTTCTGAATAGATGGTTTTAAATTCAACATTACACAAATCATTTTATTTTAAGATGCTCAATAACTAATCTATAGGAAAACATGTTCAGATATTATGTTCAAAAGGAACAAAGACATAGACCACCGTTCTTAGAATCCCCCTAAACAATGGAATTGGCTTTAAGATGACCTTATGCAGCCAATTAAAACTCAAATAGAATATAAAATATGCTATCCTAATTCCTAATATCCTGATCAGAATTAACATTAATAATTTCTTTATCCTAAAAAATTCAGTTTGCTCCAATCAAGGAGTCCCTATAAACTTTTCTGGAAATATAAAAAACATATACAACACCAATATTGTTAAAATTCCTTTAAGCACAATTAATCTCCTCACCAAAACATTCCTAATTGCCCTGGTGCAAAATCAATTTTAGAAGTTATAAACTGTCCTTAACAATCCATGCCACAGATTCTTTAACCTTGGTGAAATGAATCTATCCCTTCTCAAGCCTGTAGACAGCAGTCTTGGTCCTGGCAAACTCCAAAGGTATTGTCTGATCCAGCAATCCTTGCTTCCAAAGGGCTGAAGGGGATGAGGACGCTGCCAGTGTATAATTCCGTAAAAACATATCCTTGGTTTCAAAAGAAGGGATTTCTCTTTCTCCCAAATAAAATAAACCAAACAGCATCTCATATTGGGAAAGTTCCAGGTCACTTCTGGAGACAGTTCTAATTCTTTAACAAAGCAATAGGCAAATATTTGTTCCAAGGCAATTTAGTCTCTAAAATAGTAATTTGTTTCTTAAGAATCTGATTTATTCTTTTACTTTGCCTAATGAGGGTGTATGGAGTTGCCACTCAGTTTGCAGTTTCTCCCATTATTTCTTATAAAATCTTAGAAGTAAAAGTATGTTCCATTATCAGAATCAATAGTCTCTACCAATTCATACTTAGATACAATCTGTTCCAATATTATTTCACTAACTTCTTAAGGCAGCAGAGCTCAGGGGAAAGCTTCCACCCATCTTATCAAAATCACAATAACTAGTAAATATCTTTTTTTCCCCCCATTGGTGTTATTTTAGTAAAATCTAACTTGAATATTCTGGAGCCTGGCTCCCCCCTTCTGAGGGACACTTCAATACCTTCTTATTTATCTTCAGACATATTACACACACTTTTCAGATATTTGTTTTGCAATTACACTATACACCAGATTTTCTTGCTTTGCTGACACTGGGCAGGGGCTAGGACCTGGGCTGCTATGGCAGGACCTGCACCAGGACTGTGGGCTGGACTCCCACCCTGGTATCACAGACTTTTTCTGCTGACTTTTCAAGTTACCTTCAGTCAGAAAATTTCTACTTTTTTTTTTTTTTTTTAATGTTCTGATGCTCTAAAATCTGTTCAGAGCCATCACCCAAAGGAATTTGGAATGGCCTGGGGGAGAGACTGGGTGAGCTCCTGTGTTTGCTCCTTGACTCCGCCTTTCCAAATTTTCTTTGCTTGAGCATCAAAATAACTTCCTTAATAAAAAGACACTACACATTCTAGTCATGCCCTTATTTAACACTTTCAATGGGTTATTACCAATATCAATACTTCAAGGTTGTTTTGTTTTGCTCCAATAGCTTCCAACCCTTTTCTCCTTCCTTTAATGAATCAGGAAAGGATTAAGTACCAGTAAAAATAGGCCGTTTGCTGCCAGAATTTTTAAAGTAGTAGTGAACTGCTTTTCTATTTCCCTAAAGTTCCCAAAATTCTCAAACCCTTTATTTACAATTTCCTTTCTATTTTTCTTTATTATTCTAATCCAGTACTTTCCTGCTTCTATTTGCTTTTAATATCTTCATTATGCTGGGGCAGCTAGGTGGCACAGTGGATAGAGCACCAGCCCTGAATTCAGGAGGACCCGAGTTCAAATATGGTCTCAGACACTTAACACTTCCTAGCTGTGTGACCCTGGGCAAGTCACTTAACCCCAGCTTCAAAAAAAAAAAATAACTTCATTATGCTGAATATATTTCCTTCTCTATCCCATTTGCCCATCCTTGCAACAAGGAGTGGGGATAGTGAGGCTTGGAGAGGGAAAGAAAACTTTTCCTTCAAAATCTTCAATCTTATCAATTGCTTTCCCAACCAACCTTTCTTGCTTTTAAACCACCTGTCACCCCTTTTTTTTAAAAAGGGAGAAAGCTAGACAAATCTTAAGATTCAGAATATAGGTAATATCTAAATAACTTAGGACCAAATTTCACAAAATTTATAGCTCATATCCATCAGGGCTGATAAAAATGTTAACACAACTCATATGATTTTTATAAATTGCCCAATGTGCAATTTAAAAAGCAACATGGTACTTTAAATAAATAAATAAATAAAATTTCTTCGAATTAGTATATACAAACATGTAATCTCTTTAGGTAAGTTACCAGAGAACTTTGTTTTAATACTCAATTTTTTACTTAAAATCAAATCAAATACAGCTTTAAATTTCTAGTAACAATATTTCAATATCAATGCACACATATTTCTTTTTTTTTCTTTTTTTTTTTTTATTCATTTTTCCAAATTATCCCCTCTCTCCCTCCACTCCCTCTCCCCGATGACAGGTAATCCCATACATTTTACATGTGTTACAATATAACCTAGATACAATATATGTGTGTAAATATCATTTTCTTGTTGCACATTAAGTATTAGCTTCCGAAGGTATAAGTAACCTGGGTAGATAGACAGTAGTGCTAACAATTTACATTCACTTCCCAGTGTTCCTTCTCTGGTTGTAGTTATTTCTGTCCATCATTGATCAACTGGAAGATGCACACATATTTCTAAAATCTTATGTCCAAATTCATCAATTGAAAATAATTCTAATCACATACCATTTAAATTTAAACACATAAATTTAGGTCACATTTTTGGGAAAAAACTCTTCCTTTGTAATTCAGCTGATTGAGAGAAACATAGAAGACAAAACACAAGTTCACATACACAGACTTCTTTTAAATATTTGCTTAAGTTCCCTCTGAAAAGAGAGGGAGGAAATAGATAGTAGTTCTAAATCAATCAAGCGCCTGTTCTTCCTGTTTCTTGGGGAAGAGGCAAAGAAGCTGGCTGGGACATACAAATTGTCCCACAGTTGGCAATCACAAAGCCACATATTCACTCTCCTCAGTCTCCTTTGAATTTACATATAGATGCAATTGTTGGCACTCCCAGGCCTGGGAGAATCAATCAGTACTTTGGCCAGAAGACATTTCCTCCAAGGGGGTGCCTGCCCAAACAAAACTACTGTACTTAATCATTTTCTTTTTGTCTTTCCGTGTAAATTTTGGTACTTCATCCCAATTCTTTCTAAAGGGCTATTTTCTGGGACACTACATAGGTTTTAGAGCCAGCTATCTTAAATCTTCCTTTCCCATGATTCATAGAATCTTCATTTTCATGGAGGATTCACCTGATCTTACCAAAGGGAAATAGGAGCACTCTTAAGGACTAAAACCTCTTAGATTCTCTCAACCTCAGTCACCCAGGCAACTCACCTGATCTTAACAAAGAGAACTGGGAGCACTCTTACAGTCTCTTCTCCCAACCAGCTCTTCTAGAATCTCCCAACCAGCTCACTAGTTCCTGTGAAAGGGAAAGTACTCTTATGGACTCTAATCACTTAGAGTGCCCCATCCCTCCTTTCCCCCCAATACCTCCCAGTTTTTTGCTTATCTGGATTGTGTCCAACATGTACTTGACTGACTCCAAACTTTTCTCTGCTGGCTTATCTCCTGAATTGAATAAATCCTGTCTTTGCTAGCCCAGTCTCAGAGCTCTATTTACTTTCATTTTTGCTTTCTCCAAGTGTCTCTCTTCAAGAATTTACTCTATTGCAGTGGGAGTTCTCAAGCCAAGTCCAGGGGCCACAGGAGAACTCTTTGGAAGACACCTGCCCAAGGATTCAGTTTGGGAGAGATCTTTACAAACAGGAAATATCCCAGAATGAGCCCTCAAAACTGTGTGGGACAGCAACCCATACCCAAATTAAAATCAGACACTCTCAAGGTAAAAAGCAAAAAAGGATTTATTAGGATCTTTCAAGAAAGGTCAGCTCTCAATGACAGCAGTGTGATATTGAAGTGCAAAGCACAAGCTGCAAACACAGCATTTCATAGACCCTAACATGGAAGCTCCTACCCACTTTTCTCTCTTTGTTTGGGGGAATTCAGGCTTAACATCCTAATGTAGAAATCTACCCAGAGATTATAATCTACCAGGAGACAAAGAATACTAGCCAAAGACAGACTTTTTACCTCGTTAAGAATTTAATGATAATTGTAGTAAAAAGGACAGGGGGAGCAGGAGAGAAATGTAAGCAAACAACTGTGACTTTTGGCTATATCACAAATAACAAGTTATAATTAGGCTAGAGCTTGAGGCCACATTCTTCTGAATAAAGACAGGCCTTCATTCACTTTATCCCATTTATAATGAAGACCAGAAGGAAAATGAAATATACAATTTGATGGGTTATTTTTTTCTTTTTTTGGAGAGGGCATGAAGAGTGTTACTTGCTCAGTCACACAGCTAGGTGTCCTCTAAGTCCTTATTCTAGGGTGCTTATCCATCACACAATCTAGCTGCCCCTCAATTGATTAAACATTTACTGAATGCCTCACATTGTGGTAAGTGCTGAGAATGCAAAGAGAAACAAAAAGAAGGCTACTATCCTCGAGAAGCTGACTTTTTCTTTTTTTTAAAGCTTTTTTTTTTTTTTTTTTTCTTTTTTGCTGAGGCAATTGAGGTTAAGTGTCACACAGCTAGGAAGTGTTAAGTTTCTGAGGTCACATTTGAACTCAGATCCTTCTTATTTCAGGGCTGGTGCTCTATCCATTGTGCCACCTAGCTGCCCCTAAGCTTTTCATTTTCTAAACATGTACATAGTTTTTAACATTCACACTTGCAAAACCTTGTATTCCAAATTTTTCTCTCTTCCTTTCCCCCATCCCTCCCCTAGAGAGCAAGTAATCCAAAATATGTTAAATATGTGCAGTTCTTCTATAGATATTTTCACAATTATCATGCTGCACAAGAAAAATCAGATCAAAAGGGAGGAAAAATGAGAAAAAAAAAGCAAGCAAACAACAACAAAAAAAGTGAAAGTACTATATTGTGTCCCACACTCAGTCTCTGCAGTCCTCTTGTTGAGATTAGGGTTAGGGTGGTCAGGGAGTTAAAAAATGGGATTAGGGTTCCTGGTGGTCAGGGAGTTAGATGATGAGGTTAGTGGCAGGTTCAGGTTCAGGGAACCAAATGAAGAGGTTTGGCTCCCCTAAATCCCCTTAGGATTCGATGCAAGGTAGGGAGTTGTGGGAACCCTCTTCTGGTGGCACAGAGGTCCTTCATATAGGAATTTAAGAACTCGAAAAGCTAGACTAGTTAAAGAAGTTTATTATTGGCATTGGGAAGTCATCCTTTGCTATACATGAATAGAAAGACTGAATTCTGTGGCAAGGTCCCAGCACAGAAGTAAAGCTTCTAGTAGAGAGATCCCCACAGAGAGGTATAAAGTCTTGTTAGGGAAATAAGTGAGGATAAAGAGAAGATAACGCAGAAAGAGAATAACATTTCACTGGGCAGAGGGTTCCATGGCATGGCATGGCCTGTTAGGGCCTCTGCAAGAACTAAACTTAAAATTGGCTCAGTTTATAAGCCTTGGCTACAAACTGGGGGGTTGCTCTTGATGGGGGCTGGTGAGCGCAGCTTGAGCTGGAATTGAATAGAATTGAATGAGTCTTTAATTCACTAGGATTGGAATTCTCCAGCTCTGAACTCAAACTTCCCTGGGGCGGGTCCCACAGAGGCAGGGTTCAAGGAGAATCTCTCCTTCAAGGAATTTTAGAATTTCGGGGTCCCCTCGTCACTCTCTCTGGGTGTAGATGGCTCTATCACAAGACCATTGGAACTGGCCTGAATCACCTTACTGTTGAAAAGAGTCATGTCCCTCAGAATTGATCATTATATAATCTTGCTACTGCCATGTACAATGACAATGGTTCTGTTCATTTCATTCAGCATCAGTTCAATTAAGACTCTCCAGGCCTCTGTGAAATCATCCTACTGATTTTTTTTATATAACAATAATATCAAATAAGATTCATATAAGGAGCTAACTTTCTAATGTGAAGGAAACACAAAAAGCTGGAAAGTAAGGATTAAGGAGACTGGAAGAAAAGATACTTGCATAAGGACTAAGTGGAAAAAAGTCAGATCACTGTGAGGAATGAAGGAGAGAATATGGTTCAAAATTTATGTTCTTATCAAAGAGGTAGAACCCTCAGAATGATGGGAAGGTCTTGCAGTGTGAAAAGATGCTCTTAAGAATATATAGATCCATATAAAGATCACTGAACCCATGGGAATTATTGAAATTACCTAGAGAAAAAGTGTAAAGAGCCTAGAACTTTGGGATATACCCACAATTACAAATTTGGAAGTGAATGGTAAGCCAGCAAAGGAGTTTTACAAATAGGAGAGAGCTAAGACAGAACAAAGACAGGAAGACCTAGAAGCCAAAATATTCAAGAGTGGTCAGCAGTGTCAAAGAGAAGTCAGAAGGATGAAGATTGAGCAAAGGTAATAGTGTTGAGGTGGAAGACAACCCAACAATGTTAGTTAGGATCTGTAAAGGGCTGAAACTCTAAGCAGATGCACTTGGACTAACTGAGCTAATTACCAACTGGACAATACTCTATTAGCATATGCTTGGAGAATGGCCCTGCTCACTATTCTGTGCTGGCTTGATCTGTTGGGGTAGACAGAGAATTGTAAGAGGAATAAGAAGGTGGAGTAAGACAAGTGAGAGTTACTTTTTGGGGGTAGGGAGAGAAAAAGAAGGTTGGAGATTGCTGTGTCCATTTTCCTGACTGCTACCCCAAAAGACCAAGAATAAAAATCAAGGACTTTTGCTTATCCTGACTCCAGCTGATTCTAAGGTATCCAGGGTGATAACTCAGTCTTCACAAGGGTCCCCAGGTATGGTGAAAAAATTCGCAAACTCAGTTTGTCTCTAAATTAAGGGGCAAAGATTTATTATGATTTGGGCTGTGTTTCAAGAGAATTTAGCAAAGAACCAGAAACAAGAAGATAGTTATAGGGAAAAGATCAGGGGCTTCAAGTCACTGATATGCTAGTTTTATGGCTTAGAGGTAGAAATGAAAAGTTATACCCATTATTGAATTCTATGCTTTAGTGGTAGAAATGAGGGGTTGTCTTAGAGGTGGAGCTAAGGAGTATTGAATTCTAGAGTTTAGAGGTAGCATATTCTTGGAGAAAGTTGCACCCCATTATTGATTCCTTTTGTTATTACTGACCAACAGACTATTATCTGACAGCATTGTTTGTGGCACTCTCTAGGCCGGGTAGCCTTATGATTATTGCTACATTTTCCTTAGAAGCTATACCACATCAATAGAAAACTTTTCAGTTGACTGTAGCCTGAACCTCAATTGCAAGGAGTTGAGAAATGATAGAGGAAAGGAACTTTTTTTTAAAGAGTTTGGCTGTGAGAGGAAGAAAAGAAAGATGAGAGCTTGAAAGAATAGGAAGGTTATAAGGAAGGGTTCTTTACCCTTCCCCTCCACTTAATAGTATTTTTTTTCCAATTACATGTAAAGATAGTTTTCAACATTAACTTTTTTATTATAGCTTCTTATTTACAAAACATATGCATGGGTAATTTTTCAATGACCCTTGCAAAATCTTATGTTCCAATTTTTCCCCTCCTTCCCCCCTAGGTGGCAGGTAGTCCAATACATGTTAAATATTCAACATTAACTTTATAAGATTTTGAGTTTCAAGTTTTTCCTCCCTTACCCCTTCCTAAGATGGCAAACAATCTGATATAGTTTATATATCATGTTAAACATATTTCTACATTAGTCATGTTGTGAAAGAATCAGAACAAAAAAGGGAAAAGCATGAAAATGAAAAAAACAACAAAAGTAAAAACAGTATGCTTCTATCTACATTCAGACTCCATAGTTATTTCTCTCATTGTGGATTGCATTTTCCATCACAAGTCTTTTGGAATTGTCTTGAATTGCTGAGAAAAGCTAAGTCTAATCATTGGTTCTCCGATGTTGTTGTTACTGTGTACAGTGTTCTCTTAGTTCTTCTCATTTCATTCAGCATCAATTCATGTAAGTCTTTCCTGCCTGCTCATCATTCCGTATAATATAGTAGTGGCAGGAGTGTGAAATTGTATTCCCTTTAATCTGTAAAATTAATATTCTAAAATTCTGTACTCTTTGATTTGTAAAGAAGGGAGGTTTGAGTCTCAGGCCCTCCTGACAAGTTAAGTGGGATCATCCTAATAGGCCATTTCTAAGGCAAATCACCTCCAATGATAGCAGACCTCCATTCAAATTCAGGCTGAAAAAAGCCTTCGAAGCAATTTAATTTGGGAGATCCTGGTCTGATTAGCTCAAAGCCCCCTGCCAAGGTCTGCTCATATAATAGGTTTCTGTTTACTCATTTCTTTACACAATGGCCAAAGCAGGACAATGCCTTGTCCCTTGGTATAGCTGCCAGGACCCTGCCCGCTGAGAAGGCATTCTCTTCTCAGTGTCAGCCTCCATTTCCCTAATAGGATTTTGCCACTAAAGAAGTCAAGTCTCTTAGCAAAGCTCACCCAACAACTTCCATTTATGCCACCTAAAACTCAGGTTCATGAATTCTTTCACAAAGGACCTGCGCCTCCAACCAAAAGGGGATTTCCACAACTCTCTGAGTGCCACTAGAACTCCATCAGTAGTATGCCATTTATACCACAACTTTTCAGCCATTCTCCATTCGATGGCCATCCCTTCAATTTCCAATTCTTTGCCACTCCAGAAAAAAGTGGCTATATTTTTGTGGATTGTATACATGCAGGAGGCTGGAGCAGCCTCCAGTTCTTTAGTCTGGAGGACCAGAGTTCAAATGCTGCTTTACACACTTAAGTTAATTCCACACAGGGATGATTGTGGGCTCACAATTTGCTGGAGGATACTGCAGGAGATGTGAGCATGAAAAAAGAGAGATAGATTGTTTGTATACCTAAAAATCACAAATCTATAAGCTTCTCTTCCTTATTTTCCATCTGATTCCTTAACATCTTCCTCGATCCCCTCAATCTGTGCTGGAAAGAGTGATCTTTTTCCAAGGCTATTTCCATAAAAGCTCCCAGGGAGGAAATCTTTCTACAAATGTAGACTAACACTCTCTGTTTAGTTTTTAAAACTATACCCACCCTGACCTTAAACTGTCTTTCTAAATTGGACTTCACAACCCCTTCTGTCTTCTACGATTGAGACAAACTGTTATTTGTTGTTCCTCAGACAGGACTTGAATTTATTTTATTTTATTTTATAATAGTTTTTATTTACCAGATATATGCACGGGTAATTTTACAGCATTGACAATTGCCATACCTTTTGTTCTAATTTTTCCCCACCTTCCCCACCCCCCCACATGGCTGATCGACCAATACATGTTAAATATGTTAAAGTATAAGTTAAATACAACATATGTATACATGTCCAAACAGTTGTTTTGCTGTGCAAAAAGAATCGGACTTTGAAATAGTGTACAATTAGCCTGTGGAGGAAATAAAAAATGCAGGCAGACAAAAATAGAGGGATTGGGAATTCTATGTAGACGTTCATTGTCATCTCCCAGAGTTCTTTCGCTGAGTGTAGCTGGTTCAGTTCATTACTGCTCTATTGGAACTGATTTGGTTCATCTCAGAGTTGAAGATGTCGATGTCCATCAGAATTGATCATCATATAGTATAGTTGTTGAAGTGTATAGTGATCTCCAAACAGGACTCTCTTTTGCCTTTTGCACTCTCCATTCCACAAGCTTAAACTGCACTTTATTTTTTAAATCTTCAACCATCCTCTTTGTCATGAAAACTTTCCAGACTCCCATCCCCCCTCCATTTTATTCCCTTCCAAATCTTACATTAAACATCAGAATTTAACCACTTTGTTTATGTTCATTTGTTGCCTCCCCCATTAGAATATAAGCTAGAAGTTGTTTCTGTAGTAGGAGAGCTACTTTAATCTTTGAAATTTAGGGGCAGGAGTTCTCAAACTTTTAAAAATTAATTTAAATTTTTTTTAGTTCTTAAATTTTTAATGTTAATTAAATATTAATAATAAATATTAATCAAAATAATTAAATTTAAATTTTAAACTAGATTTTTGATGCAGAGTAGTGAAATATATGGATTACTTCTCAGGAAAAAAAATGTTGCTTTTAATTCATTTATAACAGAAAACGCTACATTGAAATCAGAAGTTAGTGACAATAAAGATGTAGATATTTATGTGATGTGTGTATATGCAGACATTATAAAGACATACATAAATATATATAAAAGTTCAAGGCCCAGAGATGGGAGCTTTTTGGTCCACAGATTAATCTCGTTAAATTAAACTTGGATAGCTATTCCGAGTTAGAACACCTGCTGGGTTCCAGAACGAGGCTCGCCCCGCCCACTGTCCATTGGCCCCAATCTCTCCGCCGTGGTCTAGGATCCTACACTAGTCTCTTCTTTCCCCTCCCCCCCCTTCCCCCTCCCTTTTCTTTCTCTTTCCCTCGTTTTCCCTGTCCCCACCCCCTCCTGGATATCCCTTCCGGTTCTACTTCTTCTCCCCCCCGCCCCCATTCTCGGACCTTTTCTCCTCGGGCCTTGCTTTACCTCCACCTCCATAGGCCATCAGCCTCCTCCGCCTCCTCCTCCTCCACCACTTCCCACCCATGTCCTCCCTCCTCCACTACTTCCCACCCATGTCCTCCCCCCTCCACCTCTATCACCTCCCCCCTGCTGCTCCTGCGCCTCTCGCGAGAGCTCAACCGCCGGCAAAGCCGCGCTTCCGCTCTTGCGCATGATCGCCGAGTCTCAGAGGAGAGGCGGTCGGAGGAGAGGCGGTCGGAGGAGAGGCGGTCGAAGCCGTGCAAGTCTGGCTCTCGGCATGCCACCATGTCCTCTACTCGCTTACCTCCTGTAGCGCTAACCCTCAAACAGGTACTCGCGGGACCCCTGCTCCCTGATCCCGCTGGGTCGGGCTCTCTGCTTGCGCTCCGCCCTCCCTCGTTCCCTCTTGTCTTTCGTTTGTTCCGCGAGTACCTCCTCTGGGCCGGCGGCAGGGGGCGCTATGTGCGTTCCCGCACCCGTGCCGGCTTCAGAGCTCTGGAATGGAGAATAAGTGGGAATGACGCCGCCTCCCACCTGTTTTGCTTCTAAAAAAAACTTCCTCTTTTAAAAAAACGTTGGAGGCCGTGTAATTTAATTAACCAGGACTCTGTAATCAGAAAGTTCCAGAAGTCATTCGACTTGTTGGGCCGCAGCTTCTTCTGTAAAAAAAAAAGAGAGGGGAGGGGGGCGGAGGTTTGGGGCTGGACGCTTTAAGGTCTCGTCCAGCTCTGTACCCAGCGGCTCTCCCTCGTTCCCGAGAGGCCCCAGGAGCCCCCCTTCTTCAGAGGATTCCCGGGTCCTCACTTAGGAGGTGATCTCCGTCGTTTTCTCACGCGTGTACGCGGAAGCTTTCCCGCGATTACGTAAACCGAATTAGAGACTTAGCTACGGACAGGTCCTCCAATGAAAACTCTGTGGGGTATTCTGTATTTAAAGGGGCTCTTGAAACCAAGAAGATTGAGAAATAGTCTTCCTCTACAAAGGGGGTAGAGGCAAGTTTAAAGTGTGGAGGCTTTCAAGCTGGAACATTTAGATTTTCACTTTACAGAAGGGGCGGAGAGGAAGGGAACGAGCATTTATTAAACACCTCCTGTGGGCCCGGCAGGTCTACGTAGGGTGATTTTCCTGAGATAACATGTTCGGATGTGTTAAAGACCAGTTTAGTGTAGAACCTTGGTTCTTCACAACATAACGTACAACGCTTCCTCTGTGGTAGGCTTTGGGTTAAACACTTTACAATTATTGCGATTTATAATGAAATGCTGGGATCAGGCGCTATTGTTAATTTGCATTTTGCAGATGAGAAAACTGAGGCAAAGAGGTGGAATGACGTGACTAAAGTCACACAGCTAGTAAGTGTCTAAGGCCAGATTTCAATTCAGGCTTTTCTGACTGTGGGTCCCCTCTCTGTCCATGGTATACCTCACTGCCTCTACCAACAACTGGTCTTTAAAAGGTTGTCATTAAGGTACTTTTAAAATTCAAATAGGGGCCAGGTCACGGTCCCTCCGACGGTGGGAGGGCCGGACAAAACAAAAACACACTGTCTCCGCCCCTCGCTGGTGCACAAACAGTTTGAGAACCCCTGATTCTGACAGGGGTTCTCAAAATACAACCCCGGGCCCACGTTTATGCCGCAGTCTAGATTATGGCAAATGTGCTGAGGGCCGGAGACAGAGTGTGAGCTTTTACTATAGTCCGGCCCTCCCACCATCTGAGGGACAGTGAACTGGCTCCTATTTAAAAAGTTTGAGGACCACTGATTTAGATCATCTAGAACCAAGGTTTATCAACCTTATTTATTCAACCTTATGTGACTTGTCCAACTTCACACACTGAATCAGAAGAGCTAAGAGAATTGACTTTTGTAGTCCTTTTAAAAGTACATATTAGAGTTGGCTTTATACAAGCTTAACCTTTGAAGAATAGGTAGGTGAGAAGAGGGGGAAGAGTTATTTGGGCCAAGAATAGGTTGTAAGGGATCAGAGGCTTGCCTGATTTTGACTTTTACTTTTCACGACACCAAGGGAAGGCCGTAGTTTCTGACAGAAAGTATGTGGGATTTGGCTCAGTTTTCCATAACAGGCTATATGAGCTTAGTCAAGTCTCTTTACCTCTCTCATTCTTAGTTTCCTTACATGAAAAATGAAGGAGCTTGAGACACATCTTTTTAGATGTGGCTAGTGTGGGAATTATCTTATTTGACAATGGATATGTTACAGAAGTTTCTTTTTTAATTAGTAGGTGGTGGGAAGGTGAGAGGTAGGAAAAAAATGCTTGATTTAAAAAAAAAATGTTTTCAACTAGATGTTCTCTAAGGCCCTTTCAACTTTTAAGTATAGCTTAGAAGTTCAGGTATAAGTGAAATTTTTCCTTTTTTAAAACAGTTCATGAGAAGGCAACAAGTCCTCCTTCTATACAGGAAGATTTTACAAGCAATTCGCCAGGTACCAAATGAACGTGACCGCAAGTATCTACAGAACTGGGCAAGGGAAGAATTCAAAAGAAATAAGAGTGCCACAGAAGAGGTAAGGATGACCAAGAGCTCAACCTGGTGGCGGCAGGCCCCCCTTTCACTACTGTCCAGCTTCTTTTCAATGATTGGTAAGCTTTAAATCAAAACTTTAAATTAATGTAGTATGAATACAATCTACTTCAGTTAAAGCTCTCTCTGTACTATATGAAGCACTACATTTTTAGGTACCTTTTTTCTTTGAAGTACTTAAAAAATTTAACATTTTTGTTTTTTACTTCTTTGAAGAAATTACTTATATTAGTGTTATCAAACTCATATAAAAATGGGGACCGCTAATCTATATGTAAGGAACTTGGCAGGTTACATTTGACTTTTATTTCAAAATGTAGCATTTTCTAAATTTTATTGTATTTTTATTTACTTTGTTAAATATTTCCTAATTAAATTTTATGTAGTATAGCCTGCACTTGGGAGGGTTGTGGGCTCTAATTGATCTTCATCAAAGATTTTTAAACTATGGATTACAGTCCTATATGGTGGTCCCCATGACAAAATGTTAGGGTTTCAAAATTATGATTTGTATACTTTGTTTTACATACTTTTATACCCAGAGTCACATAAAAATTTCACAAGCAAAAAGGGGTCATGAGCGGAAAAAAGTATGAGGAGCCCTGGTCTACATGATAGAAAATACATTTTTACTTAAAAGGAGCCCATTAATTTTTTAAATTAACTATTTCCAGGAAATTTTTATTCAGTAGATAGCACTATTTTAAAAATAATTTCTACATAATTATGATTTACTAAAGGGGAAGGAGGAAAAGAAGATATTCCACACATTGTTTGATATACCCAATTGCTTTCCTTTTTTAGATTTTAGCCATCTGCAAATAATGAAACAATTACTCTGCCTTATTTTTTTCAATGTATCTCTTGACTAATTTCTATTTCTTCTATAGGATATAATCCGAATGATGATCACTCAAGGAAATCTGCAACTAAAAGAGTTAGAGAAAACATTAAATTTGGCAAAAGTGTAACTTCATAATTTCCCCCAAAGGTTTTTCAGAATCTATGTTGGAGTACTACAAGGTAAATGGAGTTTAAAACTCATTGCAAGGAGTAGAAAGCTAATGTGTTTGTAACAACCTTTGCCTAGTGATGATCCCACTACAAACTCAAAGAACGTGCTACATTTGTGCAAAATAGCCTCATATGGACCTGTGTTAAGAACTGTGTAAAGAACAAAGTAAAGAGCATCTTGGGAGTTGCCTTAGCAGTGAACAGTACATACCAAGGATTTGTTTTATTATTTTGGATATGCTGGTCAGTTTTCATGAGAAACAACATTACCAAAACATAACATATTGATAAAAAAAAAATTAAAGATGTG
The DNA here is from genome assembly GCF_048593235.1 of Sminthopsis crassicaudata. NCBI lineage: Eukaryota > Metazoa > Chordata > Mammalia > Dasyuromorphia > Dasyuridae > Sminthopsis > Sminthopsis crassicaudata. The sequence continues at coordinate 221,335,457 of NC_133620.1, forward strand.
TTTTCTTGCGTGTTACTAATATTCTAGACTTGTGTTTTTTCTATCTTCGTTTTAACCTCAGGTTGATAATGATACAGAAATTTTTAAAAAAACAAATATATAGGTTATAGATGCAGTATAGAATGAAATATATATTTTTGGATGTGGCCAATGTGGGGATTTGTTTTCCTCAACTATACTTATAACAAGGATTGTATTTCTTTCTTTTTTTTTTTTTTTTTTTTAAATAATTAATTGAAGGGGTGAATTGGTTGGAGAGAGTGGTATTACAAAAAAAAGAGCCAGAAAAGTGGCTTTATGAAAGTTAAGATCATCTTGTAAGGTATTTATCTTAATTGAGGCAGGTAGGTGGCACACTAGATAAAGAATGCTAGGCCTGGAGTTAGGAAGATGAGTCTTCCTGAGTTCAAATCTGGCCTCACACAGTTACTAGCTGTGTGATCCTGGACAAGTCATTTAAGCAAGCCTATTGCCTCAGTTTCCTTAGCTATAAAATGAGCTGAAGAAAGAAATGGCAAACCATCCTAGTGTCTTTGCCAAGAATACCCAAATGGGATCATGAAGAGTTGGATATGACTGGAACAACATCTTTTGTTGTTTCGTGTATTATCATTTCAGCAGATAGTTTTTGATTGTCATACAGTACTTTTAATCATGTTCTTCAAAAAAAAATCCTTCTGTCTTACAATTAAAGTGGAGACGTGTGTTCTTTATAAGACAAAAGTGTGTTACAAGTGAAAGATCTGAGTTTCTTGTAAGTCGCTAATCTAACTGATCCATTATCTTCTATTCTAAAAATAAGTAGAACTAGATCAGTGGTGTCAAACTCAAATAGAAACTTCAGGCCACATAGTAACTTAGAAAACCATAAAAATAATGTTGCATTTTTATTTTATTAACTATTTCCCAGTTACATTTTAATCTTTGGCCTTAGTTTTATGAAGTTTGACAATCTGAGCTAGATGACATCTAAGGTCCTTTCTTGTTCTACCTAATCTATAGTCCTAAGTATCCTGTCCTTCAACTTAAATAAAAATGTGTACTTCTCTCAGATAATCTTTGCACTATTTTTAGAATGAATGGAATGGCTTTAGTTTGAAGAGGCTGACGACAATTAGGGATGGAAGATATTTTACCTTTTGGTGAGAAAACGAAAGAATCCAGGCAAAGGCATAGAATGGTATTGTAAAAACTTATCAGTAAGTAGTGGATATGACAACCTGTGGATTCAGGTAGTTTTCATATGCCATACAAGGTATGCTGGTCAGCTACCTGTGTTATTTTTAATGGCCAGTCTTGATGCTACAGGTAGAAAAGTAACAAAGGTAATGATTATTAACCTGTTTGATAGCAAATAGGCTTTATAGCTTATAATCACTAAGATTCTTAAGATATGAATGCCTGCCAGTATAAAGGCTTGAGGCTGCTTAAGTATTCTCAGTCCATTATAGCATTTTTTTCTAAAGAGTGAAAATTTAACTTAAATAAAACTTGTGAAAATTTAAGTGTACAGTTATTCCTCCAAATTCATTAAAAAAATTTCATTTCCTAATATTTCTATACTCCCCAACTCACCCAGTTATCCTTTATAATGGGAAAAAAAGTTCACATCTGAATTTGACAGCAATGTTCCATACTCATCTCTGTAAAGAAGGGGAAGGAGAATACCCTCTTTGGGGCCAAACTTAGTTATGATAATTATGTAGCATTCACTAATGTTTTTTTTTTTTTTTTTCTTTTCCATGTACATTACAGCCATTGTGTAATTTTTTGGTTATTCCTATAACACTTTGCATTATTCATATCTTCCATTAATTAATTTGCAATCACAGAGTCAACAATGTAAGGCACTTAGTTAAAATTTATGTACTTCAAAAATTGACAAATGCTTCATTATGAGAAGACCAATGATTTATGCTATCTACCTTCTGACTAAGAAATTATAGATGTGATATAGAATAGTATTATAGAATATATAGAATAGAATATAGTATTTTTGGATATGGCCAATGTGGGGATTTGTTTTCCTCAACTATACTTATTTGTAACAAGGATTGTATTTTTTTTTATTTTTTATTTTTTAATTGGAGGGGGTGAATTGGTTGAAGAGAGTGGAGAACTTGTTGATAGTATTACAAAAAAAAAGTCATAAAAGTGGATATTTTAAAGAAATGCATAGAAGAGAAGACTAAACAGATTTAAAAATAATGTTGAATTTATTATAACTTTAATTAAAAGCAAGCTCTACATAATGCAAACAAATAGTTTCATACATAGTCCTCTCAGTATACCACCTTGTATAGGAAAGGGATTTTTTGATCTTTAGTTCAAAATAAAAAGTCTAATACTAAATATAAATTGGAAACTAGATTTTTGGATACTGTTTTATCATGTCTTGAATTTTAGCTAATTACTTTGATGGCTGCTTCCGGAAGATTAGGATTGATTCTAATGAAAGCATTAAGGAAAATTCTAAAAATGTTTACAGAAGCAACTGGTTACATTTGACAAAATGTTAGAGTTGGATATTTGGGATGTTTAGTGAGTTGCTATATGATTAAACATGACATAGCTATAGCAAGAATACTCCTAATACCTTAATGGATCTGTGATCTTATTGACAAGAGTATTTTTCCAACAAGACAGTTCACAACCCATCCATGGCTTGCCATGTCATGAGACTCATTCATGTCCTGATGTGATTCCTTCTATAAATTTCTTATGGAGAGTACAGACAATGTACTAGGGACTTTCCTCATATTGCTGACTTCATAAGGAAACCAGTGAAGCATGAGAGCTGTTCTATATAGTTCCTCCTAAATCTCATCATATAAATGACCCATCTTTTTAAATCATTTTTCCTTAATGATAGCCTTTACATTGTTTCTCCTTCACAGCTCCTTGTTTAGAATGCTTTGTAATATATGTGTGTGGGTACACACATACATACACCCCCCCACACACACAGTCCTTTAGAAAGTTCTTTAGAAAGTAGTGTTCCATGAATGAAAATAAGATACCACTTGGATGAATATTGTTTAAAAGATAGGTCTTAAGTTTCGGGGAGTAACTTGGGAGAGCTTTTTCAGTTTTGCAGTGAACCAAAGGCAATTTCAGCCTGCTTATTTACTACTACTTATACAAATCTGTGCTCAACTCATTGTCCCCCAGAGAGGAAGATCTAACCCAACTAATTCCTTTATCTATCTGCATCTCCAAAACACAAATTTCATCTTCTAGTTTTGATTATAGCCATAATTTCTAGATTATCACAAATACAGGAATTAAGATTTGGGAAAGACTTCAGCAACATTGAATTCTTTTTATTTTTTTTTCATTAGTTGGTTGCTATCATCCTCCCATACCCAGTCCTCAAAACAATTATATTAGCAAAATAAATTCCCATTTCGACCATGTGTGAATATTATGTTCCTGCATTTTAAGTTAATCACTTCTCTATCAGGAATCAAGTGGACTGTTTCAGCTTTATTCTTGATTTGTGGTTTACTAAGGAGTTGGTGAGAATTCCAAAATTTTTCAGATTTTTTAAAAACATTTTTTCTATACATATATATATATATTCTCTATATTTTTTTTATAAAGTATGAATTGTTCTAGTTCTGCTCACTTTGTGTTCATTTACAGAAGTCTGGAAAATGATGTCATTTCATCATTTTCTATGGAATAATTAATAATGTTCTATTTGTTTAATATTCTCCATTAGTAGGAAACTTCTTTAGTTTCCAATTCTTGACTACTTTAAAAGTAGCTGCTAAAATGTATTTTGTACAAATAAATCCTTTGCTCTTTTCTCAGATTTCTTTGGGGAATAGGCCTAGATTGGCCAAAGAGCATGTGCAGTTTAATAATTTTTTGGACATTTCATTATGGTTAGACCAATTCATAGCTACACCAATAATGTTCTATTGCACCTATTTTCCTGTATCCACTCTAACATCATTTCTTCTTTTGTCACTATTTCCAGTTTGATGGATGTGAGGTAGAAAACCTCTATAGTTTAATTCATAATTAAAAAGAATTCTCATTATAGTATATTTGATAAGTAGTCATCCATTCAGGTTTAAAAATTTCCAAGGAAGAAAAGGATGTTAACAATCACAATTTCTAGACAATTTATAAACAATAGCTTGGCTTAGGGACCCTAAATGTATAATCCTGCTTAAATGACTAATGAATGCACATTTTGCTGGAAAAATAATGATCTCCCTACTTTTTGGAGACGAAGTTTTTCAAATCCTGTAACAGCTATCATATATCCCACTATCTCCTGCATGTGTCTTGTGCAAGATAAACATCCCAAGTTCCTTCAGCAGACCCTCAAATGACATTAAATTTCAGTTCCTTCATCATGCTGATTGCATTCCTCTGGACTTTCTTCAACTTACCAATGTCATCTTTAAACTGAACCTAGTACTCCAAGTAGGACCAAACACTACTGGAAGCCTATTTTTAACAACTGTGGTCTGCCACATCATACTTCTAATTAATGTTCAGAAAGTCCATTAAAAAGCTCAAATTCTTTTCAGATGAACTATCTAACCATGGCTCCTTCATCCTGTACTTCTGAAATGGAACCACAAATGGAAGACCAGATCAGATATTTAGAATACAGTTAACTTTATGAACTATCTAAGCACTCCATAATTTTTTTCTTCCACTGCCATATCACTGTTGAAGCAGAATGGAAGGGGCATAAAGGATCATTTCATATTTTTCTTTGTTTCATGGACTGCCATGGCCAAAGAAATAACCAAGGAGACAGCGTAGTGAAGTGACTAAGATCGTTGGATTTGGACTTGAAGACTTCTGTTCACATTCTGGTTGTACTAGGCAAAACTGGGGCAAATCACAATTTTTTTGGGTTTTAAGAATGTTAAAATAAGGGGATGGAATACATGGCTTTTGAGGTATTTTCCAGCTCCAAATCTGCATGTGAACAACTGGTCAAAGAATAATTAAGACAGGAAATTAAAGCCTATCAACTAGAAAGATCATCACTAATTTACTGTTAGGAATGGTTACTCAAAGAATGATATGTTGATGCTATCCAAAATTAGTAGGTACTCCTGACCGTGACTTTAAAATACACATGGTGATTATTACAGTAAAAGGTAGTTTTTCTTTTTAAGTGTTGCTGTGAAATGACTTATGCCTTTGGAAGGCTAAATTCCACTATAATTAATTTTAGTATAATTTCCTCTTATTTTTGTTAAATTCTGTGCTTTTTTCTGTTATGTGTTGTCAGGTTAGATAAAAATAACTTATTTCATTTCTTTTAATTTATGTGAAAAAAAGTAATTTTTATTTTTTCCATTAATAAAATTTAATTGGAAAAATTTATGTAAATTTCTTTATTTCAAGACAATCTTTTTCTAAACTTTTGCATGCAGCTTTAAAGAAGTCAATATTTCCTATCAGAGAAGTTGAAGTTATATAAGAACTGGGTTTTCTGGCTTCCTTCAAAAATTTAAAACAAAAGCTGTCTCCTGTATCTTGCTGTTCATGTGAGAGAATAAACAGCCATCTTTCATTGGCTCATTGGCAAAGAAGCAAAAAAAGGGCAAATCTTAAAAATCCAGTTACCCATATGTTATCACTGAATAATTTTGCCTTTCACAGTAATTGTATTCACTTCAATCCATTCAAAGCAAACCTGCTTTCTTCTCAAGAGATCTATTCACTCTATGGCAAAAGTTTTGGGGTTTTTTTTGGTGGTGGTGCTGGTAGTGAGCTATACTGTTTTAGGGACATGCCCACAAACAAGTATAGGCTAATTTTAGAATCATGTTTTTAAAATACAATGAAATAGAAATTAATAACCAAAATTTTAATATTAAAAATGAATTCAAATTGATTAAAAAATTAAATGGAAAACAATATGCCTTTTTAGTGTAATCCTATAGTAGTTTTAACATTTGATTGAAAAGAAAAACAAATATGTTACCACCTAATTCCTTTATTTTGAACTTCCTAAGTCAAAAGGTTAGAACTAGTATGCATCACAGATATTTAATGTGCTCAGCAGTGTGCTAAGGAATTTTCACAAATACTGCAAGATTTTACTTTATAGCTACCATTTAACATATAGAATATAGGCATTCCTTTAAAAAACAACAGTAGCTATAATGCATAATTCTGCATAATAGCAAATTTCCCTATCAACCTACAAAGATTTCATCCCCAACTTTGACACATTGGTTTATATGGCAGGGTACTATTTCCTTTTTTTTTTTGCTCACTATTCTATTCCTTAGAAATATAGTTGTGACATATAAACAGGACAAAATGTTTACTGTCCAAAATAAATTCTTCTGCATTGGTAAGAAAAATTACAACTTTGCAACTTATTTTTGATAATACCAAACAAAACAACTAAAATTCTAACCAAAGCTAGCCATTAAAATGCAGAGTAATGGTAGTAGAAAAGTCCAGGTTTTGTTGTAATCATCAAGGAAGGTATTGCATTTTTACTTGTATAGCCTTAGTCTACTTACTGAACATGGGTTTAAAAAGGTTGAAAGATTGGAGACAGTAGCTTTAGGTCACTAGAATTTTGTTTTCTTTACTCCACAGTTTATCAAGATGGCAATATAGCAATTGAATTATATGCCTACGGATTGCTGGTTGGGTTGGTTTTAAACAAACTCGTATTTTCTACCCTACTGCTATTTTTAAAAAAGAGTTACATGGTATTTTTGTATCCCCCTTTGAGTTAAAATTGTGACCTGTTATTAAACAAGGGCAGAAAATTAAACATTTAAGAATTATTTTGTGGATTTCACTTCTTTTTAATGCTAGGTGCTGTTTCTTTTGGATTGAACTAAGGAATGTTTTTAAGTTACCATGATCTTTGAAGTACCTTCTAGATGTAAAGTTCCATGAGCGATGATTTTTTGCTTCAGGAACATGGTAGAAAAAACTCAATCTAGCAAAAGCTCAATGAGACAGGCAGCCTCTAGAGCTACTAGTGAACACTTAAGGGAATGGAATGAATGAAATACTGCACAGTTCAGGAGCCATATAATTTAAGGGCAAGAGGATAAAAAATACTGATAAATTTGAGATAATATTAAATTAGTTTTACAAGTTACAAAACAATGAAATTCATACATTAGGTTACTCTATTGGGGATTTTACCATACCTTAATTTAACACTATCCCAAAATACAAATTCAATACATCAGTAGTCAATAGATTATATTACTATGGGTTGAGGTTTTTTTTTTTTTAGCATAGTGGTAAGTGGGCTTCTGGGTATGTTGACTGTTGAAAATAAATTCTTTTGCATCTGGTTTAGCAAACATGCTGTTTTGTATAAAGAAAGGATAATATAAATAATGGGCCTCTGAAGTCTCGTCTACAAAAAAAGAATATATGCTACTCAAATTCTTAGACTAGAAATTTTAAGTAGATGAGAATGTCTATTATTCTCCAAAAGGGCAGAAGTTTAAAGGGCAAGGCTAATTAGTGTATTAATCTCAGAGCTAGAAGAACCTCATAGATAATCTAGTTCAAGCAATATCTAGACAGGAACGTCTCTCTTATCAGATTTCTGACGAGTCTTCATCCAATTTCTGCTTCTTTATTTGGTACTTCCTAAAAGTTTTAATGCAAAAACTACACTCCTTAAGTTTTGATTATCTTTTCGTGACATTAATGAAAAAGGCCTTGAGGCCATGCTAAATTGAAGATAGGTGAGATAGTATCTAATGATTCAATTATCCAATTTGCCATCAAATTAATAAGAATACTTGGAGGTTCTTTGAAAGAAAGAGAATAAATATCTGAACATTTTCTATTTTGGGATAAGAGAATATCCATATCTCCATAAAATCCTGATACTTATATCATAAGCTCTAATCCAGAAAGGATTTCAGATGATTTGAGTGAGTTTGATTTTCAGTTGCTCACAAAAAAGTCTGGGATATAACAGTAAGGTTAAAATATTTTTCACTTGTTTGTTTTAAAATTATTCTAAGATTAGCCAGAGATAACTGTTCCACAATCAACTGCAACAAGTAACTGTGAACAAGCATTCATCAGAAGCTCTAATTTTAGCAAGCATTTCCAACTCTGCCAATATAACCATTTCCATTAGCTATATCGCAAATAATTTATTTAAATATACTATCATCCACATTATTACACTGGGTTTTAGACTCCTCTTTTCAGTTATTTGTGGATTACAGTTTCGTGAGAGGAACTGAATGAAAATCAGAAAAATTCATTCCCTTCAAAATCTTTTTTTTCCTAGGTTTTGTGTGTGTGTGTGTGTGTGTGTGTGTGTGTGTGTGTGTGTGTGTGTGTGTGAGAGAGATTTACAAAAACAAACAAGCTTGAGAGGTACAGTTCAATTCATCTTAAAGTCACAGATCATTCAGAGATCTGTTGTTGAGGCACAGCAGGTGAGTTTGAACATAAATGTGGAACTAGTTGGTTTGAATTCACAAAGGGCTTTTGTTTTTTGGTGCACATATTTTATACTTCCTGAATATTAGGCTAAAGCTTGAAATTGTTATATATTCCACAGTTTCACAATCTTCTTAACTTGGCCCACTCAATCTAAAACTAAAAATTTCCCATGAACCTGAACTGAGTTTTGAGTGATGAAACTTGATGCTACTACTCTTGATTTCAGGTATGAGAGAACTTCAACAACAAGAATTCAGGCATAGAAGTCACAAAGATCACATTTCAGCAATTAAGTATTGTGTGTGTATATATATGTTTGTATTTAAAGACAAGTCTTTGTGCACCAGGATGAACACTTTGATCCCAGCTATTGTTGTTCATAGCAAAATCAGATATGCTCCGAAGTACTTAAAACATCTCCATGCCCAGATGCTAACTTTCTTTTTGTATTTTAGTCCTTAGCTTACTGAGTTCCTCTTCTAAACTCTTAATGTGTTCTTTTAGTGTAGCCTTATCTTGCTGTGCTTTCTGATTAGCTTGGCACCGGGCCTCTTCAATCTTCCTCTCATACCATTTTTCCATTTGGGTAGATACAGCCTCAAAAAAATATTGTGTAATTTCTAGAGCTTGGGAGGTGTCTCGAATGGGAGGGCCAGTCTGGTGATCTGCTGGTTGCTGCTGGGTGCATGTACTGCCAGGTACATGTGTTGATGTATGTTGCTGGGGCCTGTGCCGTGTCTGCCCACTTTTCCCAGACTTCTTCGTTTGAGTGCCTTTGTCCATGCAGTGACCAGCCTGGTGTTCGCATTTAGTTGCTTCAGTTGAGGGCAACAAAGCTGTCTGTACCTTAACATGTCTCAATTTAGAGTTCCCACAGTCTAATGACGGTTCTTGCTGCAATCTGTTGGAAGCAGTAGAACTAATAAGTGCCTTTTCTTTGGGCCTAACAACCAGAGGGGGGATGGCAGAAGCAGTGGCTGGACTGGTAGTAGTAACCACTGATTGGTCTGCACCTGTTGGGAAAAGGAAAAAAAAGCCAGCAAATCCAGCCTATTCACTTGATCATATATAATCACATTACTCTGTATCAACATTCTATTTAGAAAACTGAAGGGAATACTTGTCTTGAATTACCTTAAGGCCTAAAGCAGACAATCTATAGTCTTCAATCAATCCTATTACCTCTATATTTATCCACTTTAAAAAAAATCATTTCTCTCTTTTGCCATTTTTCTTTGTACTCCTTATATTTAGACTCTCAAGGTATAAACTACTAACAAACTACTTCAGTCTAAACCTGAAGTTTCATTATTCTACTTCATGATTTCTCAGGATACTAAATGTCCACAGGAAACTAGATAATTGAATTAAGTACTACTGAAATTGCATCACTGTCTAGCACAATGTCGAAGGCCAATAAATTAACTGCTATTAATAAAGAACTGGTATTTTGGTAGAACTTAAACTTAAGTCAGGGAGAAAAATGAAAAGGGATCAAGTTTAGAGGGAGAATGCCCTTCCCTCATTGACATGTAAGGAATACATATCCTAGTGATCATCCCTAATCTTGACTGGGGATGCTCTCTCTATATATATGTATCACATATAGATATAAGCTATATCTATAGCTGAGCTCAGACACACTAGATAAAATATCAAAAATGGTTTTCAGAATATTATCACAACTGTCCTATTGTGCTAACCATTATCTTTCAAGAAATCATTAAGATGCTACAGGACTGTGAATCCTTTAAAAACTAGTGGGCTTCAATTTTAAGGAGTCTTTGAATTCAGTTTACCTGTGAGGGATTCAGAAGTAGATGGGGTTGATTTATGCCTCGAGACTCTGGAATCTCCAGAAAGTTTCAGCTCCAGATTCTGAATCTTTAACATGCACCATGTTTTCAATTCATCGACTAGGGATACCTAATAAAGAAGATGTAAAATGAAATCTACAAATAAAATCAAATGATAATTGGGCTTTATCAAAGATGCTTGTTGACAACTGAGGACCTTAAATTTGCCACCCAATCCTCTTCCTCACTACATGAGCTAATCCATAAAAACAGTCAACAGTGGACTCAAATTCATAAACTGTGGTTAATGATATAATACTTATCTTAGAGTGATAATGGGAAGATGAGATTAGAAATATCAAATAATTGGTAATGGTAAAATTTCATAAATTATGCACTTCTGCCTTCTATTTGTTCTCCATTGGTTGTTAATAGAATAGAATGTAGGCCTATGGTTTCATTGGTGTTGGGAGCTCTTGAGTGGGGAAACTCCCTCTACAAATGGAGGTGAGAATCTTCTCTGAAGTTTACAGTCTTAAAAAGGGTTGCCTAAACCACTAAGGTGTTAAGGGACTTGACAAAGGTCAGACAGCAGCTGAGGGATAGGGTTTGAAAGTAGGTGTTCCTGTCTTTATCCCTGGAAATACTGAGACTTCTCAGGTTGTTACTGATTTAGCACAAAAGCAAATAGTTAATTCATCAGGTACTTGTTGAAGACTACATGTGTAAGGAACTGGCTAAATCTTGTTAGGATAAGGCAAAATGGAATCTCTGCTCTTGGGATTGGGATAGGGGAATGCCTTGAAGTGGGATACATTATTCATTTTATTCAATTAATGTGTGATACAATACAAAATATTTCTTTTTTTATTGATAGAACATATGCATGGGTAATTTTTCAACATTGTTCCTTGCAATCACTTCTGTTCCAACTTTTCTCTTCCTTCCCTCCACCCCTTCCCTTAGATGGCAGGCAGTCTCATACATGTTAAACATGTTAAAGTATGGCTTAAATACAATATATGTGTACATATTTATACAGTTCTCTTGTTGCACAAGAAAAATCAGATTTAGGAAGGTAAAAATAACCTGGGAAGAAAAGCAAAAACGCAAGCAGTTCACATTCATTTCCCATTGTTCTTTCTCTGGGTGTAGCTGGTTCTGTTCATCACTGATCAATTGGAACTGAATTGGATCTTCTCATTGCCAAAGATACCCATTTTATTAGAATTGATCCTCATATAGCAACACCAAATATTTCAAAAATCACAATCCAATACATTTAAGCTCATGGGCAGCTATGTTATATAGTGAATAGAGTGAGCCAGACTTGAAGTCAAGGAGACTCATCTTATAGGATAATAATGATAAATGTTAAAAGGGGTGTGGGGATACTAATGTGTTGTTTGGAGTTGTGAAATGATCCAACCATTCTAGAGAGCAATTTGGATCTATGCCCAATGAACTATAAAAATTTTGTATACCTTTTGATCAGCAGTCTCACTATTGGGTGTGTTTCCCAAAGAGATCATAAAAGAGGGAAAAGGACCCACATATGTAAAAATGTAGCAGCTCTTTTTGTAGTAGCAGGGAACTGGAAATTGAGTGGATGCCCCTTGGTTAGGGAATGGCTGAATAAATCATGGTATATTAATGTAATGGAATATTATTGTTCTACAAGAAATGATGAGCAGGCTGACTTCAGAAAAACCCAGAAAGATATAAATTGATGCTTAGTGAAGTGAGCAGAACCAAGAGAACATGATATACAATAACAGTATTATGTGATGATTAACTGTGATGGAGTTGGCTCTTCTCAACAATGAGTTGATTCAAGACAATTCCAAAAGACTTGTGATAGAAAATGATGTCTGCATTCAGAGAGAGAACTACAGAGACTGAACGTAGATTGAAGCAAAATATTTTCACTTTTTTTCCCTTATTTTTTTCCCCTTTGATCTATTTTTCTTGCACAACATGACAAACATGAAAATATATTTACAAGCATTGCATATATTTAATCTATATCAAATTGCTGTCTTGGGGAGATGTAGAGATAATAGAGGGAAGGAGAAAAATCTGGAACATAAAAATCTTACAAAAGTGAATGATGAAAATTATATGTGTATTTGGAAAATAAAACACTACTGAAATTTTTTTTAAGATTTAAAAAAAAAAAACTCCATGAATTTAAATCCAGATTCACACACTTACTAGCTATGCAACCCTGAGCAAGTCACTTAACTCTGTTTGCCTTGGTTTCCTCATTTATAAAATAATCTAGAGAATGGTGCTGAAATAGAAATAGAAATGGCAAATCACACCAGTATCTTTGCCAAGAAAACCTGAAATAGGATCATAAAGAGTTGGATATAACTGAACAAATCTGCACAAAACACATTTCAATCATGTATAGAAAGAGCTATAATACAGTAAAGAATGTGCTATTAGTAGGGCACAAACCAAACACAACAGTAATTCAGAGAAGACACCTCTTTAAAACAAATATCCCTTCATGTTCCCAGACCAGTTTTCATTCTCAACTTCTTTTGTTTTTCAGTAACACCACTATCCACAGATGGCCCATGCTTGAAAATTCCATTTTCTTATATTGATCTCTTCTATTCAATCATCACATCTGTTGGAGTCTTGCTAGAAAGGTCAGAGGGAAAAGGGCCAAAAAGGTTGATTGGTCTAATTTGCCTATATCAGTGTCTGCTTAAGGACAGATTAAGAAATTGGTAGCTACTGGGAGCAGTGAAGCTGAACAAGGGAGACAAGCCAGTAGTGTAGTGGATAGACCACTGGACTTGAAGGCGGGAAGATTGAGTTCAAATTTGGCCTCAGCCATTTACTGTGCAACTCTGGATAAGTTACTTAATGCTTTTTGGGGGCTTTAGTTCCTTATCTATAAAATGGAGATACAACAGAGAAAGAAATGGCAGGCCACTCCATTATTTTTGCTAAGAAAATCACATGGCTTATGACTAACAATAAGCTAAAACCACAACAAAAACAAAAATAGCCAGCCTTCCTCCTCCTTGTCAGATTGTCATACAAACTGAAGACATCTAGAATGTTTCTTCTAACTCTTCTCTCTAAATTAAACTTGGTGATTTATAGGGCATGATTTCCATGCCTTTCACTATCTTTCTTTATTCCTATGGACACACTCTAGTTTTTTCAATATCCTTTCTTAAATGTACCCTGAACTGAAAACAATACTACAGTTGTAGGCTGGCCAGAGCAGAGAATACTGCAGCTCAATGACTCAACAAAAAAGCTAATACAATCTTGGGCTATATAAAAAGTAGAATAGCTTCCACAAAGTTGCCTACCCTGACCAGATTTCATCTGGAGCAATCTGTATATTGATGTTTTTTTGAACAAAAGTATAAGATTCTACATCCTTCTTTATTTCATTTTACTAGATTACTCCCATGAACTTAGTAGATTTGGCCATTATTACCTTGAAAAGCAGTGCCTCATAGCAGAAAGAGGACTGGATTTGGTTTTAGAAGATCTACCATTTTACAGCTCTGATTTTGGGGAAGTCACTTTCCCTCATGGTGATTCCTCATCTGCAAAATGGGAATGTGATTCAAACCAAATTATTTCTAGGGCCCATTTGTAGATATTTTTGATGTTATTTAAAAGTTGATTTTTTTCTTGAGAAGGGGAAGGTGCTTAGGGATGATATCGGAGATGGATCCATGGACAAAAGCAGAATACTTATTAAATTATTTAAAATATATAATGGATTAGATATGTATCCCAATGAGATTAAAAAACAAAAAAGGAAAAGATCTCACATGTACAAAAATATTTATAGCAGCTTTTTTTTTTTTTTTAAATGGTAGCAAAGAACTGGAAATTGAGGCAATGTTCCTCTATTGGGGTAATTTTATTATTGTGAATAAATACAATTGTGCTATAAGAAATGATGAGCAGGATGCTTTCAGAAAAACTTGGTAAGACATGAACCTAATATAAAGTGAAATGAGAAGAACCAGAACATTGTACATCCAGTAATAGCAATACCATATGATTTATCAACTATGAATAACTTAGCTATTCTCAGCATTGTTAACAGTCCAAGACAATTCCAAAATTCATATTGAAAAATGACATCCACCTGAAGAAAAATAACTGTTAACAGTCTAAATGCAGATTGAAGCATACTTTTTAAAAAACTTAATTTTTTTGGTTTGTGTTTTCTTTCACAACAAGATTAGTAGGGAAATATTTTGTATGATTACATGTATATAACCTCTCTCAAATTGTTTGCCTTTTCAAAGAGTGGGAAGGGGAAGGAGGGTGAGAATTTTAAACTCAAAAAAAATTTTTTTTAAATGCTAAAAATTATTTTTACTTATAATTGGGAAAAATTAAAATATTAAATATCTCAAAAAATCTATAGTGGGTTAGATAAGCAGGGGTGTTGGAGATCTTTAATGAAGGCACAGGCAAAGGAAAATACAGAATATCTTTGTAGACTATCAAATTTTTGGCCCTGCCTGGCTGAAACATTGGAATTGTAAAAAGGAGAAAAGTCAGGAGGAAAAAGCTAGCTACAAAATCTTAATAAGAAATGACTTGTGTAAACATGTGTAGTATAAAACAATACAAATTTTCCAAAGTCTTTCTCAAGTCTCATGTTGCCTCTACCCCAGATATTCCTAGCTGACTTCTTTGCCTCATACCTTACTAAAAAAAAATTGAAGCTATTCACTAAGAGTTCTCTTTAGTTTAATATCCCTCGGATGTCTTCCTCCACTATCTCCTTCACCACTTTTTACATATAGGGATAGCTCTTCTTGCCAACCCCTTCATATTATTTCATCCCATCTTCTACAGCAAACTGACTCCCTCTTAAGAGAGAATCTTAACTCTCACTTATCTTTAGTATCTCCCTATTAGCTGTTTCTCTGCTGCTGACAAATATGCCCTTATCCTATCATGAAAAACTCACTTGTTCTCACCAGTTATCAATGTTTATATTTCCACTCTTTTTGGAGTGCTAAATACTTTGAGAAAACTATAGTTAATTCCAATTTCTCATCCTCTTCTAAAGTCATTGCAGCGTGGATTTTAAACCTCATTCCCCTGAAACTACTTTCCAAAGCCAAACCAGTGATTTCTTAATTGTACATCTAATGGACTTTTTCTAAATTTTCATTATTCTTGACTTTTGTGCAGATCTTTACATTTCCTATCATCCTTTTCTCCTAGGTTTTCTGCCTGTTCACTCTTGGTTTTTCTTTTTCCCTATCTAACCACTTCATCTCAATCTCTTTGCTGGGTCTTTCTCCAGTTCTGTCCTGGGTCATCTTCTAGTCTCCCTCTTGGTGATTTCCTTAGTTCTCATGGATTCAGTGTTTACCTCTGTGCAGACAATTCTCAGATCTGTTTATTTAGCCCTAACCTTTCTTCTGAGCTCTAGTCTCCTATCTCCAAATGTCTTTTGGGCATATTGAACGACATGTCCCATAGACACCTTAAACTCAACGAGTTTTAAAAATCTTTCTTCACAAATTCTCTCCTTCTATATTTTTCTACTACTGTCAAAGACACTATCATCCTTCCAGCAGCCTGACCATATAACCTTCATTTCTTATTCCATCCAATTCATTATTAAAACTTACTGTTTTACCTTCATCTTCATATATGACTGCTGTCTTGATCTAGGTCCTCCTCACTTCAACAGCCTTCTTGTTGCTCTCAAGTCTCTCCCCACTCCACCTTATGTTCACCTGCCAAAGTAATCTTTCTATAGAGCAGGTTACCCCATTACTTCATATAAGCCGTTCACGAACTAGTCCCTTCTTACTTTTCTAATCTTCTTATACTTTTACCCCCTTCCACATACTCGTGATTCAGCAAGTTTGGTTATTTTGCTGTTCCTTGTATGTGACATTCTATCTTCTGACACTCCCTTTTCACTATAGAATATTCCTATATTCTTTCTCTTTAACTCTGCGCCTCTTGGCTTCCTTCAAAACTCAGTTCAATTCCCATGTTCAGCAAGTGGCCATTCTTGGTCCCCTCCTTCCTCCCACTAGTACCTTCTTCTCAGAGATTACTTTCCTTTTATATTCTTATATGTACATAGTTGTTTGTATATTGCCTACCCCACTAGAAGGGGAGTAGTGAGGTAGATATTTTTGTCTTTTTTTTGTATACTTAATATGTAGCCAATGTTTGGAACATAATAAATACTTCAAAAAACCCATGCTGACTGATCAAAGCAAAACTTGTAGCTGCTTTCAATTCTGAGCTCTACTTTAGGGAATAGCTCTAATGTCTGAGGAAAGCTCAGTGCCCTAATTCAGCAAAAAGCAGACTTGGTATTATATTCATTTCAGGACTGCAGAGATCAAATGTTATGTCATGCAATAATCTTTAAAAGTTTTTGGGGCCCTTGCCTGATGTATGGTAGATCCACAAAAGTGTCAACAGGTATGTCTCTTGAGTCACAAAAAGATTGACCCTCTTAGTGCTTACCTGTCGTTTTTCTCCTTCATGCTTCTCCAGCTCAGTATGTTGCTGCAAACGGTTCAGACACTCTGATCTCTCTGCTGATAGCCGCTCAGCCATCAATTTATCCAGAACACGAAGCTAGAATTCAGCAAGGTCACATGATGTCAAGTACATGTAAAGATAGACACCAGCCCACATACCCCCAAAGACTAAAACCAATCAGGGCAAACCTAATAACAATTAGCTGGTGCATTAAAAAAATTTCAGCATACCCTGCCCATTTTGTTTTAGTCTATTTTTGTTTTGTTTCGTGGTATTCACAAGGCAAGGGAACTACTGGGTGTGTCCACTATTGGCAGGTGCTTACAAACATGCATATGTGTGTATATATGCTTATATGTATATAATATTTTAATATATTATAATTCTGTGTGTGTATTTGTGTGTATGCTTAACAATGATTTTCAATCCTCCAGAAGGAATCATGACACTCCAAAAATTGAGAGGTTCAGGTACTTAATAAATGCTCATTGGTTGATTAAGAATAAAGTAGATTCTTTTGAATGAAGAATAGACATTACAAACCCTAGAAAAAGATCTTCACCATTTTCTAAAATTCCAATTCATACAACATATCATTTGCCTTACAAGTGATGTTCACAAAGATGAAGTTTCTCCTTGGGGGGGGCAGTTTGCATATTAAAAAAAAAAAAAACAAACCAAAAGCAAAAATCTGAATGCTCAGATCCCAGTCAGATTTTACTTTTTTTTTTTTTTTTTAAAGTATTTGTCAATATTATCAACCTGATTCATTTCCTTACTTGATGCTGGGTCTTATTCTCCATTTGCCCCAGTTTTGTGTTCATCTTGTCCTGCACAGTTCCAAACTCTGCCTTTATTTCCTCAACTGTTGCCTCCAGCTGATTCTCCAGTTTATTAATCAATGGTTCACAACGGCATCCATTTATAGGTGCCTAGAAAAAATAAGTCTTGATTAATGAGAAGTAATAACAGAAAAATCATTAACATAGATCCAATTAGCAAAACTATTTCTTCTTTGGCAACAACTCAAAATGCCCTGGGCTAATGGGTTCCATCTCAATGACCCAAAATAGTTTGAATTTTGTAGCTAAGGCTAAAAGGAAGGTGCATTATAGTTTTATTTTGAAAGCTAAGAATAGGAATACATCTTCAACTTCTTCTCTAGGGATGAATGTACATGGAATCACTTTGTATTTTATTTGTATGCCATTCAGGTAATTCAATTTATCAAAAGTATATGTAGTATCTGTTACTTTTTTCAATGTCAACTTTTACATTAACTAACAAAAAAAAAAAAAGACTTTGCTATCAATGTAATTTATAAGGCATGTTAAATATTACAATAAATATGAACAGTTCTTTAAAATTTACAGAATGCCCTACAGTTATTATCTCACTGTATCTTTACAACCATCCTGGGAAGTAGGGCCCATAGCTATCATTAGCCTCATTTTATTGACCAGGAAACTCAGGCTCAGAAAATTTTAAGGATCTGCCCATTGACATCAAGATAGTAAATCTTGGAAGTAGGATTCAAAACCAGGTCCCTTGATTCTAAGCCTGGGATTCTTCCCACTACATCACATTGGTTCCTTTTTGCCGTTTCTGCAAAAGTGGCAAAGCCTCCTCTAGCAATTCAACAATGTGTTCCATCCTGGGCCAGCCCCCAATACCCACTTGAGCCCTATCTAGTTCCTTTATAGCTATGATGATGCCATTTCTATAGCACTTTAAGGTTTGCCAAGTGCATTACATACATTGAACTCATTTGGTCTTCATAACAACTACCCTACATTTACTTTGGTATAAAACATTATGAATCAGTGACCTCTGTACAATTGGGGTACTTTGGCATGACAATCCTGCCTGAGAGATAACTTCCGATTTCATTATAAGGATAAATTAATTTCTCCTCACCACCCCTCCATTTCTCATCCCTAGTTTCATTTTTATATAGACAACCCTGCTGTAATTGGTCTCAATTAGTGACTTGTCACCTGCATAACTTTTCCATCCTTTCCACGGTACAAGGTATACAGCTGGTATGCTCTGAATTCATGGGGAGGGGGTGGGGATGAGCAACGATGCTTATTCCTCTTCTTGGGATGATTATGAGAATTCTTCTGGTGCCCAGGAACAGCCTGCTGGTCAGCTGGTGAGGTGGGGTCAGAGAATGCAGATACCTAAAAGAGTAAATTACCATTATCATCATCGGCAATAGTGATGTCAACATTAATCTGACGAGGGCAATAGATAGCAGGTCCATTATTTAAAAATATTTTGATAATTGCTTTTTTAAATATAATTGGTTTCTTTTATAATTCTATGTATTTATGCACTTAAAATTATTCTGAAGGGGGCAGCTGGTGGCACAGTGGATAGAGCACCAGCCCTGAATTCTGGAGGACCCGAGTTCAAATCTGATCTCACTTAACACTTCCTAGCTGTGTGACCCTAGGCAAGTCCCCAGCCTCAGGGAAAAAAAAAAATTATTCTGAAAAGGGACCCAAAGGTTTCACTAGACTATTAAAAAGCGTTCACAACACCAAAAAAGGGGAAGAATTCCTGGGATGAGGTAGCCAAAGGCATGGTTTGTAGACTTTTTGGATAAAGGAACTATACTACTCTGCCTCAGGGTTTGGTCTTTATTTAAGTGTGTGCAGCATTCTTCACCAAACATCTTGTCTCCAAAGAACTTCGTTGACTACAGGTGTAGCCTGAATGTGCACAGGGTCAGATTTGATTTCTGTACTCTCATTGCAAACCATTATGGCAAGGGCCTTCTCTTCAACACAGACATAAGTCTAAACTACTTGACTTTCAACTCCTTCCCTCAAAGGGAGCTGCTTTCAAATTCACCACTACCTTTTGTTTCAGCTTTTTCTTTCGATTATTCTTTACTGGGGGTTCTGGAGATGCTGAGTAGAATTCTTCTTTGGCCTCTCCTTTTTTTTGAGTGGCTTGCTCACTGCTGGGAGTGTCTGCTGCTGAGATACTTCCCTACAAAAAAAGAAAGAGAGAAAAAAACTTATAAAAAGTCCTTTTAGGATCCCTGATTTTAGAGATGAGAAATGAGGGAAGCCGAAGGAGATGAAGTGATTGACCTAGCTCATACAATTAGTAAGTGAAAGTGGGACTCAAATCCAGGGCCTCTGACTTGATAATATTAACACACTGACTCCCTATAGGATCCAATTTTGGCTTTTTTTTTTTAATTGGCCTGTTGTCCATTTCTGAACCTACTGGAATCCTGGACTGTGATATCTTTAGCACCAGCTGAGGTTCTTAACACATGTTGGTGAACTTGGTTTTTTCACAAAAGATTTTGATAACTACACTTGTAATTTTATAAATTCTATTTTGTATATATTTTAATATAATTTCGAGAAGGGATCCAAAAATCCCTTGTATAGAATGACAAAGGGGATCCATGGTTGAAAATCCCTATTCTATAGGATAATAGAGGGGGAGAGTCATTGTAAACTGAAAATTTGTCTTCTTCTGTTTGGTCTAATTTTAATTAGAACAAACCAATACTTTGTTCTTTTTTTACTTTTAGGCATTAAGAAAAGTGACATCCTTAGTTCTAGGGATTTATTTAAAAAAATGGTTTATTATTGTGTTTTGTTTTTATATTACATATATTTACAGATAACTCATACTTCATGAAAGGTCTCTTGCAACAAATAAAGTGATTAAATAACACTAATAATGCAGCAGTGACTTCATTTGACAATATATACAACATTCCACATCTATATAATGTTCTCTATTAAAAAAAAATAGAAATCTATTTTTTCCCTCACTTTTATCTCCCAAACTATTGGCGGGAAAATTAAATAAAATTTCTTGGTTTGTTTGTTTTTATTTGTTTTGGCAAGGCAATTGGGGTTAAGTGACTTGCCAGGGTCACATAGTTAGGAAGTGTAAAGTATCTGGTGCTGGATTTGTACGTGGGTCCTCTTGGCTTCAGGGCCAGTGCTCTACACACTGAACCATCTACCCACCCTTCCCCCCATTAGCTTTCTTATAAGAAATATAGTCAAGCAAGACAATTTCCTCTCAAAGCTTTTCTAGAATTGTGGAAATCTGAGACATTTCAATGTTCTAACATCTTAGCACTGTAGCAGGATATGGACTGACTTTTCCACTTCAACCATCACCTAACCAATTACACTCAGGCTTTTATTCAGATTGGCCACAGTTGAATGACAAATTTATAGGGCATCTCTAAATCCCTAGGATTAAAGCCACACGGGCTTAAAATTTGTAAATAAAACATGAATCATTTACAAATAAAATATGAATCACTTATAAATGAAAAATTAAAACCTTGCTTATAAATTAAATGAAACAGCTACAACTTTAATACTGGGAATCAAGGGAGGTTTTGAAAAGGACAGGAGCAAGTAGTTATTGATAAAATTAAAAATGACAAAAGGCATATTCTTGTCCCTTGTATCCCTGCCTCTCTTGCATAACTGGGTATCCATCTTGCCTATGTCAAGAGAAGGGGAAAAACAATCTATTTTCATGTTAACAATTGTGATTGTGAAAGGAACAAGACGAGAGGCTGCAAGGTTCAGAAGGCTAGAAAATATGATTTGAAATTTTGGTGTAGAAAGTATATGAAACCAAAGAAAAGGAGGAAAACTCTGACTATCATCGGAACAAGAGGTAAGAAGAGAAAGGCTGCCAGAGGCCCATCTCAGTGGCCGACCAGGACCTATGTACATCCTCCATCTGTGAGGCGGGCACTTATCACACATCACACACCTTGCTCTGGGCCACCTCATCTCGTGGCACAGACTGAGCTCTCCTCTCCTCCTTGAGCCTCTCCCTCTTTTTTCGTAGGCTTCTCCCACGACTGAAGCGCAAGACCTGAGGTGAGGCAAACATATCACTATCAGAACTAGTGGCTCCTGATTGGGGGGGCAGGAAAGAGGAATAGGGGAGGGCAGCAGGAGCTCTGAGCTTGAAACATGTAAGTTAAAACCACGTTTCGTCCCCTAAAGTGTTTATAATTTAATGAAATAGTTGCAATATTTAACATTAAAAGGAGCTAATATTTATGTAAAAGTTTAAAGCTCAGTTTTACATATTATCTCATTTGATTCCCACCAAGCCTTGTGAGGTAGGGGCTATTATTACCCCCATTTTATGGATAAGGAAACTGAGGTTCAGGGAGGCTAACACAGATATATGATAGTGCTAGAAGTGAGAGATGTTCCTATATGATAATTAATAATAAAAATATTACATAATTATATTATTAAAATATAATAAAGAAAGCTGATTAGAAAAATGAACTTCAAGCAAGACACAATGAAAAACAAAAAAGAACAATTACATGCAATTCATATCTACTACCAAAACCCTATTGATTTCTAGGTTACTTCCTTACCTTTTTAATGCTGATTTTAGTACTTGGCTCACTTCCCCCCCCCCCCCCCCCCCCCCCCCGCCTCCCTCCTCAACTCTTTGCTAAGGAACTCAAACACAGATATTGATATCCCTCATATTTCCTGACCACTCAACAGTTCCTCAACTGTACTTAACTGTAGCTACTCCACTCAAGCTCAACTACCTATAAAGATCACAAATCACCCACAAATGTACACCTTCACATTCAAGAATTCCTCATTCCTTTTGTCTGACCATAATCTTCTGGCTTCTCACTTCTCCCTCGGCCTTCCCCAATCCTCTTCATCCTCAGTGTGACCTCTAGTTCTCTCCTAAACCATCTTCCTTACATTCACCACTTTTTCTTCTTTTCTCCACCTTGATTCCTTGATTAACCAGTTCGACTCTACATTGTCTTCCTCTCTTATGTCCCCTTATCACATTGCCAATTGTATCTTACCATCCTCTGCCTTTAATCCTATATGCATGCTGCTGAACATAAGTGGAGAAAATCATGGAGTTTTTCTGACTGTAAACTACAAATTTTTGTTACACAACCTTAACTTGGCTCCCACTATTGCCAGGTAATCCTTCTGCACTTTCCTTATAACAGTATATTATCCCATTCTCCACAAACAGTTCTTCCAAACCTTTTCATTTCTCCTTAACCTTCCCATGGTCTCCCTTCTATCTTCTAAGCTGAGAACCCTGCCTCTTATTTTACAGAAAAAAAATTAAGGCCATTTGCCATAAACTCCCTCTTTTCTGCTTTTCCTTGTCTCATCTTCTACCATCTCCTTAATCTGTCTCATGTGATAAAGTGGTCTTACATGCTTAATATAGATTAATTTACTTGGTGGGGAAAAGGGAGGGAGAAAAATCCGGAACATAAAGGTTTTTGCAAGGGTGAATGCTGAAAACTATCTTCGCATATATTTTGAAAATAAAAAGCTATTATTAAAAAAACAAAACCCTCTACATGCACAAGCGATCCTTTTTTTTAGCCCATCTCCAAGAGACTGCCCCTTCTGTCATCCCCACTCTTTCACTTTTTTTTACTCTCCCTATCTCCCAGTTCCTTCCCTATGAACATATTTGTATTCTTCCATCACCGCTATCATCCTTTATCTAATCTTCTCTTTCTACCTAACTCCTGAAGGCCATCTGAAATAGGTGCCTTCATTTTCTCTTCTATCTTCTAAATTTCTTAAACCCAGTTTCTGACCTCAATATTCCACCAAAACTGCTCTCTCCAGTTATCAATGTTCTTTTAATTGACAAACCCAATGACCTTTTTTCCAATCCTCATTTTTCTTAATCTCTCTTCAGCTTTCAACACTATTGATCAGTTTCTTTGCCCCTTTTCCCTCCTATCTATATGATAACCATTTTTCTTCCTCCTACCCATCTGCTCGCTCCTTTTTAGTTTCCTTTGCAAGATTTTCATCTAGGTCATACCCTCTAATCACAGATGTCCTAAAGGCTCTATCTTGGATCCTCTTCTATTCTCCTGTTCCATGAACAAGATGCTCCCTTTTTTGGTATTAGGTGTTTCTCCTCCTCCCTCCCCGCACCATGCCTAGAAAACTCTCCTACTTTGTCACTGCCTCCTGCCTTCACTGATTTTCTTCAAACCCCAATTAAAAGGGGCAGCTAGATAGTGCAGTGGGTAGAGCATTAGTCCTGGAGTCAGGAGGATCTGAGTTCAAATCCAGCCTCAGACACATCACTATGTGACCCTGGGTAAGTCACTTAAGCCCAACTGCCTCTCAAAAAAAAAAAAAAAAACAAAAAAAAAAAACCCAACCAAAATCTCATCTTCTATGAGAAACCTTTCCCAACCCTTCTTCATTTTTTTTTTTTTTTTTTAACAGAAGCACCTATTGTAGATGGGGTTTTTTTGAAGCATTTATCTACAAAGGGCAAAAAAGATATAAGACGATGGCTAGCAGAGATGGAAGGATCAACTATGTTTTTTTGTTTTGTATTTTTTTCCCCTAAAAAAAGACATGAGCATATTTGTTGTTATTCAGTTGTCTTGACACTTCCTGACCCCATCTGCAGTTTATTTATTTATTTATTTTTGGCAAAAGTAATTTGCCATTTTCTCCTCAAGCTTATTTTTCACACGAGGAAACTGAGGCAAGCAGGGTTAAGTGACTTGACCAGGGTCACACAACTAATAAGTGTCTGAGGATGGATTTATACTCAGCATTCTAGACTCTAGTTTTCCATCTAGCTGCTGTTTTATAAATGTTATTATTATTTTTGAAGGAATAAGATATCAGTGATAACAAAAGCACAGAATAATATTTTAAACTTTCTTACCATCAGACTATCTTTTTCTGATATTTATAAAAAGAAAAATGGCACATCCAAGGTAATATAAAGGACTTCTATATAAAACCAAATACCAAAATATTTTGCCTTTCTATGATCTGTTATTCAAATGTACCATTTGCTTTATTTGCTGTGATAATCATTCACCTACTGTGTGCATACTATTCAACCCCCAAGGTATTTCTATAGGCTGGCTGGGAGGGCTTTTAGCTCACATGTTAAGAAGCAACTTCAATTAGATCATAAATCAAGAGTTCTCTTGAAGTTCACCTGTATCACATCAGTCAAAATTCATAAGTGACTTTTAGGCAAGTTAATAAAGGTCATTAAATCATCAGAAAGATTTAACTCTTTGTAACATATTGAGACAGTGGAAACAATTTCATGGGCTTGGAGATTCTCTCAGTGAATGGTAAAAAGCTCGCTAAATAAAATGCCATCAATCTTTTCTTGTTCCCGAAGAATCAGAAAATGTTGAGTATGGGAGTTAAGAAAGAAATGTCCATATGCTGATAGTTTACAGGATCAACAAATGCTAGAGACTTGAGAAATCAGTCAATTTATATCAATTTACAGGTGAAGCTGAGAGACTTTAGGTTAATATATTCCCAAGGTTAGAAAACCTGGACTAACCTTGATCTCCTAGAATTTAATACTTTATTATAGCTAGATTCATTATACCTTAATTATGCTTAGAATTTATTTTCAACATGTGACAGAATGGAAGAATACCTTGTTGGATAATGCAAACAATAAAATTATTGTTTCCAAACTTAAATCACTAGGGGAACGTGCTAAAAATTCTTTTATACTTACTCAAAAACTCCTTCATTTGGAAATGAAAGCAACATTTAGAAGTTACAATGACTGAAAGATGAATTGTCCTTTATTATTATTATCTTATGTACTGTTAACTAAAAGTACAGAAACTCTTGGCGTGGGCTACTTTTCATGAAGTAGCAGAGGTAGAATTTGTGGAGAAAGAGTTTGTGCTAAATTTTATTGACAGTTTCTCCCTAAGGCATCTCTAAGGTCCTAAAGGATGATTGCAATAATAGGGTCACTCTTGGATTATTGTAGAAAAATGAAACAACACGGGCCTGAGAATGAGATAGATGAGTATAAGACAAGCCACTGTCAGTGAGTGAATATGAAGTTATTCACTAAAATTTCAGATTACAATTATGATCTCATAGCATTATATATTCCTCTTGCATCCTTCTCATATTCTTATTTGTATTACATGTGGGCAGTTGTTTAATTACTTCTACTAGATGGCAAATAGGGTTACAAAGTAAGGCAGATAAGTAGAGCAATGGATAGAGTGCAAGCTTTGGAGTTAGTAAGACCTCAGTTCATACTCTCTGTCAGACACTTTCTAGCTGTGTGACCTGGGTAAACTACTTAACATTTCTCTTAACCTAAAGTTTCCTCATCTATTAAATGGGGATAATAATATCTCCTATCTTACAGAATTGTTTTGAGGCTCAAATTAGTTTAACATGTAGAAATGTATTGCAAACTTGAATGCTACAGAAATACTACTTATTAACTATTATTTTTATTGAGTATAGATTTTTAAAAAAACTTCATAGGTACACTATATATACTAGATTCTTAATCTATGTTTGTTGGAAGTACAAATGAAAAATAAATGCATAAATATCTCACATCAGATTTTTTTTGCTTTTCAAAGTTCTTTCACATCTGCTAGATGAGAAACCTCTATAACAACAAGGCTTCAAAAGGTATGTTTCTATTAATAATTCCCTTACTAGGTGATTAAAAGGTGGTAGCCTGGAAGCTCATGTAAATATGGAGACCCTCACCTATTTCTTAACCCTAGGGATACTATAAGTAAGAACCATTTCATTTCTGTAGTTAAAGTTTCTGAACTCAAAACATACTCAAAACATACACATCTTTGTGACTTACTGAAGTTACTAGTTACTAATGAGCATCTAGGCATATTTCTGTGAAATTAGAATTAATAACTAAGATCACAGGCAACATTTCTATGTATATCATGCTACAGGATTCTGATTTAAATGAATTTGATCTTTTTTCAAAAAACTTTCTTCAGTTTCATTATACATATCTCTCTCATGCATGAAATTAGGGTAGCAAATGAGCTACAACATTACATAATAATGCTTTTGACTTTCATAGTTTCTTTCCTATCTTGATAGTTTATTGAAGTGTTTGTTTCAATTAGAAAATTTCAGAATCAGCAAAGGAATTAGATATACCATTGTATCAGCAGCAAATTTCTTTCTCTTATTTTTTCCTATTGCTATCAATTATGCATTTATGTCTAACAAAGCTGCAGAAAGGGGCCATACTTATTTTATTTCTTTATTTATTGAGAAAGTTTTGAGCATTTCTTTATTACCTATAACGTTAGAATGTAGTTTTTAGATATGTCATTTGTATCATGCTGAGAAGAATAAGTGGTATACTTTGTCAAAGGCTTTTTCTGCATACAGTCATTAACCAGAATAAAATAGGCAACCTGAGAGCTGCCAGACAGAATTTGTATAATGGGATACTAATACCAAAAAAAAACAAAAAACAAACAAAAAAACCCCCCAATAACAAAAAAACCTACTTGTGGTGCTTTGGTGAGGAGAAGAGCAACTTCAGGATTATTGTGGTGCCGGGCTGTCTCTAGTGGAGTCTGACCAGCCTAAGGGAAGGAACCATATAGAGAAGTAAGAGTATAAGGTAACAATTATACAAAAATACTACAGTTTATCCAAAAGTTGGACATGGAAGGTCCTCAAGGGATAGATATCTACTTACCATTTTTTTTTTTTTTTTAAAACAACTCTACCTTCAGGGTGATGATGGAAATATACAAAAAGCTTATAGATTCAATAAAATTTGTTGGTTTTTTTGATGTTTATGAAAAAGTCTTATTTGACCATGGTAAATTCTTTTTTAAAGCAATCTAAATTATTTTGCTATAGAAGACCATCTAATTAATTTTCCCTCTTTCTATTCTCACTGCCAACACCCCAGTTCAAGTTTTTATTACTTTTCGCTTGGACTATTGCAACACTTCTTATTTAGTCTTCCTTTTCTAGTCTCTCCAACATCTAAAATTCCAAATGTACTTTCCGATTGTGACATTTACTAAAAAACTTACAATGGCTGCTTGGCTTCCCACTATCTATTAAATAAAGTTCAAACTCTTTAACGTGGCAATCAAGGTTTTTTACAATCCAGCTCCCATTCTACATTTTCAGTTGTAATTTACATTATTCATATTTGTATATTCTACACCACAGCCATAGAGAAAGGCTCTTGGATCCCTAAAAACACTTTTACCATTTTTTATTAGTTTTAAATTATTTATTAAGTTATCAGTTATTAGTTTTATTGCTTGTTTAGCTTTTCTTCAGTTATTTCCTGGTTCCCTCTACTAGAATATGATCTGAGAGAAGGAACTGTAGTTTTTCTACTTTTTCTACTTTTACCTATGATGCTTACCATAGTACTGGGCACATAGTAAATACCTGATAAATTTTTTTTCACTCATTCTCTTTCCCTAGGATGTCCTCTCTTTTAACAACATTCGGTAGTATGCTGTAAGTACCAGATTGCTGGTACAAACAAACAAACAAAAAACCCATCATGGTAGACTGAAATGGTCCAAAAAGACATTATTAAGGAGGTATGGTTTGAGCTGGATATTTAAAGAGGGGTTGTATTTACATAGGAGGAGATGCTTTAGTTTACAATAAACAAAGATGGACTGCTTGGGTTTTATTTGGAAAGGAAGGGAAAGAGGACATTGAGGGTCCCAGTTGGAGCTGAGGGTTTCTAATAGGCAGTAACAAAAGATTAAAGCTCAAAAGTATGGACTTGAAAGTAATAGGAAGCCAGTGTTTTTGGCAGAGTAAAAGTAATATGTTGGGAAGATTAATATGCCAGGGCTTTATAAAATAAGTTGGAGCAGAAAAAGAATAAAAGCAGAGAGACCAACCAAGAGGCTAATGCAATATTCCATGCATAAGGGAATGGGGGGTCTAAATTGGGGTGGGATTAGAAAACAAAAGAATGATGGGAGAATCAAAGGAAAAATTATCTTGATTGCTCAAGACTGAATTAAAGATAACAAAATCTACTTCCATTTTTCTCTAGTTAACCTGGGTACAAATCTAAAAGGTATTCACATGTGATTTTCAGTATAGGCTTAGCTCCAGAGTGCTACAGGCATAGCTAGAAGCCAGAACAAACCATCCAACCCAGTTTCCTAGCCCTCCCACAACCTCCAGCCTTTCTGTTATTCCTTCTTCCTTTCAACCCAACTGAACTCAACCTTGACTCAGACACTGAGTAGGAACTGAGTGAGGAAGAACAGACGTTGCAGCTCATAGTTTGAAAAAAGGAGATAGCCATGGCTAGACAGAATAGAAATATAAATTCTGGGGAAGGAAGGCAAAGGAAAAGTTTAGGTTCATCCTTTGTTCTGAGAATTAATTATCAAGTTATTTACCCTAGTGACAAACAAGCACAAGAGAACTAGACTCATTCCTTCCTTCCCAAGTTCAGTGGAGCCCTGCTAAGGGTTCCAGCTCTGTTCATTTAGCAGAGTAGATTCCCATTTACTGAATCTATAGGAATTAGGCCTTTTCTATCCATTTTTCTGTGCTACTAAGCAAGGAATCCTTCCTTTCCTCTATGCCCTCTCTTAAGGACAATGGAACGGCAGCTCTGTGAAGCAGTGCTCACTGAGGATGCTAAGAGAAAGCCTTGGACCAATGTCCTTGAAGCAAGTGTAATTTTCAAAAAAAATTACTGTTCTTTTCAGAAAGTGGATGGAGAGAATTTCAGAAATGATCATGGACTCACTTACATTATTGACAATTGTTCCATCAGCGCCTGCTTCCAGTAAAATTTTAGCCACTTTTTTATGATTTAGGGCAGCAGCAATATGAAGAGCCGTGTCTCCGGCCTGAAATTAAACAGAAAAAAAAAGAAAAAAAAAACATGCCAAAGACCATCACAAAAACTTACTTCTGGTATCTTTCTTACATATACATCCTTCTCATCCTGAATTGAAGTATGTGTCTTCAGGTTCAAATAGGGGCTAAACTTGAATTGAGGTCTGCTAATCAGAGACTTTTCTGAAAAAAGGATCATTTTGTTTGGCAGAAGACAGCTCTTCTTAATGATTAATTGAGTGAGATCAACATATCCCAAACTTACTTGTTGATTGAAAACTTCTTGATAGAGCTTATCAAGTTTGCCCAGGGATAATCAATTCCCCCAGAATAAAATAAGATTAGGGAAAATTTGAAGAAAAAATAAATAGAAAATTTTAAGCTTATTTTCATAGTATCTAAAAAAAATTCTGCATATAAGTATTTTTTGATATAAACTTAATTTCATAACAGAAATTTTTAATGGAATATAATTTCCTTGATGGCTTTTTTCAGTACCTAATCCAATGATCAATGTATAATAGGTACTTAATAAAGATTTGATTGGCTACCAATTTATATTTTAGAGAGAGACATAGAGGCATATTTTTTCCCCCACAGTACCCTTATTCATCTCTTGGAGAACACCATTTGGGAAATGCTAAACTAAGAGATTGCTTAGTAAAAGGAGATCTCCAAAGCTTATTTAGTGGGCTAAGAAAAAAGTCAGTTGGGACTAGATCAATGGGGAAGTAAATAGGGTAAAGCTGTTGGGAATACAAAGAAATTGCTTCTCATCTTATGATAGGAAGACAAAGAGAGTTCCTTTGAGTCTCTAGGTTTGTGAGTAAGTAATGCTGACAAACAGGCCACCTAAGGTGGTGGTGGGAGGGTCTCAGTTGTGTTGCACAAACCATTCACTCTAGTACAAGTTGTTTTTAGATGCTTATTTTACTCTTAGGGCCTTCCTTCACTGGACAGAGAACAATTATAGCCAGTGTTCTTTTAAAAAACATCTTACTGGTTCTCTATTTCCTACTTAACATAAAACTAGTCTAACCTATATAGCTAGAGTTGTATTTGGTACAAATAATGATTCCCTTGAAATGGTCACATGTGTTAAGTTGCACTATTCAGATTTATAATTATGTGAAATGTGGTCATTGGTTCCAATCCAAAGGAAAAATATAGAATGCATTATAAAGCAACCACTTCAGGGAAATTCATTGGTTGAACTAATTAGGATCTAAATATAATCTCTTTCCCTCAATAAATGTTAAAAAAGAATGTGTGTTTCATTTTCATTCCTTCATGTACTATCCCAGGAAATAATAAGTAAGTAAAGTTTGGATTTCTTTTATTTGAGGATGGGAGAATTGGAGTATTGAAGATTATTCATGAGGATAATCTACTGTTCCAAAATTCCCTGTTTTACCTTTGGAATAGGGACAACACAAAGCTATTTCCTTTGAAGTGCAGTGAATCCCGAACATTTCCAGAAACATTTCCAGATACTTTTTAGTTTTAAACTTAAGATTGCTGTATCCCAACTCAAAAATGCACTGTCTCTTACAGGTTTTAATCAATCAATAAATTTATAGGTTAACAAGATTCATTAACCCAGGGATCTCATAAGGACAGATAATTAAGCTTTATCTTTATAGAGCCTAAGCAGTGACAGGGACTATAAAGTCAGCAAATCACAAGAATCCTATAACTTTGCTCCATGAAGCCATAATTCTTTGTCAGTGGGATTTTTCCTTGAGTATGTTTTTTTTTTTTAAATACAGGTATCAAAACCAACAGAAACTACTGCAGTATATGCAGAAAGTGTTCATTATGCAAATGTGGTGATATGCACTGAAATGACAAGAAACCACAGGCACACCCTCTCTATAAGGCTATTTAGAGAATCCTGGGCTATGGTTCTAGGCTGGAACCTGTATTCCCTGGGGCTATTTACAGTAAACTCCCAGAAGGTTCAGGAGAGGCTAGGCAATAGCAGCCTCTAGCTTAGAAGAAGTCTCTATCTTATCAAGATATCAAGCCTTATATAAAGGGTGCACTGCTGTAGTATAAGATACATGCACTGACCTGGTTCTTTTCATGGACAGAACAGAAAGCACTGAGGAGAACCCTAATGATGGACAAGTGATTATAGCGAGCGGCAACGTGCAAACAGGTATCTCCTGCCTGCAAACAGAAATAAAACTCTGAGCATGTTTTGGTCAATAAAAGAAATAAAACAAAACAAAAACAAATAAGGAGAAAGCTTGCAGCCATCATTTACCCTTCAAAAGCTTTCCACCTGAGTTATCAAGCTGACTTCTAGCTGGAGATGCAAAAAGCAAAGAAAGGCTAGGGCAGAATGACCTTCTTTGACTCACAAAAGGAAAAACCAATAATAAAAAAAACAAACAAACTGAGCAACATCTCTTTTAATTGATCCCCTGCTTCCAGTCTCATCATACTTTGCTATTTTTTGCGCTCACTGTACAGAGCAACCCATGAGGGCAACTAGAATAAATACTTCCATTTTTCATACAGTGTACATCTCTTCCCCATGGAGACTTTAGGAAACTAAGGCAGACTCTCTGCTTACTTAACATTTCATTTTGAGGCTAGGTTCCTGCTGCATCCAGTCTTTCCCATCTCTCCAGTACTATGGGATGAGCCAAAGAAATGACAACTATTACCTTGCAGATTCCCCATGGTCAGTCCACATCTGTCAGGGGAAGACCAGTGCAAGGGTCAATCTGGATTTTAAAAGCATGGGTTTCTATCTAATGAAATCCAAGAGCATGACACTGCTATGACATAGCAAAAATTCCAAGTAAGGATGGATGATGACCCATAGAGAATAAAACAGTCCCAGGGCCCCACCAGAACCTAAGGTCTTCTAAGTTATTTATAAAAGAATAAATACATTCAAACAGTGCACAGTTAAGAGAACTGCTAATCCCAAGTAAGATGATACTAAATTTGATGTAAAAGATAGAGGATAAAAATGGTGGCAGATGAAATCACAACATTTCTACGTGTTTTCTTTATAGTTTCCCCTTAATATTAATATTGCAGTTAATATTATAGCTCTTTTTGAAGATGAGGAACATTCAGGAATAATACTGCTCCTCCAGAATCCAGAAAGGATGAAGCAGAAAGCTCTAACTCAGAGGGGAGATCTATAGACTCAACCTGGAGAGCTCTGTGGAAGGGTCCTTTGGAGTGAATGGTAATAGACTCTCCAGTCAAAGCAGTCCTCTTAATTTGATATCTTTCCAAAGGGGAAAGATACACAAAGAGGACAAGAAATTATAGAAAGAAATTGTCCAAGTTATGTTTCAGCTGCTCTAAACATGATAAACTACCTTGCTCACAGCAATGATGTATTAAGACTTGAATATAGTTGGGAATCTGCCTCTACATTTAGACTCTCTTTAGACCCTAAGTTTTTAATCTTCTTGATATTCCTCTAGCAGTCTGGCAAAGCCCATGGACCCCTTCTCAGGATAACTTCTTTTGAATACATCTTATAAAACACAAATCATTGCAAAAGAAATGAGTTATATTGAAAGTTATAACTTTTAATACAAGGTTAAGAGTCCCTGGTGTAGAGGTGTAGTACATGTTCTGTTTAATAAAGGTGAATTTTTAAAAAATAGTTACTGATTTCTGGACTTGGAATTCATAAATAAATAGAATAAGATGGGAGAAGGGAAAATGGAAGCTACAAGTGAAATATCTTCCTACTCCCACATCTCACTTTCCCCTTTCCTTCCCCCCCCTTTTTTTCTTTTTGTGAGGCAACTGGGGCTAAATATTCCCACATCTCTAAATAATTATGTTGGAAATGAGGTTAACAAATCATGTTATTTAGCTCTTCTTTTCTAGATTTACATCCTCAACATTTATTTTCATTTTGCTTCCCAAAGTAAGAGAGAAACAGAATCACAAATTTGATTTTTAAAAATTTTACCCACATTATTTTTGAGGTCAGGTCGAGATCCTCCCAGCAAAAGAACTCGGGTACTCTGGGAATGACTGTTCTGACAAGCCAAGTGCAGAGCTGTGTTCCCTGCCTTGGGGAGAGACCAAGAAAATTAGAGGTCAGTGTTAGGAAATTCTATATTCTAAAGATTTAGCAACTGCTAGGAACTGCCTTTTGGAGGACCTGAAGTTTCCTTTGACAAGAAACTAAATAAAAAGAGCGGCTTCATTCTAGTCACAACTAGTCACAACACAAATGGCTTCCTTTTTACAGTTACCATCAAGTCAAATAATAATAGTAAGAAACATAAAACACATTCCCCATGGAAATAAGAATTATATATAAATTAAGTTTTTTCTTTTTCTTTTCTTTCTTTCTTTCTTTCTTTATTTTTTTGAGGCAATTGGGATTAAATGACTTGCCCAGAGTCACACAGCCAGGAAGTGTTAAGTGTCTGAGGCCAGATTTGAACTCGGGTCCTCCTGACTTAGGGCTGGTGCTCTATCCACTGCACCACCTGACTGCCCCCTTTTCTTTTTTTTTTAAAGATAACTCAATAAAATAACTCAAGATGGTGCCCTAAAAGGATGTTAACTGAATCTAAACAAGGATGGGTATTGTCCTTTCAAGCTCTTCTTAAGTTTTCCATTTATTCCCAACATTTGAAAATGCTAAGCTTCATTTTAAGTGCAATACTGAAAATATTCCATGGGGGAATCAGCTCTTAAGTTAAATGTACTTTCTCATACTCATATGTGTATATATACGTATACACATGCATATATATATATATATATATATATATATATATACCCATATAAACATGTATAGTTATATTCATATACACACATCTACTTATGTGTGTAAATAGGTGTGTGTTTATGTATGATTTATCACAAAAGAGTGGAAGTCTCTCATTTTACATTTTTAAAAGTTTTCTTTCTGTTTCAATAACAAATTAAAGGATAAAACCATTTCCATTCTATTTCAATAGACCCTCCCTCCTTAAAGGATCACAGATTTATGGCTAGAAGGGATCTTAGAGGCCACTGAGTCTGACCCCCTCAAAGGAAACAGATACAAAGACATTAAGTGATTTCTCTAGGGTCTGACCACTGTAAGTATATTAGGCAAGTTTTATACCCAGATCTTTCTGATTCTAAATACAATGCTCTAACTGCAGTTCACAATTACAAAGCAATTTCAAATTATCTTTGATCCTCAAAACTACTTTGGAAGGAAAGTAGCAAATGCATTATAATTCCCATATAAGTAACTAGAAACCAGAGGTCTAACGAGTTAAGTGACCTGCCCAGCTAATAAGTTAGCTTTATTTAATAAATTAGCCTTCTGATTCCAGGTTTTGGCTTTTTTAAAAAATTGTTATTGAGAGCTCCAAGGCAGTTTTGATAACCTGTGCAAGAAAAACAGGTAGCAGATGAAGAGGTCTAATTTTTGGCATGGTTGTTTATACTTCAGTTGGATGACTTTACAAACTCATTGTCTTTCTTGTTGAGAGTAGAAGCTGGGCCAAGTGAGATCCTCAGAGCTGCTAGGGAACCTATAGATTGTTTCTCTCTCACCAATGTGCACTCCCCTCTGAATGCAAGTACCTATGGATGGTCTTTAGCTTCAGAGTCCTTGTGTTCTGATAGAGAGGGAATAGTTTATATGAGCTACCAATTCAGAAGTTACTTCCTCCTTTCTCTCCATCTCCCATTTCAGCTCAACTTCAGAATGTATTCTAAAAATCCTTTCTAAGGACTATCCATCCTGGTGGCTCTGCAAAAACAAGGGTACTTATAATGGATTTTGTTTTTTAATCCTTGGATTTCTTTTTCATTATTAGCTACCAGCAAGTACCTCAAGAGGTGCTTCAAGACAAAGAAAAGTGTTAGCTAGCTGAGTCACTGAACATTAATCTGGAGGCAAACTTTTATATATGACACTCATCATTTTTGTACATACTTTTACACAATACTTATTGGTAGTGAGGGGAAAAAGTGCCTCTTGGCTTGGTCAATTCAGTGACTGACCAGATTAAGAGTGTTAAAGGGCAGAGTGGTTGACCGATTAAGCAGTTCTTATAATTAAAATACTCAGCTCAGATTTCTTTTGTAGGTTACTTCAAACAACATTATGCTAACAGATGTTATGAATACAGCCAGATGAGGTATACAGCGGCCAAGAACTAAAAAAAAACAGCCTTGATTCTAATTTAGCATTTTTTCCTGTCCTAATCAATCAGTTAATAAGCCTTGTTTAAGCTCCTTCCATATGCCAGACATATGCCAGGGGTTCATGTCTCAAAATAAAAAAATGAAATAGTCTTTGTTTAAACAATACGCCCATTGATCCGAATTGGGAGTAAATTCTAGGATGGCAGACACAAAGAAAGGGTTATTTGAAACTGACTATTACAGGCTAGAAAAGCCACACTTTTTATCAGGGTTGTTGTTTTACTTGATTAGCTGTGTTGGATTTTTCATGATCCTATTTGGGGTTTTCATGGTTTACTTTTCCTTTTCCAGCTTATTTTACAGAAGAGGAAATGCAGATTAAGTGACTTGTCTAGGGTCACATGATTAGTGTCTGAGATCAGATTTGAACCCAGAAAAGCTTCAGGCCCAGCACTCTCTCCACTGTACCACCTAGGTACCCCAGATTTGAAAACTACTACATGAAAGCATGACATTATGACTATTATTGCTATCATTGGGATGATAATAGCAAGAAAAGAGATTATATGTTAATATATAGCTAATAGTAGATAGATAAGGACCTTCATTTTTTCCTTCATTGTTTTGCAAATGCTAGGAAGTCTTAATATTTCCTCAAGAATGAAAGGAAGTTAAGGGTTCTTAGTATTAGAACTACCAGGAAGAGGCTCACTCTTTCATAAAGAGAAAAGCTTTTTTTTAATGAGGAAAGGAAATTGCCTTAAAATAATGTTGAACTATGACCAGTTCAGTGTTGTCTTTGGTCTTAAATAATCATTAGGATTTCATAGATTTGATTTGATTAATCAAGTATGTGTTGAGTACCTACTATATGCAATCTACTCTATTATATGCTGTTGTAAATTGTCAAATTCCTTTCTTCAAAGAACTTATAGTTGAGGAGATAAGGCACTTCTACATGAAATAACAGTACAAGAATGGGATGCACACAAAGTGCATGATGTGAACATTAAGTACAACAGGAATACAGAGTAAGAGTCAGCAGTGGCTGACTAAAGTTTCCAATAACATCTTCAAAGAAGAGGTGAGAAATGAGCTGGACCTTGAAAGATTTTGATGAGTACATAAGGAGGAATAGAGATTCCAAGAAGAGGGGGGATTGTCTGTGATACTTCTATAACTGACCAAGACAACTAAGGCAAGGAAGAGTAAGTTGGGGGACAGTAACTAGATTAACCTAAGTTCATTCTTTCTATCAAGTTCCAGCTCAGAAGACACTTCCTTTCTGGAGCTTTCCTAGTGCCCCAAATGAATGCAATCTCCCCCTTTTCAAATTTCTCATAGTAGTTAACCTAAATCAATTCTTTGAATTTGCCTTTGGTTCATTACTGAATAAATTCTCTTTGAGAGCACCTATGAATTCTTTGAATTCCCATTTAATAAGCAGCTGAAAATATTTTTTGAGTGAGTGAATAAATGTAGGGAATTGTAAGAGTTAAAACTGGAAAGAAAAGTTGGGATCATCCTATGGAAGGCTTCCATTTCCAGTCTCTCCCTCTAGAAATGCCAAATGGGGTCTATGAGAGTACATGATTACCTTCAGTGTAAGTTCCTTGACCTATCTTATATTTGTTTTATGGTCTCCTGATATCTTGCACATTTTTGGCTCATTAGCTAACCTTTGACAATTACTACTGACTGAGTGTATCTAATTATCTGCGAGATCTTTTTCTGATCTTCAAGATGTTTTGTGTCCCCAATAAAGACATACATTCAGGGTTCAATAAAGTGGCTTATTATCAGTTTAATACTGATAATGTGTTTGTCATGAACACATGAGTATGTGTTATAAATTGTACTCCTGCCCAGCTTTCACTGCCACATAAAAATCAAAGCTTGAATTTTTTAAAAATTCCATTGTTAGTATTACATTCTAATAGAGCCTGCTGGCTATGCTATAACTGACAGCAGGAATGCCAACCTTTTTCAGTGCATTTGAAGTACCATGGCATTGTGGACAAAATGATGAACTGGCAATCAAGACTTAGCTCAAATCTCACCTCTGACAGTAGCTCTTTGATTCTGGGCAAGCAACTAAAAATCACTAAGGCTTGATATCTTCATCTGTAAAATGGGGATAATAATGCCTATGGTGTTGTTACTTTGAATACTTATACTGTATGTAGTTATTAAAAGAATCCAATGAAACAATGTTATGTCAAGCGCATTATAAATCTTAAAGTGCTACATAAATATTATTCTATAAAATTATTGGGACTCCATAAGATACTAAACAAGACCTGCAAGAGGGAAAAAAAGGAGGCAAGACCATGTCTTCTTATTGGCTTCTTTCTGTTCTTAGTTGCTCATGAGCACCACTAATATTTTATTCATGCCAAGTGTGAAGTGTGACATTCCCATCCTGAGGAATGCACATAAGAACAGTGGGTTTTGGAGGGGTTCATTGGAACAGAGAGGCATGCAACATCACGCCAAACATAAACATGAGCATCTGTCATCGCCTTCTGGTTAAGCTGATTTTGAACTGCAACAGAAAGATGCTGACATTAACTAGATATAAACTTCCAGAGGAATTAGGGAAGAGAGGGGAAAGACTTC
Source organism: Sminthopsis crassicaudata (assembly GCF_048593235.1). Classification (NCBI taxonomy): domain Eukaryota; kingdom Metazoa; phylum Chordata; class Mammalia; order Dasyuromorphia; family Dasyuridae; genus Sminthopsis; species Sminthopsis crassicaudata. The sequence continues at coordinate 221,373,666 of NC_133620.1, forward strand.
AGCAATAATGAATGCAGTTCTCAGTGGAGCTGCTTCCCTGAGCCAGGTGTCAATCTGTCCCAGTCTCACCTCTACAACTGGAATTTCCTGGCAGGATTCACTCCTGTCCAAGACTCAGAGTTAGGGCATGATTTAGTCATTAACCATGGAAAAGTGACACTAGCAGGTCTCGGCTTGAAAGGAAATACACGGCCCTCTCCGTCTCATGAATGGGAAGTTCCTGTCACCTGCTGGCATCTCACCTTGTTCTTGGCAAGCACGTTAGCTCCTGCTTTAACGAGAAGTTTGGCAGACTGACTGAAGCCATGCCAGGATGCTTCATGAAGAGCGGTATTCCCATCCTACGGAAAAAACACACACACACACACACACAAAAGCAGAGTGAGATTTCTGAGTTGGAATGAGGAAGGGTGCAATAAAAGCACATTAGGGAAGCATTCACTCTCGAATTTCTGAATAACTTATTTTTTAGTGAAACCTCTGAATTACATGAAGGATGCTCCAGAAGTCCAGATTGGAAGGAAAGAATTCTATGAACATCTATTCATCCTTTTTTTTTTTTTTTTTTTTTTTGAGAAATGAATCTTTTTTTTGTCTTTTATTATATCCCCCATACTTATTAGAACAGTGCTTGGAATATAGTAAGCACTCAACAAACACTTGTTGATCTTGCTGTCCTAAGCAAAGGTCTATTTTATTCTTCAAATCTGCTGTAGAGAGAAATATTAAAATATTTAATATTATTAATTATTATTATTTAATAAATATTAAAAGGTTTCAGTTACAAAGATTGAGAACAACTTACAAGTCTAGTGTACAATTGGGTGAGTAGATTGTATTCTCTTTTTTTGAAAGGTGAATTAGTGAAGGGGTATTCAAACAAATGCAAGCATATCAACAGGCACTGAGGTGTCAGTAAATAGGTAAGACCACTATCTATAAGATTTTGAGTTATAATTTTTTTTCCTCTCTCAACTTTACTTCCCTCCTCCTTAAGAGAGCAAACAATCTGATACAAGTTATACATGTACAATCATTTCAAACATATTTCCACATTATAAGGCAACCATCTGGTAGAATATTAACTGCTTGACGTATGCGACACCTCACATCTTTGTCTTTGAATCTCCAGTATGCATCACAATGTATGCAGTTTTGTCTTAGAGTCCTCAGTGAGAAAGGTAACCATATTTGCTGTAATTATGTAATTTTCAAGTGACAATCAAACAATTCTTCCTTCCCTTCTCTTGCCCCCTTACTACCACTTTCTTTTTTTCTTGTTGGAAGTAATGATAACAATAATAATAGCTTATATTTATATAGCTATTAAAGATTTCTATATTATATTATTTAAGCCACAAGAATTGTACCTAAGACCTTACAGGGGAGAGTGCCAGGGGACAAAGAGTGGCAATTCTGGAGAGGAAACAGTTACATTCTCCTCCAAGTTTTCAGGAAGGTACTGTTCTCTAGGTATAGTCAGAAAGGGAATGGGACAGATACTCTTTTGAGTGAGCTCTACCTATGACTATATACACAAATGTTTGCATGTTATCTCCCCCATTGGATAGCAAACTCCTTGAGAATAAGGGCATTTTTTTTCTAGCCCCAGCTCTTATTATAATACCCAATGCATAGTAGGCAATTGCTGATTTTATTTGACTATGACTACTATTCGGACTCTAGCCAGTGTTCCTAATGGTGGGAGACAACTAAAAAAAAAATTGTAAAAACTGAGCTCCAACACTCCTTGTACTTGGCAAGATTATACTTGGTAAACTTGTTTCTGTTTTAGCTTAGCTTTGCCATAAAGTCTATTTTCAGGTGTTTTAAACACAGAGAGTACTGCAACGGGAGGGTAGCTAAGCTGGTAGTCAATGAGAATAATGTATGCAGAAGGCACAAAGGAATGAGTATATTGGGGCATATGGAATGAGGAAATAGGAAAGTAAAAAGAAAGGGGAAAAGGGTACATATTTTCTGGATAAAACCTATTACTCAACATGCTATGTCCCCCACCTCTCCTTTTTTTGGTTACTGTACCTGTTATTTCATTGATTTAAAATACTATAACATACTCCCCTCCACCAATGCAGACTGGGATGTGCTCTGCATCTTATAAATCAAGGCCCTGAAAATTAAATGATTTGTCCAGCATGACAAAGCCAATATGTATCATAAACAGGCCTTGCATACAGGACTCCTAGGCTAGCTTTCTAGTCAGTGTACCGCTGGGCCAATTTATAATATTAAAAAAATTAGAATTATCTATGTGCAGCTTAAAGCCACCAAGTAGGCAGAGAAGTGTGAAGATCTAATTTCCTGAAAGACTAGATCCCTTTGTAATGTAAACTCAAGTAAGGTATATCAATCAACAAGTTTTAGGTACTAGCTTATTCATTTCACTTGGAATTATCCAGCTCCATCCTGAAAAATATTTAGGATATGTGCCTTGCAGCCTATTTACAAATCTTGTGTGGCCTCACACAGCACCTGGGAGATAAGAAGAGTGTCTGAGAGTTCTCTTTTTACCTTGTCTTGTCGGTCCAAAGCACACCCCTCTTGAATGAGAGCAGCTATGATCTCGGTATTCCCTACAACAGTAGCTCGATGCAATGCAGTCTGATCCCCCTGAAAAGTGAGACATTACCAGTCAGTTAATTCTCTCCACCTGTATCTCTGTGTCCACTACTTCAATCTGACAGGCAGACCCATACACAACATTTAACAGGAACCCTGTTATTGTGGATGAGAGGGGCTCTGTGGTTCTCAGGAAGAATAGGTTCTAAGTAAAGAAAATGGGCTTCACTTGCCACCTGACTACTGACCCAGCAGAATCTCAAGCCCATCACCCAAACAACACTATGCCACATTGTTCTGGCTGCAAAATAGGGGTCATGCATTTCAACAAATGCCCTAGGAAGCAGAAAGGGTTAGTGAATTAAGACATTTTTAAAGATTCAGTTAGAAAACGTTGCTTAGATAGTGTACCTATTACCTGGCGTGATGAATGGGTCTGGTACCTATACTGGCAATCTTACAACAGTTTTATCTTTAGAGGCAGAAACTGGAATGCAATGGGGTAGATAAGCTACCTCTCCATTACAGCACGCGTATCACTGTTTCACTCTGGTAACTTGATGACACTCACAATTCAGGTTGGCTACCAATTTGTCAACTATCCCATAACGGTCATGGTCACCGACAATTCAAAGAGGTTGATTCTTCATTGATTTGTTGTGAGGAACTCTTGTGGGGGGATATGAGGACCAAAGCACTTTATATTTATAAAGTCTTTGTGCCAAGTTTATTTCTAAGTCTCATCTGGGATTTCATGGTGACATTCTCAATAATTTATACTATCTTTGACCACTCTCTGGCTTTATGTTTTTGGAATTATAAAATGTTTCTTCCTTACTCTTTCAAGGGGATGGATGGAATCTGACTTTCTCATTCAATTTGAAGTAAAAAATAATTGGGTATAGTGGAAAAGGCCTGTAATCTCTTTCTGGAGGAGGCTAAGGCTGATGGATCATTTGAGCACTATAGTTCTTTATGTGTTTTCATTAAATGCAGTACCAATATAAATAGCCTGAGACTCATGGGTTATGGTAGGAAATCAGGCTGCCTAAGGCTAGGTGATCCAATCCAGCTCAGAAACAGAGTAGATCAAAGTTTCTGGCCAATCAGCATGGGACCAGATTCATGAGTAGCCACTAGATTTCTAGCCTGGGTGAAAGAGGGAAAGAGAAAATGAACAGGAGAGGAAAAGGGGAAAGACTAAAAGAGAAAAATGTAAAAGCAAAAAAAAAAAAAAAAAAAAGGAAATATATGCCTAAATGTGGAAAAATGATTACTACAGCAGAGAAAGCTTCTTTTATGGAACCTAGAAGCATATTTTCTCTATGAAACATTTAATTGGGAAAATCAAGCAAAGAAAAAGGAATTACTTAATACTGTGTCACAGGCTTTTAAATGTGAAAAGGAACTTGCAGATCAAATCCAACCCCACCCTCATTTTGCAGACAAGAAAACTGAGGTCCATTGAGGTTTGGTCTCTTTCCCCAGGTCTGTCTTTACAATGTCACCCAGATCAATACAAGGTAAGATCAATGAAAAATATGAATGATCTTTCTAGGGTAGTAGGAAGAGCAATAAAATGAATTCAGGAGCTTTGAATTCTTGTCTTGGTTTGAAGTGTGTAACTTTGGGCAAACTCATTCTTTTGACCTCAGATTTCTTATCTTTAAAAAGAGGGATTGGACTCCACTATATTTATGGTTCCTTCCTGCTCTAAGATTCTCTTGTTCTACTACCAGGAGTTCTATACAGATGAAATTAACTCACAGAAGAAGAGACATAAATTTATAAGACATAAGTGCTAGAAGAGGCCTTTATTTATCTTCTGATCTAACTTGATTGAATTATGTTTATATGATTTTATTAGTTTGTGATTATCTGTGATGCAAATTAGAAGTTTAATTTCATATAACTAATTTATTCTTCCTTCTCTTCATTTAAAAGGGTAAGAACTTTTGGAACTTTGGCTAGAGAAGCAGTGTTATACAGAGGAAAGACTGAATTTTGAATCAGAAGACCTCTGTTTGAAGATGGGCACTGCCATTTATTAGCTGTGTGACATTGGCTAACTCATGCACCCTCTCTGAGACAATTTCCTCCAGAAGGAAAATGATGATGACAATAATACTTGACCTCTACAGGATTCAAAGATTAGAGAAAATACTTCCAAAGTTTAGCATTTATTAGTAGTTGCAATGCCTCTTTTTCTTTCATATTCAAGTATGTCTTAGTATCCTGGACTTGAAAGCAATATTTAAATTCTGCCTTTCTTACTGCCTATGTAACATTGGCTAAGTCAACATAATTTCTCTGGGTATCAGTTTTCTCGTTTGTAAAATGAAGAGAATGGAAGAAAGAAAGGAAATAAACATTTATTAAAGTGCCTATTATATGCCAGGCACTTAGCTAAGCATTTTATGAATATTATCTCTCAATGATCCCTTCTAGCTCTACAGTTATGATCCTATGAACTCAATGTTTTAAAACATTTAATGGTACTATCATTTCCCCATCCCTTGGAAAATCCCAAAAAAGTTTTCTTCATAATGACTCACAAGTTAAAAATGAAGACTGTACATATGGCATTAAAGTGCCATATTTTGCCATATGAATCTGTAACGGACTTTTTCAGGACAAAAGGCCTCAACCCACTATTTACCCTACCAGATTTTCTATTCTAAATGACCTATTAGATACTGCCTTAACTTTCATTAAGAGTTTTGCACATGGTATTGGTCAACCTGCCATCTGGGGCGGGAGGAGGGAGGGGAAAAAATTGGAACAAGGGGTTTGGCAATTGTCAATGTTGTAAAATTACCCATGTAAATAAAAATTATTAAAATATATAAAAAAGAGTTTTGCACATGGCTGGTGAAAAATCCCTTGGTTATAGTAAATGTGACATATCTGCAACATCAGTCATATTGTTTTTTGACCTGTTTTATTCTTTTCAAATGACAAGAGCATCTGTTGTTATGGTATTCTCTCTCCCCATCATCTTTTGGTCATTCTTTTAATACAGGTTTAAATGTTTATCATAATCTAATTTCCAGGAATAAGAAGGTGAGAGTTCTTCTGTACTCTGTCCTACTCAGGTCTCAAATGGAATACTGTGCTCAGTTTTGAGTGTTATAGTTTAAGAATACTGTTAATATGGAAAATCTTCAGAGGAGGGCAATAAGGATGGGAAAGGGGATAAAGTAAATGTCATATGATGATCACTTGACAGAAGTGGACATATTTAGATTAGTGGTAAGAAGACTCCAAGGGGATATGATAGCTGTGGTCATGTGTTCCTCAGGCTGTCAAATAGAGTAGGAATTGCACTTATTCTGTCAAAGGGCAGAACTAGAAGAGAGAAAATATCAAAGAAGACAGTTTTGACTTGATATCAGGAAAAATATCCCAACAAGTCAAACTGTCCCAAAGTAGACTGGCTTGCCCCAAGAAGCAATGAGCTCTTCTTCCCCAGAAGCCAGATCTTCAAGCAAAAGCTTGATAACCACTTTTATGGGAATAGCCTTCTGGTATGGAAATCAAAATAGCCACTCATGTCCCTTCTAATTCTCAGATTCTATGAATATCTAAGTTCTCTTATAATTCATTAAGCTAACAAATCCCTTTTTCCATGAAAACTACTCTTTACTTCAATGTAAGAAGCTAAATTCAGTTCCATTAGAATCAGTATTTTCTGTAAGTTTTCAATGCTATTATCAGAGTCACACAAAGATCAAATGAATTCCATCATGAGACAGGAGCTCCATCTGTATCACACAAAGAGGAATCTATGGCCTTTTAATCTTATGGCTTATCCAGTAGAGAACACACATGACAGCCTATGAGAAAGAAAATAAAAGCTTTATCTCATTGATTTCATCATATCATAAAGCTTTAGGTCAACATTTTTTAAAAATAGCTGTATATGGTAGTATAACCTACCTATTTTACTACTGAAGAGAAAATGAGTTCTAGGGAGGTTTTCAAGGTCACCCAGGCAATGAGCCTCAAAGGTGAGATTTGAACCTGGTCACTCTGCAACTGAGCTCTGTTTAGAATAGATTGGAGGGTCTTTTGGGGGCAGAACCTATAAAAGAATGATACTAGACACATATGACACTGATTTAAATTTGGCAGTTCCTTACTTATAAAGGCTGAATTCCTCTAAGAAAAGGGAGGAGAGGGAAGAGTAAGAAAGACTACCAACTCATTGTTATATGCTACTTCCAAAGAGGCAAGTAATTTCTTAATTTAAAGCCTATTGTCTCCTTCAGATATAACAGGCAAATCCAGTTTAGCCTTCAATCTTTTCTTCCCATAAAGGCAAAAGCTTTGATGCTGAAACATTTCCATTTTGAAATCTACAGCTGAGAACAACCAAACACTTCATTCAGTCATCATTAAAAAAGCCCCAAAAAGCACTTAGGAGCTGCACTGGGAATCATACAATGTAGCTTAAAATTGTTCCCTGACTTCTTTATGACTTAGGAAAAAGTCTTCAAGATTCCTGGAATTTTTCAAAGGAATGACAGGATGAGTTCAGTAGTGTTAATAGCATTCAATCAGCAAGTACTTCTTGACTGAACCCTGTGTGGAAGGCATGGTGGAGGGATAACTTAGGGATAGGCATTTATTAAGCACCTGCTATGAGCCAGGCACTATGCTAAGCAGATACTCACAATAAAAATTCAAGGATATAGCCTTTCTCTGATAGAGACTTGCTATTTTATTCCCTTACCCCATCTTAGAACTTAAAGGTAGGCAAATTCTATAACTTTCTGTCAGTGAACCCCCTCCTCACACTTTTAAATCCATTTTGATTCCTTGTAAGATAAGATTTACAATAATTTTTTTTAATCTGCCATATGCCACATGCCTGTTTTTTATGTAAGACACCTAGATCAACTGCTGAATAAAGCATCCCAAAGTGATTTTGAGTATGTTTGTAGTTTAAAACTGAGAAGAGAAAATATTCAGGATCTAGTCCTGAGGATATGACGTCAGAGGGACATTTCTCCACATTAAGGTACTATACAGGAATTTTGCAAAAAGACCATAACTACTCAGAGACCAGAAGTGATTTGAGAAGCCAGTTTCCTACTTATTAACAATCGACTAGGCAGCAAGATATCAGCACAGATAGAGCACTAGACTTAGGTAGAGCTGAGTTTAAATCCAGCCTCAGATACTTTACTATCTGTATGACCTTGAACAACTCAAAGGGGATGATAATAGCATCTACCTCTCAGGGTTATAGTGAGGATCACATGAAATAATAACTGTAAAGCACTTAGTGAAGAATGGACACTATATAAATGTTAGCTATCATCATTAATCATTCTGAGTCAAACTTTAAGTTGTCTTTACCTTATTGACCATGTCACAAAATTACAGAATATTAGAAGAAAAGTTAAGAGACTATCTAGTCTGAATCTTGCATTACAGATGGGGAAACTAAGGAATGAAGTATTTTGCCCAAGTTGTTACAGATTTAGCAGCAGAGTCTCAGTTCTCAGATCCCTTTTTCTGAGTTATTTCCTTATTTATGAGATAATTCAAATATGGGCTATTTTTGGAAAGAGACAAAGTGGTGGTATTAGGGCTGTTTCTCCTAGGAATTATCAAACTTAAACTCCACTGGCTTGCCTCTATGATGAAATGCAAATTTCTCTGATATTAAAAGGGACTGGGATAAAGAGAGTGGACCTGTGGTTTTCTTGATAAAAGAAATTCCCAGAGGAGGCAACTCCTTCTACCTAAGCAGAATATCATCTTCTCTGCAAGTATTCATATGTTTTAGGGTTTTCAAAGTATTTTTACAAATTTCATTTCATCCTGACTACAACCCTGAAAGGCAGGTAGTGTTATTATTCCCATTTTACGAATGAAGAAACTGATACAGATAAAAGTTAATTGACTTGTCTAGAGATGTGACTTGTCACATCCAGTATGTGTCAGAGACAGGACCTGAACCCAGGTCTCCCTGGCTCCAAAGATAGCCTTCTGGAAATTATGCCATTAACCTCTAAAATCCTTCACATTGTGGCTCTAGCCCTATCTTTCTAGTTTCATTTCACAGGATTCCCTTTAATGTCCTCAGCATTCCAAACTGGCTCCCTTGCTGTTTCTTGTACCCAATATTCCATCTCCTGATTTTGTCTTTGCCCATTAGAATGGCAGATCCTTAGCAGTGGCCTTGACACATCAGGGATGCTTAATAAATCCCTGTAGATTTTAAGACTGATTTTGTCCAAACTGTCTATCTCATCCCTGGAATGTGCCCCCTCCTCACTTCTACCTCTTTGAATCCCTAGCTACCTTCATAATTAAGCTTGAATGCCACTTTCTACATACAAAGCTTTTTTTCTGATCCTATTTTTTTTTGCTAGACTATCCCTGATGTTATTTCCTATAATGTTTATTTATTTATATGTAATGCATGTTGATTCCCCAATAGAATGTAAGCTCCCAAAGAACAGGAATTAATTTTGTGTAGCGTGCTGTTGTCTCCAGAAGCTGCCGATCGCTCTCTGGGAGGAGATCTGCTGTGTCAACTCAAATCTCTCAGACAGATTCTTCTTCCTGCAGAGAACTGTTGTCTCTAGATAGTTGCCATTAACTCTTGTCCAGAGAAGTGACTTCCTTTCCTGCAAAGAGCCGTGTCAAGCCTGATGTAGAGCAAAGACTTCTATCTCTGGAGTGCTGTCCTCTTTTAACCTCCCAGAGAATGAGCGTGGGATAATGCAAGGGCTTCTGGGAAGAAGCTTGCTCCTCTTAGAATTCCTAAGGTGTAAACTCCCTTTAAAGGCCCAAACCAAGGTCTGAACCAGAGAACTGTCAAGTCAACCTGAATTCTCACCTTGTAATTGTCCAGACAACCTGAGTTCTCACCTAGTAATCCTAACAATTTTGCTTGGTCTCTGTATCCCTAGTATATAATTGTTGTATTACCTGGCCACATAGTGTGTGCTTAATAAATTCTTGCTGGATACATGACTGATTTGGACAAGGAAAAAAAAAACTAAATATCATAGATAAATTCTGACTGATCAACAAAATGGGGGAGGGGAAATTCTATTAACTGGTAATATGAAGAACCCAGCAGTTCTGACTAGGAAGACACTGAGTTATATGCAAAATGGCATCCCTACAGTCAAATCCCTTCTTTTTTCTTTCCCTCTCCCTCTCTCTCATTTGAGGTTTTTAGGAATTTGAGAATCAATATCTTTAGATTTGGAACCAATACTTTTAGATTTAAATCTTTAAATTTAAGTGGTCAGAAAACTCAGAGTAGTAAGAAATACTGGGCAGAGGTTTTTAAGCCAAGCAACAAGATTAACTCTAAGCCACATAAGCAGGAAGCGTGAGTCTTTTCCAAAGCAATCATGCCAGAAGGGAGAGGATAGTAGGGGGTGCACATGCACGCCTGCTGAAGGGAGGCATGAGGTCAGAGAGATATATGTAAAGGGAAACTGCTGACCTCCTTCTCTCTCTCTGATCTTCTAGGTTCCTTCCTAGCCTTTCTCCTTTGGTCTTTCTTATTTTTCTCTTCCTTGATGCCTTTCACCGTGGCCGCTCTGTCCTGGACTATTTCTGAGGTCTGTGCCGTGTGAATGCTCATGGACCAATCGGAGACCTCGTTAGAGCTCCAAAAAGATTTGGCAGGATTGGCAGGAAGCAAGAGAGAATTAGCTCCTGGTGTTGCATACTCTAAAGAACTGGTTTCCACAGGTTGAAATTCATAATAGTCCCACTCCAGGCCACTGAAGGTCATTCTTCCTTCCACTAATTCTTGGTCTCTAAAAATGGCTTTAAAGAAAAATATCTGCAGAATATGAAGTGAGGGTTTTAAACTCTTCACAACAGTTATGTTCTCTATTAGTATACACTGTTCAGGATAGGTAGGTAATTTCATTTATTGATTTTCCCAATCTTGTTAAAAGAACAAAAGCATGGAGTTTTCTTCTGATACTTGCAAGCAAAGATTTATCATCGAATCCAAGATCTAGAGTTAGAAGGAATCTTAGAATCCATTTTTTTAACAGAAAAGGAAAAGAGATTTGAACTTAGGCAAATCAGTTGTAAGCATTGGAGGAGAGATTGAACCTAGGTCTTCTGATTCTTTCCACCATACTCAGTAACTTTCCTATTCAACATCACAACACTCAGAATATCATGACTCCTCTGGAGATAGAAATGGAATATCTCTATATTTAGAAATTCATTTTTTTCATTACATTTGGAGGTTCATATGTTTAAAAATATATCTTTTCATTAAGAACGGAGGCCAAAACTTGGCCATATCATTCATTCCTAATTCTTAATGATAGCAATACAAGTTTTTGTGGTTGTTTTAAATATGAGGCATTTAACAGAGAAAAATAAGTTTTTCTGAGTAGGATGAGGTAAAGGCTCAAAGAAATAATTCCATGTGCATGAGCAGGGAAAAAAGGGTAGGTGCTATAGTATGATATTAAAGAAGACTTTTCTTATGCTGCTGTTTGCCAACTTGTGATCATCACCTCTGCTCGCTCTCTCTCCACCTTCCCAGCCTCCAACCTATAAAAATAGCCTTGGTTACTGTCAAATGATACGTGCTTTCTGAATCCATAGAAATCCAGTTGCACGGTGACTGCTGTAGAACCTGCCATTGGAAATATGTATGGTTGCCACAGTTCTCTATGTTTAGTACCAAACTTTTGTCAGAGTGTAAATAAGGATGTGGTTATATCCCCAGAATATGAGATGTGCTCTATCTAACACACTTTTAACAACTTAATCCAACTCTTCTACTCCAAGTTACCTGAAAAACAAAAACCACACTGAGGTAATTTTGTCTTTGGAGGAATGTTCTGATGGTGTGTGTGTGTGTGCGCAAATGTGCCTGTGAGCACACAAAGAGACATATTGGAGAACAATGAGTTAAATTAGACCCATAGTCTTTAGAAAACTTTACTTCTGCTGAAATGCACAGGATTTCCATTAAAGAAACCAAAAAGACGTGGTGGCTTATGTTTATGATCTCTGCCCTGGAAGAAGTTGAGACTGGTGAATCTCTGGATTTCTTTATTGAGTGTGGGAGTTCTGAGCTGCAAGAGAACTTAAGCCAATTGTGCATCTGCACCTAAGTCTCAGGGGATCAGAAGGCCATTAGATTGCCCCAAAAACAGAGTAGGTTTAAACTTCCAAATTGATCATAATTAGTATTAGGCCAGTGACTGGCTTTGTACTTCCAAGCATTGATGAGACAGAGACACAGCCTAAGAGACAGACAGAGACAGACGATGAGAAAGCCTGTTTCATGTCATACATTCTCATTCTCTCTCTCTCTCTCTCTCTCTCTCTCTCTCTCTCTCTCTCTCTCTCTCTCTCTCTATCACACACACACACACACACACACACAAATCAGCTCCATGTTCTATTATTTCTTTAGATATGGCACCACTATTACATTTCTACAAACACCTGACATTAGAGCTTTGCAAAATTACCTCCAGAAACACTAGAACATATCGGTAAATCCTATTTTATTCACATCAAAGTTTGCCTACATGTGCAGATATGCTCAATTTCAGAAATTACTAAAAGTCAATCTGGAGGAGATTTACATTAAACTCAGTATTTTTAAGAGCACTTAAATGACCTGCAGTTTTCTCACTCATATCCATGTTTATCAGAAAACACTACTATATAATCCATAGGTGGAAATGACCCAATTGCCAAGTTACATTGGTACAAGGGTTACAGTGAATTTGAAACTGAAAATAATTTTTTTTAAAAGAGGGATTTAGTGGCTTCCAAGGGTATGATTACATGACATAGGGAGAAAGAGTTATTGATTTTTCTTATACATAATTGCCATTCTGCTGATGTTTAAGGATAACCTTTAACAAATCAGATATCATTCACCAGCAGCCATTAAGGTGACCTCCTGTAGATTAATGCTATAATCTAGGGGAATATAGAAGAGGATTAAAACTTTATATGAAGGTGAAAAAAGGAGAAAGAAAAATTGATCTTCCTTCATTTTGTTTTCTATATCTTTAAGAAACTTCAACTATAAATACATCTAATGGAGGAGTTCTTAACTTTTTTGTGACATGGCACCTTTGAGCCTTAATGAAATTTATGGACCCCTTTCTCAAAATATTATTTAAAAATTTTAGAGATTTAAAAATCTCTAAATTTTAGAGATTCCTGCAAATAAAAATGTATTTTTTCCTCACCCATGTGTACAGACTCCTTGCAGATCCAATTATTCCACATTAGTAACCTCTGACCTACATATAAGCTAGTGATACAAGGGAGTCCCAGTGAGGTTCCCCATGTACTTAAAAGTCAAACATATGGGAAATAATACCATTTAGGACCCTCTGATCTGGAATGGAGTATCAGAGGTTGACTGGAGAAACCAAGCATTGTGACTCAAATTTGAATTTGCTATTGGGTAATAACTCAAGGCTTTCTTTTAGGCTGATCTTTAGAATCATTTTTTCCTTGTATGTGACTGACCTACATGAGGGATTCATAGCCTAACTTTCTATTATTCTCCTCAAGACAGATTTTGATTCTTGACATGAGAACAACCCCAGCCTCTTTACTTACATCATCCTGGACATCAAGGTCACAGCCTGCCTTCAACAAGATCTGGACAACAGGAAGATGGCCTTTATTGGCAGCAAGATGTAGGGGTGTCCGGCCATGCTGTAGGTGCAAAACAGAATGCTGACTTCAGATCAATGAACAATTCAGAAGCGTTACATCTACTATCCTCCTCTTCCACCACCCTCACCACCTCATTAAAGAAATGCTGCTTCACAGTGACTTTTATTGAGATTTATTTACATGGAAATTCTTGTGAATTTAGCTAGGAAAAAAATGTAGATTCCCACTAAGCCAGAAATGGGAGGAATAACTTTTTTTTTTTTTTAAATAAAACTTCGTTTTAGGCAAAAATATTAATACTTTCATTATTTTTTTATAAAAGAGTAAATTTGCAAATTGAGAAATTAACTTCCTCTTCAAACATTTCCTTTCTGGTGTCAGTGTTGAATAAAGAGGGAGAAAAGCCAAAGGTCTAAGGTAATGAGAACAATACAAGTAATTTGTCATCTACCTAGGCAAAAAACCCTTACCTAAATAGCTTCCAAATTATTTTCCCCAAAGAACTTTTGCTTCCAAGGCCCCAGATCTAGGTCATCTCTAGAAGAAATGCAAATAAACAAACTGGAAAATACTAAGAAATGTCTTTCTCCCCTAAAATTCCCAAAGAACATAGATTTCTTATTCTTCCTCCCTTGATTTTTACTCACCCTGGGGAATTGGCTCTGCCCAGTAATCAACCTTGCTTTAAATAGCAGCCTCCCAGCATGCTGGGACATACCACCTTATGTAAATCAGACAATCATTCTTGCCACATTAAAGCATTTTAGGCTGCTCAGTTGGTTTACACCCCTCTGTGAAATAGGATATCTTAACAGGTAAGTTATAGGCCATATAGAAAACAAAGTTTCTAAATGATACTTAATAGAACTTTTGCAATATAAATTGTTTCCATAATTCAAATATGCGAAGGAAAAAACTCACCAAAATCTGCCAAAACTGTTCTTAAAAACTAGATTTATTTGCTACATAGTGGCTTGTTGTGAAGAAAGTAACAGTTAAGTGATAAGAAAAAATAAAAACTCTTTAATTTCTACAAGTGAAATGCAATCAAAGAGGCAGGATTCTGGGGACAGAGAGAGGAAAGAGGTCAGAGCTTACTTTAAAATTAGATTTTTTAATTAAGAACATAGCTTCTCCCCAGAAAGTGGGTTATAAAAACCTTTAGAAAAACATCATCTAGTATCAAGTCAAGAAGTGACCTTCACTCCCTGATAATTGTGCTCATAGCTGCATTCCAATTTAACCTGGATTTTTAAGGTTTAATAAAAATCTTTAGTTGTTAGGACAAGGGTCCTAACTGATAGGCATTTTATTGACCAGTTTCTTCTCAATGGATTTGGGCATTTGTTGTGGTACTGTTTAAGATATTTCCATAAAAATGAGTGTGAACCACAACATAGCATCTCCACTCCTGTTTTTGTCTACTTGCATTTTTCATTTCCTTCTCAGGTTATTTTTACCTTATTTCTAAGTCCGATTTTTCTTGTGCAGCAAAATAACTGTATAGATATGTATACATATATTGTGTTTAACATATACTTTAACATATTTAAAATGTATTGGTCTACCTGCTATCTAGGGGAGGGGGTAGAGGAAAGGAGGGGAAAAGTTGGAACAGAAGATTTTGCAAGGGTCAATGGTGAAAAATTACCCATGCATATATCTTGTAAACAAAAAGCTATAATTAAAAATATTTATTTAAAAAAAGGTATTTCTATAGTTACTTTTACTACAAATACACCCATCAGGCTCATACTTTGAAATGTAATGAAAGTTTCATGGAAAAGTATATGTCTTTAAGAGATAAAGAATGTCTTATCTATCTAAATTCTACAATGAAACTTGCCCATCTGTATGTGTCTCTTAGACACAGAGTGCAAATAGATTACAAACTGGATCCAAAATTAAGCAGGTGGGGGGAGAATAGGCTGAATTACCTTTAAGAAACTATGGGGCTTTTAAAATCACATCAAATTTTTCTTCAAAACAAAGGCCAATTTTTAAAAACAACAATATTCTATTGAGTCTATATGACTGCAAGCCATAGAATGACACTACAGATTCCAAAAAATTAAAGATAAATGTTAAGGACCACATCTAAGTGAAAGGGCAGGTCAGTTCTCCGAGAGCCTCCACAGTTGTGAATCATAACATCTGAAGGAGTTGCAAAGCAGCCTTTATTAATGCAGATGTTCCTTGTGGAATGAAATAAATTGGAAGCAAGAGGGAAGAGGAAGGAGGTCAGACAACGCAACTGCCTCTCAGTCTCCTTGTATTATCATCATCATCCTCTCACATGAAGAGATCCATTCTACAGGTCTGATTTAGACCTCCAGCAGCCACTGGCAGGTGGCTCCCATATCACACAGATAAATACTACTCAAGAGGGCACTGGAGACCCAAGAGCAAACAAAAACACAAAACAAAGAATCATGAAAAATCAGTGAGAAATGGAAGGTCACAGATTTTGAGTCACAAATTATCCTGTCTCGTTTTACAGATATGGACACTCATCATCAAAGAAATGGATCAAGAAAGATGACAGGCCAATCACATGGGAAGAACAAGGAAGGTGTTACACTGGCATTTTTATAACATTAAAGAAAATGAGGAAATCCTCTGGCACATTGGGTGGCCCTCTTGAGTTGAAATTATGGGAAGACATAAACATCATACAAGGCAGGCAGGTGGGGACAAGTTGAAATCTGTGTTGTTGGAGGGAATATTTACAGATGCATTTGAGGATAACAACTATCAAAAAGTAAGAGAAAGCAGCAAGTAAGGGGATATGATTTAACAACACCAGAAGTCAGCCTTTGAAGCTAGTTTGTGATACTAACCAACTTTGTAATTGTGAACAAGATGCTTCAATTCTCTGGGCCTTGGTGCCTTCACATGGTGCCTAAATGACATCTAAAGTTCTAAATTCTATGATTCTTATAGATATGGAAACTCAGAACTGTCACCTGAGAAGTGACATGATTTGTTTAAAGTATCATTAAAAAAACCAAAACATCAAGAAAGATGTTTCTTCTTCAAAACAAAGGCCCATTTAAAAATGTCAATATTATACTGACTCTATATGGCTGCAAGTCATAGAATGACATTATGGATTCCAAAGAATTAAAGATGAAGTCAGTATCTGGAATATGCTAGCTTTTGAAGGACTGGGTTTATATCATAACACACAGATTTAGAGTTGAAAGGATCCTCAAAGATTGTCTGGCCCAAGTTCTCCATCTTAAAGATGAGGAAGCTGACAGGCCAGGATCACGTGAAGGAACCTAAAACAAATGAAATACAATTATACGAACTAGTCTTGCTTAAATTGCTATCAAGCAAATTCAACTTTATATAAAGAATTCTGAAAGAAATTTGCATTCCAAAAGAAACCTATGTTAGTTTTATTATACAAATACTTTTCTCTCTCAACTTTTGTCCCTCAACTGGGCATATCTTACCCTCCTATCCACCCACTCCCAACAAACAAATTAAAAACCCTCCAAGTAAAAGCAGAAAAAAGAATACATAAACAGATTACTACCACATTACTGGGGCAAATGGGGGTTTTACTTGAGACCTCCAACACCAAGAGAGGAGATCTTTGATGGGCTCATATGTCTGTCTTCTTTCTGTCCATGTTTGGGTATTGCTTGTCTCCCCAGTCTCCTTGTATCTCCTCCTCTTCTCCTGTCTGTGTCCATGTCTAGCCATCATGTGTCTGTCTCCAGCATATTCTTCCTCCCTGTTCTGGACAGATCTCCATGTGTTCTTCCTCCTACTCTCTCTGTACCACATGTCCTTGAACTCCCTCTGTATGTATACAGTCACTTTCCTTCCTATCTCCTTTCCCCATGTCTGTGGGCAATTTCCAATTATGTAAAAATCTCTTTACACCAAGGTCTGTGGAACAGTTCACTTACATAAAGTGAGGACTGTCAGTATCTACATTTCAAGAACTAAAGAAAACTGCCCAGAAAATAAAGTTGGAAAAATAAATCTGATGTACGAGGACAGAATTTGCAATGACTAAACCCAACAGCATTTCAAATCAAACAAATAAATTTGAGAAGAGGTCATATAGAACAACTGTCATACTTTTCATCTTAACAAACCAATTTTAGTCCAAACTAAGGACAGAGCTTTAAATTGATCAGATTGAATGACTGGTCAAAGGTAGGAACATTTTACTGATGACCTAGAATTACAGGGTAGGTGACTTGACAATATATTTATCACTATTACTACTTTTATAAGTACCACTACTACTACTAATCAGTAGCAACTAATATTTAAATAGAGCAAAAGCTCAATTTTTTGTGTGTTATAGATCCCTTTGGAAGTGTGGTGAAGTCTATGGACCTCTTTTCAGAAAAAAAGTTTTTAAATGCATGAATATAACAGTCTTCAAAAGAAAGTATATTAAAATATAGTTATCAAAATTTTTTTTAAATAGCTTTACAGATTATAGGTTAAGAATCCCTGAGCTTTAACGGTTTTGAAATGTTTTACATGTATTATCTCATTCAATACCCCCAACAATACAAAATAGATACCATTATTATTCCCATTTTATACATGGGGAAAACTCCCAGAATTAAACTAGGTCAGTCTAATAATACCAATAACAAGAATAATAGCTGATATTGATATATATCATTTTGAAGTACATACCCAAGTTCAGAATGACTTTGGGGGGAGAGGAAGAGGAGAAAACCAGACCAATTCAGAAAGTGAAGAATATAAGAGATTTGTTTCCTGAGTGTGGTTAGTGTTGCTGTTCAGTTGCTAAAAAAAGTCAGGGAAAGATCCTCAAAAACTCTTATTAAGGGTCTTATTGAGTTCTTGGAATTTCTCTACCTCTCCATCCCTTCTGCATAGGTAATTGGAGATGCAATTATTTTCATGGTGAAAATGCTTGTCATGAGCAATTAAGTAAAAGATAATTAAATGTTCTATGAAATGATGTTACTATTTGGTTTGGGATTCGATAGAAACTTAATTAATTCAACTCTTTTCAGGGGCTGCCACAAAGGAAGTTCTTAAGGAATTCTAGTTGATTGATCAATGAATTGTCTCTCCAAGGAGAATGTGGGGGACCCATTTTCCATTTGGCTGTCTTCTGATTTGGTTTTCAGCAAAAGTGTTAAAATGGATACTACTTAATTCCTCCATGATATGTTCATTTATTATATTCCTGGGTAAGGATCTCCTTTTTTAGCTATTCCACTACCATTATCACAAAAACAAAAGGGGTCATGCAGATAGAGGATCATTGTTGTTGGTTTTTTTTTATTTCATGGGTTGGACACAACCAAAAATAACGCAGATGATGAGACTCTCGAGGCAAAAGCAGACACAGTCTGTTTCTGAAACTGTACTTGAAGCCTTTCCAACATGGTGGAACCTGCCAAGAAGTGCTCTGCTGGCTTAGCCTTATAGAACCTAGGGTCACCTCCCTAGCACGATGATAAAACATCAGAGAAAAACTATGTGGGGACATTCCACCACATAGTGGCAGTATTGGGATGAAAAGGGACTTTACCTTCCTGTCTAGAGGATAATTATTCCCACTGGAAGTATTTAAGAGGAGTGTGAAAAACTCAAATAGAAATGGGGACCACTTAACCATACAAAAGGATCCCTGTACGCCATATATTGACTTAGAAAACCATGTGTTTATACATTTATTAATTATGTACTTTGTTAAATATTTCCCATTTATAATTTAATCTGATTCAGGCTATACTTGGGATTGTTGTGGGCTTCATGCTGTCTATGGAATGTGCATATGACACCTGTATTTTAAAGATACCTTTTTTTTTTTTTTTTTTTTTTTAG
This sequence comes from Sminthopsis crassicaudata, assembly GCF_048593235.1. Classification (NCBI taxonomy): domain Eukaryota; kingdom Metazoa; phylum Chordata; class Mammalia; order Dasyuromorphia; family Dasyuridae; genus Sminthopsis; species Sminthopsis crassicaudata. Next base: position 221,392,749 of record NC_133620.1, read on the forward strand.
TAGAAGTAGGATTTTCTAAACCAGATTTAAATTGTTTGGTTATATACACACACATCATTGTGCTGCTGGAAGCAGGCACTTACCACAATGTCTAGCACATAGCGTAAACTTAATAAATGTTCACTGACTGACTGATTGATTGAAGGAAACTAGAAGTACTAGTGAAGGCCTGAGGAGGCAGTTAGAAGCTGTATTTTTTGGAATAAGTGCTATGCCTCAGGCCGATTTTGCATTCAGGGTTGTTTTCCAGTTTCTCAAAACTGGCAAACAGGAAAGAAGACAAGCAAAAAAGATAACTTATTATATTGTGGATGACAAGAAAAAATTTTAAGTAAAGATGAGAAAGCTTCCTTTGTGCCCCACCCCTCTCACCAAGAAAAATAAGCTTAATTCTTCCTCAAGCAAGATTAAAGTGAAGTTGGCCCATTCCCAAACTTATGATAACTTTAGGGAATCAGACTGTCTTTGAGTTGGTTACAGAGCTCATTCTCAGAAAAGTTGTAGATTTTTGTGTGAGCTACCCCACTTCGAACTTAGAATTAGCTTTAGACCCGACCAACCTCTCTAGTGCAAGAGTTTTTAACTTTCATGTCACAGTTCTCTTTGATGGTCTAGTGAAACCTGCAGACCCTTTCTTAAATTAATGTTTTTAAGTACATAAAATAGAATATATGGGATTACAAAGCAAATCAATTATGTTTAAATACAGTTATTTAAAAAAAACTTTTAAGTTCATGGGTTCCAGGTTAAGAATGACTTGTGGACATTCTTATGGACAAGAATGATCAGGATTCCTACAGAATCTTCCCTGGGCTAGCCACAGACCAGAGACCCAATCCAGACATATACTTTTGGGCCAGTATCAAACTAAAATCTTTCTTAATAGTATCATCCACCACCTGCAAGATAATAAATAATAACAAATCACTAAAATCAGAAGCTTCCTTTAAACCAGGGAGGGGAAACATGCCCTCGAAATCATTTGCTAAGGCGATGATGAGCTGAAAGCTAAGTCCAGCAAGCTCCCACTCCTTGAGTTTTATAAGTGACAATTTGTATGTCCTATGAATAATGTTAAAAATATCCCAATGACCCTTGGCAGAAAAAAAGTTCCCCCATCCCTGTTTTAGACAGACTGAAGATGAAATGAAATGGCAAACCCAGAAACAATTCTGGTAGTATATACCCTTTTGGGATTACATAGATATGTTCCAACAAGTTGAGCCCCTATGTCCAGACTGCAAGCAAAACTTCTCTGTGGGAACAAACAAACAAAAAAAAAAAAAAAAAGAAAAGGAAAAAAAAAGCTTCAGGAAGCTTCAGGAACAGAGCACCTCAGGTCCCAGCGGTTATAGATAAATCACAACAGGTGACTCTAAAAGGAGAATAGAATAGGATGAGGACAAAACAGACAAGCTTGTGCTCGATTTTCTCTCTGTGTATCTAAATACATACACATCCCTCACAAACTTCTGAGTTTAACTGAAAAAAAAAAAAAAAAAAAAAAAAAACAAAACAAAAAAAAAAACCTAACTCCCAGTATTTTCAAAGGGCAAATACATCTCTGTGGCTACAAAGGGAACATTCCACAGGCAGAATTCCATGCTCAGATAACAATCTCCCACTAGTGAAGAAATAATTGGAGCTTGGCCAAAGTGAATTTAGGTCTAAAATAAACTCCAAAAGGAAGCAGGGCTGTTTATTTTCATAGCGGGTGAGATTCATTTGTAAACTCTCCCCTCACCTGCACATTCTTCAGTAGGCAGTACTGGGGGCTTACATCGGAAAGACCTGATATGAACACCACTTGACACCCAAGGGAGAGGGGAGGAAGCAGGGGAGATAATCTGAAAATGGCAGTTGCATCAGGAAATCCACTCCTCCCTTTTAAAAGGTGTCATTGAGCCTTAAGATCACAAAATGTGATGGTGCATAAAGATTCTCAGAACAAAGGCTGCATCAAATGAAATTCTTACTGTCATAGTCCCTCTTGCCTACTTTAGTAACTCAGATCCTTGTACACCAGAGGGCTAGGTCCATCAAGTTCTGGTAACACCTGCCCTGGCTAAATGACAAACATTCCCTCCCTCAGGGAACTGCTGCAAAGTCTGAAAAGAAAGGGTTGGGATAAAAAACTTTTGCCATAGATATTAAAATAATGCAAAAGAAATACATACTCAAAGTTTTAAAAAGCAAAAGTTAAAAATTATTTTACATATAACTAGGAAAGTAAAAATATTATATATATATGTATATATATATATATTTAAATGGCCCTATTCCTTCAGTTACTTAGTAATGAACTTAAAGAAGACATTTAACTTTTCTAAGTCTGAATTTTCTCAGCTGTAATAAATAATATTTGTACTACCTACCAGAGGAAAGTGCTTTATAAATCTTCAAGTGTTATGTCTTTATGGATTACTATAACATACAACAGTGAAAAAAGGTAGTTGAGGTTAGATGGACTGAATTTCTTATAGACCTAATCAATTCGTTTCATGATTTCTTTCAACAGTGTTAAGGTAGCTCAGGGGTAAATGTAGAGGAAGTAGATGATAGAAAGAGCATAAGTAAAATGGTTAACTATTGAATAAGGAAGGAAATAAGGCCAGACTATAAGTGACAGACTAGAGAAAGAGAAAGGAAAGTTCTCTAATTTTTGATTAAGGAGAAGGAAGTAAAGAAAAGGAGAAGTATAAGGAGGAAAAGAAAGAGGAAGAAGAGGAAAAGGAGAGAAAGGAAGAGGAAGAATGAGAGAGGAAGAGTAGGAGTTGATAGATTGGGAAAAGGGAAACAAGAGTTCAACTTGAAAGGAGGAAAGGGAAAAAAAGGAAGAGGAAGAAAAATGAAGAGTAGGAGAAAGAAAAAGAGGAGGCAAAGAAATGAAATTAAATTACCATTAGGTTAGCTGCAAGAATTTCCTGAGATTTCATTTTACCCTACAGGTTATTAAAGAGAGAAAAGATTAGAGATATGCATCCTTTTAGCCACTAATGGTTTTAAGATTTAGACAGGAGAGAAAATCCTGAGAAAAGAAGAAAATTGAAAGAAAAGGGATGGAGCAAGGTAAAGGAAGATATGTGAAAAGAAAATCAATAAGGGCCATACTTATTGCAGTAGTAAAGTACCTTCCCTCCCCCACAACAATCAACAATTTCTTAAGAGATATTCAGTGGCTCTCATGTCATAAATTGTTTCTCTGATGAACTCCTATTTGGGGAGTGGGGATGGGGAGGAACAAAAGACTCTGGAACATCATAATACAGACTGATATGAAGAACAAAACATGGCATTATGCTGCAGAGGATCATGGCTTTAACTTCTTGCTGAGGAAGCAAAAAAGGCAAAATCAGCTTCAGCTTTTTCTTTTCTCCTCTTTCTCTGTCTTTGCTTCCATCTCTATCTCTCTTAGTCTCTCTCATTCTTTTAGATAATGTCTTTCTGTAGCATTGAAATTAATAAGAGGACTAAAAATGCCCCTTTGAGGGATCTGTGGTTGCCAACAAGATATCATCTTAGGCAAAGGTGGGTGCCTTCTTTTGATTGGTTTCATGACACCCTGCAACTGAGGTAGCATGTGGAGGGAAAAAATCTAACAGAGAAGAGAGGCTTTTCCCCCAACAAGCTCCTTGGCTAAGGGACAGAGCATCTCTCTTTCAGTCAAATGCCTTTTCAGTCCCTTCCTTCCCCTAGCAACAATGCAGGTGGAGAACTAAAAGTCCAAGGCATGGGAGTGAAATAGGAGAGGAAGCCTAGATTGGGCATGATTGGGTGGTTGGGAAGAAGATAACAAGAATTTTCATTACAGATAAAATATGGATGTGCCCACTCCTTAATTGCATCAAACCCAAAGCAACCAATCTGACACTATACTTATATGATCCAGAGGAATGAGAAAGTGTTTAGCGTAAAGAACATTGGATTTGCAGGAAATAAAAATCCTGAGATCAAGTTATTGATAGTGTGCCTTGGATAGTTCATCTTATGGTTTTTAAGCCTCAGTTTTTGGATCTGTGAAATGGAGTCGGAATGGAATATCTCTAAGCGTCTCTCCAGCTCTAGAAAATATATCTCTTAGGGATAAGATCCTAAAAATTCATGCTTGTAAATCAGTAGACAAAAGGGATTATTGAGCCTCAAGTAATTTTTGAGCCCCAAGAGTGAATTGTTTGTTCAATATAGTTATTACTTCAGATCATGCTAAAGAGGGAGGAAAGGATGCAAAAGGATCATTTTCTTATTAAACCTTCCTTTCTCTCTCTCTCTCAGCTGAATACCTTCCCTTAAATTCTGCAGGAAAAAGAGACCACTTGCTATAAACTTTCTCTTCTCTGTTATTCTTCATCTCACATAATTCAGTTACCTTCTATCACTATGTCCTATAGACTTGTCTCAAATGGAGAGATGGTCCATCCTTCTTACTAAGAAAAACTCCTCTACATGGATAAATGATTCAAATTCCATCCCATCTTCTCTTTTTATTTTGATAAAGATTTTTATTTTCAAAATACATGCAAAGTTATTTTTTAATATTGACCCTTTGCAAAACTTCTCACCAGTCCTTCCTCCCAATCCCTCCCCTAGACAGCAAGTAATCCAATATAGGTTAAACATGTGCAAATTTCTAAATATATATATCATGCTGCACAAGAAAAATCAGATCAAAAGGGAAAAAAAAGAAGAAAAAAAGCAAGCAAACAATAGCAAAAAAGGTAAAAATACTATGTTGTGATCCACATTCAGTCCCTGAAATCCTTTTGAATGCAGATAGCTCTTTCCACTACAAGTGTATTGGAACTTGTTTGAATCATCTCACTGTTGAAAAGAGCCAAGTCCATCACAGTTGATCATCACAATCTTCTTGTTGCTGTGTACAATGTTCTCTTGGTTCTATTCACTTAGCATTCGTTCTTTATCCCATCTTCTCCAGCAGATTAGACCTTCTCACTATCATCTCCAATGGCACTTCATTCTCTCAGTCTACTGGCTGTTTCTCTACTTCCTACAAATAAGCCAAGTTTCTCTCTATCCTCAAAACCCCCCTCATTAAGTTCATCCCTCTCTGAGAGCTACAGTATTATACCTCTCCTTTCTTTTGCAACTAAATTCCTTGAGAAACTTGTTTACAATTGATGTTTCTATTTTCCTTCTTATCACTTTCTTCTTAACTCTCTACAGTCTGGCATCCAACCTCATTATTTAACTGAAACTCTTCCCCTCAAAATTACCAATGATTTCCTAAGTGCCAAATCTAATTGTCTTTGACACAGTCAATTAATCTCTTTTCTTTGATATTATCTTCTCTCTAGGTTTTCATGACTCTACTCTTTCCTGGTTCCCCTTTTACCTATTTGACTACTTGCCTTTGCTATATCTTCATCCATGTGATGTCTGCTAACTAACAGGTATCCCATAGAGCTTTATCCTGGGCCCTCCCCTTTTCCATTTGTATTATTTTGCTTCATGATCTCATCACTCCCATAGATTTAGTTATTATCTCTATGCTGATGATTTACAGATCTACTCATATCCATTCCTATCCTCTCTCCTAACTTCCAGATTTGAATCTCCAATGCCTTCAAATATTAAGATTGAGCCTGTCTTTTTTGTTGATTCTATTCACAGTTAATTAATTCTGTCTTTTAAGTGCTTAAGTCATGATTATCTCTGAACTTAGTTCAGAAATTCATCTGTCCTGAAACTAGTTAAGTTTAGAAATCCAATTCTCTTGTTAATCACAGTTTTATTTTTATGTCAAGAAAATCTTTTACTTCTTATTGATTTCTAGTTTGTTGTCCAAAGAAATCTGGTCCACTATCTTTAATCTTTGCAGGTAGACTCAAACAATAAACATTTCTTAATCAAAAGAGAGGAGGGGATTGCTGCTAACCCCTCACTTCCCATTTCCAAACAAGCATATTGATGTGGGCGTAGCCCCCTTTAAGATTCCTTGTTCTACAACTTCCTTTGGGACTGACCTTTGATTTATAAGATCTATATCTGAGCAGTTTGGGCTGTACCCAGCCCCCAGCTGGCTTGGGTTTTCAGCCCCGCATTTGATACAAGATCTGGTCAAACTAGTTTGGGCTATCTGAGCCTGTTTGGGTTTTCAGCCCCCATTATCTGCTCAGATAACCCAACCCCCAAGTATCTGCTCAGATTTCCCCAAAACAGTTTCTTCCTTATCTGAAAAGCCCGCCAAAAATCTGGCCTTCCAGGAATCAACCTGATTTCCGCCCTATGTTTCTTCAAGCAGATAAAGGCAGCAAAGGGGGAGTCGTTTTTGGTCAGAGAGTTGAAAGATGCTAGCCAAGATGCTTTCCATCACAGACTCTCTGTCCCCGCCGCTGCTGTCGGTGTATATATCTTCCTCTATCTAATGCCTTTTACTAACCAGATCTTAACCTCGCTTCCAAACCTTGCAATAAACATCTTTTTACCCATCTAGATTTTTGAACCTGTAAATTCGTTTACAGGGGACTCTCGCCACCACTAGACCTGATTTAACTTTGTATCCTTGCGCCGAATCCTAAGAGGTTGCAGGGGAGCTCCATGTGACTCCCTGTACCCCGAATCCTGCCACTAGACCTTAATCTTAATCCTATTGAGGTCTATACCTCACCATTAGGTATTTACCTCAATTATTTGGTTCCCAGTTACCTCATCATGTTACCTCATCAATATTATCCCCCATGTCTCAGCTCCGAAACCAATCAGACTGACTTCATGATGTTGAGCTCTTTTAACCAGTACCGACTAGTTCTCCACCTACAAAGTCCTGTTCTTTGTTCTGTACTTCTCAAAATGCTAAAAGATAGCTGTTTCCCTCAATTAGTCTTAGTTTAGGGAAATTGATATCTTATTTATTGACAAATTCATGATTAACTAATGGTTCATGCTTGGAATCTTGTGTTTCAGTCTACCCTATTTTTAATTGTTATATGCCTATTAGTTACATTAAACTCAATGTCATACCAGACATCTTAAGTGCAACATGTCCAAAATTAAGCTCCTTATTTTCCCCTCCCAACCCAACCTCTTTCTAACTTCCCTATTAATGTTGGAGAGGGGGATGGGAGGAGAAAGAGCTTGCATTCTCAACTATCCTTCACATTCTTCCTCTCACTTCCAATATCCAATCTGTTGTCAAATTCTGTCTATTTTATTTTTATAACATCTCTTCTTTGAGCTTTTTTCACCCCTCTATCATCATCCCAATATGCTTTCATCATCTTATGCCTGGACTACTTCAACAGCTTGATGGTTAGTCTCCCTATTTGAGATTTCTTTTGATTCCAGTCTATTCTCCATTCAGTGATCAAACTAATATTCCTAAAATACAATTCTGAACATATCAACTCTCCACCCACCTCCATTCAATACATTCCAGTGGATCCCAGTTGCCTCCTGGATCAAATATTAAATTCTGTTTGGTATTCAAAATCTTTATGACCTCTTCTCCCTTGACATTCTCCAGAGACATCAGCCCAGAATATTATTACTCTTCTTCAAAAAGGAGAAACAACAACCTCCTCTCTCTTCCCTTTACTTTTTGGGTCTTCTTATATCCTAACTCCAGTAACATTGGTCTCTTTATTGTTCCTCGTGTAACACACTCCAAATTATCAGAGATGACCTCCTTGCTTGGAATTTTTTCCATCCTCACCTATGACTCCTGGCTTGCCTCAAATCTCAGATAAATTTTTACCTTTTACTACAACTCTCTGCCCCTTACTGTTAGTATCTTCTCTCTGATGATTACTTCCAATTTATCTTGTATATAACTTCTTTGTACACAGTTGTTTCAATGTTGTCTCCAGTGGATTATGAATTCCCTGAAAAAAAAAGAGTTATCTTTTGCTCTTCTTTGTATCTCTAAAGTATAGACAATACCTAACATATAATATGCACTTAAGAGATATTTGTTGCCTGGCTTATTTTCCTATTTCTCCCATTTCACCCAGAGAAAGGGTCCTGGGGGGAAAACTGAGAAGGCAGGAGATAAACTTATCTATGGCATGTATTTACTCAATCACAACCAGCTGTGCTGACATCTGGGTAGACCTTATTCCACTCCACTCCCCAGCTTCCCAACAGAGTCACTTTTATGGCTTCTGTGTTTACATGCTCCCCCAAAATGTGGATTAGGCAAATAACTCTTCTGGAGCTTTTCAAAATGCAGATTACTAACCTGGGAACCCATAATAACGCGAATGCATTTTGTTTAGTGATGGCATATTTAGGGGAATTTTTAAAATGTTGATTACTGACAATGTCATGAGAGACTATAATGGTTCCTCTGGAGTGGTTATAACCTACTAAATAAATATGATTTTAGCGGGGTTTACTGGCACATTAATCTGGGTTATTAAACAGTCAGCTGAGCAGTTAGGGGTTTTTATTCAAAGCAGAGATTGTTGAGGCAACACTATACTAATCACATAAAGGCTTACAAAGTGGATTGTTGATAGAACGCCCAGGTGCCAGAACAGCTTATCATACTATTACACCTGTGCAGAAGCCACATTAATTTCAGGGTCCTATACTGTAAACTCAAGCTATAAGAAGGGAAATGGGGAGGAGAAATGTATTCCTACATTTATGCTTGATGATGTACTTTCTTCACAAAAATCCTACAAAGGTAAGGTAGTGTACAAGTATTATTATTTGAAGAAAATGATTCAAAGAGATTTGTTGATTTTCCTACAGTTAATCAGGAAGTTAAATGATAAAGAGTTGTGTCTTGAGCAGTGTCTTCTGACAAATTCAGCGTCCTTTCCTCCTGAACAGATTCATGATAACAAATATATGTTATGTACTTGAGTGATTTTGAATTTTCTTAAAATTTCGTGTAATAAATCATGTTAGGCCTGCATAGTGTCTTTTAGGATGAAAAACAAACTTTTTGGCTGACAGCTTTGCTTTGGTGAATCTGTGATAGAATTTAGGTATTCTCTCCCTCAGCTGCTTCTCCTGTTACTCTTGTACTCTTGTACAATTTGTCCAGAGGAGATCTACCCAACATGCTGGAAACTTTCCATAGGTCTCTTGACATTATCTAGAGAATACTTTCACTGAGGTATGGATTCCCATATTCCCATAATTCATTTTTTGATTTTACATATCCTAGCCTATTCTCACATGGCCATGTTTCCAAAAAATAACTACTACCATATAGCGATATTCAAATTCTTTGGGGATTTAAGAGGCAACCCTATTGTGGGGAAGATATACTCTCCTTATTCCTCACTCCATCTACTAGTGTGCTTCCATTTACACAACACAGCCTCTCACAATGCTGAAATAGTGGAGCTTAAACATATCAATTTACTTAATAATAAGGTATACTCACATATGGCAAATGCAGGAATAATAAAAAGATCATAGTCTCTATATAAAACTGATTCACACCCTCCCTCCATGAACTCAGTATCTGTGGTAGGTAGAAAGTAGACCCTTACAAACCTGCTGTGGATTAGGAGAGAACAGATGCTGGAGGTGACTCGTTAAGGACTAGAAAGCCTTGATGTCATGAGTCCATTCAAGAATAAACACATGTATCATGCAAAACTACTTCTCTATTAATTCTTCTTCTTCTGTCCTCACTGCTGCACCATAGCTCTTTTTTTCTTTAAGTCAGAAAACTACAACACTCATAAAGCTAGCTTCCTCTGGGCAATGCAAACAAGTCCAACTAGTTCTTTGCTATCAATCAATTAATAAGCATTTATTAAGCACCTATAATATACTAGGGTTGTGCCAAATGCTAAAAATACAACAAAAAATTGATTTTTCAAAAGAAGATAATTGCTATCTCTCCCCTGCAAGAGGTGTTAATATGAAGGATGTAAGTTAATACTGCTCTCATTGAAGAACAGCAAGTAGCTAAAAGAATCAGGAAAAGAACTTAGGTTTAATTTTAAAAAGCTACTATAAATCTATGTGTAAAGAAAGTTTGCAAGTAAGATTTGGGTAGCCTGTTTGTCGAAAAGGATAGAAGATTTAACTGTGGCATAAATAAAAAGGTTAAAATCACCTTGTAAGGGATGTAAAGTGCCATTTCCCTCCCCCCCTTAAGTGTGAACATTTCTTAAGAAATTCCAGGGGCTCTAATTACTTTTAGAATAAAATGCAAATGCAAATCCTTTTGTTTGGCCTTTCACACCCATAGCAACCTGGTTATCATCTTCTAAAGAAAGCCATTCTGGGTATCCAGGTATGAGGGCCTTCCCCTTTAACATTTTTGTGTTATTTTTGTAGGTATCTTATGTACTCTTTATGTACATATTATCTTCCTCATTAGAATGTAAGCTAATTGAAGGAAGGATTTTTTTTTTTTTAATTTGTATCTTTAGCATATAGCATCATATTAAATGGCTAATTAAAAAGCTTGTTAACTGATTGGACATGAAAAATCCTTCTATTTTTTAATGAATGTTTATTTTATCCAAGGATTTCCTGTATGTACTAATATAATCATGTTGAGATTTTTTTAAGCTTTGCATAAAATAAAATATACTTTTTATTATGTCAATGGCTTTTTAGCTATTGAACTAGAACCCTCATACACAGTATGAAACCTGCTTAGTAATCAATTAACAGGCAAATCTTAAGTACCCAATTATTTTTAATCTATTGCTTTATTCTGTTAAGTAAAATTTGATTTAGTATTCTTTCATCTATACTCATTACTGCTACTGGTATACAATTTTCTTTTTGAGTGTTATCTTTGCCAGTTTTAAAAATCAACACTTTATTTGCCTCATAAAAGTTACTAGATAAAATTATCCCCTTTCTCACTGTTTATAAATAATGTATGTAATAGAGATTTTTTTTTTTTTTTGGAATGCTCAAAAGAATGCACCTGTGATTAATTGGGTTAAATGGGGGTATGACCTCTCTCTTATATCTCCAAGATTGACCTATTTAGGGTTATTACTCTCTTGTGTGTTTGGGTTGTTTATATTCTATAGCTAATAAATCTATTTTTTTAAAAAATTATTTTGTTAGACTAAAGCTGTTAGTAATATTTCCTATTTTGGAAAAGACTTAAGATTTTATTGGCATAGGGAAATCTTGTGAGAAACTATTCTACAAATGCATATTTGCTCTAATTCTAGTAGTCTAAGAGAATTGCCTGAAGTATTGATAGGTTAAGTAATTTGCCCTTAGTCAAAAAGCCAAAACATATTGAAGGTGGGACTTGGACCTAGATTTTCAAGCCTCAAAGACCAACTCTTTATCTATTAAACCATATTGGCTCTTCCTAATAATATTCTTAATTTCTTTTATGTTGTGATTACTCTTTTGTTGTTGTTGTTGCAATTTTGATGATTTGTGGGCTTTCTTCTCATTTCAAAAATTAATTTGCTAATTACTAAATTACTGACTGCAAAATTAATTTGCTAATTAAATTTCCTTATCCATTTTCTTGGTGTTCTTAAAAAAAAAAACAAAAAAAAAACCTCCTGGTTTTATTTAGCAATTCAACTGTTCTTTTCTTTCCTATACATTTATTCCTGCTGTTAACTTTGTAATTGTTCTTTTTTTCCACTTTTCTTTGTACAACTGCTTAGTTGCTATTCTATTACTTTTAAGTATAGGCTTAATTCATTTATTTTTTCAATTTTTCTCTTGTTAACATATGCATCCCATGATATAATTTTGCTTCTAAGAAACTACTGTGGTTGTATTTCATACATATGTAGAAAATATAACAGTCTCTATCCTCAAAGAAGTTATATTCTAAAAGGGACAACATATATAGGTTTGTAGAATCCAAAGAAGAGTATTATTGTCTAGGTAGTCATGAACATTGCAAGTGGAACAATAAATCAAGCCAATTACATGCATTTTCAAGAGGCAATGATCGTATTTATTTGAAGTCAGTTGTCAGACTAAGAGGTAGAAAGGTAGGGGGATAGGGATAAGGTAGCAGAATGGAAAATGACCAGGGCAAAGATAAAGATGCATTGGTCCCAGAAAGTATCAAAATGAACAATTTTGCTCTTTCTATTTATGGTCTTGGTTAATCTGCCAAACAAACACTTACTATGTGTTAGTCACTGTGCTAAGTATTGGGGATACAAAGAAAAGCAAAAAGAATCCCTGCTGTCTTAAAGGAACTTAATATTTTAATGAGGAGGTAATATGTAAGTAGGTACAAACAAAAATATATAGAAAGTAGCAATCAGAGAAGTTCATTTTGATAACAATGGGTTATAAACGTGGTTCATGAAAGAATAGAGAAAAGGCAGGTAAGAAGGAGGGGGATTATCTCAGGACTTATTTCCAATGCAGAATAAGGATGAAGAGGGAGTTCACATTTAGAGTACCTAGAGTTAACATTAGTAGATGATCTAAAATTTTTTTGACTCTTAACATCCTATCCCATTTTGCTCTAATAACTAAGAAAGTGAAAGGTGGTTGCACAGAACTGAGGGCTATTTATATTTTTCTGCTATCAAGGGTTGTCACAATGAAAGAATTTATTACTTAGGGGCCAGTCTACAGAAACAGCAAAAAGTCTGTTGCTGGGATCATACCTGAAGCCTCAACAACAGAAGAAACCTGTAGTATGCTCATATAGCCTTTAAGAACTCAGGGTCACAAAAAGTTATCAAACTGTGCATATCCTTTGATCTAGCAGTGCTACTACTGGGCTTATATCCCAAAGAAATACTAAAGAGCGGAAAGGGACCTGCATGTGCCAAAATGTTTGTGGCAGCTCTTTTCCTAGTGGCTAGAAACTGGAAAATGAATAGATGTCCATCAATTGGAGAATGGTTGGGTAAATTATGGTATATAAATATTATGGAATATTATTGCTCTGTAAGAAATGACCAACAGGAGGAATACAGAGAGGCTTGGAGAGACTTAAATCAACTGATGCTGAGTGAGATCATTATACATTTTAACAATGATACTGTATGAGGATGTATTCTGATGGAAGTGGATATCTTCAACATAGAGAAGAGCTAATCCAATTCCAGTTAATCAATGATGGATAGAATCAGCTACATCCAGAAAAGGAACACTGGGAAATGAGTGTAAACTGTTTGCACTATTGTCTTTCTACCCAGGTTACTTTTATCTTCTGAATCCAATTCTTATCGTGCAACAAGAAAATTGGTTTTACACACATATATTGTATCTAGGATATACTGTAACACATGTAAAAATGTATGGGAATGCCTGTCATCTAGGGGAGGGGGTAGAGGGAGAGAGGGGAAAATTCGGAAAAGAAGTGAGTACAAGGGATAATGTAAAAAAAAAATTACCCGTGCATATGTACTGTCAAAAAATTATAATTATAAAATTAATTTTAAAAAAGAAAGAAAATAATTAGATTCAAAGAAATTAAAAAAAAAAGAACTCAGGGTCATCTCTGCAACACAAGGTGGCACTGAGTAGGACAGTTTAGGCAAAACAGCCCTATCAAACACAAATCCCAAATTTCTATATTCTTTTAAATGACTCAGCCAATTGGCTCTCCCTAGTACTTCTGGCTATAAAAGTGTGAAATTCTGAATTCAATTCAAGAATTTACTAGATGCAAAACATTGTGCTAGATGCAAAACTAAAAATAAACATAAAAACAAAAAGAATTGGGGCATCTAGGTGGTGCAGCCTTGAATTCAAGAGGACCCGAGTTCAAATGTGGTCTCAGACACTTAACACTTCCTGGCTGTGTGACCCTGGGCAAGTCACTTAACCCCAGCCTCAGGGGAAAAAAAAAAAGAATTTACATAGTTCCTTATTATGGAATATAATACACAAATGCTTATTCCTTTCCCTCTCTTGAGCTTATTTTACATAAAGATTTTAAAAGACAGACACACATAGATTGTGATAAGCATATATACTTAAGAGAAGATACAAAGTTCTAAGCATGGTTTAAGGAAGAAAAAAAGACAGAGTTCCAGACCTGAAGTTAGAAGTACCTCAGTTTAAATCCAGTCTCAGAAACTTACTAGCTACGTGACCACAGGCATGTCACCACCACGCCATATTTTAGTTTTGCCATCTGTAAAAAGGGAAGAATAATAATATTACCTACTCCCCCCAGGTTGTTAGGAAAATAAAATGAGATAATTATATTGCCTGGCATATAAGTAAGCTCCAAATAAACGTTAGCTATTGGCTATTATTACTTCTGATGCTCTGGGTTGCTCTTTTGAAAGTTTTCAAGCTAGTAGGAGGTTAAGGGTGGTCCTTGCCTGAGGAATACAACATCTAAGTCATGAGCACATGAATAGAACAGAAGAGGACTACTTTCTTCATGTTGTGCAACAAGAGAAGGGTTGGGCATAACTTTTCATCATTTTTGTCTTCTTGAGCTTCAGGGTGTATAAAAAATGATTCTAAAAACACGATGCAACAAGTTTTCACCATGTTCTTCCAGGAGGCATTAGGATCAAAATAAAATTGACTAATAAGCAAAGTAAGGCAGAGAGTATAAACAATAAGAAACCTAAATAAAGAACTGAAGAGAAGTATTAGTGCTGAAAGTGATTTGAATGTTGGGAGAGTTATTCATCCTCCCCAAAGATATAACAGTTCCTCCTTATAATTACAACCAAGTTTCTTAGTATTACTGCACCTGTGGTCTATAATGTACCTTGTATTGAGAACCAGCAACTTAACAAAAATTAGAATATGCATAGTGACTTTACATTTTATGCAAAGAGGAACACTCTTGAAACTTCTTTTTTATAGAACAAGGCATTATAATCCTGTTCAGGACTTACAGAAAAATAGACTACCTCTCCTTTCCTCCATCCCGAAAAAAAAAAAAATCTTAAGAATTGCCAATCTTGATCAAACCTTTGGCTTACCTAGCTGAATAGCAAAATGATAAATTTCATAAAGTTTATTATCCACTGAATACAGGGATACATTCTTTAATTTACTAAATTAGCTCTTCCAAGTTTCAGGATTTGTATGTCCCTTGTTTCTGCTATTTTAGGATTTAATGAACAAATATGTGATCACCCAGTCTATGTCCTTCTCAGTTTTATAAAATTTCATCAGTTTACTTCTCAGCTTTTATTTAGTCAATAAACATTTGTCAAACATTCAGTGGGACCATAAAAATTCATTCAAGAATAACTTCTTGTTTAGAATCTGTTCAAGAAAGGAAACAAAGTCTGTTCATGAACTCAACAAGCATGTGTCTGCCCTATGTAGGTTACTATGGTGGATACCTTTGGAGGCACAACATTTAGATAATTTACAATCTTTACTTTAATGGCACTTATAAGGACCTAACTGATGAGGTCTTGAGAAAGAATGAGATATTGATAGAATTGCTCCCGGGGCAGGGCACGGATAGGACTCAGTTTAGCTTTGTGATCCCCCTGTGGAGGTTCTCTACCCCTTCCTCTTGAGTGGCCCCCATCTTACTGTGTCCAATCAAGAAATCCCAATCATGTTCCTGAAGTAAAACTGTCTATGGCCCACACCATCGTTGCTTAATCCCTGCCAGCTAAGGAGATGCTTGAATCTCATAGGATGTTTCCTTTCTTCTGGCTAACTGTGAGTTCCACTAGGGAACTTGTCTTTCCCATCATTAATTATTAAAACTCCTTTCCTTGTTATGTGCTTTCCCATCTCTTTCATATTTACCACTCCTGGTGCCTATTGTATCTCTTCATTTTGTCTGCAACCTCTTCTCCTAAAATAAAACTAGCTTTTTGCTAAAGAGAATGGCCATTATGAATTCTTCATATGATCGAATCAACATTTAGTGCTTTCCTAATCATATCATTTGATGCCTACAACCATGTCAGATGATATAAAATTGTGCAAAAAATTGCACAATCTATGCATTAAAAAGACATAGAACAAAGTAATCTGAGATATCCAAAGGGGAAAGTAGGTGATGGGGAAATCAAAGAAGGCTTAATAAAATGGTTCTAAAACACAATGCAACAAGTTTTCACAGTGCAGTTCTAGAAGTTATATAATGAGTTATAAAGTATGGATTAGGATTTTAACAAGTAAGGAAAAGGGGGAAGGATTCCAGGCTTAGATATTCTATTTGTTGTTATTTTGTTTTTCACAATGACATAAGGAAGGTGGTGTCTTGAATTGCAAGTGAATTGGATTTAAGTGAGGCAAAGTTGTGCAAGTCTTCAGTCTTACTCTCTCCTCAAGTCATCTGGGTTTGATGCGGGTTGAAGTCCCTTTAAGATTCCTTTCTGATTGCCCAACCCCCATGGCTGACCTTGATTCACAAATCCTGGTCAAAACACCCTTTTGAATATCCGGGCTCAGCCCCCACTATCTGCTCAGCTTCCCCCAGCCCCCATGGGATCTGAGCTAACTGAAAAGCCCGCCAAGAACTTGGGGGTACCGCCCATAATCCCCTTCCGAGCTAGAGCGCTCTCTTTGCAGGAGCCCTTCCCCCCCAACACATGGTATCTTTCCGGCCATGTAAAGGTTCCTGCCCGCCCATCGGCCACCTTTGGCCCTGGTGTCTTTCTAACTGAACTTTACTTCCAAATTCCTACAATAAACCTTTTATTTATCAATCTAGGTTTTCGGGCCTGTAAATTCATTTACAGGGGACACTGCGCCTCATGGGATCTTTGCACCGAGAAACGGAGTTCCCCCTTTCCTTTCCCTCATCAGGTTCAGTGGCAAGATATAAATCAGAACAACTGGAGATGGCTCTGGATGCAATGGGAGACTGGCCTTTTTAAGCTAGAGTCTTTCCCAGGTCTCAGTTTATCTGAGGCAACATCCATTCAATGATTACTGCTAAGCAAGAAAGGAGGCAAAAAATAGCTTCTTTTGTTTACTCTGATCAGAACTGAAACAATTGTTTTTTTTACTGTGACTTAGAGCTACCAAAACCCAAACAATGATCAAGGGAGACCTGGTGTTGGGATCTATTGTTGGCAAACAAGAAGATCTGGAAAGATTTGGATTTAAGGCTTGGTCAAGTAGCTCCATTTGAATCCCAGTGAGCTGGTTTTCCAGTGTCACATTTCAAGAAATCATAAATAAAACTACATGGGGCAAAAGAGTTAATTGTCCTAATTCATTTTTTTAAAAATGATAAAATAAATAAGTAGGAGTGAGGAAAAAAATCTACCCTGTAAATCTCCAAGATATTTTGGCAAGGTTTCAGGAACAAAATTTATATTCCTTGAGCAGAGAATTCACAGGTAAGGTAATAATTCCCTCTTCTGACATATAGAGAGGAAAGACAAAGGCAGTGAGGTAAGAAAATGTGTTTAAAGAACTGAGAATATTTCAATTTGACTGGAACTTAACAACATATGAAGGGCAGTAATAAGAAAAGACTAGAATAAGAAGGTAAGACAAAATTGTAGGGGGCTTTGAATGCCAAGTATAGATGTTTCTACTTTATTCAGTCAGGGGAATGACTGAGCAAATTATGGTACATGAATATAATCGAATACTATTAAGCTATAAAAAAAATGATGAACGGGAATTTTTCAGAGAAACCTGGAAAGATTTCAAAGATATGATACAGAGTGAAATGAACAGAATTAGTTGTTACTTATATAAGAATGTTACTCAATGATTCAAAGACAATAGACACTGACGATTTCTGAGCAGAACTGATATAACTAAATAATACAAAAATAAACATTATTCTACCAGTGGTAGTGTTGAGATGTGAGAAATGAAGATGAGAGATCTTCTGGCTGGTGCCACAGGTTCTTGTAAAAGAATTCTCAATCCTGAGTGCTGGTGAGTTTTGTGGCAAAGATGGGTTTATTACACTGAGAAATAACTTCCCAGAGGATTAGTCCCAAAGGAATTAGCAAAGTTAGGATTTTTAGCAAAGATAGGTTTACACTGAGAAGAAACAACTTCCCAGTGGGCCAAGTCCTATTAGGATTTTTAGTAAAGGTTTGGGGTTCAGCCTTTGATTATATTGGGTTTTTATGGTCTGAAGCTAGGGAATGATCTCCAGATGAATTTGAGGGACTAATTTTCAATTCAATAAAGAGTGGTTTATTATGCCCCAGACAAGGAATAGAGTCTAAAGTCTTTATTGTCTCCTTCCCAGTCTGACCCAGTTTTGATCTTACTGGAGGAGTGCAGGAGGCAGGAGAGCCACCAAGAGGAGGTCAAAGATGGAATGTCTATTTCTAGTCCTCTCAGCCCTTAAATACCCTATTACAATTACATCATTACAGCATACTGAATATGTCTGAACAAGAGAACCATTACATCACCGTACTAAGTATATGTAAACTAGAGAACCATCATCTCATCAATTCCCCGAAGTTAACACCTTGCTATAAGTATCCCTATTTCAAGTATTCTTCTTCAGAGTTCTGGCTCTCTGCAGTGATGGTTACAGATAGGGGAAGTATTGTGGGGATAGAACCAACGGGACTTGGTAAGTGATTAAATATGTGAAATGAGAGAGAGGAAGATCAAAGATCTCTCCAGAGCTTCAAAAACAGGAGATTAGGTTTTGCCATGGAAAGAAACAGTGAAGAAGAACAGGGTATTTTGGGAGAAGACAATGTCAGCTCTGAACTCAAGTCCAGTGGGACATCCAGGTTTTTAGGTCACAGGAAAAGCAAGAATTGGAGATAGAGATTTTGTAGTTATTTTCTTAAATGAGATAGTTAAGGACATGAAAGAAAATTAGACTGCCAATGAAGAGAGTATATATAGTGAAATGGATCCTACTTCTAGGTAAATATTAGACTATAATTACAAATTTCTGAAGTAGATTATAATTACTTTAGGGAATCAGGGACAGAAGGAAGAGAAAAGAAGAACTGATCAGAGAGGTAGAAGGGCAGCCAGGAGAGGGTTATTCCTCTGAAAGTTTCCTCTGATAAAAACTTCATGTTTCCCATATGAAGCATATTGATTTTTTTTGAGGGGGGGGTCTATTCAGTATAAGGAGACCACTCCTCTTAAATGCTTTCAATTTTTCAAGGCAAAACAAACAGTGAGATACAGTATTCAGGTATAAAGAAAAGTTCTATAAATAACTGAGCCAATGAGCAGCATGTAAAATTTAATCAACAACCTTTTTTTTTTTTTTTAAAAGAAGTTCAAAGTTGCATCACATCTTCCCAGACTGTGGGAGAGAAGACTTTGTACAAATAACCTGACTTTATAAACAAACATCCAAGAGAAAAGACAAAGTCAACAAAATTACTCAAGGAACCCCAATATAGCTATTTCCCTTGTTGTATCTGTTAGGACCAAGTATCACAATGTGGTGAGAACAACAATGAAGAGAAAGCCAGAAGACCTAGTTTAAGTTATGGATCAAATATCACTTAGAATAAGTGAAAGAAAAAGCATGAATTAAGCACTTACTATATACTAAGCACTGTGTTAACTGCTAAGGATACAAATAAAAGAGATGAAAAAGTTCCTTGCCCTTGAAGAGCTCCTTCAGTGAAGAAAACATTACATCTAAGGAATGGTGGTTTGGAGTACCACTTAATCTCTGTAGGTCTAGGTTTTACTCTCTGTAAAAGGAGAATATTTTAAAGAATGACATTCCTTAAAAATATAGGACCAACTGAGTACTGATTGAAGAATATTTTTTTACTTTATTTTTCTTGGGATTTTTGGGGGAGGTCTATGTTTTATTTTACACAACTATGTAACAATATGACTAATATGAAAATATATTTCACATGACTATACATGTATAATCTATATTAAATAGATTGCCTTCTCAATGGGGAGAAGGAAGAATTTGGAGCTCAAATTTTTAAATTAAAAAAATTTTAATGCATTAATTTATAAAAATTGTTTTTATGTGTAATTGGGAGAAAATAAAATACTAAATTAAAATTACTTTAAAAAGACCATAGTATGATAACAAGTACATACCAAGGAAATTCATAGTATAGACAACACATTCTTAAAGTATTTTAAAGTTTTTTTCAGAGAAGGGAAAACAACAACCAAATAATCACATCTACATAACTAACAAAAATTATACACAAAAAGTATTAACACCTCTCTGACAATTCATATGACTATTTTCTCATCTTTGTAAAAACTGATCTACATATAAATCAATGAAAATATAAAAAGGGAAGAGACAGGCCTTCCCAAATAATTCTCTATATTATAAATCAAATTTTTTTTTACAGACACATGTATCTGAAAGGTGCAAAAAATACCAAATCTTACTGTGGGTGGTGCTTGTTGATTACAAAAAGGCATCTGACTAAGTAGAGAAAAAGCCTTAAAGGTTCTCCTCCCACAAGGAGCTTGTCATGTCAATTCTCAGATGATGAAATTGAAATTATATCCACTCATATGAAAGAGTGTAAATCACTACTGATCATAGAAATGCAAATTAAGACAACTCTGAGATACCACTACACACCTGTCAGATTGGCTAAGATGACAGGAACAAATAATGATGAATGTTGGAGGGGATGTGGGAAAACTGGGACACTAATACATTGTTGGTGGAGTTGTGAAAAAATCCAGCCATTCTGGAGAGCAATTTGGAACTATGTCCAAAAAGTTATCAAACTGTGCATACCCTTTGACCCAGCATTGCTGCTATTGGGCTTATATCCCAAGGAAATACTAAAGAGGGGAAAGGGACCTGTATATGCCAAAATGTTTGTGGCAGCTCTTTTCGTAGTGGCTAGAAACTGGAAAATGAATGGATGTCCATCAGTTGGAGAATAAATTGTGGTATATGAATGTTATGGAATATTATTGCTCTGTAAGAAATGACCAGCAGGAGGAATACAGAGAGGCTTGGAGAGACTTACATCAACTGATGCTGAGTGAAATGAGCAGAACCAGAAGATCGCTGTACACTTCAATGCTGTATGAAGATGTATTCTGATGGAAGTGGAAATCTTCAACATAAAGAAGATCCAACTCACTTCCAGCTGATCAATGAAGGACAGAAATAACTACACCAGAGAAGGAACACTGGGAAGTGAATGTAAATTGTTAGCACTACTGTCTATCTACCCAGGTTACTTATACCTTCGGAATCTAATACTTAATGTGCAACAAGAAAATGGTATTTACACACATATATTGTATCTAGGTTATATTGTAACACATGTAAAATGTATGGGATTACCTGTCATGGGGGGAGGGAATGGAGGGAGGGGGGGATAATTTGGAAAAATGAATACAAGGGATAATGTTTAAAAAATTATTCATGCATATATACTGTCAAAAAATTTATAAATAAATAAAATTTTTAAAAAAGAGCTTGTCATGTAAATGTTAAGATTAAACAAGATTACTTGATTACCACAAATAGAGAAACTTTGTTCTATGACCCTCTGATTATTCACAAGTTATTCATAAAAGAAATAAATGGTTGCCAAGAGTGCAACCAACAAAGAGAATATCTTGTGTAAGGTGCCCTAGATGCTCCATTGGCAGATAATGTTGACCTGGATGAATCAAGCCTCAGATCATAATAGGGTTTCCTCTATTAGATGATTATTGAAAGGAGAACAACTTATCAGTCCCTAGAGGAAAACCTATATATGGTAAAAATGTTTATGGTTCAGGATACAGCACTGACTTAGATGGCAAGTCAATGTATTTGGGGGCAGTTACTGAATTTGGACAGTGAGCTAGATTCAGAATTAAAATAGGAAGAGAATACATTGCTTTTGGGAAATTACACTTTAAATTACTCAAGCTACTCTGTAAGCGAAGAACCTTCTTTAAAAAGAAATACAAAATGTTCTCAACATGATGTTTTGGAATATCAAAATCTCAGAAGTATTAAAATTGTGGTGACTCAAAGGGCAAAAGAGAAAAAAAAGCATGCTAGACATGGGCAAATCATGATGCATTTCCAATATGATTCATGCACAAGAAGTAGTTTAAGACATAAGTAAAAGATGGTTCAGAAGGGGACAGATGAACAGGACATTGTGGTCACTATTGTATTAAATTTAATATATACTTAAAATAAGTTGTACATAATAAAGATTCAAGGTTCCATATACTTTTCCCTCTGTTCTTTATATAGAGACATTTGCTGATGTTTTTAAGTTGATAAATAATTTTTTGTGGTTGTTGGAGAAAAGTAGCATAAGAAATATTATTAAAGAAATAAGATTGAAAAAATAGGTGAAATAAAGAGACAAGTAAGATAATTATGTTTCAATAGTAGTTGTGAAAAACAAAAAGACCCAAAGGAAGACCTGCACAGCATATCCATTATCTGTTGCTGTTGTTGTTTGTCCTGTTGTTGCTAGCCTTTACTCCACCCTCTTGGCTCTGATTCCCTTCTTCATTTTCCAAGAAGATCCATGACAATAGAGGGTAATGACTTAACTTGTGCATGAATTGGACTTAAATGAGCCAGTGTCATGGAAGTCAAATGGCAAGACAAATGTCAGGACAACTGGTTTTGGCCCAGGATGTAATGGATGACCTTGGTGTCTTTGATGCCTGAACCAAGCTGTGAGTGCTTAACAGCACGTGCTTCAGCCACTTTCATGGCTACTAAACAAATCGTTTTTATTGACTCATTCTGCTTGGGGAAGTCTTCACATTCTTGAGGTATACACTCCTCAACTTACCAAGAGGTTTGTAGTCTATCATTATCCTCAACCTGGTTTAGCCTATGCGCTTACTAGACTATAGCCACTGTGCATATAGCTTCTTGGAGCCACAGGTGAAAGTTGAGTGAGGGGGTGGACATTAAAGGTGGATGAGCAGCCCAGAAAAAAGCTTTGACAACCCCTCACATTAAAAGTGTTAACCTTCTTATGGAATATTATTGCTCTGTAAGAAATGACCAGCAGGAGGAATACAGAGGCTTGGAGAGACTTACATCAACTGATGCCGAGTGAAATGAACAGACCAGAAAATCGCTGTACACTTCAATGCTGTATGAAGATATATTCTTCAACATAAAGAAGATCCAACTCACTTCCAGCTGATCAATGATGGACAGAAATAACTATACCCAGAAAAGGAACACTGGGAAGTGAATGTAAACTTAGCACTACTGTCTATCTACCCAGGTTACTTATACCTTCGGAATCTAATACTTAATGTGCAACAAGAAAATGGTATTTACACACACATATTGTATCTAGGTTATATTGTAACACATGTAAAATGTATGGGATTGCCTGTCATCTAGGGGAGGGAGTAGAGGGAGGGGGGGATAATTTGGAAAAATGAATACAAGGGATAATATTATAAAAAAAATTACTCATGCATATATACTGTGGGAAAAAATTCTAAATAAAAAAAAAAGTGTTAACCTTCCTTAAATATCAATATACTCCCATATCGCCTGTAGAGATCTATGGAAGAACATGGACAAGACTTGGACATGTAAAGACATGGATGGCACTGAGACAAGAAGATCACAGATTTAAGGTCCAATGACCTAACAGGTAAATATGGCATAGTAGAGAGAGTTCTGGCCTTGGAGTCTGTAAGTCTTTACTTCAAATCCCGGCTATGACACTTACTAGCTGGGTGACCATGGATAATACCTGATCTCTCTGGGTTTTAAGTTTTCTTCCTTATAAAATGAGAAGGAATACTAAATGTCTACTCTAACTTTAAAGCTATGATTGTATGATCCTATTAAATATAAGGGATGATATTAAGTATATTCATTTTGGGCTAAATTATGTAATGTAAATTCTGGTAGGCAAACCACAAAAGGATATTAAATGCTAGAGTTTCCTAGATAACTTGCAGTAACAGGAAAATACAGAAGCTAATATATTTCCAGTTAGCATTTGCTTTTCTTAAAATTCCAAAAGCAAGAGCTTTCTTGTTCAACATAGATCAAAAGGGACATTTATTTACAGGTACCATTATACACTTGGCAGGAATACATATTTCAAACAAGAAATATTTGTTTTATATATCTGTATGTGGATACATCAATTTAAAAAAAAAGTCACTCATCCACTTAACTGATTACTTGTTCCTTCAGACTGTAGGCAAGTATTTGGACATTTGAACACTGTCAGCAATTAAAATTTACAGTTTTAATGACCAAAGGTCTATAACATTGTGCATATCCTTTAATCTAGCAGTGTCACTGTTGGGTCTGTATCCCAAAGAGATCATAAAATAGGGAAAATAACTCACATGTGCAAAAATGTTTGTAGTAGCTCTTTTTGTGGTGGTAAAAAACTGGAAAATGAGTGGATGCCCATCGGTTAGGGAATGGTTGAATAAGTTATAATACATGAATATAATGGAATATTATTATTCTATAAGAAATGATGAGTAGGCTAATTTCAGAAAAATCTAGAAAGACTTACATGAACTGATACTGAGTTAAATGAGCAGAACTAGGAAAACATTATACAGAGTAACAGCAAGATTATGCAATAATTAACTATGATAGGCTTGGTTCTTCACAATAATACACTGATTCAAGATAATTCCAATAGACTTTTGATGAAAAATGCCACTTACTTCCAAAGAGAGAACTATGGAAACTGAATGCCAATTGAAACACAATATTTTCAACTTTTCTTTTGGTTTGCTTTTTCTTTCTCATGGTTTTCCTCTTTTGTTCTGATTTTTCTTTCACAACCTAACTAATATGGAAATATGTTTTAAATGATTATACATGTATAATCTATATTGGTTTGCTTGCTGTCCTGGGAAGAGGATAGGTAAGAAAGGGAGGAAGAAAAGAATTGGAACTCAAAATCTTATGAATATTGAAAACTGTCTTTTTATATACTTGGAAAAATAAAATAATCATAAAAAATTTTAAGAAGAGACTTCAGTTTTCCTTTGAAGGTAATCACT
The DNA here is from genome assembly GCF_048593235.1 of Sminthopsis crassicaudata. Classification (NCBI taxonomy): domain Eukaryota; kingdom Metazoa; phylum Chordata; class Mammalia; order Dasyuromorphia; family Dasyuridae; genus Sminthopsis; species Sminthopsis crassicaudata. The sequence continues at coordinate 221,417,517 of NC_133620.1, forward strand.
ATTTTTTATGTGTGGGGGACTGTTTCTCAATGGCAGACTGATGGGGTTTCAAGCCCTTTTCTACCATCTCTTTACAGACAGGCAAGTCATTGTTTCTCATGTTTTCTCACAGTCCACCATTCCCAGAGAATATGATCCACACATACTTTGATTCAAACATGATAAAATAAACATCACTTTGACATCCTTATGTGGGATGAGGAGGTAGAAAGAATAGAGAAGATGATCAATAATCCTTGAAAAGAAATAAATGCTTTACAATGTGGGAAGGAATTGTTTAAAGGGAGCATGTCTCATCTATTTCCCACCCTTAAGTAGATTCAATTTAGCCTATCTGGAAGTAATTATTTTTAAATTAGTCTGAAAGGAAGAGAGTCATTTCTAAAGTATTGAGAAAAGAATTTCAATCCCCTTGCATTAGAAGGATTCCCACATATCTAGGACACTTTTTTTTCCTGCACAGGTAATGGTTTGTTTGGAATAGTTAAATGACAAGTTGCCAAAATTCTGCTTTAAACAAAAGCTCCCTAGAGGAGGCATGGTTTGATTGCGTGATGGAGTGAGAAGATCTAGATTCAAGAGCTGACTCTGTAACTTATTACTAGAGTGAACTTAGGAAAACATTTCTCCTAGGCTCAGTTTTCTCATCTGTAAAAGGAAGAAATTGGATTAGATGATTTCTAAAGCTCCTCCTTGCAGATATAACATTTTATGATACTTAAAGTGAAAAAAGATCCCCCATAGATTGTATAGTATATAGTCTGGAAGATGTAAGTATTTTGAATATTTGGTGAGATAGTCAGCCTTTGATTTCCTTAGTCAACTTTCTAAGTTTAAAAGATAACTAAAATGAGACCTGGAGAAATTTGTACAGATAGCAAAAGTATCCAAGTCAGAATCTGAACACATCTTGCTTTTTCCATTTTCCTCCAATATTTCTTCACCATCCAAGACCTTCTTACCTTGTAATAAATATCCTTCTGTCATCTTAGTCCATTTCTCTTATTTGTGAGCCTCCACTCTGGGGACAGACCCAGATCATGCTTTATTCTCTGGCTGGTTATACTTCTTACTTATGCTTAAGAAGTATACTTCTAAGGATTTTATCACTATGTCTCTGTCTTGGTATTCCTTATTTTCTCCTTCTCTCTCTTTATGTATTATCTTCTCTCATGAGAATATAAATTCCTTAAAGGAAGAAATAATTTTTCTACTTGGTTTCTATTTGTATCTCCAGCATTTGATGCAGTGTCTCACATATAGTAAGCACTTTAATAAATACTTATTAACTACTTATTTATAATGGTGAAAGCTTTTTTAAAATAAGGATTAAATAATACCTTGTACTTCTTCCTTAAAAACTATTTTAACACTAATTTATTTGCTCATTTTTGAACCTGCAACATATTTATTTTCTCCTGAGAAAAATCCATCCTTAAATTAGATGGCTATCAGTTGCAGTCTTTTTTCAGAGTAAAAGGCAGAGCTCCCCAGATTGATTTTTAATCTTAGCCATTCTGGCAATTTTCTCTGAAAGGTTTTAAAAAATTCCTGAAGGTTTTTAACATCAATTTGGCTATCCTAAAAGAAAAATAAGGGTTAATAAACATGGCCTGTCTTAGACACAGGACAAACTAAAGTCATCACCAAGTACTGAGCCAAATGTCTCAGAAATGCACAATGATAATAATTAATTAAATGAGACAGTCCTCTTCCAGAACTTTATATCCTCTTTAATAAAGTAACATAAGATGGAAGGATGCCATGGCCTAGAGGAGTTTGCCTATCCTGAAATATTATCCTCCTTCTATAATCTCTTGATGCCTCCCAAGTAGAAAAGCTTCCCACTCTTTAAATTGTGTTTTTGTATAATTTAAATCAACTCTGTCATTTAAAATCTCTGTGACATTGGCAACCCACTAAAAACCTCTCTGAGCCTCAGTTCCCTCATTTGTAAAATGAAAATAAAGGTCATATACCTTTAAAGTCCTTCCAGCTTGGTCTTGTACTTATTCCTAACCATCTCTATCCCTTTAATTGCAGAGATACTCACTTAGAAGATAATTTGTCTTTCTCTATGCCAGGACATTTTGTTTTTGGTTTCTGATTACTTCTTTGGTCCATAACTGTAATTTTACTATTGGAAACCTCCTACATCAATTATTGGGACTTATCAGTGTCAAAGAGACATTTGACAATGTCAAAGAGACAACTCTGATAAGTGACAACTCTGATAAGTGACTCTCAACATCACAAAACAGAGATTGGAAGTGTAGTTTCTTTCATTGATATAAGTAACTTCTGATGAGGAAACCCCAAAGGTTAAGTTATTTGAACAGATGACATAAAGCCCATGTGTCAGAGGTAGCACTTTGAACTTAGATCTTCTTATCTATCCACTATATTATTCTGCCACTCAACAAAAATGAGGGGAAAAACGAGGAGAAAGAGGTACTTTGTTTGCTTGCTAGTATCACTGATTTTCTACCAAGTACAAATAGAAAAGGAAATGCTTATGAATGATAGGAAATTATAGATGTACTTGTTTAGGAATTACACTATGCTGATTCTAGTGAGTCCCAGAACATTACAAGGTCCCTTCATCAGTGTAGAATACTGCCCTATCCACATTTCTCAGTCTATACCATTCTTGTTCATATCTTTTTATAAATCCCTTGGATTTAACAAATGCACTGGAAGATTTCCTCTGATTTCCTTACATTTTGTTAAAACCATTATCTTAGGCTGTGGATTTGTTATCAGTTATTCTTACAACATGCCTGGCCCTGCCAGTTTCCTGGTTATATATATCATCCTATTACCTTTTACCTATTTAGTTCCACCATACACTTTTACCTTCCACTTGGATTTTTATAATTATTATTATTATTTTTTTGGTATTCGGCATTGTGCTGAATGTCCATATCACTGGAATCACAGATACATTTAATCATTGAGAATAAACAATAGGTTAGAATATGATTTATTCTGGGTTTGGAAAGTGACTAGAATGATAGACCATTAGAAAGGTCAATATTTCAGCTGAAGGAAGAAGTCAAGATGGAGTGAGAGTCAGCATTTTCACCCAGCTCTCCCAATATATCTTTTCCATAACAACCTAGAAAATACATGAGATCAATTTTGATCAGGAAAGCCAAGAAAACGTCAGAAAGTCATTTTTTCAGTCCAAGGAAGCATAGTAAGACAGAAAGAAAGAAAGACAGGGCTGGTCAGGAGCACTAGAGGCTGTGGTGGGGAACATTTCACCACCCCAGGACAGTAAGGGAACTAAGATTGAACCAAAGCTGGGAGTTTAAGAGCAAGGAGACATCTAAGGGACTTCTGAACCAGTGCTAGGAACACTAACATCTGGCAGTTCAGCCAGTTCAGGGTCACAGTTCCAAAGTGGAAAAGAATGATCACAAACAAGAAAGCCCTACCTATGTATGAAGTATGGAAAAAATTCCAAAAATTTGGTAGGTGGTTCTGAGTCAAAGAGCAGAGGAGAGAAGAAAGGGGAGTCACTTAAAACTTGCAAAATTTCCCAGCACATTAGTTAACAGTAACTGAGTCCAATAGCAGTGTACTGAAATGGAACCATATATAATCCAAGAGACTCCTGGATCAGGAACTTGCAAAGCTTATACCAGAAAAGCAGTAGACAAAGCTTTCCCTAGATCACACCATTTTTGAAACATATAAACTGAGCTGTGAAAATAACAGATTATAAAAATACAACACCTCCACCAGTGAACTGAGCAGAGCCCAACATTTACATAAAGTCCAAAGTCAAAAAGTTAGGATGGAAAAAGAGCTGTTATGGGTGACAGGAAATCTAAAAAACAGAGAAGACAATGATTTGAAAACATCTACCAGCAAAGCCTCAAAGGAAAATTCAAATTGGACACAAGCCTAGGAATCATAGAAGAGTTAAGGAGCTATATAAAAAGGACAAAACAATTATATTAAAAACCAAAAAAGAGCAGAAGAGAAACTATGGGGAAAGGATTTAGAAGTAAACAAGAAATTTATGAAAAGAAAATTAACATTGTAAAAGAAGTACAAACATTATATAAGAAAACTCCCTTAAAATTAAAATTGGCTAAATAGTAAAAGAAATACAAAATATTACTGAAGAAAATGCCTACTTAAAAATTAGAATTGGCCAAATGGAAGCCAATGACTATTATCAAGAAATAATGAGGGGCAGGTAACCCAGAAGTCAGGAGGACCTGAGTTCAAATCTGGTCTCAGACACTTAACACTTCCAAGTTGTGTGACCTTGGGCAAGTCACTTAATCTCAATTGCCTCAGCAAAAACAAAACAAACAAACAAACAAAAATAATAAAACAGTCAAAGGACTAAAATAGCAAAAGAAAATGTGAAATCTCATAGAAGAAGCAACTGACTTGGGAGAAGAGATTGAAGAATGATGATTTAAGACTAGACTACCTGAAAACTATGAACAACAAAAATGCCAGGAAATCATATTTCATAAAATTATAAAGGAAAACTGTTCACAGGGAACAAAGTAAAAATTGAAAAAAATCTAGTGGTTGCCTCCTGAAAGAAACTCCCAAATGAAAATTTACAGAATTTTATAGTCAAAATGAAGAATTCCAAAGAAGAGGAGGAGGAAGAGAGGAGGAGAGGAGGGAGAGGAGGAGGAGGAGGAGAAGGAGGGGAAGAGGAAGAGAAAGAGAGGAGCAGGGAAGAAAAGGAGGAGGAGGAGGGGTAGGAAGAAGAAGAGGAGGAAGAGAGGAGGAGAGGAGGGAGAGGAGGAGGAGGAGGGGAAGAGGAAGAGAAAGAGAGGAGCAGGGAAGAAAAGGAGGAGGAGGAGGGGTAGGAAGAAGAGGAGGAAGAGAGGAGGAGGAGGAGAAGAGGAAGAGAAGGAGAAAAGCAGGGGAGGGGGAGGATGGGAAAAGGAAGAGGGGAAGAAGAGAAGGAGAGGAGAAGGAAGAGGAAGAAGAGGAGGAAGAGGAGGAAGAAGAAAAGGAGATAAGGGGTAGGAGGAGAAGAGGAGGAAGAGGAGAGGAGACTGAACAGGGAGGAGTAAGAGGGGGAAGGAGAGAGGGAAGAAGAAGAGGGGAAGGGGGAAAGAAAAAGGAAAGAGATTAAAGTGCCATGAAACCACACATGTTTTAGCAACTAGTACTATAAAGGAACAAAGGTCTTGGAATATGATATTTCAGAAGGCAAAGGATTTAAGATTATAGTAAAAATAGTGTGTCCAGAAAAACTAAGTGTAATGTTACTGGGGGGAAATGGACATTTAATGAAATAGAACACTTTCAAGCGTTCTTAATGAAAAAACAAAACAGAAGAATAGAAAACTAACATTCAAACATGACTTGAGAAATAGAGAAAGGCACTCATGAGTAAGAAATACTATGGAATTAAACATGGTTAAATTGTTCACATTTTTTTTGGTGGGGAGGGAGAAATATACAAGCTCTCCAAATCAGAACTCTTAAAGAGTCTAACTAAACAAAGAGACTGAGTGTGATTCTATTTCATTAGGATCATGAATGAAAGAATGGAGAAGAGGAAAGTATTGGGAGAATTGGAAAGAGAGAGTAAGAATGAGGAAAAAAAATTTCACATAAATAGAACAAGCAAGAAGAGTTTATACAACAGAAGTGGCAGTAAGGACAGCACTTGAACTTCATTCTCATTTGACCTGGTTCAAGGAGGGATAATAAATATACATACACAGCTGGGTAGGAAAATTTACCTACACCAGAAATAGGAGAGAAAAGGATAAAGAGAAAGAGAAGAAAGGAATAAGAGGGAAGTTTGATTAAGGAAAGTAGAGGTCAAAAGCAAAACAGACTCTTGAGGAGGGGAGAGTGTTGAGACAGAGAGAAAAAGTATGAGAGAAAACAATGAAGGGAAAACACATAGGTAATCATAACTATATATGTGAATGGGATGAAAAAGAAAGATATGCAAAGAGTTAAAATAAGGATTTAGAGCAGAATCTATTATACTGACTTTGAAATAAAAAAAAGACAAGGGTAGCAATCATAATCTCAAAGCAAAAGCAAAAGCAAAAAGAGAGCTAATTAAAAGAGATAAATAAGGAAACTACATTTTGTCAAAAGATATCACAGACAATGAATATTATAATATCAATGCTAACATATATTATCAAGTGGTATAGCATCCAAATTCTTAAAGGAAAAGAAAACTTATTTACAGGAAGACATGGTAAAAGTATTAGTAGGAGAATTTTAATTTATCCCCTCAGACCCAGATAAATCTAACCATAAATAAATTTTTAAAAAGGTAAAGCAGATGAAAAAATTTTAGAAAAGCTAGATGTCATCTCTCTGGAGAATATTGAATTGGAATAGAAAAGAACATGCCTATTCTTAGCTTAGGTCCCCAAAAAATGACCATGTAGTAAGGCATAACACTTCGTAAACAACTGTAGAAAATCAGAAAAATTAAATGTATTTTTTTCTGATCATGATGCAATAAAATTACATTCAATAAAGTATCTTGGAAGCTGATTAGAAATTAATTGTAAACAAAATAATCAAATACTAAAGAATAAGTGGGACAAAGAAAAATAAATCAGAAACAATCAATAATTTTGTAAAAGAAAAATGCATCAGTAAGACAATCCAAAATTGTGAGTTGCAATGAATACAGAAACTAGGGGAAATTTTATAACTCTAAATGTTTACACAAATAAAAGAAAGATCAATGAATTGGGAATGTAATTAAAAAGAAAATTAAAAAAAATTTAAAACCTCTAATCAAATGCCAAAACAGAAACCCTGAAAAATAAAAAAATTATGAAATTGAAAGTAAAAAAACCACTAAACAAATATATAAAATTAGCAGCTGTTTAAAAAAAACAATAAAATAAACAAATCATTGGCTTATTTGAAAGTTTTTTAATTAGAACTTTTTATTTAGAAAACATGTGCATGTGTAACTTTTCAACACTGACCGTTGCAAACCCTTCCATTCCAAAACCTTCCATTCCAAATTTTCCCCTCCTTCCCTCCACCCCATCCTGTAGATGGCAGGTATTCTAACACATGTTAAAATACATGTTAAATCCAATATATGTATACATATCCATATAGTTATCTTGATGTACAGGAAAAATCTAAAAAGAAAAAAAAACCTTAGAAGGAAAACAAAAATGCAAGAAATGAATGAAAGAATGAAAATGATATGTTGTGGTCCATACTCAGTTCCCACAATCCTCTCCCTGGGTGTAGACAGCTCTCTTCATTAATGAACAATTGAAACTAATTTGAGTCAATTCATTGTTGAAGAGAGTCACAACCATCAGAATTGATCATTGTATAATCTTCTTGCTGCCATGAACAATGATCTACTGGTTCTGATCATTTGAATTTTTTTTTTTTAAAGAAAGAAAACCAAATTAGTATAAAAAAATGGAAAAAAGAATTTATAGCCAATGAAGAAGAAATAAAACTAATTAATTGGTAGCTATTTTGCCCAATCATATGCCAATAAAACTAAAAATTTGAATGAAAAATATTTGTATGTGTGTATATGTATATGCATAGAGATATATCTACACACACACACACACACACACACACACACACATCTGTCCCAGAATAACAAAATAGGAAAAAAGAATACTTAAATTACCTTATTTTAGAAAAAGAAATGGAACAAGCTATAAATGAGTTTCCTAGGAGGGAAATGACCCAGGACCAGATAGATTTACATGCAAATACTACCAAATGTTTAAAAAAACAATTCCAATACTACATAAACTACTCTTTCAAAAATAGATAAAGAAGGCATTCTGCCAAACTCCTTCTAAGATATAAATATGGTTCTGATACCCAAACCAGAGAGGTTCGAAACAGCAAACTATAGAGCAATTTTCCCTTATGAACACTGATGCAAAAACCCCCCCCAAAACAAAAAACCAAACATTCAATAAAATACTAACAAGGAGATAACTAGCAATTTTATTACAAAGACTATGATCAGGTTGGATTTATATCAGAACTACAGAACTAATTCAATATTGGGGAAACTATAATCATAATTAACTATATAAATAAAAAACAACAAAAATTATAATTATTCCAATAGATGTAGGGGAAAAAAACTTAACAAAATACAATACCCATTTCTTTTTTTAAAAAAAAAAACCTAGGAAACATAGGAACAAATGAAATTTTATTTAAAACAATAAGTGGTATCTATCTAAAGCTAAGAACAAATATTATTGGTAATGGAGATAAGCTAGAAACCTTTTCAATAAGATAAGGATTTCCATTAGCACCATTACTATTCAATTATCATCATTATCTTCTTCATCATCATCTTTTTCTTCTCCTCTTCCTCCTTTCACCACCACCACCTAACATTTATATTTACTTATTATGTACCAAGAGCTGTGCTATGCTTTACAATTATTACATAATTTGATACTCACAACAATCCTAAGAGGTAGGTACTGTTATTCTCCTTATTTTACAGATAAAGAAACAGAGGCGGAGGCTAAGCGAGTTGCCTAGAGTCACACAGGTAATGTTGAAGTATGATTTGAACTCAGGTCTCATTAACTACGGGTCTAGCATTCTATCTACTATACTTCCTAGCTGCTATACTCCTGGTTATAGCAAAAATGTAAGAAAAAGAACTGAGAGAACAAACATAGGCAAGAGGAAACAAAACTATCTTTCTTTGCAGACTATATGATGGTTTACCTAAAGAACCCTAGAGAGTCAATTAAACACTAAGTGCAACGATGGACAACTTTAGGAAAGTTGCAGGATAGAAAATAAGCTCATGCAAATCATCAGCATTTCTTTATATTGCCAACAAAATCCAGCAGGAAGAGGCAGAGAAATTCCATCCACATGAGGGAAACAAGTTACAAAACAGTAACAAAATATTCTTTACACAAATAAAGACAGATCTAAACAACTGAAGAAATATTAATGGGAGATATGTATGCTGAGTCAGCATACATGAAAATGAAAATGACAATGCTATTAAATCAATCTACTTATTCAGTAACACATCAGGGTACCAAAGACTTACTTTATGACATTAGAAAAAAATGGCAAAATTTAAAAAATATAAAGGGGACCAATTTTTAAAAATGGGAAGGAATAAGTCTCAAACTATGTATATTAAAAGGCTGTGGTCATAAAAATAATTTGGTATTAAATAAGAAACACCCAGTGGAAAAGATTAGTAGAAAAGATTAGGTACACAATATGCAATGCAAGAGAGCATAGCAACTTAATAAGTGATAGACCTAATGATCCTAGAAATTGGGACAAGAAGTCACTATCCGACAAAAACTATTATTAAAAACTGGAAAGTAGTCTGATGGAAACTAAGCAAAGACCAGCCTCTTACTCTGAATACCAAGATAATTTTTACAAGAGTACATATAAGACAAAAAGAGTGACATCATAAGCAAATTACTGAGAAGGAAGAAATTACCAGTCAGTTCTATACAGAGAGAAAAGTTCATGAGCAAGTAAAAGATAAAAAGATTCATGGGAAGTTAAAGAGATAATTTTGAATACATAAAATTAAAGAAATTTAATTAAACCGCAAAAAACCAAAGCAGTTAAAATGAGAAGAAACGCAAGAAATTGGGAACATATCTTTGCAGTAAGTTTTTCTGATAATAAGTCTCTTTTTAAAAATATACAGGAACTCAGTAAAATTTACAAAAATAAGAGCCACTCTAGAATTGATAGTTGAAAAGTATGAATAGATATTTTCAGAGGAAGAAATCGAAACTATCAGGAGTCATATGGAAGTACACTGTCAATAATAATAATTAAAGAAACGCAAATCAAAATAGCTCTTGAAATTCTCCTCACATGCATTAGATTAAGATAACAAAAATGACAAAACTGGAGAGATTGTGGGGAAAAAACAGATACACTAATGATGCACTATTGGAAGAGTTGTGCAAACATTCTGGAAAGCCATTTGGAACTGAAAAGTATAAACCATTAAATGATTCATATTCCACCACTACGAGGGCTGTACCCCAATAAGAATGAAGAAAAAAGAAAAGCACCCAAAAAACCAAAAATTTTTTTAGTAACAGATTTTATGGTGGCAAAAATTTGGAAAGTAATAGGATGCCCATTATTTGGGGAATGACTGAACAAATTGGAGGGCGGAGGGAGACAGGCCAGAGGCACTTGGCAGCAGGAAGAGGAGGAGGTGACTTAGGACTCCAGAATCCAGGAGACATCTTTGGCAAGCCTCATGGCAGTTTGCCTGCCTCCTTCACTCTCCCCCTAAAGGCCAAGGACTTTAATTTATCCTGACTCTGGCTGACCCTAAGGCCCTCTAGGGACCTATCCTGTACTCTATATAAATGTGATGAAATATTAGTTTCAGAAAAACAGATGCAAAGTAGAGTGAGCAGAACCAGGAAAACAAGCCACATAATAATAGCAATGTTATAAAAATAAATCAACTCACAGATATTCCACTGGGGCTTACTGAACAATGTATATATTAATAATAGCTAAGCTATGCCTACCACAATACATTCCATAAAATTTATTTTATAGTCCTATTCATAATAATATAAATGTACATATACACGAATACACACACACACATACATATATATATATATATATATATATATATATATATATGGGTATATCTTTTACTTAGGACTTTCAAACTTGTAAATGCTATGGTCCTTCCTTTTAATAGCGAATTACTACTTCTTACTAGAAAAGTATCAAGGAAAAGTTCTAACTCCTTTTAAAATTTTTCTGTAGTCCTTTCAACAAAAGAACATTCCTCAAAGCTATTCTCCTGACAGTGACAGTGGTCAGGTTATCTGGAGAAAAAAAGAAATTTGTTAGAAGTTCAGCTTCAACGGATACTGATGGCTTGTTCTGCCTAATCTGGCTTATTCTGCCTAATCTGGCTATCTTCTACACCTAGTCCCTATTCTGTTTTAATATCCCTAAATTGCTGTAGGATTGAGACTCATTTTTCACTGCCATTTGAGTTACCTAAATTTTTGATTCTGTAAGGATAGAAGAAGAGCTTTTTGTTTTCAAAATTACAATGTTCATCGCAGTTCCTTAAAGTTGGTTTTGTTTTTCCAGCAGCAACAGATTTCTGCATCTTGAGAGCATTCTGCTTTTATCCTCATCATCCCATAATTTAGCCAGTCACTTGCCCTAGATTTCCTAGGAACCAAAAAACTGAACCATCTTTGCCATACTTCAAAGATAGGATCTTTTCTGTAAATGAAGGAAAACCTGATAAGTCATCTTTGAAACTGTCACCCCATCACTGATGTTGCAATCCCCAAGAGCCATTTGAGGAGCTGCCACCTTTCTTCCTTCTAAGTCTTCTAAGACCATAGGCCTCTCTTCATTTCAGGGAGGTAACAGAAACTCAAGTTGAGACACATATCTAAGTTACATCCTCTCATTTCCAGAACCTCTGATGGTTTATAGAAAAATACCTTCCAATAAGACTGATTAAGCATACATAATTTCTGAATGAAAGGCCTGTTATTTTCCTCTTTGAGTAGATAAGTTTAATAACAAAATTATACATTTCAGAGAACTATTAATAGTAATAATAATAGTGTTAATGTTGATAACAACACTTATATGGGGCTTTAAGGCTTACAAAGCATCTTAAATAGGTTATCTCATTTAATCCTCAGAAGAACTCTGAAAAATAGATGCTATTATATTTCCCATTTAAAGATGAAAAAATTAAGGATGAAAAAGATTAAGTATCATGATGAGAGTCATGCCTAGTAAAGTAAAATGAGGAAAGTGATCAGACTTTCCTATTTATTTTATTTCCTACATTTAGAAATAATTCAAATTCTACTTTAGGATTTGAATTCAAGTCTTCCTGACTCCAGGTCCATCACAGTTTAACAGCAGCACTTGCCAATTATCTCTAAATGTAGGATGTTAAAGTGGATAAAAAGAATCTAGCTAATTCTCCTTTTTCAGTTATTTCCTACAGATCTCTTAAATTAACCCCAATTCATTTAAAGAGAGTTGTAGGGCAGTAAAATAACACATTACAGGTGGTTTGTCAGATGAATGGTGAGTATAACGAATATTAAAAAGCTGTGGTCTGATAGGAACCTCTGAGGTGCTTATCACTGAAGGCACAGTCCTTTGAATCTGTAGAGTTCCTTGTTCTTCCATAGCTATTGCCATGCCAATGGGAAGCACCAGCATTCATGTCATGGTTGCAAGACAAATATCTGGCAATAAAGGATTTTGAGACTAGAATGCTTTTGCATACATAGAAAAAAACTTCTGAAGTTAAGTTCTGTTATTATGGACCAAAGTCAAGGGATACATGGCTGAATTCATGGTCAGTTTCTTCTCAATTCATGATTGGTATGTTTTTTCCTCCTTTAAGCAACTAAGCCTTGGAATGTATCACTACTGCTTACTAGAAAACTATCAAGGAAAAATTCAAACTCCATATAAAAATTCTGCTGTTCTCTCAACAAAAGAACATGCCTCAAGGCCATTCTCCTGACTGTGACAGTGCCAGGTTATTTGGAAAGTAAAAAAGAATTTTGTTAGAAGCTCAGCTTCTATTGAAACTTATGGCTTATCCTGTCTAACTTATATGTTGAGTGGTCTCAAAAACAGATGTCTTTAATCTAGTGGGGGGGATTTTTAATTGGTCAGTTTTTCATAATTGTCTTAAGAATGACATATTTTAAGTGATCTTGGGGAGTGGCTACCACATCAGAGTGGGAAGCATGTCCCTGATGATGACCCTGAGAGCAATCATGTAAAGGAGATAAAGGAACTACTCCATCATCCAAGGGGGAGAAGTCTTTTTGACTTTATAAAAAGTTAGTAAGAAGGAATAAAACATCTGGAATTTTTAGCATTCAAAATATGTAGCTACCAGTGGATACTCTTCAAAGAAAACTATTAAGCAAACAAGAAATTTAAAGTGGATGACAAATAACTGTATTTAATGCACATGTTTCTTCGACTTAGGAAAGTCATCTTCCAAATAGGTGAGTTGCCCTTACTTGGTCAGGATATGAGTTCTCAGAGAAGGAACTGTTTTGTTGTTGTTGTTGTTTGGGGAAGGGGGAGGAGAGTGGTTCCCATGAGTTTTATTTATTTATTTTTGCTTGTCTGACTTTTTCTTTTTTCTTTCTTTCTTTCTTTTTTTTTATATCCCCAGAATTTAGCACAATGCCTGGAGCATAGTAGGTACTAAATAATTGCTTAAGTTCACTGACTGACACCAGTTAGCCTCACTCCTACAGGTGCTAACTCAGTAGCACCAGGTTAAAGCAACACTGGCTAATAAAAAGATGGCACTGGCTAAAAAAATATCTCCCAAGACAAATACCCACCTGACTCAGCTTCATTTAATCCAACAACAAGCATTTATAAAATGTCTATTATATACTAGGCACTATGCCAGATGCTGGAGATGAAGAAACATTCTAATGGCTTAAAAATATATATATACTTTCTGGCCCACAGTTTTTGATTCCTAATTTAAACATGAATATGAAATGAAAAATAACTGAATAAAAAGGCAATCCAGAATCAAATCTGTTCTTTCCTAGGACTCTCAAGCTCTTAAATTCAAGTCAAAATCAATCAAAAGCCAGTCCTCTTACTCATTTCTCTTCTTCTTGGCAATGCTCTTGACTTCTTGCCTTTAAAAGAGCCAGAAGTAGTTAATTCTACCTCATATTGGTCAATGAAACATCAGGATGCAGATCAGTAGATACAAAATAAAAATCTATCATCAGAGAAAGGAAATGTTCCTTTTATTAGGAGTGATTAAAGAACACTTGATTTAGCTTCTGATTCTTAAGACTTCACTATTTCTAGTCCACCCTTGACCCACTATACTGCTACTTCCTGATCACCGTCATGACATCCCACACCCAGTGCACAAAGCATTTCTGGCAGCACTTTGAATTTCTACCTCTGGAAACAGTATTCAAATTTATACTACCATTTGGGGAAAGGACATTCTGGATTAATTGCTTTTTTCACTATCCTTATGAATTCCCTGATTCCTATTATAAGTTCTTTAATGTTTGGAATAAATATTGCTTTTGGCATTTGTATTCTTTGCAGACTTTTGAGTGATTGAGATCTGAGTTCAAATTTGACCTCAGACAGTAGCCATGTGACCAGGCAAACTATTTGTCCTCACTCATCAGTAAAATGGGGATAATAACAGCACCTACCTTTCAGGGTCCTTGTGAAGATCTAATGAAATAAAATATATGAAATATATTGCAAACTTTAAAATATGAAGTAAATTCTAGCTGATATTATTATTTTTTTAGATTGATAAAGGAGGTTTATTATGGGGTTTGCAAGTAAAGTTAAAGTCTAGTTAGTAAAAGGTGAAGGTAGAGATAAAAGGGCACCAGAAATAGGATTCCAGTGGACAGAGATCCTTGGCATGCCAGGCATAAGGCTGCCATGTTAGGAACCTCTGCTCTAGCTGATATTATTATTGTTATAAATTACTGAAATATTTATAGGATACCTAGTATTAAAAGGAACATAGTATCCTTGTTCTCCATAATTTTTTTATTTAATTGGAAAAACAAAGCATATATACACCAAAGTTAAATAAAAATGTGAGAGAATTTTTTGAGTAACAAAATAAGTGGCAAGAAAAACAGAAGGGGGCATCAATGGAGTTTAGATATCAGGTAAAGTTTCATAGCATATTAGAGCTAGGTCCTGAAAATTTTTTGACAAATTGAGAAGATAGGAAAGGGCATACTAAACAGAAGAGCATGGACCATTTGGGGGATAGTAAAAAGACTAGTTGGTCTAAATGTTACAGAAAACTCATTAGAGAATAATAAGAAACAAAGGTGAATAAAAAGAATTTTTGCTAGACTATGAAGACACCTTGAATGTTAGCCAGAAGGAGTGTATTAGGATATCATCCAGAAAGTAAGGATGTCAAATTCAGATAGAAAGGAATGTCTGCAAAAATCATATTGACTTAGAAAATCACAGATTAACATTTTCTATGCTGTACTATATTTTATTTATTTTGTTAAACCATTCCCAATGACATTTTCACTTAGTAATGGATGCAAAACTTGGGAATTTTGAGGTAGCATGTAAGTCTGACACTTCTGCTGCAGAGAATAGGGAACTACTGGAAGTTTCTGAGCAAAATGTTCTAAGATGAAACTAGATGCTCGCTCTTCCATGATCACTAGAATAGAAGCCTGAGTCCTTTTTTTGTAGTGGCAAGGAACTGGAAATTGAGTGGATGCCCTTTAGTTGGGGAATGGCTGAATAAGTTATGGTATATGAATGTAATGGAATATTACTGTAAAAAAAGATGACCAGGCTGATTTCATCACAGAAAAGGGGGTAAGGTAGAAGGATGGAGAAGAAATTGGGAGTGTTCAACGTTTATTTAAATTTTGCACTGAAATTCAATTTACTGAAATTTTTCATACTGAAATTCGATTATTAATTAAGCACCCATGAGATGACATAGTATATAGATAGTATACTTTGAGGCTCAGAAGAGTTTAATACTAGAACTTCTCACACATATTATCTGCTTGACTCCAAGTTAATTCCCCAACTTCTCAGTGCACTAACCTAAAAAGTATGGAGAAGGGGCAAATATGCAGTGGAAAAAGGCTTTTCCTCACCTGGAGTTCCATAGACCAATGAAATCACTGACCCAGTCTCTATTCCTGTTTCTCTCTAGATGTCTACTACTATTAGGTATCACAAGAGGGGAAAAGTTGTGTATAAGGGACAAATTCTGCACTTGGGGAGTTTACAATCATATCAGAGAAACAAGGCTTCCACCCAGGAAACATTGAATTCCTTCATTAGGTTGTAAGCTTTTACCCATTAGATTGTAAACTCTGAGGGCCAGTATTATCTTTTACCTCTATTTCTATCACAGTGCCTAGCACATGCTAAATGTTATTAACTTAATGTTTATTAATTGGTTTATTGATTGACTGTTATAAGAATGAAAAGGATATATGCAATCAGGCCTACAGTGGATGCTGTAGACCAAGAGTAAAAGAATCTCAGAAAAGGGAATGATCAAGACTTATTTTTTTGAAAATTACAGGGTTCCCTCCTTCTCTCTCAAAGTCCTAATAGTTCAGCCAGAAGATATTTGCCTACATATTTAAACCAGTCTCCTAACTTTATTACATAATCTGACTTATATTGCTTTTTAACAAATTGTCCTTTAGATACCGAGGTCCTTAGTTTGACATCTGTGAATTAAAAAAAATATATATATATATGTATATATATTTCAATATAATTTATTTCATTTGTAATTCTATGTATTTTCTTTTATGCATTTAAAACCATGCCCTAGAAGAAGTTCACAAGCTTCAAAAGACTGCCAAAAGGGTCTATCACACACACACACACACACACACACACACACACACACACCCACCCTCTTAATTTAGAATGAACTCTAATAAAATCAGATCTCTGCAAATCTCCTACAATTACTATTTTACCCAGGTAGGGGGTAGGCAAAGCCCTCCAAGGTGATAACACATTTTAAAGTTGGTTGTCACATGGGTTTTTAACACTATATACTTTTGTGTTCAATGTTCTCTAGTCAAATACTGTTGTCTTGTAAAACGAACAGAGGGAGAAATTCATGCTGATTTTAAAAATTCATGTGATTTTTTAAATGTCTGTCAAATGTTAATTACAAGTTGCTTAATATGAAAGACAGAAAATAAAAAGACTTGGAATCCCTTCCCTTCCCCCACCAAAAACAAAAAAAGAAGCAGCAGCAGCAGCTTTTTTAAAGCTGGGAACCAAAAAGAACAGTCTTACAGACAATGGTTAAGAGGTAGGCTAATTCCCAGGGAATTTCTAAAGAGTTTTTCCTCTTGTTACCTTGGTAACGGCTACCTTGGCACCCTTGTTGATAAGCTGCACCACATTATCCGCTTGGCCTTTGTACGCAGCTATGAGAAGGCGTTCTGAAAGCACAGCGACCACATCCTGCTGGCTCATGAATTAGGAGAGAAAGGTTTTCGGGCAAGTGGTGGACAAGTTCCGTCAGTTCCAAACAAAGCCTGCGACCCAGGCTGCCCCCACAGACAGAGGTGTTTCCAACCTCACTGGAAGGTGAGTTTTATGATTATGCCATCTTCAGGACCTGTGGGTTAGAAAACAAGATGGCCCTCAGTGTCATTCGCCCCGTATCCTGGTTCCTACCACTTTCTATCTCTTAGGAGAGGATACTTCCCAACTGCTATTTGGTGAGGACTGAGTAACCAGGAAAGTAATAAATGATTGGGACAGGATGTACAAACTAGTGGGGCTGAAGCAAATGAAAATGATGGAATTTTCAGCATGGGTGTCCTGAAAATGAACAATCTCTTTTCTTTTCTTTCCTCTTTCATAAACATTCTCCAACAGTAGACATCCTTCATTGTATAGCATAAAAAAGCATTGCATGTAAGATTAGAGGACTTTGGATTCAATCCCAGTTCTCCTATTCACTCCCTGTGCAATCCTGAGCGGGTCACACTTAACCTTTCTGAGTCTTGATTTCTTCATCTGTAAAATAAGGGCATTAGTTCAGATGATTCCTGAGACTTTTCCCAGTTCTAAATCTTTGATGCTACAATTCAGGTCCTTATCAACATTCATCTAGACAATTTTCAATAACCTCATCTCATGGTCTTCCTTTACATAGTCTCTTCCCTTTCCAATGGGTCCTTTATAGATCTGTCAAACTGATGTTCCTAAATCCCAGGTCTAGCAATGTCACTTCTCTGCTCAAAAAAACTTCAATGGCTCCTCAGTACTTTTAAGTTAAATTATAAAATCCTCTGTTTGGCATTTAAAGCCCTCTATAATCTGACTCTAATCTGTCTTTTCAGGCTGATTCTATGCTATTCTAGGGAATTCACTCTAATATTACTATTGTTCATTTGTTTCAGTCTTGTCTTAACTCCTCATGACTCCATTTGGATTTTTCTTTTGGGGGAGGGGTAAAGATGAGTGCTTTGCCAATTCCTTCTCCAGCTCATTTGACAGATAAGGAAACTGAGGCAAACAAGATTATGTGACTTATCCAGGTCGCACAGCTACTAAGTGTCTGAGGCCATATTTGAACTCAGCACTGTATCCATTGTGCCACCTAGCTATCATATTATACGAGAGAGAGAGAGAGAGAGAGAGAGAGAGAGAGAGAGAGAGAGAGAGAGAGAGAGAGAGAGAAAATCTAACTAGAGTGCTTTGCTTTCTCTAACACACTGCATTCTAACCTCCAGTTTCCCTTGTCTTTAAAGAGAATGTCTCTTTATGCTAGGAAAGCTCTATCCCCACCTTTGTCTCTGGGAACAACAACTAAATTCAAAGGCTCATTTCAAATGTCACCTCTTTCAAGGCTATTCGTGATTTCCCCAATTGTTGGTGACTGCCCAACCTCACCCATGCATATTGAGAGTATATATCCTGAATTTACTTCTCTGTGAATATCTGGTATTCCCTGTAAAATGTAAGCTGAGAACAGCACTGTCTCACTTTTGGATTTGAATCTCCACTACTTAGCTTGGTTCCCTGCAAATAGTAGGCATGGATGAGCCTATGGCTACAGGATTTATTACCAGACATTTCTATTTTTGACTGCCCAGACACAAATCTGTTACCTGGCTTAGATTCCACTTATTTTTTGCCATGAATATCTTCCAGCTTATTATATAGGGCAGAATTGTCTGTGTGTTATGGGTGTATTATCACAAAGCTCATCATACTCTCTCTTTTGTGTATCATATACTTACCAGACTCTACACCATGTTAACCTAAAAATGTCTGGATTCTTCCTCTGAGGACAACAGTCATTTCTGTCCTTTCATCTTTACTCTCCATGACTGAGTAAAATGCAAATAGAGTAATGCAGAGTAAGCTCCTACAACAATGTTGTAGGAAACCCAGAGCTAGACATTTTTCTTTAATAAATTTTACCACAAGATCATCCTGAAAAGAATTTGAAGACCATCTTACTGCCAAAATGGAATTTCTTTTTAGGCAAATAAAATATGCGTGGTAACGTTACTTTACCAGCTAACAAGGGAAAGAAAAAAAATCTTATTTTAAACCACCTGCTGGGTATTGAGAAAGAAAACCTATTTCTGGGCAGTTACAATCAATATGCTTTAGCTCCCCTTTCCCCAAGCCTACCAAAATAAACAGGATTTTACCACTAAGAATCAAATCAGTTTTGCTTTTGTATTTTAACTCAGCTCTTTCAAGATCAATATTATAACCAGTAAAACAAACTCATAGGCTCATGTTTAGATGCCTCATTTCCCACCTCACCAACCTTACATATCTCAGAATGCTAGATGAAAATTGATGCAAATTTCAGAGTCCCCAATCTAGCACTTGCTATCCTGGGGTTTAAATGCAGCAATTCCTACTGGAAGCAGCCCTGAGCCATAATTATAATAAAGCATCTAAAAATTAATTGTTTCATCAGATCACTTAAGTGGATTAATTTTCTCCTTTAGGAAAGGGGTGGCAGTGTCGGAGAAAAGAATACTCAAAGGACCAATCCATCATTGCTGTGATTGTCGAGCAGTTATGGTTTCTTTGTCTTTCAAAAGAAATTTAAGAAGCATGTAGGTAAAAGACTAGCTCAAAGGAAAAATGATGTGTCTCTAAACACATAACTCTTCAACACTGATGAACTCAACAAGTGTATACTCGGTGCTAAATACTGCATTAAGCATTAGATTGAGATACTAAGAGAGACAAAACAACAAAAAAACCAAATCTAAATAAAAACAAACAAAACCCAGCCTTGGCTTTCAAGCACACATTCCAATGGGGGAGTTTTCATTCCACATTTTAATTTAGAGAGATTTGTCTGTCTTTTGCTCTTTGGTTATTTCCAACAACCATGCATTTCAATCAATCAATATGTAGCCAATTTCAAAGTATAACTGTTTCTTCATTTGTTAAATAATTCAGGTTTTCTTATTCTTCTGTTTTATCTGTAGCCCAAAATACAGTGAAGGTTATCAAACAAAAGGAGAAAGGGAGAAAGAAACCTCAATAAATCCATCTGATTAAAAGAAGATTTTGAGAGTCTGTAAGTAACAGTCATCTATTGCGATTCTGGGTAGTTGGAGAGCAACCTAGCTAGAGATGGTTCTAATATAAAGCAATGAACAACATTTTTTCCTACTCCATTTTTTTCTACAATCCCTAGAATACTTTCTCAATTTCCAAATATATGAAGCCACTACTCTTACTTACATTCCATCAACTTGAAGAACATCCAGACTAAGTACATTTAAGTCTCTATTTAGGCTATATGATTACATCAGGGATTAAGAAAACCTATACTGGGCTCAAATGGTTAGAAATAATGCAAAGATGGATAGCCGCAGTCCCATAAGTGATCTCTATAGCCCTAAAATCTTTATCTTTCATTTGAATACTTGGTAACCATATGTATTTAACACGACCTAGAAAGATAAAGAGCTGGAATTGGGTTAAGGAAGACCTAAATTAAAATGCCATCTGTTTTAGGCACTAACTGTATGACTCTGGGCAAATGACTTAACTTTTACTTGCCTTAGTTTCCACATCTACAAAACAGGGATAATAATAGTACACAGCTTGCAGGGTTGTTATAATGAGATATCCTGGAGTAGATGTGAAAGGTTTTTAATCCTTAAAACATTAAATAAATTCTAACTTATTACTGAGATAAATATACAAAGCTATCATTAGTCTCTTCTTTGAAATAATATCATGAACCAATCTGTACAAATACTGTAACCACAGCTGAAAAGCCAGTCCAGCATGTTTATCTCTTAGGAGGACCAATTTTCACCTGGTTTATGGGGTTTCAAGAGTCCATTCAAACAGTTAAGCAGTCACACCTAGCAACAGAGTGGTACCTAGTCATCATCTGAAATATATGGAATGGTTGAACAAAGAAAAAGAGACACTCAATTCAGTCCAGCAGAAGTTAGACAGCTCTGTCAAACACTAAGATTAAGACATAACTATATTTACAGGTATGATTCCAAATTCCCTATATAGTCTCATTTTTTTCTAATAGAGGCTTTACAAAGAAAAAGATAAATAATCTCTCAACACTGTCCCTTGCTGGAACAAGCCACATCACTATTATTTTTGTAAGTGACAAGAGGAACAATTGCCAGACACGTTAAAAGCAAAAATATAAGTACTATTTATTGTTCTGAGCTTTAAAACCACTTTAAAACTCCCTAATCAAAAGCTCAATCTTATTGAGCCAAAAACTATGCCACCAAGGTAACAGCCTGAGTCACAGTGCAAACAGAATTTCACACCCTTTGCAGAGTTGGTGGCAAACTCAGGACTTGAATTCTGGATATCTAGATCCGTCTTACTGGAAAGAGCGCAGGTTTTCAAGAACCAAGGTTTGAATCCTGGCTTAGCTATTTACCAGCTGTGTGACTTTTGAGTCAGAGGCAACAGTAGCATGGTAGAAGGAGAGCTGGCCTCAAGCAAGAAAAAAAGAGTTTGAGTTCTCCATCAGACATGGACTGATTGTATCATTCCAGACAAGTATCCTAGGCAGCTCTTCAAAACTTTCAAAAATTTGCAAGTCAGATGTTGATCTTGTTTCCTAGCTTGAGTGCTTCAGGAGGTCCTTCCATATAGCTGAAATCACAACTCCATTAAAAAGTCTAACCACTTTAACGCAGTCTCAAGTATCTTTATGTACAAAAAAGGGGAATGATCTCAATCACAGGTGTCAAATTCAGGGCACACAACAAACTCCCAAGAGACTCAGATGAAAATGGAATTGGGAAATGTTTACCAAAATAAATAAAAATATAGTGCAACATAATTTTAACTTGCGGTTTTTCCTCTCTCCTTCCTTCCTTCCTTCCTTTCTTCCCTCCCTCCCTCTTCAAGGCAATTGAGATTAAGTGACTTGCCCGGCGTCACACAGCTAATAAGTGTTAAATATCTAAGGCTGGATTTGAATTAGGATCCTCCAGACTCTAAAGATGGTGCTCTCTCCACTGTACCATCTAGCTGCCCCTAATTTGTGGATTTTTAAGCCAATATGTAGCCTGCAGGGATATGTTTTTGTTTGGCTTTGACACCACTTTCCTAAATGACTAGCTATGACTTCCTTTATGACTACTTCCTTCCATTCCACTCCTCCATGTCTGGAAAATCTTTCTTGGTCTCCTTGCATCCTTCAAAAGTGGGCTGAAATCTTACTTTCTCTAAGAGGCCTTTCCCAATATCTCTCCCTCTCTATTACTGCCAGTGCATTCTCTGTGACATTACTTCCCATTTACACGGTATATATCTTATATGTACATAGTTCTTTTCATGTCATCTCCCACATTAGAATGGCAAGGGCTATGTTTTGTTTTGTTTTGACCATTTTTTAAAATTCCCCCAGAGATTAACAAAATGTGTGATGAATAGAAAGAACTATGCACTGAAGAATACTAATAAATACTTGTTTTTATAAATTTTGTGATCATCAAACTCTTGAACCTTCAGTGGAAAGATTAATAAATACTTATTTTTATGATTTTGTGATCATCCAACCTAACCACTTTTACAGTAAGGGATCTAAGTGCTATACAGGTTTAGATTCAATCATTTCATTCTAAGGATGAACTGTCACTCAACAAATGAGTTTATAAGAATATAATGAAAATGCACTTTTTAATTCTACTACTTTTGACCCACTGATTTCTAAGTCCACAGTTTCATGTGGGACTGAAATAATAGTACCACAAGTTAGTGCTATGAGTATCTCTCTTCAGCATGCTAGAATGTTTTCCTGCTTACCCTGTAAAACAGCAGTTCTCAACTTTTTTTCATAATATTCTTGGCTCCTAACTTGAAGTTTCCCAACTGTGGAGGAATGGGGAGAAAGGGAAAGAAATATTATAGCAATTTGTGAACTCAGGTAGAGGAGAGTCTGATTTTATGTTGAAACATTCCATACTTCACTGATAATGCTAGAGGTAAAGGATGAAAAAAATTGTGTCATTCAAAGCTACAGTTAAACTTTGCCCCAATTCTTTCCCCTTTTGAAATAATTGTGAATAAAGCAGAGAGGAGAATAAATAGCAAAGGAAGAGGAAATATGAAGGGGAAAATGGTAGTATAACAGACTGGACAGAATTTAGCTATTTCTCCCTAACATTGGTGCATTCCCTTCACTGCCTTCTGATATATCATAGCTAATTCTTTCTTTAAATTTTAGGTATTTATTGATATTTATTAGCTGCCTATTATGTGCATAGCATGTCTTGGTGAAAATATAATTATCATCAAAATTAAAAAAAAATCAATCCTTACTTACCAGTAATTTCTTTTGCCAAAGTCACTTTTCAACATGTTGCTCACTTTATAGGGTTTGGGAGTGAAACCTTAAATGTGAACATGCTGCCAGTTCATTAGGCAATAACATGCATACATGTGCAGCACTTCCCAGGGGAAATTAGGTAGAAGACTTGAAAAAATTTGCATCTTTCTTCCACTATAATAAATATTGTCCTCTTTTCCTCCCACTCACCTACTCATTATCATTGTTACTTAATTAGCATTCACTTTTGTGTTGCCCTCCCTAGTTATGTTACTTATGCACAGAGGGTCACCTAGTTCTAACCAACAGCAATGTGATCTGCTTTCTCTTTAAATGAACAGCCATAAGTCTGTGAGACTGTCTTTGTCTCCTGAGAGTTTTGCAGCCTAGTAGTCTCTCTGAGGATTCAATATCTAGAAACAGAGATATGTAATCTCTTGAAAAATGTTTCAGAAAAGACCTGCAAAAAAAATACTTTTCAGACATGCATGCTACAATTACAAATTCACTATCTAGTAAAAAGATGGTTAGGTACACATTACCAGTTAACAAAAACTATGGTTTTTTCCACCTGCTGCTACAAGCTCAGAGTAAAGATGGATTATACTTACTTTCTGGGAGTTCTTGTCCCCCTCTCTACATCTTGTTCGTTCTTCCCTGATTACTGCAGTAAATTCTTTCCTGGAGTAATCATTGCCCTCCGCAGACTGTCATGCTCGGTGGGTCTAGGGCGATTTTTTTGGAGTGCTTGCTGCTTGTTTCCCACCCCACATTTAGTCTCTTTTGCTAGTATATCTAAAACACATTAAGACCTCCATTAGCCTTGAGATGTTTTGTAGTTACTAGTGCGCTCTCCACATCTTCTGAAGTCTGAGATCTCTTGACATTTGTTGAGCTGCACTGGTTCTCCAGCACTCGTCACACAAGACCTGTAACATTCTTTTTCCTTAGCTAAATGAATTCAAAATTCAGCATGATGCACTTGAAGGAAGCCCAGCTGACTAAGAGACCAAGTTTTCATTTCCTCTGCTGCTAATTTATGGTGATGAAGAGGTGTGTGACAGAGTCGAGGGAGAGGGAGAGAGGAAAGAGAGAGAGAGAGAGAGAGAGAGAGAGAGAGAGAGAGAGAGAGAGAGAGACAGAGAGAGACAGAGAGAGAGAGAGAGACAGAGAGAGACAGAGAGAGAGAGAGACAGAGAGAGAGAGACAGAGAGACAGAGAGAGAGAGACAGAGAGACAGAGAGACACACACACACAGAGACAGAGAGAGAGACACACACACACACAGAGACAGAGAGAGACAGAGACAGAGAGAACAAGAGAGTCAAAACTATACTGAATCGCCCTCTTGAAAACACTTTGGAGGAAAAAAACCTACGACTGCTTATCCACGCAACAGATACACAGAAACTCCACCCTCCACAGCTGGGAGTTAACAACAAAGTGACTGCACCAACGCAGGCAGACAGCACTCAGCCATGCAGCACTTCGCAGATATTTGTAATCCAGTTTGCCTCTAGAAAATTTTCTCTAGATGATTTCTATTCAGAGATGGGCTGAAGGGGCTTATAAGAGGACTGGGATAGGAAATAGCATTACTGCTATTCAGTCTTTTAAAATGTTAAATAAAACTAATTTCACTGATACTAGTACTCAAGGTCTGCACTGAGGCTTTAATTTGCTAAGACTAAAGCATCAGAAAACTAATTTTTTTTCAGATAAAAAAAATCATAAGAAGCAACAGGATAGATAGCTCAGTTTAAATAAATTCTCCCCACTTTTTCTTCTAATTCAATTCAAATCAATTTAGTTCAGTCTGACAGATGTTTACTGAATTACCAGCTTCTGTGAAAGGCACCAGAGATACCAAGCAGAAAAACTATATAGTTCCTAACCTCAAGGAGATTTCATTATACTGGGTGAGAAACCACATGCAAAAAAGAAAATGTGTTACATAGCAGTTAATTTCTAGGTGGAGGGTACTCTTTTGGAGATTAGGGGAGGATGGGAACAGAAGAGACTACACACAGGTGAAGGAGACAATTGAACTGAACTTTTTACTTTTAATTAAAAATATTTTATTTAAAGTTTTGAGTTCCAATTTTTCCTTCCATCTCCTCTCCCTAAGATGGTAAACAATCAGATATAGGTTATATAATGCAGTTATGTAAAACATTTTCATATTAGTCATTAACAATGAAAAAAGAGTAGAAAATAGTATGCTTTAGTCTGTATTCAATCAATATCAGTTATTTCATGGGAGGTGGATGGTATGCTTCATCATTAGTCCTTTGGAATTACCTTGGATCATTGTATTGCTGAGGATAATTAAGTCACTCACTGTTCTTCATCGAACAATATTGCTGTTATTGTGTACAATGTTCTCCTATTTCTATTTACTTGATCAGTTCATGTAAGTCTTTCCAGGTTTTTCTGAAACCATCCTGCTTGTCCTTTCTTATAGCATAATAATATTCCATTACAATCACATCCTATAGCTTGTTTAGTCATTCACCAATTGTTGGGCACCACTTTGATTTCCAATTCCTAGCCACCAGAAAAAGAGCTGAAATAAATATTTTTGTAGGTCTTTTCCCTTTCTTTTGGTTGTCTTTGGCACATGGACTTAATACTGGTATTGCTGGATCAAATGGTATGTAGGTGTGAATAGTTTTATACCCCTTTGGACACAGTTCCAAAATGCTCTCCAAAATGGCTGGATTAGTTCATAACTTCATCAACAGTACATTAGTGTCTGATTTTTTTCATGTCTCCTCCAACATCTAACATTTCCCTTTTCTGTCATATTAGCCATTCTGATAGGTGTGAGGTGGTAACTCAGAGCTGTTTTAAATTGCAATTCTTTGATCAATAGTGATTTAGAGCATTTTTTCATATGAATATAGCTTTCTTTGATTTCTTTGTCTGCAAAATGCCTGTTCATATTCTTTGACCATTTATCAATTGTAGAATGCCTTCTATTTTTGCAAATTTGATTCAGTTCTTTATATAATTGAAAAATGAGAACTTTATCAAAAATCCCTGTTGCAAAATTTTTTCCTCCAGTTTTCTCTTTTCTTTATTTTTTTGGTTGCATTAATTTTGTTTGTGCAAAAAACCTTTTAATTTTATAAAATCAAAATTATATTTTGTAATGCTCTATATCTTTTGGGGGGAGGAGGAGGTGGAGAGAGCAAGTCAGTTGGGGCTGAGTTACCCAGGATCACACAGCTAACATGTATCAAGTATCTGAGATCGAATTTGAACTCAAGGTTTCTGACTCCAAGACCAGTGCTTGATCTACTGTACCATCTATTTGTTCCCTTTCTATATCTTCTTGAACTGAGCTTTGAAAAAAGAATCTATGAAGATGAAAAGGAAATACACTCCAGGCACTGGCTGCTGTAGTTGTTTCTGATCTATAGATCTGACCACTAGACTCAGATGCCTCTGGAGGAGAAAGTGAGGCTGGTTTGCACAGTGCTATCACATTTAAATCCAATTGACATTTCATAACACCACCTCCCTAATATCATGGTCCTCTTTAAGAATGATTGAAAACAACAACAACAACAAAAACAAATCAGCATCACCACCACCACCACCACCACCATCCAACACTAGATCAGTAGCTATGATTAGTAGCTATAATATAATCATAAATTAAATTGACAACCCTGATCAGTTAAAAAAAAAAACCTGTTGAAGATCTACTATGTACTCTCCATTTTCCTTAATCTAGCAACTCACTTTAGTTTTACTGAATGTAAAATATGGTTAAGGCACTAAGTTCAGATTATATTCATTCTATCATCTGTTTGCTATTTACCAGAAAGCAAGATGGAATACCCCATTGGATGTTATTAGGGAATCTGAGTTCCACTGGTGGAGTAACTTTTCCAATGGAAACATAACTACAACCTTAAGTGGATTTTGACTTTTTTTTTTCTTACCAGGTCACCTTGCTCTCCCTTTCCCATTTTTTTTTTTTTTTTGGGCTGAGGCAATTGGGGTTAAGTGACTTCCCCAGGGTCACACAGCTAGAAAGTGTTAAGTGTCTGAGGCCAGATTTGAACTTAGATCCTTCTGACTTCAGGGCTGGTGCTCTATCCACTCTTTCACTAATCTTAATTGAATGTTCTTTTCTTTTGAGAACTTGTCCCTTTATCCCAGGAGTGTAGTCATATTTTGCTTTGTCGTACTTTGTCTAGTCATTTTCAGTTGTGTCCAATTCTTAGTGATCCTGTTTGGGGTTTTCTTGGCAAAGAAACTAAAGTGATTTGTCATTTGATTCTCCAGGTCTTTTCACAGATGATGAAAATGAGGGAAATAGGGCAAATGATTTACCCAGAATTCCAAAGCTAGTCAGTATCCGAGGTTAGATTTGAACTTGGATCTTTCTGATTCCAGGTTCAGTTCTCTATCAGTACCATCCAGCCACCTTATAATCATACCACCTATCCTTCATGTAAAACCTCAAAACCAAAGTTAGAAAACCTGGATTCTAGTCCCAGTTCTGTCACTACTTGTATGAATGTGTACAATTCACTTAATCTCTGAGGACTTTAGCTTCTTATCTGCAAAATTAGAAGAGAGGATGGACAAGAGGATCTCTAAGGTACCAGCTATCTTTCATATAGGAATTACATTTCATCTGAAGCCAATTGATAAAAATAAATAGCATTTACATAGTACTTTATTTTAAATTCACAATAGCACTGAAAAGTGGCTACTATTATAATCCTTATTTTACAAATGAGGAAATTAAAGGCCACATAATTTGTAGGCTTCTAAAGTAGGAATTAAATTCTGACCCTCTTGTGAACCCAGGTCTAGTGTTTTTATCCACAGATGCACCTAGCTATTTTTCTTCTCCTTTCTTTGGACAGATAGCTCTGGTTGGCCTTTTACAACCATAGAAATCAGAAAGCTGTCTCTAAATTTGAGATTCTGAAAATTTTGCCAGCATTACAGGACTCTTTGATGACATTTTTATTTAAAAAAAAAAAAGCTGGGTAAAAGCCAGAAAAAAATCACTTCAAAATTCTAATCCCTTTAGTTTCTTGCAAATGGGCAGGAACTAAATTAATTTAAAATCTTTCTTTATTATCAGTAGATAATATAATATTCAAAGTCATTTTCAATGACTCCTACCTTCATTAAACATGTTCTACTGGGAAAGAAATGAAAATATAGAATATGCTTAGAAATATATGTAGATAAATATAATGCGAAGGAAGATGTGGTGGTAGGTAAAAGAGACATTCATACAAAGTACTCTAAGACAATGAGAATGGAGACAACACTTTTAACCATGAAGACATCAAGGAAGGCTTCATATCTGAGCTCAGACTTTAAGAAAGAAAAGGATTCTAAATAGTGAGATAAGGAAGTATCAAATTGTACAGATGAGGGTACAAATGTACAGAGGTAGAAGACAGTATGGTAAAGTTGGGGTTTAGTTAGTGCTAGTCTAGTTTAGCTAGAACGCAAAGTGGATAAACAGGAAAGAAGGTTATAAGGGTAAGTTGAAAACAGATTATGGGCTTTAAAAATCAGCTGTAATAATAGTCTTAGCAATAAAGGACTTAATTAGATGGTGGGAGACTTAATGGTAATGTTCCCCAAAAAGGATATCCTCCAAAGATGTTGCAGAGGTACAATAGATAGAATTTAGGATTATGGATTTAGAGTTTATAAAGTCCATAGGGAAGACTTTATCCAGACCCCTCATTTTACAGTTGAAGAAACTGAGGTAGGTAATATGATAATGTAATTTGCCTAAAGTTAAATATGAAATGGCTAAATCAGGATTCATGTCCAGGTCTTCCAATTCCAAATCCAGCATTGCTTTCACTTTTCTACACTTGCAAGTGAATGGAATTTGTGTGTTTGCTTTAAAATCAAGAGTTTAAAAGGATAGTATGTCCATGTTTTGAGGTGGGTAACATGGAAAGGTTTTTTTTTTTTTTTGTGAGAGAATGGTGAACTCTTTTTAGTTGGAACAGAAACTTACAAGTCAGAGTTACAGAAGGAAAAAGAAGAGAAAGATCAACATGGACTAGTTAATAGATGGCTCTAAGGTTTGAAATCAAGAGTTGTAACTGGATCTTCAAAGCAATTAAGAGGAATCAATACAAGCTTCTGAGTAGTGATCAAAGTGACAGTCTAGGAGATGATTCTTGATTTTCTCAGAGGCTAGAAACAGGGAACCCAGCAAGGACATTGTCATCATAGTACATTCAGTGTTAGATTCATCATTTATAACTTTTTTGGCTTCCTACCTCTTACAGTGCTTGGCTGCCAGGGATTGTTTCACTGGCTGGTTTAAGCCAAAGCTGCATACACCAATGTCAAGTTGATATACAACGCAAAATTTAAAAAAAAATTGGTCCACTCTCTCCCCCAGAATACATCATCTGTTTACAACTCTTTCCTTACCTGTTTAGATTCTACTCACATTTCGAGACTCATTTCAAATTCCTCTCCCTCTATAAAGCCTTTCCACACAAATCTAACCCATGGTAGCTTAATAATTAATCACATACTGCCTTGTATCATTAATGTTGAACTGATATTTATCTGTTGAATAACAATTTCTGTTAGTGAAGAGTGTGTTCTAATAATATTATTTCCTTTTTAGCCAGAAGAAAGCCAAATCTCCTAAATGAGATCCACAATCATTCAAAAATGTCTAGTTTAACAATTCACACAGTAATAGCCAAGTGGATAAAGAATGATTATTGTTCAGACATGCATTTGAATTGCCCATTAGTATGTACATCTTAGATAAATATAACACATGTACAATTGTTGTGAAAAGCTAGATGACATAGTGGGCACAATTTTTCACTTGGAATCATGAAGACTCATCTTTCCAAGTTCAAATTTAGCCTCAATTGTGAGACTTTGGGCAGGTTATTATAACTCTGTCTGCCTCAGTTTCTCATCTGTAAAATGAGCTGGAGAAGGATGGCAAACCACTCCAGTATCCTTGCCAAAAGGACTATGAATAAGGTCACGAAGTCAGACATGACTGAACAGCAATATCAACAGTTGCTGCAGGTGCACCTCTAAAACCAGCATCCCCTTAATTCAGATTGGATGTTGAACTGAAATGAGTC
Organism: Sminthopsis crassicaudata; assembly: GCF_048593235.1. Lineage (NCBI taxonomy): Eukaryota > Metazoa > Chordata > Mammalia > Dasyuromorphia > Dasyuridae > Sminthopsis > Sminthopsis crassicaudata. The sequence goes on from NC_133620.1 coordinate 221,448,021, forward strand.
ACTCACAAGCCACTGGACATTTAACAAAAAAAGAATATTTAGCAAAAATTTGCAAGAAGGCTACAACACTGCTTGGCTCCTCTGGGAAAAAACCCTCGTCTCCATCTGGATATGTCATCAAGGTACAGTAAACACCCACAAAGTCTGGGAGTTATGGATTCCTCATGACTTGGCCTTTTTAATTGGCCCTTTGCCAATGTTTCAGAGAAAATAGCGCCAATCAGGTTTCAGACCAGAGAGAAATAGCTAAAGAAGTTGGCTCTCAAGGAAGATGCAGGGTGTGTATGTGTGTGTATAGAAGATTTTGTGTCAACATAAGGGAAACTATATCCAGAAATTGCTATTCTATCGCAATACATTTCTTTATGATTATGTTGGAAAAATCAGAACAAAAGGGTAAAATGAGAGAGGAAAAAAATGAACTTTGTATGTGTTGATTTACACTCAATCTCTATAGTTCTTTTTCTGGGTGTAGATGGCATTGTCTATCCAAAGTTTGAGAATAACCAAGTCTTTCATAATTGATCATTGCACAATCTTGCTCTTACTGTGCACAATTAGTTATGGTTCTGCTTGTTTCACTCAGCATCAATTCATATAAATCTTTCTAAGTCTTTGTAAAATCAGCTTGTTCATCATTTTATACAATAATATTCCATTACTTTCATATACCATAACTTATTCAGCCATTCCTTAATTGATGGGCACCTATTCATTTTCCAATTCTTTGCAACCACAAAAAGAACAGCTATAAATTTTTTTGCACATGTAGGTCCTTTTCCCTCCTTTATGATTTCCTTTGAATACAGACCCAATAGTAACACTGCTGGGTTAAAGAGTATGCACAGTTCTATAGCCCTTTGAGCATAGTTCCAAATTGCTCTCCAGAATGGTTGGATCATTTCACAATTCCATCAATAATGCATTAGTGTCCTAGTTTTCCCTCATCCCTCTTCCTCCATTTACTATTAGCTTTTCCTTTCATCTTAGTCAATCTGAAAGGTATGAGGTGGTAGCTCAATGTTGTTTAAATTTGCACTTCTCTATATGACTATAGATGACTGAAATTTCATCATCTGAAAATTGTCTGTTCATATCCTGGGGAATGACCTGTATTCTTATAAATTTGACACAATACTTTGTATATTTTAGAAATGAGATCTTTATCAGAAACACTGGCTGTAAAAGTGTTTTCCCAGCTATGTTTAACCTTGTTTGTGTTGGTATTGTTATGTAAAACCTTTTTAATCTGGTGTAATCAAAGTTATCTTTTTTACATTTCATAATGTCCTCTAGTTCTTCTTTGGTCATAAATTCCTCCCTTCTCCAAAGATCTGATAGGTAAATTATCCCTCGTTCTCCTAATTTGCTTATGGTATCACGTATGGGTCCAAATCATGTATTCATTTTGACCTTATTTTAGTATGGGGTGTGAGACATAGATCTATGCTGAGTTTCTGACATATTATTTTCCAGTATATCTAGCAATTTTTGTGAAATTGTAAGTTGTTGACCCAGAAACTGTAGTTTGGAGATTTATCAAATAACTATAGTTATTGACTATTGTGTCATGTTGTACAGTGCTTTTAATGAGCTCAAACTTCTTCCTGAAACAAAGATACATCTGTTAAATACTAAAACACTGTAACATAGCTACAAAGCAACAAATATCACAATCCTCACAATCCCCCCCACCTTTTTTTTTTTTTTTTTTGCTTAGGCAATTGGGATTAAGTGGCTTGCCCAGGGTCACACAGCTAGAAAGTGTTAAGTGTCTGAGGCTACATTTGAACTCAGGTCCTCCTGACTTCAGGACTGGTGCTCTATCCACTGCACCACTTAGCTGCCCCCACAATCTTTTAAGTACTAAAGTTGTAAGTTACAAAAAAAAAATAGAGAGATTTGTGGTGGGAATGAAAGGTTGCATTATGGAAGAGAAGTATCATAATGTATCACTAGAGAGATGAATGATAAATGGGCTCATCATTTAAAGAGTCCAAAGGATACTGGCTGTCTAGCCTGTGCACTTTATTAGTATATATTCAATGTCAAAAGATTGAAAAGAAGGCTACCCAGAGGTGAGCTCTTGCTGGCAGAATTCCACAGAATGAGAAGGTATTAAAGAGTTGAGAATTTGATCACTGGAAAGAGTACTGCCACAAAAGAGATCAGAGATCACTCATATTATTGTTAAATATCACATAGGAGTCTTAGAGATATGATACCAACTCAATACAGATGCGACTGGTGAAAAGCCCTTAACAGTAATACCAATTTTTCCTTCTCCTTTTATGAAGGTGAATATGTCCTACTTAGATAACATTTATATAAAACTATTCTCTTATCCTAGGACATCGGGGAGCTTTCTGGAACTCCAGACATTCATCGCTGAAGTTGTTAGGGCAAGTACCTTCTGTACAGTAACAGGTAGACTGTTGTCCTATTTCTTTACCCCTTATTCTGCAGGCTAGGGACAGAAGGAAAATCTGTGTTTTCCCATGTTCATGTACATTCTCAAAGTGTGTGATTCTTGTGTAATTGGATGAAGAGCAGCATTTATAGGAGTGGACAGCTCAGGATTTCATGCTTTAGAATCAACTGGTAAAAGGCTTTTCAAATCCTTGCCAATATAAAATTTTCCTTGTGATTTGCACCTCCTGCTTTCTTACTCACAAGGGATTTTCTATCAGAATTAATCTCATGGCCCTTATTCAGAGCATGGCATGAGCAAGCACTTTACTACAGGCTAAAGCTCCAGTGGGATCAAATGTACCTGGGGAGATAGGGTAGACTTAGCTAAAAGTGTATTAGTCTAATGGATGTTGTAAAATGGTTTTGGAATTCTGTGAAATTACAGTCAGAATCAGTAAGAGGTATGCACACACTCAACTGAGACATATATTTATTTATGTGTACAATACTAACCACCATTTGTGGCAGACTTAATCTCATGTTGACGATAATTCCTTAATGGACTACAATCTAGATAAATAAAATGTTAAGAAGACTTCAAATACTTTATTCATTATCAAAAAATGATTGTCCTCATCCAACTAATTTTAGTATCTTCCTAAACTTAAATATGATTAGTATAGGATTTATGCTCTCTCCAATTTTTTGAAGGAAAAAAAAAAGACTTGTTGCCACTCTTATAGAAAACAAAATGAGTGCCCACAGATTAGGGAATGGTTAAACTATGGCTTATGCATGAAATGGAATGTTATTGTGCCCTAAGAAATGATGAATATGAATACTGGGTGTTTGGTATTTTTTTTTTTTTTTGTACAACAGCCATTTTCTAAGCCATTTTTCTCATCTGAAACAATGAAAAGGCCAATATGCAAGCTAATAAAGCAACCATGTCCAATAACATTTGCAACATTCTGTACCTCCACAGTCTTCCCTCCCCCCACAGTGGGGTGGAAGACAATACTGAGAAAGGATCTATTTTAGTCTCTGTTCTTCAGAACCAAGATTACTCATTACAATTAATCTGAGTTCAGCCTAACTATGTTGTTTTCATGTAAACTAAACTTCATGCTTAATTGCTTTGAATTTTTTGCATTTATTTTTTAAAATATTGTTTTCTGTATATATATCTTGTTTCCCCAACTAGAATGTAAATATTTTGAGAGGAGAGGATTGCTTCATTCATTGTTTTTATATTCTTGGTAGTATCTGGCACAAGGTAACCACTAAATAAACACTTGATGTATTGTTGGCTGATAGAGATCCTACTTTATTTATTCTTGATTCTGCTTTACAATCTTCCTATGAGTCTTTGAAATCCTCAAATTCATAATTTCTTAAAAGAGCAAAGACATTCCATTATACCTACAAGCTATAGTTTTTGGTTTTCGTTATTAGAAATCCATTTACTTTGTTACACAATCTCTTATTGAAAGTGAATATAACTCATTTCAAAACTGAATGTTAGTTATCAATCATTTTAAAGTAACTACTTGTACCAAACACAGTACTAGCCACTAAGAATACTAACACAATGAGTGAAATATATCCTCCACACAAAGAATTTATCTTCTAATGGGGAAGAAAACAAGGAATAATAATAATGATCATAACCAGAAGCACTTTAAGCCTGGCCAATTGTTTTATAACTATTATCTCATTTTTTCTTCACAACAACCCTGGGAGACAGATGCTATTATTATCCCCATTTTACACATGAGGAAACTGAGACTGACAAATTAAGTGATTTCCTCAGGTTCACAGGTTCTACTTTGAAGGAAGTGTTAGGGGATGCAGACATCAGAGTAAGAATATTGAGGAAAGAAAAATGTGGATCCTTTTTATAGAGGAGTTCCTAAGATTGTTAGACAGACTGAGGTTACTAAAGAAGCAGGGCCTAGGGAGGAAGGCTTTATCTTTCATCTGCTAAGATGGGTTAAGATACCAATAAACTAAGCAACTCTGTAAAAAGGAGTATCTGTAGCACTTGCAGAAGAAAAAGCTGATCATGGAGAGTGAAATGTAGGAATAAAGAGGAGCATCCAGTTCCAGAGTCTGAATTTGGGACTCAGATCTTCCTAACTCCAGGGCCAGCTTTCTATCCACTGTACCAACTACCTGCCTCATTTGTGTGCAAGGATAAATAGAATATGTACAGAATAAAGATAATCAATACATTGTGGTTAATATAAGTAGTTTGAAAGGGAGAACATTAGCAATTGAGGGGATCAGGAAAGGCTTCATCTAGATGGTGGCTGAACTACTAAATTCTTTATCCAGTAATCATTTTTAAGTACCATCAAATTACACCATTATTTGCCTGAATTATCCTCAAATAAAATGCTATCATCTGTTCAATCAGGAACTCAGAGTAAGTCCTAAGATGGAGACAGTAAGGATAAAAACACACTATCTCTGCACTGCTTATTTTATGCCAAGTTTTAGCCCCAGAGATGTTAATTTTCATGCATTTTAAGCTGCCTTAAAGTGCTCTCCTCTCTCGAGACTTGGTTCTTATGATCATAATGTAGTGCTATTATAAAGTAATTTTAAAAGAAAACATATTTAATTGGCTCAACTTCAGAATCCTGTAAGAAATATCTTTATCCATTGGAAATTATTAAGCATTTATAATTCTTTTCTACAGAATGCACAGTTGGGGTTATAAGAAATAGACTAGAGACCCCAGTTTTCTTAAGATAAAAGTACAGTAAAAAAGCAATTTATTTGCCATTGGAGGACTGGGCTCACTTGGGGTAATCTTAGGCAGACCACTTTCCCCACTCAATTTTCATCAGTTCTACAATGATGAGACCACACCCAATGATCTCTAATCTCTCCAGCTCTCTAAATCTTATGATCTTAAAGCTATCTGTTCAACTACTGATATATTACATGCATAATTACAAGGGTCAGATCTAATATTCAAACCCCTCTACTGCTGGGGAGTATCAATTACCAGTTCTTAGATGCTGAAATTGAAAAAATTCCTTAAAATAAAAAAAAAAATTAACAAAGCAATCCTAAGCAATTTAGTGGGGAATTACTTTCAAAAACTCCCAACCCCCTTGTTTTTTAATCTGTCTCTGTAGTCAGTCCTCCTAGATGATCCTCTTTACTCCCCATATTTCACTCTTCATGACCAGCTTTGCATTTCTTTTTTAAAAATTTTTTTAAATTAATTTTATAATTATAACATTTTTGACAGTACATATACATAGGTATTTTTTTTTTAACAACATTATCTCTTGTACTTCCTTCTGTTATGAATTTTTCCCCTCCTTCCCTCTACCCCCTCCCCTAGATGGCAGGCATTCCCATACATATTAAATATCTTATAGTATATCCTAGGTACAATATATATGTGCAGAACCAAATTTTGTTGTTGTTGCTGTTGCTGCAAAGGAAGAGTTGGATTCGGAAGGTAAAAATAACCTGGGGAGAAAAACAAAAAATGTTAACAGTTTACACTCATTTCCCAGTGTTCGTTCTCTGGGTGTCAGCTTTTCCTTTCTGCAAGTGCTATAGACATTCCTTTACGACTTAGTTTCTTGGTGTCCTACCTATCTTGGCTGATAAAAGGTAAAAGCCTTCCTTCTTGGGCCCTGCTTCTCCACTACTCTCAGGCTGTCTAACACAATCTTAGGGACTACTCCCTCCTTTCCCACCACTTCTAATTTGGTATCTCCATTCCCTACCACTTCCTTCAAAGATGATAAAATTTTCCCATCCATATCAAATCATGAAGAGTACTTTAAGCCTGGCCAATTGTTTTATAACTATTATCTCAATTAAGAAAAGAGAGAGTTTCAATCATTATTGGTGGAAATATCATAGAAACATAAAATGATATAGCTGGAAGGGACTTTGGAGGCAATCTATGCCAATACTCTCATTTTACAAATTAGGAAATTATGGTCCAGAAATGTTAAATCACTTATTTCCCTACTATCTCTAGAATAAAAACAAATTCCTTTGTTGGGCATTAATGCTTTGACCTTTACTCTCTGACTCCAGACTATATTCTGTGATATTTCACATTAATCAACCTCACTTACTCTACATTTTATTCAAGCTAACACTATTGCCATTCCTGTTATTGGATATCCTATCTCCTACCTTTGAACCATAGCACATGCTTTTCCCACAAGCTTGGAATACTTTCCATCTCACCTCTACCTCTTAGAATTTCTATATCCCTTCAAGGGTAAGCTTAGATGCTGTGGCCTACACCAGGTCCTTCCTGATTCTGCCCTATTCTTCCATCAATGGCTCCTCTATCACTCCTCAAATGACTTTAATTTACTTTTTTGTGTGTATTTTGTATTTACACAGTAAAATATAAAGATCTTGGAAAGCAAGGTTTTGTCTTTGTATTACTAGCATCTGTGAGAGTACCTTGTTTATATTAGGCACTTAATAAATGCTTGTTGAAAAAAATAAATGCTTATTGAATTGGATTCATTTGTATTATCTAAGCCCCTACAGGTAGTAAGTATCAGAGCAGAAATTCAAGTATAAATACGGGAAAAATCAAAAATATTTTGAAGCCATCAATTAATAGCTAGCACTTTGCAAATATTATGTCATTAGATCTTCATAACCATTCTAAGAGGTATGTACTATTATTATCTTCATTTTATAGACAAGGAAAATAAGGCAGGCAGAAATTAAGTGACTTGCCCAGAACTATAATCACCAAGTATCTGAGTTCACATTGAACTCAGATATTCCTGATTTCAATTCTTATCACTCTATCCATGGCACCACTTAGCTATCTCTAAATAGATAGTATATTACAATAGAAAGAGGTTGGATGGCAAATCAAGAGATCTGGTCTCAAATCCTGCATCAATTACTATGTGATTATGGCCAAATAACTTATCAGTTTCAGTCTTTTTCTCATTTGTAAGAAAGGAATAATAATATTTATGAAACCTATCTCGTAGGATTAATGTGAGCAAAGTGCTTTGTAAGCTTTAAATTGCTAAATAAATTTGTTGTTATTATCATTACTACTACACAGTGACATAGAATCTGAGAAATCTAATTCATAATTCATGTGATCATAGACTTGGAACTAAAATGGAAGCTATAGGTCATAGGAACCTTAAATCTAAAGGTGGAAGGGATCTCAGAAGTCATCTTGCTTAGTCCTCTAATTTTACAAATGAGAAAGGTGTGGAATAAAGACCACATTCTGGACTTCTGCCCCTAAAGCCCAGAAAAAGCAAGTGGAAATGGGAGGGGATTCCAACTGGAGTTGAACCATCCATAGCAGGGCTACTATTCCATTGTGACCAGATCACTTCTTCACTAGAGGCCTGGTAGTGGAGAATGGAAAACAAAAAAGAATATCTCTTGGCTCAGTTTACTGCCTATTTTGTTTTTATCTAACTTGTTATGAAACTTTTCAAAAAAGAAAATGAATGTAATAGAGGGGAGACAGTAATGGAAATGATAACAAAGAAATGTATTATGAGCATCAAAGCCACTGGCACACCCTGTCTATGTGCTATAATACTGGAAGTTATAGCAGTCTTATTTCCCATGGGTTATCCCAATAGAGATGATAATACATCCTCAAACATAAAAGAGCACACTATTTCATGGCTGAGGGAATCTGATTATCCATATGGAATAATGCTTTTCCAAAATAATGATTCAAAAATACTCCAATTTATTTCCCTTTCATCTTTTTTTTTTTAAGGGCACTCCAGGGGAAGGTACTTTCAGATAAAAAAGTTCATCCATTTCAGATAAATCTCTGAACTGGCAGGCCATACTAATACTTCTTCAATATCTGAAGAATCCAAGATTTTGTTGTGTCTTTTTCTTTGACAGAAAAAAAAAAAACAACCTACAATTCCCTCAGACTTGGCTGTGACTAAAAAAAGTGATCACCTAGTAGTAGTCCTGGGGATGAATAATCTCCCCACCCCCCCATATCCAACATACAATTTCCCATCTTTGGACAGGTTTTACCTTATGCTTTTGGATATGTTTCTATTCACTTCTATTAAGGAAGAGAATAAGGATTTATTAAGTATCTGATATGCACCAGGCACTGTGCTAATTACAAAGTTCTATTCTATTAAATACCATAGGAAGAAGATTGTTGGAGGGAAAGAAGGTATAGATATCTATCTAAAGGCTATTAAGATATTAGGAGACCCTGTTTTGCAGAACTAACGCCTCTCAAGCAAGCTGTACATAACTTAGCAACAATCTTTTGCACTCACCCTTTGGATGATCAGCCACAGTAAAATTCCAGAATTGTTTCTGGTTGTGAAGCCCTGCTATGAATCAAACTTGTCACATTGTTGCTGCTGTTTCTTCCTGTCAGAGCCACAGCTCACTGCACAACCACTGGTATGAATATTGAGATTTAGACAGGGCTTCAGTACATGTATTTTATACATGTATTTATTTTATTTTCAGTACATGTATATTAATTTTTTGATTCCTGACTTGCCTCTCTCTAATCTGTTATGCTCAATTCTGGCCATCCACAGATTAGAGAATGGTTCTTCCTGATCAACAAAGTGTTAAGAGAGGCTTTAAGTCCAGAGTTCTTTCCTCTATGTCATGCTGCCTCAGTTAAATTAGACTTTTAAGGCAAAATGGTCCCTCACATGCATCTATGACCTTCTACAGCAAATGTATGACTCAGGAGTTCACATAATGCACAATATTCTCCACTGCAATTTGTACCAGGTTAAAATATAATTGGGAAATCGTTAACTAAATAAATTTAAAAACACAACAAAATGTTAATATGTGAATTTCTAAGTCAATGTACAGCCCATGGGAATCCTAGCCTTCATGTTACTAATTTTTATAGACAACAATCAACTTATATACATTTCTTCAAAGAAAAAGAATTGTCAACATGGTAGCATATTGAATACAGGTTCTTAATCCAGAGTTGATAGATTTTCAGTTGGATGAGAAGAAAATTTCATCTTTATTTTCAATAACCTCTAACTGAAATTTAGCATTTCTTTCAATTATTTACAAACATGGTTCTGAGAAGGGATCTGCAAGCTTTACTAGACTGCCAAACTGGTCCACAACACAAAAAATGTTAAGGATTCTTGCACTAGGAGAAACATAATGAAGACTAAAGGGTCCTTATGGCTTCCCGATGGCAAACCATAATAAAGAAGTTGCTGCTGAAAATTTTTGATACGCTGATATTAGTAAAACCTCTTCAATCATATTCAGAATCCTATGTCTGCCAAGCTATTCCCCCATTCCAGAACCACTGCAGATTTCCTAAACTTGCCCTTTCTGTTTCCTGTAATCATGAGCAAGGAAGATTACCATTCACACTTATTGCTAATATTAGTATTAGCACAAGAATCTGTCTCTGAATTTCTTAAAAACAAACAAAAATGAACAACTTCAAAGGTTACCAATTTATAGAAGCTGCAAAAAGGTAGGAAGAAAGTATAGTAATGGCATTTCACCATTAGCATCAGTCTTTCTACTGCCAAATAAATTTTGATTTTCTGGCTGATAGTATAGTATATTACATGTAACTTCCAAGTAAGAAGTCATAATATCATCTTTTTAGCTTGCCATTCTTTGTAATAATACAATTTCTCTGCAAAACAGTAATATGTATGGTAGCACACAGTTATCCTATGAATATCAAAAATATCAGAAAGACTCACTGAGTACAAAAGGATATTTTCCCTTAAAAGCCTTTAGGTTGTCCCCTCAGGTTTTTCACTATAACAAGGGGTCCCCCACCAGTGACAGTGAAAAAATATGTAGTGAATAACAAAAATAAAAAACACAACCACCACAACAATAAAGAAAAGCAACCCCCCCCCCAAATCTAACAACAGCAGCAGCAAAATCCCCACTCCTTCAGTTGCTGTTCTTGTATGACAACTTACTTATCATTCACTAATACAGGGTATTAAAATTGAAGAAAAGGATACCAGATGCTCTGTTCCAGGTTTAAAGGAATAGGATGTGGGTTTTTTAAGCCACTAGATAGACCGGACTGATGATTCTGCTTATAACAGTTGACAGTAATTTAGTGCAGTGGTTTCATGGCCCAATTACACAGGACTCACTGGAGTTCTATTTCCATATTTTTATACTTTTTTAGTTTCAGAACTTGGCTGGGAAGCAAAGACCAGAAGAGAAAGAATGGAGAGGGACAGAGAAAACAAAGTAGGAAGAACAGAATATTCCCAGAGCCTACCACAGTGCAATGCACATGATAATTGCTTAGTGTTTGTTGAATTAAATCTAAGGCAAGAAAGAATATCAAAGTATAAGTAATAACATCAAATTGTACAGTAGAAAGATTTGGAGTCAAAAGGTCAAGATTAAAATGCTGACTGCCATTTATTTTTTGTGTAATTCTAGACAAGTAACTTAATTTCTCTATGACTCAGTTTCCTCATCTGTAAAATGAAGATTAATCTAGGATAGAGTATTCTTAATCTGGGGTTTGTGAATAGATTTTAGGGAAAGGGGGCATGAAAATGGATGGGGGAAATTACATCTTATTTTAACATAATTGGGTTCTTTTGTAACCTTGTACATTTAATTTTATGCATTTAAAAAAGCTTATTCTTAGAAGGGGTCCACAGGATTTAAAGACTACAATGGAGCCATGACACACACAAAAACGATAAAGAACCTTTCATCTAGATAATGGCTATGGACTTTTCTAACTCAAAATTCTATTCCCTATATAGCATGTTATGAGTGATTTTTGGCAACAATAATACTTCCTGGCCATCTCCTCACCATGATGCTAAACATACATACTCCCTCACCTTTCCAGCACCCCTTTATATCTTATATTTCTCCATTAGAATATAAGCTCTTTGAAGACAGGGACTGTCTTGTTTGCTTCTATTTGTAACTTCACCTAATGCATAGTTAGATAAATAAAGCATTTGTTGAATCTTATCTTAAAAAGTGACTGTAATATCTCTGTCCTTTTACCCAGAAATTCCACAACTGAGTAAATATTCTAAGGAAGTCAAAGAAAGAGAAAAGGTCCTACAGAAAAGTACGTTTTCTGTAACAGCAAAGAACTAAAAACCAAGAATGTTACCTATTGATTAGGGAATAGATAAATAAATTGTGGTCCATTAATATAAGAGAATATTACTGCACTAGAAGTAATAGCAAATATGAAAAATTCCAATCTTAAATGAAGAAGTCTTCAAATAAAATGACATATCAAATGATAAAGAATAAACAGAATCAGGAAAATAAAAATGACCGAAGCAACATAAATGAAGATATCAATAAGACAATTATATGTAATCAAAGTGGTCATATTGACCCATAAGAGTTGAAAAATTTCCTAGGCACTTCTCTCCCTCTTTGCTGAGATGTAGGATTATGAATGGATGGCTAGATAGACAATTCTAAATTGTTTATTTTTTTTTAAAACCTCTGCTACAAGAAAGGTTTTCAGGGAAATGGGATATGGACTTATTTGAAAACATAAGGCATCAATAAAAATCAACAATTGTAAAAGTCAAAAAGATACCTCATATACGTTACTTTATTTGACACTGACAACTAAGTGAGATATATTATAAAAACATTATTCCCATTTTATATTTTTATTATTCCCCTTTCACAGAATAGTAAACTAAGGTTGTAACAGGTGAAATGGCTTGCTTAAGTGGCAGAGCTAGGACTTGAACCTCTAAATATCCTGACTCCAAATTTGGTGTTCTTTCCACCATACTACAATTGCTTAATCTTACAAGATGATATTAACTCTACACTCATACCTTCTCAGTATAGCTCTGACCCTGGGGCTCCTTCCTCCAATTGGAAAGAATAAAGGGTAGACATTGGATAGCTCCTTCCAGATGTTCCACTTAAGGAGGGGATTAAAGGCTGTCATCTCAAAATTGCCTACTTCAGTTACAGAACTTCATCTTGCTCCAGAGCCAGGTATACTTCCCTACCCTCTTCAGTTTCTTTTTATATGTTTCTTGCTCCACAATTCCTTGAGGGCAAAGACCATATGACTTTCTTTGTAGATCTTGTATTTAGCACAATGTCTGGAACTTAGTAGGTGCTTAATAATGTTTGTTGACTATTAACTTCTGGACTTCAAGAATATAGTTATGAGAGGGAAAAAACAACCATAGAGACAAAAGACAAAACATGGAATAGGCAAATGACTGTAGCAGTATGGGGAAGCCAAGGAGAAGGAGACAGGGAAAGACCAAGAATAACAGATAAAAAGCAAAAAATAAAGTCAGCACATTTGAGAGCATACTTCACTGGGTATATAATCTCCCTCTTGTGAGTAATTTGCATCCATAAATGCAGATCCACAAGGTTCATCTGGAGGTGTCACAAGCCTATATCCGGATCGCTTGACTTTGTGAGGATATTAATGGGGGATATAAGTATCTACTAACTATCCCTTGCTCTCAATTACGTGACCAGCTTACCTCCTTTTGATGTTTTAGATGCTGTCTTATATATTACTACTTCTGTGTAATTCTTAAGTGGTAATATATAGTAACCTACTTATGTCAATCATGATCTTTTCAGAATCCCTTGGGTGATCTGTAATTTTAATTATTTGGATCCTTGCCAACAGAGGCTGACAGGTTTGACAAAGAGTCCAGACCTTCTTCTGCGTTGAGGAATACTCCTAAAGAGTATTTAGTATCAAGTTAAGAGGCTATTTCTGTAGGAAAAAAATGCCTACCATGTATTGCTAGCTTAAAATTTTCACTGGCAAAACAGCCATAAACCAGTACGAACAAAAAGAACAGTGGTACATTTTTTTTTCTGTTAGATAGTTAGATAGAAGCATTAATGTTGGTGCTGCCTACTGCCTAAGCCTTTTTTTTTTTATTGTGATATGGCACAATGTAATATGTCCAGTACAAAAAGTTCTAAAACCTACCCCTGCTACATAATATCTGAGCATGTATATGGAGACTATACATGTATTCTTTTGTTGTCTCTCTCTCTGTGTATGTATATATACATATATAAAATATAAATGTATGTATACACACACACACTCACACACATATGTGCCTTAAGTTGACTTTCTTCATGACTTGCTAACAGTCAACTTTCAGGTGATAAGTGCCTCTGAACTGAGCTAGACTGTTACTGAGATGACAATCATATAGTAATAAAATCTTAGGTTTAGAAATTAAAGAGACCTTGGGAGTCTTATTCCAACTAGAAATAAAATAATTTTTGCTCACCAATTGATAAATGGTCAAAGGATATAAACAGAAGATTTACAGATGAAGAAATTAAAACCATTTCTAGTCATATGAAAAAAGTGCTCTAAATTACTCTTAATTAGCAAATGCAAATTAAGACAATTCTGAGGTACCACTTCACACCTCTCAAACTAGCTAAGATGACAGGAAAAGATAATGATGAATGTTGGAGGGGATGTGGGAAAACTGGGACACCAATGCATAGTCGGTGTAGCTGTAAAATGATCTAGCCAATCTAGAGAGCAATTTGAAACTATGCCCAAAGGGCTATATTCATACCCTTTGATCTAGTAGTGCCTCTAAAGGGTCTGGACTTCAAAAATTCATTAAAGAGGGAAAAGGACCCACATGTGCAAAAATGTTTGTAGCAGCTCTTTTTTTTTTTTTTTTTTTTGGTAGTGACAAGTGGATGCCCTTCAGTTGGGGAAATGGCTGAATAAGTTATGGCATATGAATGTAATGGAATATTATTCTTCTATAAGAAATGATGAGCAGGCTAATTTCAAAAAAGCCTGAAAAAATTTACATAAACTGATGCTGAATAAAGTGAGTAGAATCAAGAGAACATTATATATGATAACAAAAGATTATGTGATGATCAATTGTGATGGACTTGGCTCTTTTCAACAATGAAGATTAAAGATATGCTTGGGATGGAAAATGCCATCTATATTCAGAGAGAACTATGGAGATTTAATGTGGATTGAAGGTTAGTATTTTCACCTTCTTTGTTGTTGATATTATTTTTGTGCTTGGTTTTTTTTTTTTCTTCTTTCTCTTGTTTTTTTCCCTTTTGGTTTGATTTTTCTTGCACTACATGATAAATATGGAATTATGTTTAAAATTATACATATTTAACCTACATTAGATTGTTTGTTGTCTTGAAGAGGAAGAAGGTAAAAGAAAAGAAAAAAAAATAAAAATTGGAACACAAAGTTTTACAAAAATGAATGTTGAAAACTATCTTTACATGTATTTGGAAAAAAATAAAATGCTATTAACAATTTAAAAAATAAATAAAATGTTTGCCAAATGATATAAGGCTCTTTAAACTATGGCTGCCACAATTCATTTCACAGTTTCTAGCTTATTGTTTTGGGGTTTTTTAAAATTACTCTTCTTATGTGCATGACGATATGTTTGCTTCTTAGAATGTTGTAATTGCAAGTGCCATTCTTCCTCTGAGGAATATAAATGAACTGATATTGCTTGCTATGGAATATATAAATGCATACACACACACAATGACAAAGACCTCTATTATTTATGAAGGTTTATTCCTCCTCTTGTTAGGCTCTTTGCATATTAGAACCCATTGTGTATTTCCTCTGCCCTACAGAATCTGAGTATTTCCAAATACCATCATAAAACAGAAAATGTGATAAACACTTCCATGAGGCTTGTCATTCTCACTCAAAAGGCTTTCTTCTTTCACTGGCCAGGCAATTGTGAAGAAGGACTTACTTCATATTAATTGTCTACCTTCATTTTTTTAATTGATTCTTGTTTTCTTTTACTTTCACATTTAAAACCAGCTGTTCCCGCCCCCCCTCTGTTGAGGGTCCATTTAAGTAAGGATGTACACTTTCAAATACAGTCAATGTAGGAATTTGTTTTGCTTGGCTGCAAATTTGTTACAAGATTTTTCATTTTCTTTCTATTTTTATTCCTCATTTGTCAGTATAAAGTAGGGGGCAATAGGGGCAGGGGGAGGAGAAGGAGTAGGAGAAAGAGGAGGAGAAGAAGGAGGAGGAAAAGAAGAAAAGGGAAAAGGAAGAAGAGAAGAAGAAGGTAGAAAAAGGAGGAGAAATGAGAATCACTGACATATCAGGTTTTTTAATTCAGAAAAGAGAAATAAGAGAAGTATAGAAAGAAGCCTAGACAAGTGGGCTACAGGTTACAGTACTTAATACAGTACCTAACACATAGTAGGGACTTAATAAAATGTTTATTGATTGATTATATACTTAATATAATTTCATGTACAATATTATGTGTAAAAATTTACACATAATATTTGTAATGTGCTGTTGTCTCCAGAAGCTGCTTTCTGAGAGGAGATCTACTGTGTCAACTCAAATCTCTCAGCCAGATTCTTCTTCCTGTAGAGAGCAGCCTCAAGTCTTGTCCAGACAAAAGAAACTAACCATTTTTAAATTAAATTTTATTTTCACAATGATTCACCCTTTCTCCTTCCCAGAAATGTCAGTTTTAAATGCCTATTTTATTTGATGGTTGTTAAATTCAGAAAAATTTAATTAAAAAAATAAAAAGATGTGTTCATCTGAATCTCTGAGACCCCAGAGGTCCATGGCACTTGGGGTTATAGATAAGAAAAAATTTAATTAAAAAAAAAAAAGATGTGGGCAGCTAGGTGGTACAGAGTGCATAGAGCACCAGCTCTGAAGTAAGGAGGACCTGGGTTCAAATCCAGCCTCGGCCACTTAACACTTCCTAGCTGGGTGACCCTGGGCACGTCACTTAACCCCAATTGCCTCAGCAAAAAAAAAAAAAAAAAAAAAAAAAAAAAAAGATGTGTTCATCTGGGTCAGAAACCCATAGCACATAAAGTTATAAATAAGACTTTCTGGAAAGGGACCCATATATGCAAAAATGTTTGTGGCAGCCCTTTTCATAATGGCCAGAAACTGGAAATTGAATGGATGCCCATCAATGTTATGGAATATTATTGTTCTGTAAGAAATGACCAACAGGAGGAATACAGAGAGGCTTGGAGAGACTTACATGAACTGATGCTGAGTGAAACGAGCAGAACTAGGGGATCATTATACACTTCAACAACAATACTATGTGAGGATCAATTCTGATGGAAGTGGGTATCTTCAGCCATGAGAGGATCCAAATACCAGCTACACCCAGCGAAAGAACACTGGGAAATGAGTATGGACTATAACATAGCATTTACACTCTTTCTGTTATTGTTTTTCTTCCCTATTTTTCTTGTGCAACAAGATAACTGTACAAATATGCATACATAGATTGGATTTAACATATACTTTAACATATTTAACATGCATTGGCCTATCTGCCATCTAGGGGAGGGGGTGGGAGGAAGGAGGGGAAACGTTGGAACAGAAGTGTTTGCAAGGATCAATGTTGAAAAATTACCCATGCATATGTTTTATAAATAAAAAGCTATAATAATAATTAAAAAATAGATAAGACCTTCCATACCCTGCCTTGTTAGTCAAAGTAGAGTAAATGAGGAAATGTTCCACCCCATATTCTCATATCCCTTAACTATTTATTTACTAAACTTAAAAATCCCAAAGGACAGAAAATAAGTAATAGGTAATATCTTGCTCCCTAACAATCCATGTTAAAGAACCTCTAAAAAGAAAGGATATCTAATAGATATCTATTTATATATCTAATATCTATCTCTCTAAGAGATAGAACTTACACTGTACAATAGAAAAAGGTACAAAATCATCTTTGGGGGGGACATGCCATCACTCCAATCTGTATACAGATTTGGGTGATCCAACCATAGCCTCACTCCATGCCCAATCTGACATGTCCAGCTATTAAATCTTTTTGGGACAGCTAAGTATTAATTGCAGGCTTTCTAGAGAAAAGGCTAAATTATTATGTAATTATTCATTTAGAGAGGCATTTGCTACTAGATATAAAAATTCAAAGGAGTAGAAGAAACTGATTGAATCTCATTTAAAACTCCATAAACTCCACAGAGAAACTACATTTCAACTACTATAATGAATCACATTAGTGAGAGGTAATACAGGTATTTGAACTAAAGTTCTCTCATAAAATTATAAAGTTGTTTGTTCATGCATCGTTATTACATAAACTGTTCTCCTTGTTCTGTTCATTTCATTCTTCATCAGCTTATACGCGTCTTTAAGATTATTTATTTTTATAATATTGATACTATAAATTATTCTGTTTCTGCTCACAATTCACACAAGTCTTTCCATGTCTGTGAAATCATCTGCCTCCTTATTTCTTACAGTACAAATCTGTTGAGCTGGCCACATTGTTTGAATGCCAAATGTACACTTGCCAAAAAAAAATTATTTTATGGAGAAATCACACAGGGCAAATGCTCATAAGGTGATCAGAAAAAGGAATGCAAGGACACTCTCAAGGTTTCTCTTAAGAACTTTAGAATTGATTATATAACATGGAAGACGCTGCTACAGGACCGCCTAGCATGACATGCCCTCACCAGATAAGGTGCTGTGCTCTATGAGCAAAGCAGAATTTAATTAGTTCAAAAAAAAAAAAAAAAAAAAGCGAGATGTGCAAAATAAGAAAAGCTACCCCAATCATTCACATGGACTATTTGTTTCTGAGCTCTGTCAGAGCACTACAAGATCATATTGGTTTGATCAGCCGCAGTCCAATACAACGTAACTTGACTAACATAGTGATGTCATTTTGGTCCTCTTTGAGAATGAAGAACAATCAACAATAACATTCTATTGCATTCATAATTATAAGCCATTCCCAAATTAAAAGACCATGACCCTTGTTTCCAGCTTTTTGTCAGTACAAGATGAGTTACTGCACATATATATATATTTTTTTTTTTTTACATGTAGGACCTTTTCATTTTTCTTTGATCTTTTTGCAAGCATAGATCGAGCAATGATATAGCTAACTTGAAAGAATGAAATAACTAATTACATACATATATTTATTTAATATTACCAAGTCTATTTAAGAACAACTCTGTGGTGCAAATATTATTATCCACATTGTACATGTGAGAAAATTAAAGTTCAGAGACAGCTTATGAAGTGACTTTATGAAGGGGCACGTAGTCAGTAAAATACAGAAATGGAACTCTGGTGTTCACGTCAGCAGCACATACATTAAAATTGGAATGATACAGAAAAGATTGACATAGCCCCTGAACAAGTTTGACACACAAATTCGTGAAATATTCCATATTTTTCTGTTGTTTGCTTGCAATTTGTTTTCTTTCTCATTTTTCCCCTTTTTTGATCTGATTTTTCTTGTACAGCATGATAATTTTGGAAATATGTAGAAATAGGAATAGGAAATAGAAGAAATGCATATGTTTAATACATATTGGATTATTTACCATCTAGGGGAGGAGGTGAAGAAAAGGGAGGGAAAAATTTGGAACATAAAGTTTTGCAAGGGAGAATGCTGAAAATTATGCATATGTTTTGAAAATAAAAACTTTAATAAAAATTTTTTAAAAATTAAAAAAAAAAAAGAAATGGAACCCTGGTGTTCTAACTCCTAAACAAAGTAGCATGGATACACATAATGATGGATACACAGTAAGAAAGACCTCTAAAATCCATATCTGCTCTAAATCTAGAACCAGTACTTTTTCCATTACAAAGAGCTAAAATACTACCTGATAAACATTGCACTCTTTGCCTATCTGTCCCATCTTCCTCTCCCATTCCCCAAAGAAGCCAAAGGTTGGTTGATTTGCTTCCTTTTTAAATTGTGCTCTCTAATGGTTGGGTAGAGGCAAAAAAACAAAGTCAGATCTGGATTCTAAAAACACAGATCTCAAATTTTCTATATATAGCTAGTCAGTATAATGGAGAGAATTTTGGACTTGAACTTTTAAGAACAATTAGGATAAAAATTACACAAGTAACTCTCAAAAACTGATAAAGAAAGCCCTCTACCAGATTCTTTTTTTTTTTTTGGGGGGGGGACAAACTTAATTTTGGAGCTAGCGTTAGGAAGATTTAAGTTTAAATCCTGCCATAGATACTTCCTAGTAATGAGATCCTAAGACAAGTTATTCAAGCTTTCTTAGCTTCAATTGCCTTATCTATTAAATGAGGAAATAGTAGCACCTCTCTCCTAGGATTGCTGGGAGGATCAAATGAGATAATAAACATAAAGAACTTTTTAAAATTTAAAACACTATTATTTGTCTAATCATTTGTTCAATCAGTCAGACATGACTCTTCATGATCTCATTTGAGGTAATCTTGAAATAGTTTGTCATTTCCTTTTCCAGCTCATTTTGCAAATGAAGAAACTCAAGCAAAGAGACTTAAATAACTTGACCAGGGTCACAGCTAATAAGTATCTGAGGCTGGATATTTACTCAGGTCTTTTATACATCAGGACCATGCTCTATCTACCACACAGCTACCCCAAAGCACTATACAAATGTTAACTATTGTTGTCCTAAGTCATTAATAGTATTATTATCCCGAAGGTTATGGAATATTATTGCTCTGTAAGAAATGACCAGCAGGAGGAATACAGAGAGGCTTGGAGAGACTTACATCAACTGATGCTGAGTGAAATGAGCAGAACCAGAAGATCACTGTACACTTCAACAACAATACTGTATGAGGATGTATTCTGATGGAAGTGGAAATCTTCAACATAAAGAAGATCCAACTCACTTCCAGTTGATCAATGATGGACAGAAATAACTACACCCAGAGAAGGAACACTGGGAAGCGAATGTAAATTGTTAGCACTACTGTCTATCTACCCAGGTTACTTATACCTTCGGAAGCTAATACTTAATGTGCAACAAGAAAATGGTATTTACACACATATATTGTATCTGGGTTATATTGTAACACATGTAAAATGTATGGGATTGCCTGTCATCGGGGGGAGGGAGTGGAGGGAGGGAGGGGATAATTTGGAAAAATGAATTTTAAAAAATAGTATTATTATCCCCATGAATGACTTACATACTCTCATTAACTGATTCTTCCCCTTACTGTCTCAGATTTGATTTCTACCTTACAAAGAAATGCTGCTTCTCCATATTTAAGTCAGTGTCCCTTAAGATATAGCTTGCCCACTCGGGTGGTTTCCTGAGGAGCACAGTTTATTTTATTTAGTTACTCTTGGATTTATAGGGCAACTAAATCAAACATGGTGTTATTGTTCAAGAAACGTGATTTACTGAGAACAACTAAAAAATAATGGTGGCCCAACCGTGGAACCTGCCTAGCAGATGGATGTTTTCCTTTGCCTTTCCAAATCCCAGAAAATTGTGCTTTAGAAGCAATGACAATGATTTTATAATCACACATAGAAATTATGGTGACAAGATTACATTACATTTATGTTACACCTCTAAGGCAAGTATTATTTTCATTTTCACATAGGAAAGCAGAGACAAAGGTAGGTGACCTTTGTTTCAAGGTCATATTCCTTATACAAAAGCAGCAAGGCAAAGGTTAACCACCAAGCTCTATTCCTTGCTCAGTGATCTATCCCCACAGCCACCCTTTACAATCCAATTAATTTGTTCACTTTTGTCAAAAATCCAAATGCAATTGTATAAGAATAAAAGAGAACATTAAGACTCTCATTTATGGCTTAAGATAGACTGAGTACATTTCTAAAAAATGATTACAATCTAATAAAAATCCTCTTGGTTACAGTAAAGCTTATCTTTCCTGGAATGTCCATTAAAACAAAACATATTCCACAGCTCTCATGCAGACACAGTATCATAGCTAAAATAACTGGATTTACCAGAAATAAATCTACTTAACATTTCATTTCTATAGAATTTTTGTTTTTCTCAAAGACTGAGGATCTGTATCTTTGAGTCTTTTTATAAAGGGCAAATGGTGAAAAGCAAATAACCAGAAGCACCTCTACAGAGATGTCATGGATTACAGAAACCAGTTAATCTTTTTTTTCTTCTTAATAATTATTTTATTTTTCCAAATATATATGTAAATATAGTTTTCCACATTCACCTTGGCAAAATCTCGTGCTCCAAATTTTTCTTT
Source organism: Sminthopsis crassicaudata (assembly GCF_048593235.1). Taxonomy (NCBI): domain Eukaryota; kingdom Metazoa; phylum Chordata; class Mammalia; order Dasyuromorphia; family Dasyuridae; genus Sminthopsis; species Sminthopsis crassicaudata. The sequence continues at coordinate 221,469,502 of NC_133620.1, forward strand.
CTCCTTCTCCTCTGCCTCCTCCCCAAGAGGGCAAGCAATTTGACATAGATTAAACATCTACATTTCTTCTACACATGCTTTCATATTCATCATGCTGTGCAAGAAACATCAGATCAAAAGAGGAAAATAAACACAAAAAAGAAAAAAAATCACACAAGCAAACAACACAAAGTGAAAATACCATGCTTTGGTTTATATTCAGTATCCATACTTTTGTATCTGAATGCAGATAAAACTTTCCATCCTAAGTCAACTGAAATTTCCTTGAATCACCTCATTGTTTGAAAAGTGCTAAGTCTGTCATAGTTGATCATCACCTAATCTTGTTACTGTGTACAAAGTTCTCTTGGTTCTTCACTCAGCATCAATTCATGTAAATCTTTCCAGGCTTTTCTGAAATCATTCTGCTCATCATTTCTTAAAAAAACCAATAACATTCCATTATATTCATATACCATAACTTATTCAGCCATTTCCCCAACTGATGAAGACCCATTAAATTTCCAGTCCCTTGCCACTACAAAAAGAACTGCTACAAACAGTGTGCACAATTTTATACCCTATGGGCATAGTTTCAATATCAATATTTCCACAATCAACCAATTTTGTAAACCAAAATACTAAGTTCACAATGATTATGGATGCAGGTTCTAGTCTTGTAGTCTTCACTAATGTTAAGCTTTTTACTTAAATTTATTCTGAACAGGGTCAAGGGAGTAAAACCCTAAGAAAGCTGACCCAACCTGATCCCATCAACTCCATGCATGAAGTACAGGAAGAATATATGTGAATAGATGGAGGGGTAAGGAGGAGAGTGTATAAGATGACATTTTACTGCCAGTCATAGAACCAAAAAATTGCAATAATAACTAGTTTTTTTAAGCTACACATTTTATGATTATCAAGTTATCTTATAAAGTCAAATGGATAAACTTTGTTTTGTTTATAAAGATATTTCTTTTGTTTGACACATAGGGTTTTTTGGTCAATGGAGTAGGCAATACATTAAAGAAATAGCTGACAACAGTTTTTCAATTCTTATCTATTTTTTCTCAGGGGATAATTTAAACTTGATTTATATATTTTTGTAATATGTAACTAATATATTTACTATATATATAGTAAATATATTAGTGTATGTATATATATATACACATACACACATATTCATGCATATAATGAAAAGGCAAGGATTTTAATCTAGTGTAGAATTTTCCCTTTCTCCTAAAGTAGCAATACTTTAAATATCACAGAGCAAACTAGATTCCATTACTTACAGTAATGGAAAGTTAATCATGATGAGTTTTTAAATATTCATTTTGTTTTAATGAACCTAATTAAGGCCATAATTGGGAAACCATATACTATGAAATGCCTTTTCTTTTTTCTTAAAGAAGCAAGACACTGGTACAGTACTGTGGGAATGAATTAGGATTCTGAAGTCCACTGCTACAATTTGCCATAAGTCTCTGTAAAATGCTGAAAAACAAGGCTGCCACTACTTGCCCTACTAGCGCTTATAAAACACTTGGGAATCACATTGGTGCCAACTGGCTTGGAGGCACAATGAGGCTGGAAAGCTCACTTACCTGACAATGAGGTGGAAAAGAAGCACCAGGAGAAGCATCAGAAGATAACAAGAGCTTATTATCTGCAGACTGGGGTTCTCAAATTCCAATTTTGATCCTTACTAGTTATATGTCCCTGATAAAGTCACCTAAGCTTAGTTTCTGTGTTGGTAAGATCATGAGAACAAAATCAGAGATTTAAGATTAGAAAGGCTCCTCTCATTTTAGAGATGAAGAAACTGAGTCCCATGGCAGGATTCAAATCCAGATCCTCTGTGTTGAATGCACTTTCTTACCTTGCAAGATCCTAGAGCTAAAAATTGTCCAAGGATGATTGAAATCAGTTAAAAGAGGATAATCTAAACCAATTATTAAAAAATACCATGAAATGCAGAGATCAGAAGGGACTATCTAAACTTTGATCCCAATTGACCTCAAGATTGGAGCACCTCTAAATAGATTTCCCAGCTTCCTATTGCTTCACCTGAAGTTGGAGCCTATGGTTCAGGCTGGAAATTATCCTTCCATCCCCAGAACTCCCTCAGTCTTTCTTATGTATTTTCAGTTATGCAAAGCAACTTAGGTAATAATTTCTCAAGGTTGTGCCTCTGTGGAAACTCCCTTCCAGTGGAAATTCACTTAATCCTATTCTCCCGCCCACCCAACTTGGGCACTCTAATAGCCTGGTTCTATGTAGTGACCCTGAATTGCAATTCTCTTGCCTCAATTAAAGATCCTAGTTTTTGTGGCATTGATAGTCTTATTTCAGGTTGACATCTGACTGCAAAGTCAATGTATATCCTAGTACAGCACATCAATTCCAGCACTATTTATACTACCAAATGATTTACAAACCTTAAAACACTATATTAAAGTGAGATGTTATTATTAAACTAGTATTCCCCCCAAATTCTGAGATTCTAATCAATCTTTCACTAAGTATAAGACTCAATAAATAATGCAGAGAAGGGGGCTGGGAGGAAGGAATTCTAAATCAAATGATAAAAAAATTTAATGTTATTGTTCCCAAAATTGGTCCAGGAGACTACAGAGACTCCCTGATACCCTTTCAGGGGGTTCATAAGATTGAAAGTATTTTTATAATAGTGTCTCAAAAGTTTTGGGGTAGCTTTAAACTTGAATAACTATTATAATAAGCAAAATAATATTATTAAAATAGTATGTGTGAATAGCTTTTACAATAGATATTATGATAATATAACTATTAATAGTGATATTTTATAATAGTTTATATGCTTATTATATTATTATATATTATCATGTATAATAATTACATATATTATATAATTTTTAATATATGAGATATTATATTATTTTTTATAACAAGTTTTATTAGCTTAAAATTGTACTAAGACTTTTGGGACACCCTATACTAAGATGTTTTAATATCTGATATGGTAAATATTTATACATATAACTCACATAAACATAAACTCTTTCCAATAATTTTTGTGAGTGTAAAGGAGTCCTAAGACCAAAAAGTTTAAGAATAACTTAACTGATGCAAGAATAGAAGGAAGGAAAACAACCTCTTTTCCTTCCCACCACCAAGTCAATGCATAAACACACACACAAAGGGCTTAGACGCAGTGGTCCTCAAACTTTTTAAATAGGGGGCCAGGTCACTGTCCCTCAGACTGTTGTATGGCCGGACTATAGTAAAAACAAAACCTCACACTCTGTCTCTGCCTCTCAGCCCATTTGCCATAACCCGGCAGGCCGCATAAATGTCCTCAGCGAGCCCCATCTGGCCCGTGGGACGTAGTTTGAGAAACCCTGGCTTAGAGGACTGATTGTAGCAATCAGAGTCAGGTATATAACATAGGTTGTTAAAAGAATGAGGGAATATACATAAGCAGTAACATTAACATCTATGTTTCTTTTTTAACATTCACTTTTTAAAAATCCTCCCTCAGAAACTAACTGTATAATCATATCAAAACTTCAAGTAGCAACCAGCTGTTTACTGGATTACTGGAAAGGAAAAATAACAGGGAGGGGCAGGGAGGAAAGTACTCTGTGCTTGGGAGGATACCTGTAAGCTTACTACTTTTAAGTCACTAAATCACTGTGTGTGTGTGTGGTGAACCAACCTCCAATAAAACAATCTTAAAGAAAATTTTTAGCAAAAGTAACAACTATTTGGTAATTATGGGCTCTTTATAACTAACAAGATCATAAATTAATTTAAAAGCTTTCTACTATCTACAGCCTCATCCCAGATGACTGTCAACAGGAATTCCTTGGAGAAGCAACACGAAATCAACTTGTGCTTAGAAACAAATGCTTTCAGTCAACCATATAATTTTCTAATTGTCTCTGAAAATTAAACTCTCATAGAGTAAGATACACATTCAGCTGCACTATTATTATTATGATGATTGGGCCTATAATGAATAAACTGCTTTAGAGAAATAAATAGCTTAGGCAAGAATTTTTTTTTTTTTTAATGCATCAGCAATACACAATGCATAGTGGCAAGAGGGCCAGTACTGGAAACAGAAAGATTTGAGTTCAAGAACTGCTTCATATGTGTCATAGACTCATGACACAAACTAGTTGGATAATAGTGGGGAAGACAATTATAGTCTCAGAAGGTTTTTAGGATTACCAAGAAGTTACATAATGGATTGATGGAGGAATTTTCCACTCTATGAGTCCCATGCATTGATTAAATTACACGTTCAGAACCACACCATATCCCACCTTTTCATAAAGAAAGAATCAGAATTCCATTTACTAAAAGCATATGAAACTAACAGATTCCCCCAAATATCTTGGCAATGTTAAAAAATCTCACACATTATGATGAATCACCCAAAAAATATGTCATATGATTTAGTTTACTGTCAGAATAAAAGTGGAAGAGACAGCAAAATCATGTGTTCTAGAAGGGCGATTCCTGGTAAAATGAATTTCTTGAAATCAAATCATTTTGTGAATGCATTAGGGAGATTCACTGCTTATGAGAAATCTAGGGGAAAATCTTATTGGATAATTTAGAATTAGCTACTTAGTGCCTTCTCACTGTATGAGACTATAAATTGCAAAAACAAAAAATGCCAAAAAACCAACAAAACTATTTGCATTGGAGAAGATTGTTTTCTCACTCTCTACAAGAATGAAATCATAGATTTGAATAAAAAAGGAAAAAGTTTTCCCACATAAGTTAATATTGCCAAATAAGAAGTCTGAACGCTGTTCCATATGTCAACCCATCAAATGCTTGATGAAATCATCATAGGAGGTAAACTAATGCAATGGACAGAGAAATGGTTTCAGAGTTGGAGAATTTAGGTTTGACTCTCAGATCTGAGCCAAGTTAATTAACCTGACAGGTTAATCAGACTCTAAATGATGATTTGATGCAACTACAAATTCATAGATATAAATACTCATTCCACCAGATCACATGGCAACACATTTTTACTTCTGGACCCTGTGTAATTCTTATTCTCATTCTCCTACAGTTCATTCTATCATAGATTTAGAGTTGCAAGAGACTTTAGAGGTCATCTAATTCAATTTTTTATTTTATAGAGAAAGAATTGAGACCAGAGCAAAAAGGTTTGCTCAGGATTATACAAGTATTAAATGGAAGAGGCAGGATTTCAATCCACGTCCTGTGACTCCAAACCAAGTGCTTTTTCACTGCATCATGCCCTAGAGACATTTATCTAGGTATTTTAATGTTCTACTATTGATTGACAACTGTTATTCCTTACTCCTATGAGGTAGATTCATCCTCTTTCCCAATCATACAGTTCCTTGATGATATTATTTATACCACTTCATGTTAGCAGGTTATCACTGGAAATATGCCACAGTCATTCTATATCCAGCATATATCTTCTCATGGTCCTTTAGGCTATCCATAATGCTGATTCTTTATAATCTGCAGTGTTCAAAAATCATAGCCAAACAGCATCCCCAAGAGAACTGTGTATTTAACAGAACAGATTTTTCATATTTGGAAGGAAACTTAAGATTGTTGAAACTGCAATCCAACTTCTCAAATAGAAACCAACCCATTTTCTTCCTCTATTCAATTTTGGGTCAAGTACATTGTCCATCTATAGTCACTATCAAGATTTGTATAAAAATAGGCTAAATAGGCCAGCCACCCAATTGTTTATCAAATAGAAAATTATTCATCCTTTATTCACTTAGTTTCCCTATGAAGATTATTAAGCTAATTTCTTTTGAGAGACTGCTGATCTCATGGAGAAATGCTGTTAGTATTACAAGTCTTGATGCCATCATAATTGTTCATGTCCTCCCACAAATCCTCTATTGGGGGCCGACTAAGGCAGCTCAATGCAAACAAACTGATAAAATGAAACTGAAAGGAATCAATAAATAAACACAAAATAGGACATTCTTGTTACTATCTTTTCTCATGATCAGTGAAGGTAGAACCACCACATTTGGAATCCAGCACTTCAGTATGCTCTAAATGAGGATGTAGAATGAGGATTTAAAGGAAGATGAATTCACAAAAGTGCCTAGAACTGGCCAAGTCCACTGTTCTGAAGGAGACACAGTTTTAAAGGCAATAATGAATTGATTTTAGACTATCTTCAATAGAAGAAGATACCAAAAGAACAGACAATAGGGGGCTCAGTGGACAGTGTGATGGACCCAGGGGTCAGGAATTCAAATTCAGCCCCAGAAGCTTATTAGAGTTATGACCTAAGTTATTTAATATCTGTGTGTTTGCCTCAACTGCAAAAATGGGGATAATAATAGCACCTACCTCCCAAATTGTTGTGAGAATCAAATAAAATATTTGGTAAAATATTTAGCAGAATACCTGGCACAGAGTAAATATTTAATAAATGTTTGTTTCCTTCCTTTGAAACAAAAGATGGTGGTCTTGTTACAATATCATAACAAGAAAAGAGGTAAATAAAATACATAATGCTATCAGATTTGTTGTTCATTACAAAAACAAAAACTCAAGGCTTTTGTTTTGCAGAATCAAAAATAATAAAAACTCTTAAGGTTCTTCCTTCCAAATAGCGTCTGAGGCGTGAGTCAAAATTGAACAAAATTAATTGAGAAATATTGCTACAAGCCGCAGGATTGAGTACTGTACAGATACCCAGTTTGAAAAACAAATAATAATGGAACAAGAGATAAGCTGTTTCAACAGTCCTCTCTTTACCATAGCAACCAAGGCATAAAAAAGATGATGGCCAAGGAAACCTGCTACAGTGGAAAGAATACTGATTTTCAAGTCAGAGGACAAGGGCTCAAAATACCACCGATTTATTACAAATTGTGAGCTTAGGCAAGTTACTCAAATCCCTTGGTCTCAGTTTCTCCCTCTATAAAATGAAGGAATTGGAAAAGATGGTCTCTGAGGTACCTTTTAGTTTTACATCTATGATTCTATGATTTTTTTTTTAAACCAAAGTTCACTATCATGGAGGATATACTGATAACAGTACGATTGGAAAAGGGGATCCCTATAATTGGTAAGGTCTTCTAGACACTCCCCTTTATAAATCCAATAGTATAGTATTTTCATTTATTGTGAAAGTACAAGGAGATAGGCATGTAACAGTAATCATATTCTTCAAAAGACATTTCAAAGAGTGTCAGGAAATTGATTCACTTTTGTCAGTTATTCAATTCTTCAGGTTGCTGAAATATATGTTCTACCCATTTTTAGTGTCCATCACTTTATTCTTACTGATGCTGCTCAGGTCCAGCCCATCATTTCTCACTCTATTAAAGCAAACCCCTTCAATATCACTATGATATGGTCTGGGTAGAAGAAATTATGATGCTTATTGCTCAAGCACTCTTTAAGAGTTGTTTTCACCTTTCTCCTTCCTCCAGCTAAGTACAACAGGAGTTGACAAACTTCAGCCTGTTATGGGCTAGAACTTGAAACAAGGTGCTAATGCTTATGTACTTAGTTCACACCTTTAAAGGAGTTCACACATTAGTTCACACATTCACGCCTTTAGAGAGCATATATAAGGAGTAGTTAGTTCACAAGCCCACTAAAGGATAAGCCCACTCTTGGAGGCGGAGCCAGATTCATTCCAACTTCACCTTTGTGCTGGCTGGAGGCTAGAGGCTGGAGATTGAACCTTTGGTGGATTCAGAGACATTCTTCCATACAGCTGCTATATTTTAGGAAAAACATTTGGCTGCTGTATGGAAGATAGCTTAAATAATTAGAAGATTCCAGGGAAAGATTTTTTTCAAGTCAAATTTCTTTGATGAGTTTTTTTTTTTAAAAAGGATCTTCATGTATATAAGCTTATATTTAATGCATTAGAGCTGCCTGCTCACATTTATTACGATCTCTTCAATGCTTTTGGGATGATCATCACCTCCAATTATTCAGAGATGGTAGTAGTCATGACGTAAAACTATATAATATCATCGGAAGGATATTAATGTTAAAAAGATAGGTCACTGTTTCAGAAAGAAGCTATGTGGGGGTGGGAGTAGAGATGTAGTGTCATTAAAAGAATCACAACATTCAGTTTCCAAAAGGTAATCTAGACTACTCTTCTCTCTTCATTTTGTCAGTTCTGGGTATGGTTCATTATCTATTTGTTATTTGTCCAAAATTTTTATGCTGAAGGATTGGCAATGTCTATTCAAATGCATATAATAATTTGTACAATAGGTGTTCTTCATTCACTTGGTTTTTTCCAGTATGACTAGGGTTCTTTTGAGTGATTACATTTATATATTTCTGTGAACATACTGCTTTCTGAACAAGGTTTTACTCTTTTCTACCCTGAAAGTGCTATATGAAAGAGCAATTGTGGATTTGAATTGTTGAGAGTATTAATTTTTTTCTAAACACAATTAACATCAAATAAAAAGAATATTTTCATGTACAAAAAAAGAGTAGACACCAAAACGCAAATCTCTATTACATAGTTTCTTTTTCCACGTAAGCATATCATCCAACATGTTACTTTCAAAGCAGGATGTCCTACTTATTGGTTTGCATCAGAACATCCTGTTTGCTTCTGTGCATTAAAATGTTTCAATGACTTTTTTTCCCTTTCTTTTAAAATAACACCATTGCTAGATTCCCCACTCTCCATCAAATTCCCTCCCCTCAATAAAAAAGGACAAGCACAATTCTTGTAACAAATAAAAAGTCAAACAAAACAAATTCATACAATGCCCATGTTCAAAAAATATAAATCTTATTCTGAATCTCAAGAATTCTTTGGCAGATCAATGAATTGAGCATGCAACTTTAAAAAAAATTAAATTTAAAGAATAAATTAAAAATTCCCAATTAAACACCAAATTGGTAATTCTGGAAATCAAAGAAGAGATTAATAAAATTTAAAGCAAGAAAACCATTGAAATAATAAATAAAACTAGGAGCTGATTTGTGGGGGGAGAAGATAACAAAATAGATAAAATGCTGGTTAGTTTGATTTTTTTAAAAAAAAGAATTAAGAAAATCAAATTATCAGCATCAAAAATGAAGAGGGTAAATACACCACCAAGGGAAAAGAAATTATAACAATTATTATTATATAATGCCCAATTACATGCCAATAAACCAATCAACTTAAGTAAAACAGATAAATATTCACAAAAATATAAATTAAAAATTACCCACGCATATGTACTATCAAAAATAATTATAATTATAAAATTAATTAAAAAAACAAAAAAATTATATAAATTACCCAGATTATCAGAAAAGTAGTTAGAATACTTAAATAACTTTAGAAGGGTATGGAGGGAATTGAACAAGTCATTAATGAGCTCCTGAAGAAAAAAATTCAGTAAGACCAGATGGATTCACAAGTGAATTCCACCAAATATTTAAAGAACAATTAATTCTAATACTTGTGCTCTCTTTGTGTACACACACACACGAAAAACAGATAAAGAATCCTACTAAAGTTCTTTTATGACACAAATATAGTGCTGATAAGTAAAGCAGGAAGTACAAAAACAGAAAGAAAACTATAGATCAATTTCTGCAAAATTGATATAAAATTTTAAGTAAAATACTAATAAGCGCATTACAGCAATATATCACAAAGATCATATAATATGTCAAGCCAAGATTTATATCAGGGATGTAGCAGTTAGTTCAATATAACTGAACATATCAATATAAAACTGACAAATCATACCATTATTTCAATAGTTGCAGAAAAAAAGCTTCTGACAAAATACAACACTCATTCCTATTAAAAACACAAGTAAGTATAGGAATAAATGGTGCTTTCCTTAAAATGATATTTAGTATCTATCTAAAACTATAAGCAAGCATTATTAGTAACAGAAATAAGCTAAAAGCCTTCTAGCTTCAGAAGTAAAGCAAGGATAACCATTCTTGTCAGTATTATTCAATATTGTATTATATTAGAAAGGTGCACTAAAGCAGTAAGAGAAGAAAAAAGAAGAATTAGAACAGAAAATTGAGAAATATCATCACTCTTTGCAGATGATATGATAGTAGACTTGGAGAATTCTAGAAAAATCAATTTAAAAACTAGTTGAAATAATTAACAACTTTAGAAAAGTTACGGTATATTAAAGAAACCCACATATATCATTAGTATACACACCCACACACACCCATACCTACACCCCCCTCCCCCCCACTTCAACAAAGTTCAATAGCAAGAGAAGAAAGGGAAACTCCATTTAAAATACTTGTAGGTAATATAAAATAGTTCAGAGTCTACCTACCAGGAACAATAATGAACAGAACACTTTACATATAACTAAAGCCAAACAATTAGAAAAAAATAATTGCTCATAGGTTGGCTGAACCCATATAACAAATATAACAATTATGTCTGAATTAAATTACCAACCAAACTACCACAAAATTATTTTAAAGAGCCAGAAAAAATAAAAACAAAATGATCATCTGAAAGAACAAAAAGTCACAAATATCAAGGGAATAGATGAAAAAAATGTAAAGGAAGGTGGCCTAGCTATACAAGACTTCAAACTATAAGAGATCATCAAAAACAATCTGGGCTAGCTAAGAAATAGAATGGTGGATCAATGGAATAAATTAGATATACAGTATATAGTAGTAAATGATCATAGTAATCTAGTGTTTGATAAACCCAAAGATCCAAGAATTTGGATAAAGCCCCACTATTTGTGAAAAACTATTGAGAAAACTGGAAAGTCGTTTGGTAGAAACTAGGTATAGACCAACATCTCACACTATATACCAAGCAATGATCAAAATGGGTACATGATAACCTATATCAAATTGCTTGCTATCTTGTGGAAGGAGAAGGCAAAAGACAGAGGGAAAAAAATTGGAACACAAAATCTTACAAAAATGAATGTTGAAAGTTATCTTTACATGTATTTAGAAAAATAAAATGCCACTGAGGAAAAACAAATAATTAAATAAATAGCCCTTTAAAAAATACATGATTTAGAGACAAAGAAAAATACTACAAAAATAATTAGGGGAGTATAAAATAGTTTATATGTCAGCTCTATGGATAAAGGAAGAATTTATGACTTAAAAAGAGGCAGAGAACATTTTAGGATATAAAATGGGAAAAATTTGATTACTTTAAATTAAAATCAAATTTAAGAGATCTTAGAAAAACAAAACCAATGAAACCAAAATTAGAAGGAAAGGAGAAAACTGAATGAGATTGTAGAAATTTCAGCAAAGTTTTGGTGAATTTTCTCTCTGATGCATTTAAATGCTACAGTTCCCAAATATATAGAGAACTGAGAAATTTATTAAGAATACATGTCATTCATCAATTTGTAAATGGTCAAAGAATATGAACAGGCAGTTTTCAGAAGAAAAAAATGAGAGCAATCTATAATTATATGAAAAAATCCTCTAAATTACTACTTATTAGCGAAACACAAATTAAAACAACTCTGAAATACCACTTCACACCTATCAGATTGACTAAAAAGTAACAGAAAGGGAAAATAACAAATGTTAGAGGGGATGTGGGAAAATTGGGACATTTATGCATTATTGGTGGAGTTATGAATTGATCCAACAATTCTGGAAACCAATATAAAATATAAATATAATATAAAACTGCATAACTTATTAAGTCTGTATTCCAAAAGACATCAAAAAAGAACCTATATGTACAAAAATATTTACAGCAATTTTTTTTTGTGGTGGCAAAGAATAGGAAATTGAAGAGAGGTTCATCCTTTCATAAATGGCTGAAAAAGCTGTGGTGTATGATTATGATGGAATATAATTATGCTATAAGAAATGACAAACAGTTTTAAGAAAAACTTGGAAAGACTTATATGAACTGATGCAAAGTGAAGTGAGCAGAATCAGGAAAATATTACACACTATAACAACAATATTGCATGATGTTTAACTGTGAATGACAGCTAGACTCAGTAATACAATGACGTAAGATAATTCTGAAGCACTATACTTCCAGACAAAGAACTGATGGGGAGTCTGAATGCAGATTGAAGTATACTTTAAAAAAACATTTTTATCATTCTTGGTTGTTTCTTTTTTTGCCTTTGCTTTCTTTCTCACCATTATTAATGTGGAAATGTTTTGTAAGAATTCACATATATAACCTATACTGAACTGCATGCCTTCTCAATGAAGGGGAGGGGTGGGAAAGAGGAAAACAACTTGGAATTAAATTTTTTTAAGTGAATATTAAAAATCATTTTTATAAGTAATTGGAAAAATATTTTTTAAAACTTGAGACCTGAGACAAATTTATTAGGACTACAAGTCATTCCTCAATTGATAAATGGTTAAAGAATATTAACAGGCAGTTTTCAGATGAAGAAATCAAAGCTATCTATAGTTAGATGAAAAAAATCATCCAAGAAAGATTTCTCTGTCAGGAGATAAGCAGCATGTTTTATCACTTTAGACTTAGTCATCTATTTCATTGATCATATTTCTTGACTTTTAAAATCATTTTTCTGTATAATGTTATTGTTATTGTCTATTCACTTTCCTCTGCATCAGCTTCACATTTAAGTTTTCCTGGATTTGCTTGAAATAGCTTTTTCCCTCAATTTTAACATGGAACAATATTCCATTTGGGTTATATAGAAAAATGTATTCAGTCATTCTTCAATTTATAAACACCCTTATTTTACATAAGGATCTTAGGTCTTTTCTCTCTCTTTTTAAATACCTTGTTTGGGAATATGGGTGTAATAGTGCTACTGCTAAGTCAAAAGGCATTCATAGATTAGTGAATTTGAGAATACAGTTTCAAATTGCTTTCTAGAACTGGGACAATTCACAGGTCCACCAACAAGCATTGATTGGAGTGAAAGTTCATACTACAATCGCCATTTTCTATATTTTTGGGGGGTTATCTGTACTGATATGATTGTCCAGGACATTTTTTCCCACGCCTTTCTTTTTGTTTGTTGGTTTTTTGGGTTTTTTTTTTTTTTTTTTTTTTTGGTTTTATTGCTGAGGCAATTGGAGTTTAGTGATTTGCCCAGGATCACACAGCTAGGAAGTGTTAAGTGTCTGAGGCCAGATTTGAACTCAGATCCTCCTGACTTCAGGGCTGGTGCTCTATCCACTGCACCACCTAGCTGCCCATTCAGGACATTTTTAATAAAACAATGGAAAACTCCAATTCATGCTGCACAAGGACATTTTAAAAAGAATTACCTGTTTCATCTTAAATAAACTAAATGTACCCTAAATGCAACATGGACACAGTGAGCTGAAGAACAAATATGCTGTGTAGTTGCTTAGAAACATCTCTTTCCTCGTGGACAGAAAACCTGAATTGAAGAACAGAAAGAACTCAAAATCAGGGATTCTAGATAAATAACTAAGTGATTCAAGGGTGGCAACACAGAATGTGTCTTTGTGCTCAGAAGCAGCTATCGCTTCAATTTGTCCCTTAGGAGGTATTCCCACTTTGCTTGTAGTTTCCTCCCCATCTTTCTGTCTCCTATGCCACTTTAAAGCAGGTACAATTTTGTAGAAAAGAGTACAACCTAGAGATACAGTATTCTGAGGGGGTTATATGTGATCAATACATTGGTAGCAATAGCTAGTATTTATACAATGCCTCGTATGTGCCAGGTATAATGTTAAGGATTTTACAAATATTATTTTATTTGATCCTCACAACAACCCAGGGAGGTTAACTGCTTTATTAATCCCACTTTATAGATTAGGAAGCTGAGGAAAACAGAGGTCAAATGATTTGCCCAAGCTAGTATAAAGCTAGTAAGTGTTGGCAACCAAATTTAAACTCAGATCTTTGAGCTCTATCCACTATACTACCTAGCTGCCTCTAGCAGCCATTAGCAAATATAAATATCTGAAGGACTTCATTATCTCATAGAGAATTCTTCCTTTTGGAGTTTGTATTGGCCGTCCTTCATGATGGTGCTATCATTGGCAGATGTATAATTTGTTTCACTTGTAATCAGAAAATCAAAGTTCTTTCTGTTAATTAAATCTTTTTTTTTTAATAGAGAAATGGCATATGTATATTGAAAGGTATTTTGATCCATTGAATGAAATACATTTTGGTTACCAAGAAACAAGAACAAATGCATCATATATTCGCTATATTTTTCAGTTAATTATTTGATAGCAAGTAATCACCTACAATAAAATACTACTAGTGAAATCCTGCCTAATTCTCTTCTCCTATGCTTACTAAGCATGTTGTTTATTTGTGTTCATGTGTGTTTGTGTATACACCCACATATATAGCATATATATAAATGTATACATGTATTATTATCATCATCAACATTTTGTATAGATGGGAAAATAGGCATATGGATCAACAGTTATTGCTATTCTCTCGGCTGACTAATTTGAATAATAAAATGATTTGAGATTCTCACACACAAACATCCCTTTTATCATCTTCCCCTCTTACATGTGACTCGAGAATTGATCATTCAGAAGACACTACCCACAGGTTGGGTCCAAATAGTCTGTACTATGTACCAGGAATGAAAAGTTAAGTCTCTATAGGCTACTTCTATGATTATAGAACCTAAAATTAAGTTCAGCTAAAGGATGTCTCTTAGTTAACTGGGCACCTTCCATTTAAAAATATGTGTATATGTGTATGTCGCACATACACACAGAGACATATACTTATACATATGTACACATATAGATATATAGATGTATATACACATCTATAATTATGCTTTTGTTTGTTTAATTATGCATATCCATAATTACATATACATATGAAGACACACATATTTTCAGACCAAGCATGCTAACATAAATATCCAGTTGTCCTGGGGAATACAATAAAAATTGACAGTTTAAATTTCCTAAAATAAAAGACAAAGTCATTGAAGTCATTTCCTTTTCACAGCTCTGAGAACATTCTGCTTAGATCATTCCTATATACTCAACAAATTCTATTTTGTATTATTCTCATTTGGTATTCATAATTTACTAGCAAAAACTCATGATAAACTCATTCTGTGCAGGAATTGTGTCATCTTTGTTATTCAGAGGCACCTGCCACAAAGCCTTGGCACACAGAAGACATATTTTTAAACTATTGAATTGAATTGACTTTTTATGGTAAAATAACAAAGCACCCTCTCTCACAGTTGTCTGCTGAATAGTTAACAGCTCAATAAACAGCTGTCTGTAGAGACAAGTAATGTATAATTGCCCAAAACCCTAAGACTCAAGAAAGAAAACTATTTGCTCCTTGGACATCATTTTTCAATTTAAGCCTTTGTGACTACACATAATGTTCATGTGTTACTAAAACCTTATATCCTCCTTATCCATAGCCACTGTTTTTTAAGCTAGAAAAAACTCTAGGCAGGTCTGTCTAACTGGTAGGCAAGAGGATGGTGGTTATGAGACAATTCTCACTAAAGATTATTCTAAGTAAAGAAGAGGTTAGTTAACTATTTCCTGATATTGAAGTAAAATTATCACTCAAATGAGAAAGTTCGATGTGGCAAACAATATCCTAGCACAGAGTATACTCCCTCCAAAGAAGATACTAATAAGTCTATTGACCAAGAAATAAAGAAGAAAATCTTAAATGAAAAAATAAAATATAGTACAGGGCCAGGCACACTTGTTGTAACTGACTCTTCATGACCCCATTTGGGGTTTTCTTGGCAAAGATACTGGA
This sequence comes from Sminthopsis crassicaudata, assembly GCF_048593235.1. Taxonomy (NCBI): domain Eukaryota; kingdom Metazoa; phylum Chordata; class Mammalia; order Dasyuromorphia; family Dasyuridae; genus Sminthopsis; species Sminthopsis crassicaudata. The sequence continues at coordinate 221,485,208 of NC_133620.1, forward strand.
GTAATTTGTCATTTCCTTCTATTTGTTTTACAGATGAGGAAACTTGAGGCAAATAGAGCTAAGTGACTTGCTCAGGATTACACAACTAGTAAATGAATTCAGAAAAATAAGTCTTCTCAATTCTAAGCCCAGTACTCTATCCACTGTGCCACCTACCTGCCCAGGCACAAAATAATCACTTTATAAAAGCTTTACCTATAAAATATGTACTGAAAGTCACAAAAATAAAATCCTCACCTAGGAGTGGGGAGAGATGGATACAAATTCCAGTTCTAATAATTATTAGCTGTCTTACTACAAGCAAGCTACTAATCTCTCTAAATCTCAAATTCTTATCCATAAAAGGAGAGAAGTGGACTATATTGTGACAACCTTTTTTAAAGCATGGAACTCTATATGAAGTCTGGCAAAGCCTACAAAATTCCCTCTTAGAATAATATTTTTAATAATTTCAAAGGAAATAAATTCTATTGAAATACAATTATGAAAAAAATTAAAGTAGCTTGCTCAAGTTTCCATGGCTAATATGTGACAAAAGAAAATCTTCCTGATTTTTAGATCAGCCCATTATTCACTAGAGACCAGCTGCCTTTTCACTGCTTAATATATATAAGGAGGTTTCTTCATTTTATTCATTCTTTAAGAGAGTACATTTCTAGAGTACCTCAGAATGTGCAAAATGCATTCCTCAACAAAATCTAGAGGATGGTAGTAAAAGCATTATTAACCCATTTTTACAGATGAGAAACTAGGACTAAATTATTTATCTCTAAGGTCCTTTTCTGTTCTAATGTTCTGTATCCTGTTTTTAAAAATTCTATCAAACAGTAACAAAATCTACCTGTGCTTCAATAACAAACAATAAAACCCAGTAACACTTTTTTCCAGATCACTGAGGGAGAAAATATAGTCATCTACAAAATAGGAAGGTCTGTTAAAACAACATTCTCAATTTGAATTCTGTCTGTGAAAATGCTTCCTCAATAGCATTAGTGACTTGACAGCCCTGATTTTCAAGGATATTCCCTTTTTCCCCATCACTGGGTCCAAACTAGAACATCTGGAGAACCCTCAGAATAAGAAACAAAAAACGTCAGCCCTCAAGGAAAAAGCCTATCATAGAAATGGAAAAGATGTAGATTATGCATTAGGATAAAATCAAAATCATCTACCATGACAAAATACGCAGTCCTCCTTCCTAACCTGTGTTAAATTAAAAAAAAATTTTAAAAGCCTCCTAGTTTTTTAGAGAAGAGTATTTCTTTTAAATTTATTCCTCTGTTTCAACTCATGTACTCTTCCTAATGAATGTACAAATGCAAAAAGAAGTGTTGTTATTCACTGAATCCCTTCCATGTCATACAAGACACTGTGCAAGACAGAATATATTATGGGAATTTTGCTTTCATTTAAATACCAAGATCTAGCCATCTGGATCCAGCTAACCTCTCTGCCATGGATGTAGCTGTCCACTTGAACAACAAACACAAAGTTTTAAAAATGTGAGAAAAGAGACCCTGTAAATCATGGCTTACTGAAAATCATGACTCTCATTACTGAGAATATATATATATATATATATATATATATATATATATATAAAAGCATAATTTGGCACACATCACCACATTTAGAGTTGTTTTCTTATTTGAAAATAAAGTCTGTTCAAACAGTAAGATCTTTCTCTCCCCTCATTACCATGATCAATCAACAAACATTTATTCAGTACCTACTATTTGCCAGATACTATGCTAGGTGCTGGACAGGACACAAATCAAGTTTTCTATCCCTGAAATCACTTGTGGGGGCCTGTTAATGCATATTTTTCTCAATCTCTTTTATCTTCCCAGTTTTGGTATTGACTAATAAGTCAACATAGGCTGAGAACAGGAGGCAGGAAAAAGCTTTCTCAATTTTTCTTCTCCTGTTCCACTCTAATATCACAAATATAAACACAGCAGTGGAAGATAGAGGGTAGGATCTGATCAAATTTTAATGGGAAGGAACGAGAACAGGCAGATAACTCTTTAACCCCTAGTCTCCACAACATAATGATAAAGACCACAGTATGTATCTATACTACTTTGAATCTCTGTCTAAACATGAAGAGCTCAAGAGATATTATCTCATGGGTTATTACTGTACCAAAGATTACCCAATATCTAGTTTTTTCATCTGCTGGGTAACCTTAGGGAAGAGACATCAGTCTCTTTGCTTGCTTCACATATTCCAGGGGGTCACTGCTGAAAACAGTAGTTCATTTTATACTCCACAAATCACAGCAAAACCATAATATTGTCAAGATGAAACAGCTGAAGAAAGTATCAAACTTAAAGGGATATTCACATTTAATAGGTGCTAAACTAAGAAGAATTATTCACAGTATTTTTTTAAAATAGTATTTTATTTCTTGATTAAAAAAAAAAAGCCTATACCTGTGATTTCATTATTTAGGAACTCTCAGTGCTCTCTCCACCAAAATAGGTTTATATCTGCTCTGCAAGATAAAAGTCTTAAAGAATTGCCTAAGGCTCAGTAACTTGTTTATTTTAGTAGTAGGTGACACACAAAAGGTCAACCTAACCAAATCTTCCTGATTTTCAGGTCAGCTCTCTACATTAGGAATCTAAGCTGACTTTCATTACTTTAATAGGCAAATATCTCTAAGAAGGATTCTTTGTTTTATGCTTTGAGAGAGCACCTTAAATCTTTTAAATCTTTTTTTTTTTTTTTTGCTAAGGCAATTGGGAGTTAAGTGACTTGCCCAGGGTCACATAGCTAGGTAGTGTTAAGTGTCTGAGGCCAGATTTGAACTCAGGACCTCTTGACTTCAGGGCTGGTGCTCTATCTACTGCACCACCTAACTACCCCAAATCTTCTAAATCTTAAACCTTCTAAAGTAGCTTAGAATGTGTAACATTCTCTGATTAACAACCTGTGAAAAGGGAGAGTAAACGCATTATTAGCTTATTTTTACAGATGAGGAAACTGAGTCTCAGAAAGGTTAAATGACTTATCTAGAATAGCAAGACTACAGTTAGAATTCAAACTTAAGCCTTCTGAAACCAAGCTGATATTTTCCTTACCATCCCTTGCTAACTCTCCACCTAAAATTATTTGCTATTTCACTTATTTATTTTGGGGATGAGATATAAAGGTACAAGCATTATCAGATTCCAAATAATACCCTCCACAAGTCTAGGACAATAACTGAGACACGACTGGCAAATTTCAACAGAGAGCTGGCTCCTCTTGTTGCTGAGAAAATATTCTAGCTTGTTGCTACTTTTCTCATAATGACTTTTCTCTCATGTACTAGTTGCCAATGTGTCCCTTCACTACTCTTTCCTGTAATGCTGTAGTTTAGATCACAAATCAATCTGATTCATGACTGTGAATTGAATTCCCATCTGACACATCCCATTCCTGACTCTTGGATGAAGTCAGGGGACAGTCCACTCATCATGAACACTAAATGCATCCATTCATTGGTAGTGGGGAGAAGTAAAGAAAGAAACCTCCAAATGTATCTGACGTTCTAGCTAGAGAACACACAAAACTCTGAAATCACAGCCCAAAAATTCATTCTAAAGGCTTTAAAAGAAAAAAAAAACAGCTTCGACAAACAATGTCAACAAAATGTTTATTAGCATATTGACTCATGGCATACATGGTATTATGCAATGGGCAAGTAGGTCAGCAGATCTGGGTTTAAATCCCAGTTCCTATTACCTATGGCACCTTGGGCAAATCACCTAAGCACTCTAGGCCCGTTTCCTCATGTAAATGAAGAGGGTTGACTAAGTTACCTTAGAGGACCTTTTAACTTTAAATCTATGAGCCTATTTAGAACCAATTCAAGTCTTCACCATCAAAGCAAGATTAGATTATTATCTGATTACAAAGAGGACTGTCTTCAATTAATAACACAGTTCTACTCTGCTTGACATTTCTAATTGGTTTATAAGAAACACATTAGCTAAAATGATGCTACCTGGGTACTTAATTCCACAGGGGGCAATGCCATAAATGGGTGATTGCAGAGTTTTGTGACTTTTGAAAGGAATTTAGTTATAATATAAACAACATTATCATGAAATAGTGCTAATTGGAACAGCCTTGTGTGGGGAAAGCCTATATTAAAGTAAATAACCATAAAGAAGGGTGTGTGGAACAACATACATTTATACCACTCCAGAGCACACACACACATACAACACACACACACACACACACACACACACCACACACACACACACACACACACCACATACAAACTGATTTCTCCAAAACAAGAGAAAGAACAAATGGCTACTATCTTTTATCATAGTGGAGGTATTAAGGAGGAAGCTCCTACTATGTACCAAGAATTACATGAAGTCCTTTTCAACTATTATCTCATTTGATCCTCACAAAAATCCAGAGAAATAGGTACTATTATTATCCCCATTTTACAGCTGAGGAAATAGAGAAAATGGAGGAACTACACATACTACTGTACACAGAGTACAGGTCATGACTTCAGTTCTACCTGACTTCTAACCTAGAATTCTTACATCAATACCACACTGCCCTATATAGAAGTAGAATACAAGTATAAAATTAAAGCAAGATGACTGGTTTGTTGATTATTCTATTTGGCGGCTTAGTTCAACTAATGTATAATATGATTATTTAAAAAGTCATATTGATGTTATTCAATTTTAAAATCACTGTTATTTCTAGATGTACCAATCTTTCCCCAATATGAAATCCTTCCTTTAAAAAAGTATAATCTTTTGTTCTTATATCACCTACCTTTGTGAATCATTTGCTCCTCCTCTTGCCCCAGCAAGCCATCCCTTATAATAAAGAATAAAAAAGAGAGAAAAAAGCAATTCAGCAAAACTAACCATTACATTAATAAAACCCGATGGCATATACAATGTTCTATACACCCTAAGTTTCCCACATCTTCAAGGAGAAGAGGGAGGTAAATTTCCTTTCTCCACCCCCCCAGGGACAAGTTTGATTGCAAAAATTACAAAGCACTCAATTTTGATTTTGTTGCTGCATGCTATTCTTGCTGTTTATATCACTGCATCCACTGTGTCGTTTTTCCATTCACACTTCACTCTGCATCAGTTCTTCTTAATCATCATTTCTTATAGTTCAGGAATATTCTATTATTTTCTGACCCATAAATTGTAAAATGTCTTTTAACAAAGAAAAACTGATAAAGAAAAGCAATGGAAGCAATGACATGTCTGATGATATATTCAATGCTCCCAAGAGAAGCAAGTAGCATCTATTATCTGTTAACAGGACTAATATCTACTATGGCAATTGTTCAAAGCTCATTTTCTATTTAATATTCTTTTCATTAGTACTTGCATATGATTGTTCTCCTGGTTCTACATCAATATAGTTATATTTTTTTTTGGTAAATTTTACCATCATCCTCAAAATTAAGCAGACTGGACTAGCATGAAATAGTAAGAGCACAAGATAAGAGAGGTTGGAATGGCAGCTAACTTATGGATTATCTTTTTCAGAGAGTAGGTGAGAGTGAGAGAAACTTGTTTTGGGGGAATCTGATTCTGACCAGCTAAGTTGACGAACAGAGAAGGTTCTGAAAATGTAGGCCAAAATAAAACCAACTATGTAAGCAAAGTAAGGAAAGACCCAACTAGAAAGCATATCCTATGATAAAGACTGGACTTTTGCTAAGTAAAATAGGTTTGGGTTCAGAAGGCCCAGGTTCGAAAATTGACTCTACCACTTCCTATTTATGTGAACCTGCACAAATCTTTCAATAACTCTCTGAATCTGTGTTTCAACATCAATAAGATGAATGTAACAATATCTCTATTAATTTTCATACACAGTTGTGGTAAAATGATTTGTAAACCTTAAAACGCTATATAAATGTCACTGGGGTAAGTACTTGCTCCACTAGTACAGATTGCAACCATCCCATGTCTTCTTCTTCTTTTTTTTTTTTAAAAGAAATAAAATAAAATAAAAAAGGAATAAAACAATCATTTTCATAACATAGTATAATAAAAAGATGATTGTACATGAAACTACATATCCATTATATACAACTTGCAATTCCTTTCAAATATATAAGAAAGTTATGTAAATTTCTTTTCTTTCTTTCCCCTGCAGCCCTAGGCTATCATTTGTTCCAAATATGTGTGTATATACACAAACACACACATGTGTAAAATTATTCTACTATACCTCTATTTGTCCATTTTTTCTCTTGATGCAATTAGTGTCTTTCTTCATATGTTATTTTATAATTAATTTAGGCAATGGTCCTCAAACTTTTTAAATAGGGGCCAGTTCACTGTCCCTCAGACTGTTGGAGGGCGGGACTGTAGTAAAAACAAAACCTCACACTCTGTCTCTGCCCCTCAGCCTATTTGCCATAACCCAGAGGGCGCATAAACATACTCAGCGCATAATTTGAGAACCCCTGAATTTAGGTATCTATAACAATCAAAATGATTTGTCTTCTAATCTTCTGTGATTCTTTTGTTTTACTCTGTAAATTCCACATAGAAAATCACATTAGAAGCCTTTCTTTAGTTCCTTTAATACCAGGGGTGCTAATATAATACTTGACCTAACCATCTGTTGTCACTCAATATTGGTATATTACTGCTGTTGGTATTCTTATATAACTTGTGCCCCAGCAACATATTGCTTTTAATTTTGAAAGTAGATCATTATCATAATACTAAGGCAGAATGTAAAACAGAAATCACAATATGCAAGAGAGACTGGGGAACAGTATGACTCATGATGGCAATGTGGCCATGATAGTGTAAGGAAACCAGGGTTCCCAGATGTATATGGAAATCTGTAGCTAAACAGTGTGTCTCATTTCTGTGCATCCTTAGGAAAGGGAGTTTAGGGAATATGACTGGTCTATCCTAGGGCTATTTAAGTTATCATGAGTGGAAACCAGGGCAATAAAATCAGTTGGCAAATGGCCAATAATCAAATCAATTGTTTCAAGCTTCAGCTGTGTCCCTGACAAATCTTATAACTTATGTATTTCCTCTTCCCATTGGAAGATAGCTCTGGCTTCAGCAGAAAATTGTAAAATAATAGGGATAGCTGCCTCAATACTTAAGTCCCATGTCACTAAAGATAAAAACAGAGGCTAGATGACCATTTATTGGGGATGTCAAAGGGAGGATTCATACTTCAAGTAAGAACTGGACTAGGTAACCTCTAAGCCAGGGTATGCTGATAAATGTTTAATAGTTGGCTTTCTGTGGAAGGAAAATGTGCCCATGATACATTTGTAAGTTTGAGCATTCTTTATTAATATTTTCTTTATCACTTTTTCAAATCTATAAATAATCTAAAATTGATCTGATTTGGAGTATTTGCAAATTTCCAGAGTGCAAACACTCACACTAAAATTGTAACAATCTGCCTTTATGAAGCTATTGGACCTAGTTCCAACTTCTAAGATTCCTTCCAAGGAATCCAGGTCCTGTACTTCTATCAGTTGGTTGATTGTGTGCCCTAATCTTGTTTCCTAGTCTCTGGCTTACATCAAAAGTCAGTGTAAAACTATATTATAAATAGTCTTTTGCTTCATTTTGTATCCTCACTACTTGAAACAGAACTTAGCACATAATAGGAACTTAATAAATGTTTATTGATGGATTTGCTTGACTCCAAGATGCCTAGGACTATATTGATAATCACTTCAATCTATCTCCCATACTTCAAAATTACCTGCAGGGGTAGGGATTTGATTCTCTTCTGTTCTATTCACAACTTTTCAACTAACTTCTCATGTAAAATTATTCAGAATACAGAAACTACCTTCTTTTATTCTAAAGTCTTTATTTTACAAGTAGATCAATACTTACACCTTTAACCCACCAAATTAGTATATCCTAGAAGCAAATTATAAAGAAGATCACAATGGTTTATACAATAGGGAGAGACCTTAGAACCAAACCTACTTAGCTATGATAGTTCTGCCTTAAGCTTTTAATGACTGGGTTGCTGATTTTCTGTAAGGAAGCACAATATAGTAAAAGTGTGAACTAACATTAATGAGCATTATATCCTTTACTTCATTCAATTTTGATCTGTAATTTCTTAAGTTCTTACAAACTAGGATAGTAATTAAGATGATATCACTAAGGCAGAGGTTCTTAACCTGAATGAACTTAAGCTTTAAAAAATATTTTAATAACTCTATTTCAACATAATACCAGTTAGCATTTACATAGTACTTTTACAAATGTCATCTCATTTTATCCTTATAGCAACCCTGGAAGGTAACTGCATTATCATCCCCATTTTACAGATCAAGATATAATTTGTTTCCTTCATAATCTGATACATTTTCTTTTATGCATAAAAAACCACTTCAGACTTCTAGAAGTCATGACCCAAAACATTAGGAATCTTCTTGACTAAGGTATGATATTTTCCACACGGTTTTACAAATCACATGTCAGTTTTACCAAGAGGTGTACTTGCATTCAACTAATTTATGTAAAATGGCAATCAACAATTGGGGAATGAATGCTACAAGGCTGTTAGTGCTGTACATTAAAAGACATATTAGCCATTACAAATTTACTCTTGATCTTTAATAGTCTAGCTTGAAGAGAAACCATTCATTTTTCATAGCAGAATGCATTTAGGAGGCAAGACTCACTACTCCTTCCAAGAGAGTTGAGGTATTTCTTTTTCCACAGCCAATATCTTTAATTAAAACTGTTGTAGAAAGTGCTAGTGGCAACCATTTGTTAACAACAAGTATTTCTGACATGATATTAAACTAGTTTGCCTGTTTTACTAATGGCTACAAACCACTTATAATATCTTCTCCAGTCAAAATACAAATCAACTTCAAATCAGAAAAAATAAACAATGGCTAGCTACAGACATACCACTTAATTCTAAATTACCTGCCAACATCCCTTTCACTTCTAAATACTACGAAACATAAAAATGTTTGGACTCAAATGATATTTCTGGAATTAGATATTAATAAAATTAATGTGTAACCATCCTCAGCTTCTTAGCTTTATTCTCTTACTGATGTCATTTCTGACTTCATCTGGACTATGAAACTATGCTTCTTCAATTGCTAGCTCATCCTGAAATCTCCTTCAGTGCTTGGGGCCTTCACACTTTGGAAGGGTCTTGTACTCTACTATCCTTTGGTCCACTTTACCATGCAATATCCATTGGCAAGGGCTCCTCTCCAACTCTTTCTCTCATCATTCCTTCCTCTGAATTTCAAAACTGTGCCCCTTACTCAGAATACCTTAATTTCCCTGCCCCTGCTTTTCAGCTCCTCTGTGTGTTTGTCTTCCCCATTAGAATGTAAACTCCCAGAGGACAGAGACTCTATCTGCTCTATCTGCATGCATATATATATATATATATATATATATATATATATACACATCCCATTTCTTAGCACAGTGTCTGGTACAAAGTGCTTAATAAATTCTTTTTTCCTTCTTCCTTCAAATGGTCAATCTACATTTGTTTTCAGATAAATACTAATATTTAAAAATATATCTTTCTATGCAAGAAAAGATGGGCCTAACTGTACCAGACTTAAAACTATATTATAAAGCAGCAGTCATCAAAATCATTTGATATTAGTTAAGAAATAGCACAGTAGATCAGTGGAATAGCTTAGGTTCATAAGATACAATAATCAATGATCATAATAATCTAACATTTGATAAACACAAAGACTCCAGCTTTTGGGATAAGAACTCACTATTTGAAAAAAAATTTCTGGAAAAACTGGAAAATAGTGTGGCAGAAATTAGGCACCAACCAATATCTAACACCCTATATCAAGATAAAGTTGAAGTGGGTTCATGATTTAGATATAAAGGGTGATACTTTAAGCAAATTATGTGTGAACAAAAGATAATTTGCCTCTCAGATCTGTGGATAAGGAAAGAATTTAGTCATCAAAGAAAAATTAGAGGACATTATGAGATGCCAAATGGATAATTTTGATTATATTAAATTAAAAAGGCTTTGTACAAACAAATCCACTGTAGTCTAATTTAGAAGGGTAGTAAAAAGTTGGGGGAAAATGTTTACATCCAGTGTTTCTAATAACGCCTCATTTCTAAAATATATATAGAATTGACTCAAATTTTTAAGAACACAAGTCATTCCCCAATTGATAAATGGTCAAAGATATGAACAGAATTTTCAGATGAAGAAGTTAAAGCCATCTATAGTTATATGAAAAAATGCTCTAAATCATTATTGATTAAAGAAATGCAAATTAAGACAACTCTGAGGTACCATTTCATACTTCTCAGGCTGGTAAAGATGACAGGAAAAGATAACGATAAATGTTAGAGAGAATGTGGGAAAACTGGAACAACAATGCATTTTTGATGGAGTTGTGAATTGACCCAACCATTCTGAAGAACAATTTAGAACTATGCCCAGAGCTAGGAAACTAGTCATACTCTTTGATCCAGCAGTGTTTCTATTGGGTCTGCATTCCAAAGAGATCATAAAATACAGAAAAGGATTCACATGTGTAAAAATGTTTGTAGCAAACCTTTTTATAATGGCAAGGAACTGGAAATTTAGTGGATGCCTACCAGATGGGGAACAGCTGAATAAGTTATGGTATGTGAATAAAATGGAATATTATTGTTCTACAAGAAACAATGACCAGGCTGATTCCAGAAAGGCCTAGAAAGACTTAACATGAACTGATGCTGAGTGAAGTGAGTTGAGCCAAGAGAACAATGTACACAGCAGCTAGATTATGTTATGATCAACCGTGAAGGACTTGACTTTTTTTTTGGCTGAAGCAGTTGGGGTTAAGTGACTTGCCCAGGGTTACACAGATAGGAAGTGTTAAGTGTCTGAGGTAAGATTTGAACTCGGGTCCTCCTGAATTCAGGGGTGGTGGTCTATCCACTGCGCCACCTAGCTTCCTTGACTTGGCTCTTTTCAACAATGAGGTAATTCAAGACAATTCCAACAGCTTTGTGATGGAAAGAGTCATCCAGAAAAAGAACTATGGAGAATGTAGAATGTAGATCCCTCCCTACCTCTCCTAGGAATAATAAAATAGGGGTAATCCTCTATCAAAATCACAGGATTATTGTGAGGATAAAATGAGAAAACATCTAAGGCATTTTGCAAACCATAAAGCACTATATAATGCTAGTTTTCATCAATATTGTTAACAGGACCAGCTCAGGCAAAATTACAAAGTAATAGATGATCTTTACTACCCACTAAAGCCAATCCTTCTTTTAGAACAAACAAGTGATAGAGGTACAGTGAATTGTCACAAGGTGATGTTACAGAGCTAGGATGAATCTAGAAACAGAATTCAGTTATGACTTCCCAGCCTATGCTTTTCTCCCGACTAGACCAAATGTCTTGGTATACCCCTGCAAAATCAAGGCTGAACTGCATCATAAAGAAAAGCAGGATTGGATTTTCCCAAGTCAGAGCACAATTTTCTTCTCTAGTACTCTAATAAAAAGAGATTGAGAAAAAACAAATGGAAACTGAAATCCACACACATTCTCTGTGAAGCCTTTAACTCCTTCTAAGTATTTGCATTTTATTTCAATTTTCAGAATATTCAGTATGAAATGCAGGAGGGTTTCTCCCCCCCCTTTTACCTCTCAGACTATTTTAAAAAATGTTTTCCTACCTATGTATCCATGGCCATGTACTTTCTCCCATGAGATTCTAAGTTATTTCAGAGCCTTAAAATGTCCCTTAACTGCATCTTTAAAACTACCTCAAGTGGAGTAACACCGAAGGCAACTGATGACTACGACATTAGAACAAAGAAATTGCATATCATTTATGCATCCAAGAAAACCATGTAGCTAAAATGAATAAATTTCCCACTATTTGGAACAGTTTTTCTCTAAGTAGCTGATTTCTTAATTTCTTAATGTGCACAAAAACCTTTTAAAATATTGGGCACATCTCAGAAACTTTTAGAAAATCATTCAATATACTTTATTGCTCGTGCTATAATTAATGAATTGGGAGAATGGTCTGCAGTTCTGGTTGGCAACAAGATTGTAAACTGGATAAAGCTGATTTGTACTTTCAGCTGACTCATGGATGAAAGGGCTAGAAAAAGGTTCAGGGTCTTCTTACAAGTTATAAATTATTCTTCTTCAGACCAGGAAAGAAATGTGTCCCTAGGTTACTGGAACCACTTTCTTTCTTTCTCTCTTTTTTTAAGGAAATGAGGAAATATGCTTCATCATAGGTCTTCTGGAGATTTGTGTGATTATTGCATTGATCAGAGGTTTTCAGTCCTTCAGAGTTGCTTTTTTCCTCAAAATGTTGTCCTTGTATAAATTGTTCTCCTGGTTCATCTCATTCCACTCTGCATTAGTTTATACTGCCTAGAATTCTCTGATATTCTTTATAATTTCTTACAATACAATAATTTTCCATTATAAAGAAATGCTACAATTTCTTCAGTCATTCCCCAAATGCCTAAGAGGCAATCTAAGGTATCTCCTTATATCCTAGTGTTTTGCTCTAAATCCTTCTATTAAATCCCATTTCAGGATCAGGAAGTTTGTTTTGCTTCTTACTGTTTCCTTTCTGATACTGTCCTCCTTCTTAATGTTGCCTAGTCTCCTTATCCCTGTTCTTGTATTTTCATATCGAACTGTTTTGCGTATGTTGAAGCTTCCTTTGTCCATTTCAAATAAGTGAGTTTAATCTGATGTGCACTCACCACCTTTTCCTCCTTATTGTATACTCTTTATGCACCCCAATTATGAGAAATAGCAATATCTACCCACTTCCTTCTATCTTTCTACACTGGCGTATTTCTTTCACTCTCCTTTTTCTTTTCTCTTCTAAAACCCTCAAAACAAAATAAAGTTACTCCCCTATTCTTTATTATTCTAACTCTCCCTCAATACCCATTGAAGACATTAGGACTCTAAAGGATCCTGTTTCTTCTCTTCTTAAAGGATTAGTAATACATCATAAAGTCCCTTTCAATTGCTCAAATAAATTTTATCTTTCTAGATTTTTTCAGAACTCTTATATTTGTATTTAAAAGTTCCTTCTCAGCTCTGGTCTTTCCATTAGAAATGTTTTAAAGTCCTCTCTTCTATTAAAAACCTACTTTTTATCTATAAGATAATACTTTGCAGAGGAGTTTATTCTTGATGGTAGGCTTGTAACTTCTTTCTCTTAAAATACGGTATTTCAGGATTTTTCTCATTTAAAATAGAAGCCTTCAAGTCATGTGTGATCCTCACTGTTGATTCTGGCACCTGAACTCCTTTGTGGATACTTTTATTAATGTTTTTTTTTTTTCCTTTGACATAGGAGTGCTGATTTTTGGCTGTAGCATTCTTGGGACTTTTCCTCTTGGGATTACTTCAATTTATATTTTGTTGCTAGTTCTAATAAATCTGAGCACTTTTTATCTATGATTTCCTGAAGTATAATATAAAGGCTTTTTAAAAATCAAGGTTTTGTTTTGTTTTTTCTAGAGAACAATTTGGAACTATGCCCAAAAGAGCTATCAAACTGCGTATACCCTTTGATCCAGCAGTATCTCGACTGGGCCTGTAGTCCAAAGAGATCACAAAAAAGAGGAAAAGGACCTACATGTGCAAAAATATTTGTAAAACCCTTTTTTTAGTGGCAAGGAATTGAAAATTGAGTGGATATTCATAAGTTGGGGAATGACTGAATAAGTTGTGATATATGAATATAATGGAATATTAATGTTCTATAAAAACTGATCAGCAGGATTATTTCAGAAAAGCCTGGGAAGACTTACATGAATTCATACTAAGTGAAATGAGTAGAACCAAGAGAACACTGTACAGAGCAACAACAAGATTATGTGATGATTCACTGTGATGGGCTTGGCTCTTTTAAACAATGAAGTGATTCAAATCAATTCCAATAGAGTTGTGATGGAAAGAGCCATCCACATCCAGAGAGAGAACTACAGAGATTGAATGTGGATCACAACATAGTATTTTCACCTTTGTTGTTTTTGTAATTTGTATGCTTGTTTTTTTCTTTCTCATTCTTTCCCTTTTGATCTGATTTTTCTTGTGTAGCATAATATATGTGGAAATATGTTTAGAAGAATGTGGAACCTATATTGGATTACTTGCTGACTAGGGAAGGGAAAATGAGGGAGAAAAACTTTAAACACAAGGTTTTGTAAATACAAATATTGATTATCTTTGCATGTATTTTGAAAAACAAAAAGCTATTTTTTTTAAAAAATCATGGTTTTTAGTAAGTTCAGTGTTTTTTAAATGATTTCTTCTTAACTCATCTTCCAAGTCAATTTTCTTAAAAATATCAGATATCTTATATTTCTATTGGAGGGCTTAGATTTTTTTCTAATTTTTTTGGCTATTTCATGGAGTCATTGGTTTCTGTTTGGTATAATCTAGTTTCCAGAATGTCCATTTCTTGGGTTAAAGTTGACCATTTTCTTTTCTAAGCTATTTATTTTGATTCTACCTCTTTGCTCAAGAGCATTTATTTCACATTTTATCTCTTGCTTATTTTTTGGTAAATATTCATGTAGTCCTTTGTAAAAAAAAAAATCTGCTTTTGGGGCAAGTAGGAGGAGCAGTGAGTAGCACACCAGCCCTGAAGTCAGAAAGACCTAGGTTCAAATCTGGTCTCAGACACTTATAATTTCCCAGCTGTGTGACCCTGGGCAAGTCACTTAACCCCAATTGCCTCAGGAAAAAAAAAGAAAGAAAGAAATTATCTTAAAGTAAAAAGCAGATTTTTTTTTTTTTTTTTTTTTTTGCTGAGGGAATTTAAGTTTCTTTCTATAGTTGATTATTTGGATTTTGTTCTAATATTTATTGCTATTTTATGAAGTCACTGATTTAGGTCTTTTCTACTTTTCAGGGATGCTTAGTTAAATTCACTACTTTCTATTTCAAGCTACTTATTTTTCTTCCAAATTTATCCTACAGATTTTCTATTTCATTAAAAAACACTTTTGCTTCATTTTTTCTAGGTCTTCTCATAATCCTTATAGAAAATCCTTTTTTTTTTTCTTTTGAGTCCCTATGCTTGCAATTTTAATGGAGTTACATCATCCCACTGCTTCAGCTGGCCCTGTCCACTCAATATCCTCTATATGTACAATACACAATGCACTGTCACCTTTACTCAGATGATTTTCCTTACCTGAAATTCCTTCTCTCATTCTCCAACTTTCTATTTCTCACTCTTCCAAAAAAACTTAACTCAGGTCGCATCTTAATACCTTTCCTCCGAACTATCCCTCTAAACATAATTCTTACTGCCTAAGCTACTTTTGGTACTATTCATAACCTGTCTGACCTCATTAACGGCCTTTTCTTAAGTGCAGGGAATTTTTTAGTCTTCACAACTGAGATAAAAGTTTTTGAAAGAAGTGATATTCTTCTTTGAACTACCTACCACCCGATCACCAAATCACTTCACAGTGTCATGCTTATGGTAGGTACTACATTACCTATCTTATTAATAATTTTTTACCAAAGATGTGGAAATAGATTATGACTGGTATCACAAAACAAAATTTAAGGATTTAAAACTACAATCCATTTATAAATCAACCAGTTACCTGGTTCAAAAAATTTTAATGAAATGTACCTCATTATATCCCATTCCTATGCCTCATTCTGGCTTAGTGGTAACCTGGGTTAGTGAAAGCTAAGTCAAAGAGCAGACCTCAGAGAGATCCTAAACTAAGCTAGAAAGGTTTTGTGTAGGGGCTTGGTGATGGGCTACCTTTTGTCCAATGAGACCAGATTGGAGAGATTTATTACCAGTTTGGCTGTTGGATGATGAATATCTCATTAACTGTCTTCTTTTTTGGATGAGTGGGAAATAGAAAGATGTAGAAGGAGAGAAGGCATTTCAGGTAAGGAAAATTATATGTGTAGCAACTTTTGAAGAATAGTCTCACATGCAAGTGACCCTTCTTGCCAAGACACTGTTTACACATAATCAATCTCTTATTATCCTGTCTTCTTGCAGAATGAGCCCTCTGTCATGGTTACTTTCTCATTACTCCTCAATTACAATTATTTCAAAAATAGTCCACTGGCAATTTCCCTCTTGCTTATAAATGCACTCACATCTCTGTCATCTTCAAAAAACCCTTACTTGATCCATACATTCTCATTCTCATTGTATATTTCTCCTCCACTCAAAACTAAACGCCTTGAAAAGGCTATCTATAATCACTATCTCTACTTCCTTTCCTCTCTTTTCCCAAGTTCTCAAGTCTTAAGTCTGGTTTCCAATATCATTCAACTGAAACAGCTATTTCCAGAATAGCCAGTGATCTCTTAATTGCCAAATCTAGTAGTCTTTTTTCAATCCTCATCTTTCTTGATCTCTTTTTGCCTTTTAACAATGATGATTATCTCCTTCTCTTTAGGTTTTTGTGACATTCCTCTCTCCTGGTTCTCCCCCTACCTGTCTGACTCAGGTCCCCTTGATCGATCCAGATCATAACTACTAACTGTGAATCTCCCCAAATGGATTCTATTATCATCTCTATGAAGATAATTCTCAAACCTATTTCTCTAGCACTAAACTTTCTCTTACACTTATTCTCACATCTCCAACTGTCTCCTAAAGATCTTAAACTGGATGTCCTGAAGACATCTTAAAATTTAACATATCCAAAACTGAACTCATTATATTTTCCCCCAAATCTTCTCTTACTAATTTCCTTATTACTGTTAAATCAGTCATTCAGACTCAAAACCTAAATTTCATCCACAATTCTTCACTTTCTCTCAAGCTCAAATCCAATCTGTCGCCAATACTATAAATTCTACTATCAAAACATTTGTAATTTCTGCCACCTTCTGATATACCCCCACCCTAATGCATGCCTTCATTGCCCTATGTCTGCCCTACTTAAATGGCCCTCCAGCTGATCTCCCTGCCTCAAGTCTTTCCCCACTCCAATCTATCTTCCATTCAGCTATCAAAGTGACCTTCATAAAGCACATGTCTGACTACATCAAATATATACCCCCTTTTCCCTTCAATAAATACCACTGATCTTCATTATCTCTGGCATTGAGATTTTACATCTTTCATAACCTCACTTCCATTCTAGTTTTTCCTATCTTATTCCTGGCCTTCTTACCCTTCCCTTGCACAAAACACTCCATCCCTCTATTCTGTCCATTTCCTGGCTGTCCCCTATTCCTGGAATTTTCTCCCCTATCCCCATCTCTGTTTTCTGACATCTATAGTTTGCTTCAAGAGAATCTTTTTCCTGGTCTCCCTCAATGTCAGTGATTTTTATGATTATCTCTAATTTATATGTGTATGTGCATATGCATATATATGGATGTGTATATGTTTAAATACAATACATATGTGTGCATACATACACATATCTACTCATGTATCTCTGCATGTCTATATATATAAATAGATCTGTGTATATATGTATATATGTATATATCTATATCTATCTTGTTTGTATGTAATTGTCTGCATGTTGGATCTCCCATTAGGCTTTGAGGGTGGGACTGTTTTTGTTTTCCTTTATATTCCCAGCACTGTACTTGCTACTTAGTAAGTATTTAACAAATACTAGTTGACTAATCTTGTTTTCCTTTGCTATCTGAAAGATGTTAGGTGGAATATCATGGTTTTTATGTGGTTTTTCTCTATTCTTTAGTCATTTGGAGCATTTTTATATGGCTATTGATAGCTTTGGTTCCTTTCTTGAAATAAAAAGAATAATTTGAGGAGAATGTGGGGATAAAATAAGTTCTGATTTGAGCTATGCTGAATTTAAGGCAGGTGAGCGTTGCTAGTCCATCAATGGCCTAGATTAGTGATGCAGGATTAAGAATCATTCACAGAAGAAAAAAATGTATTCAAGAATGTCCTTTTTAATGATAGGGACTATATTTTTGTGTGTTTATTTCCCCCTTAACAGGAGAGTTAAAAAAAAAAAAACATTGTAGATCAAGTCCAGGCTCAGGGGTGAGTAAGTAATCAAGTTCAATCAGAAGAAAATTAAGGGGCACAATAAATGACATAGATCATAAACTGGATATATATTTTCCCTCTAAGATGGATCAGCGAATAGTTATGATTAAGGTCTGAAAATCCTTCCATTTTCTGATGCACCTCAGAGGGAAAGATATATTCATTTTATGGTCCATGCCAATTACTGGGATTTCCAACTAAACCCACTCCCATCATGATTCTGAAAAAATTCATTGAATTGGATCCAAAGTGCTTCATCTTGTTCTATTGTCCAAAGGTCAACTCCTTGCTATTCAAAATTAAGTCAAGAGTTAGACAAAGAAATGTAAAGTACTTCAATATGATGTGCTTAATGTGAGAAGTACCAACCACTATGAGCTCCAGAGAAATACAGCTATTAATTAGTCTTGGTTTATGCTCATGATTTTCTCAAGTTACACTCATCTCAACATATAGCTTTAGCAATTATCAAAATAAGACATTTATGTATTCTTATCAGGTTAGAAAATTGTATCCCACTATGATTTCCTTTTCTTTATACCCTTTCTGTGATAACTGTGATTGACCGATTTAAAAAATTAATGTCTGTATGCCAAGAAGAGCAGAATTTTTACTGAGAAAAAAATGATACATTATTGTTTTTAAAGTACTATTAAGAAAATATTTTTTGCTTTATGGAACGGTTGTCTAAAGGGGAAAAAAGGAAGGGACAAGGGGTAATTTATGTCAAAATGAAAGCTATCATCTCCAAATTTCATTTTTAAAAATAATATTAAGAATTGTACCTTACTGAGTTCCCTTGCATGCTGTACTCTCAGCAGCTGCCTACTCTTCCCATCCCCTAACTCTTGCTTCTGACCTTCAGATAAAAGCTACTCTTCTGTGGTATATTAATATAATGGAATACTATTGTGCAAAATGAAATGATGAATTGGCAGATTTCAGAAAAACTTGAAGAGACTTGCATGGATTGATCCAAAATGAAATGAGCAGAACCAGGAAAATACTGTACAGAGCTATTAGCAACATTGTATGATGATGAGGTATGATTGACTCAACTCTTCTTAGCCACATAACTCAAGACAAATACAAAGAAGTCATGAAGGAAAATGCTATCTATAACCAGATAAATAACAGGTGGAGTCTCAGAACAGATTGAAGCATGTTTTTTCACTTGCTCATGTCTTTTTCCCCCTCTTGTTAAAATCCTGTTAAAATAAATGCTAAAAGTTTTCTTGACATGTAACTGGGGGAAAATAAAATAAAATAAAATTTAAGAAAAAAAGATAAAAGCTACGCCTCATATATTTTCATAGTGAAAAACAACTGTTGGAATAACTTCATATTAAGCTATATTAATTCATTTTAAGATGGGTAATATAGCTAAAAGTCTTTTTATGACAGGAAATGAACTGCAAAACTTTTTGTGTGATAAATAGAAATATGAATTCATTATATTTTTCAAATAGAAATGAACTGAGTTTTACCTTTCAGTGATTTTGACAATGATGTGTTGTTTTACAGAGATATGAAGGACACACATCACAATGTAATTGATGATAAAAACATCTATTTAAAAAATTGTACTGTACAGAAGATAAGGTTGGAAAATATTGACAATCCATTTTGGCGTTTCATCTCTAAATCTTGTTTGTACTACAAATGTCAGCATGTCTGCCACCTGCCAATACAGATATACTTTGGAGGGGAGGATCTCAAGGGAAAAAAACCCATAGATGAGCAACAAGAAAATGATGTTTTCTGACAGAACAGGAAAGTGCTAAGACAGCTGTCCATTGTCTATTTTACTTTCTATAACAATTCAATCCATAACTACATTCAGGGGATAAGTGCACAATCACAATGAAATCATACCTGTGTTACTGCCTGTCACTCTACAAACAGATGACAACTGAGGTAGGTAGAGACAAATTGATCAATAGGCTGCAGAGATCAAGCTTAGAAGGAATTCAATTGGATTTTAACAAATCAAAACAAGGGAAAAGAGAATAGCCTTTTACAGCTCACTAAATACTTTCTTTATAGCAATCTATGAGATATATATAGTGCAAGCATTCACATCTTCATTTTCCAAATAGGAAAAATGAGACTCACGAGAAGTTAAGGGATTTGTCCACTATAAAGGCTCATTAGTGGCATAACTAAGATTAAAAGTGAGGATTTCTAGTTCCAAGATGAGTATTCTTTATCCTTTCCTAGAGAAAATTCAATAAATTTAATCCAAATAAATTTAATTTAACATGTATTAAGCACCCATTATGGTACAAGACCATGAGAAGAACTGAATGAACTAACAGGACATTCCAAGATCATAGAGCTTATAGGAAATAAGAAGACCATGAAAATAGCATAATAAAATTAGATAACAATTACTTCTGAGTTGTATCCCCCCATTTTACAGATGAGGAAATTGAAGCCCGGAAAGAATGGATGACAAGGACACACATGAAGGGGACAAAATAAGAGGTGAATCTAGACATTTCAGGGCTCTATTCTCCATCGTAGCATGTTGCCTATAACTAATGACGGAGTGAAAAGAAGCCAGGTTGTTTTCTTTGCTCTTTTATGTGCATATGTGCTTTTGTTGAGCATTTCCAGGCTGTGGTTTCACAGTGATTTAAATTTTCACTTAAATAAAAGAGTGTGAAACATTCTGTTCAGAGCCAGGAATCTTGGGTTCTGTTCCCAGTTCTGCTATTTTATGAATGGGTAAAGCCTTGCATTGTTTCACCAATGTATCAATGTTAAAAGAATTATCTTTTAACATAGATTAAGTACCTTCAGGACAAGAACTTATACATAACTGTGTATCTTTTGAATTCCTACTTGGTAATTTTTGATAAAGTAGCAAGTAGGTATTCAGAAGAAACATAGTTCAATTCAATTCAATTCAATTAAATAAACAATAGCAAATTAGGTTATTTTTTTTTGCCTTATTTCTTACCTAGCCTTAAATCGGTGAATAGGTATTGCTTCAGACAAACTGAAACCTAGGAAGGACTTTAGCTCAAAAAGGTGAAGGTTTCCCACTGTATCTAAGTCATTTCCAATCATCCTGACCTAAGTCTTGACCATGTCTGTTGACTCTGGAAGAGTGAGGCTGATTACTGCATAGCCCTGCCTCACTCAAATCCATTTCATTTGCAGGTCAAGACATCCTCCTCCTGATATCATTGTCCTCTTTGAGAAAGAAAGACAATTAAATTAGGATCATAATCCGTATTTAGGGTAAATATCAGTATATAGGGTGCCCAGACTTGAAGTCAAGAAGATTCCTCTTCCTGAGTTCAAATACATCTTCAGAATCTTACTACCTATTTGATCCTGGGCAAGTTACTTAACTCTGTTTGCCTCAGTTTCCTCATCTGTAAACAGAGCTAGAGAAAAAAATTTAGCAAATCACTTTTGTATTTTTGCCAAGAAAACCCCAAATGGAATCACAAAAAAAAGTGACTGAAATAACTGAACAATAACATAACTCATTTAAATTATACAAATATATTTGTATATTATTTTTAAAGGCTATAACAATCATAAATAGAGCTAGTGATCAGAATTTTCCACTAGAAATCAGAATATTAAGAGATAAAAGAGACCCAACAGATAATCTAAAATGACATCTCATTTTTTATGGAAGAAGAAACTGTGGGCAAGTGATTAAGTGGCCTGTCAAAGGAAACAGTTTAGTTACTACTGGCAGTGCTAGGATGAAGACTTTCTTTTCCTGATTCCTAATCCAGTTCTATTCCCATTATATCACATTGCCCCTTAAAGGGATGAGATTTATTTTAAATAGCTTTAAAGGACAAATTAGGATCACAGAATTCATGGTAGAAAGAATCTGAAACATCACTCAGTCCAACTTTCTTCTTGCAAGGGCAGAGGGCACAATAGACCTAAGATCAGAAATCTATTATGTTGTTTTGTTGTTTTTCAGTCATTTCAGTCCTGACTGCCTCTCTCTGAGGCAGGTGTTATTATGCCAAGAAAAAAAATGTACTTCCTTGAGGAGAGGGACCATTTCTTTTTTTGGTTCTGTATCTGTCTGGCAAAGTGCCTGGTACATAGTAGATACTTAAAATAGATGCTTGATGAATGAATGAAAGAGTTAAATTGACCTCTATTATATTAAAAGAATGTTTAAAATTAAACCCAGAGCTATCAAGGGCACCATTAGAATAGCTGCCTCTTTTTTCAGAAAGGTTGTTTCATGCCTGGGGCTCCATTCCAATGTGTTTAAACAACAACAATAATAACAAAGAGCAATATTTCATCTAGAATGTAATGTAAGAAAACTATTTTTGGTAAACTTCTGTTTCTTAAAACATGGGACTAATCAATAATTAGTCACTAAGCTTCCTAAAAAGAATGTTTCTTAAATAGTTTCTGATTAAGAAAGGCCACAGAAAAAAAATACTTTTAATGGGGTACATGATCCACTACAGGTATCCTGTTGTTATCTGTTCCTCCAAAAAAATACTTCTAGCAACATCAATAACTGGATTACTGACAAGGTTCTCAGAGGCCAACAGGCAGGCAAGCTTCTGGTGTGGAATTCTACAGAAGACTTCAAAGGGATTTATTTCTAAAGAATGTTTAAATAAGCTTAAAAAGTTCAAAGAATGATAGTGGCCAGTCCAGTGCTCTATCTGCAAAGAGGGGATTTCTCTTTGCCATGCAAAATGTGAACCAGAGCCTTATTGGTTTAGGAGTCCAATTACATAGATTATGACAGAAAGGAATTTCTGCTAGAGGAAAAAAGTGCTTGGAATTGTGTGTGTGTGTGTGTGTGTGTGTGTGTGTGTGTGTGTGTGTGTGTGATAAACTGTGATCCTTACAGTCAAAACAATGAAAACTGAAGGAAAAAAAGACCTCTTTCATGAAAATAATTGCATAGGCATATTCCTGAGCTGGAATAAAGCCATGGAGCTAAGACTGAATATTTAAAAACAGACAAGAAGGCAGGAGGAAACAAATGCCTACTAGATATCAGGTACTGTGCTAAGTACTTTACAACTATTCTCATCTGATCCTTACCATAACCATGTGATGCAGGTGCTATTATTATCCCCATTCTTCAGTTGAGGAAATTGAGGCAGAAAGAGGTTGTGACTCATCCAGGATTACACAGTTTATCAGTATCTAAGGTCAAATTTAAACTCAAGTCTCCCTGACTTCAATTCTCTTGCCAGGGTTTTTTTTTTTTAAATAGATCTATAATTCCATCAATAGTACTGGCACCTTCTCAACAACTTACAATCTGAGGGCACTGAGAAATTAAGACATTTGCCTAGATACAGCTGATCCATATTAGAGGCAATGTTTGAACCCAAATGGCCTTAAAAAACACAAATTGACACCCATAAATTAGCCTGTTATAAAAATTTTAGCAAAAACTTTAATTATTCCCTACAGCAGTGTTACTACATCTCTCCTCCTTGGTATGTGCTACCAAAATGCTATCATACAGTTAAACACAGGAAATATATCAAAACTGTGTGGCTAAGTAGATTCTTTTAAACACAGTCCCAACTCAACAAACAAAGTTACCTAACTACACAACACACTGTCAGAAGCTTGATTACTCAAAGCAGAAATTTGGCACAAAAATGAATTCAAAAATAAAGACCCTGCTTAGGGTCGCTTCCATCCTCTCTTTACTCTTTAGCTTCCTGGTATTGTGGTCTCTCTTAAGATGTTCGCTTGTGTCTTATGGTAGAAGCCATAAATGTCAGGACGTAGGAAAGTGCTCCCCATTCATACCCAAGTCCAATTTCTGAAATATATCTCTTTTCTCAGCTCAGCCTAGATACCACCCACCTGCAAAAAACACCACTGCTACTGCCAACAAAAACAGAAGCTACCATTTATATAACATTTTAAGATTTACAAAGTATTTTACAGGCATCTCCTGTAATAAGCAACTAACTGAGTTTCCTTTCAACTCTAAATTCTGGGATCTCATCTAGCCTCAAACAACCCCAGGAGGTAGGAACCTGTAGTAGAGGTATTTTATCCTTATACAGCTGATGAGGAAATAAGGTTCAAAATGAACAAGTTAATGATTTTTGTCTCTGGTCACCAAGCTAATTAAGTTTCTGAGACAGGATTCAAAACTAGACCTTTAGTCTAATTCTAGTGCTCTTTCCAAGAGAGCAAGCTCACTTTAGAGAGGTCTTTATGTGAGGCAACAAATACCACTGCCATTTGTTTCTCAGCTTCCATTGACTTTTACCCAGTGCCAAGGAGACCTAAACTTTCCCAGACCCATGTCTGCCCGCCCAAGTCACTCTGTTCAAAGAAGCATTGTTCTCAGAGGATCAGCTAACTGACTTATCATTGTCAAGTCACTGCTCAAATTACCTGAACTATGGATTCTTTAGTTCTGAAACGGCTTCTTCCTGCTATTTAGAAGTATTCACAAGCCAAAGAGCAATGAGGGCATGATACCTAGTTTTAATATTGGTCCAAGAAAATCTTACTTTGAAAGATACATTTTCTACACAAAACAAAAAGTGAAAATACATTTCTAACTCTGACATGTGATTTTATGGTTATTGTTACCTAGAGCCTTTGATTAATGCAAGTAATTGAGAGTTGACTACAACTGTAATGCTGGCCTACATTTTTCAATTGTAGCTATAGTTCAGCTGCATAAGCAAACTGTTATGAAGATTAGCATTTGGGGACATGACTTCCCACGCAGACTTTTCTCTTAACTCAGCATAATTTTTCTAGTTCTACTTAAGGAAGGAAAGCAGAGTAGTGAACCAGTGAACCCTGATTTTATCCATATACAATCCTCCCCAACATAGAGCTAAGTTTCATACTCTTATTATCATTATTTCTAGACACAATTATCATTATCTAATTTTTTTTAACCTCAGTTGCAAATCTTCTGGTGTCAGAAGCTACAGCTGAGATGGTTCTAGAGCAGAAATATAACTTTCTTAATTAGAATTTATTTATTAAGGACCACTCTAGTGTGGGTGGTTGGGTAGGCAAAATCCTTCAAGGGCCACATAAAGTAAAAACCCATTTAATTTAGGAATCTGGGAATTGAGTTGTGAGGGACAATATATAAAAGCTATCCACTGCTCCACTTTTAGAATGAATATTAGATTGAACAAATTAGAGTGTATAAATGTAATGGAGTGCTTTTAAACCATAAGAAATGACCAAAGAAAGAAACTCAGAGAAATATGGGGAAATGTATGTACTGATGCAGATCAAAGTGAGAAGAACCAAAAACACAATTTATATCATGATTATATCACTAAAGAAAAATGATATTGAAAGATAAAGAAAAAACCTGCTACTACTTTGTAGTGATTAAAGATGAAGCATACTAATTACTTCCTGAAGGGAGGCAATGGATGAAAAATGAAGAATCACATTTTGACATGGTCATTGCATGACTGTGCTTATTTTTCATGAGGAAAATTGTTTTTCTTTTTAAATTCAAGAGAAAATTTTTACGATAAAGAGAAAAATCATGAATGATAATGATTTCAAAAAAAGAAAAGGTCATGAGGTATTTAAAAAAAACAAAGCATAGATGACAGGAGATTGGAAGAAGATACAAGGCAGGATAGCTTTAAAATTAATATGTTGAATTTATCATATGTTTTCCCCCCAACAATAGTATTTTATTTTTATAAAGACATGTAAAGATAGTTTTCAACATTCATTTTTGTAAGACTTTTTGTCCAAATTTTTCTACCTCCTTTCTTTATCTCCCTCCTCCCCAAGACAGCAAGAAATCTGATATAGGTTAAATACACATAATCCTTTTAAACATATCTCCGTATTTGTCATGTAATGCAAAAAATATCAGACCAAAAGAGAGAGAACTCCAAGAAAGAAAAAGCAAAGTAACAAACAAAAAATGTACAAAAACTATGCTTCGATCCACTTTCAGGATCTAAATTCTTTCTCTGGATGTAGATGGCATTTTCCATCTCAAGTCTATTGGAATTGTCTTGAATCATTGCATTTGCTGAGAAGAGCCAAGTACATCACAATCTTGCTGATACTGTGTATAATGTTGTCCTGGTTAGGTTCACTTCACTCAGCCTAAGTTCATTATTATATGGTTTTGAAAAAGAATGAGTTGCTTGTAATCAAGATTCAGTTTCATATACAATCCTCTTCAGAAAGAAATGTTCATGTTAACTGATGTTTATCAAAAAAATAAAATATCTTTTAAAAATCAAGATATGAAATACAATAAATACACATTAAATGTTTGTTAAAAAACACAGAGCTAAGAATGAATCCCAAAGGAAATGGTAATCTGCTAACCTAGCCTCTCCAAAAAAGACAACCAAGATACAAAAAAGCACCTGTAAGGAAGGGTAAGAAGATACCTAAGAGAAATAGGGAAAGGCTAATACTAGTTAAGATAGCAAGGATCTTATAGAAAATGAAAGTGTCAAAACAGAACAGGCAAAGAAAGTTGAAGGTGGTGATACTACTAAATGAATAATGTGAATCATTTTATAACTGTAAACTTCTGCTGATAACAGTTTACTAGTTTTTAACAATATTGAAGAATTTTGTTATTTATTTTTAAAGCAATATTACTTTCTTAAACAATAATTTGTTGAATGAGGGGAAGAAAGAGGTTTAAAAAAAGACACAAAGATAAAGAGCCTCATGGAAATATTTGTATGAATGTGGTATAAATAAATAACCATAAATATAAACAGAGACAGAGAAAAAGATAAATGGTAGAGAAAAGAAAAGCAGTAATAACACAATTTTTATAAAGCTCTTTATTTTCAAAATATATGCATGGATAATTTGACAACAATGACCCTTGTATAGCCTTATGTTTCAGATTTTCTCCTTCTCCCCTCCTCTTCCCCTATATGGCAAGCAATCCAGTATATATTAAACACATTAAATATATATATTAAATCCAATATATGTATAATATTTATACAATTAACTTGCTGCATGAGAAAAATCAGATTAAAAAAAGGAAATAAAATGAGTAAAAACACAATGCAAGCGAAAGACAACACAAAGAGTAAGAATGCTATGTTGTGATCCACACTCAGTTCCCACAGTCCTCTCTCTGGGTATAGATGGCTTTCTTCATCACAAGACCATTGGAACCAGCCTCAATCATCTCATTGTTGAAAAGAGCCATGTCCATCAGAATTGATCATCGTATAATATTCTTGTTGCTGTGTATAATGATCTCCTGGTTCTGCTCATTTCACTCAGCATCAATTCATGAAAGTCTCTCCAGGCCTTTCTGAAATCATCCTGCTGGTCATTTCTAACAGAACAATAATATTCCATAACCTTCATATACCATAATTTATTCAGCCATTCTCCAACTGATCGGCATCCATTCAATTTCCAGTTTCTAGCCACTACAAAAAGAGCATTCACAAACATTTTGGCACATACAGGTTCCTTTCCCTCCTTTAAGATCTCTTTGAGATATAAGCCCAGTAGAGACCCTGATGGGTCAAGGGGTATGTACAGTTTGATAACTTTTTGAGCATAGTTCCAAATTGTTCTCCAGAATGGCTGGATCTGTTCATAGTTCCACTAACAATGTATAAGATAACACAATTTTTTTTTAAATAATAAGCAAGCATTTATTCACCACCTACTATGTGCTACATATTTGAGATAGAAAAAATAGTGGCACATTTCCAAATTTCAGTCTTTCAGAATACATTCACATCACACTTAATAACCCTAAGCATAAGTGAAACTTTCAGCTAGGTATTGTGACCCATGATTTTAATCCCAAGTATTGGGGAGGCTAAGGCTGGTGGATTTCTTGAACTTAAAAATTCTGAGCTATGGTGGGGAATGGCAATTAAGTCTAAGCTTTACATTAATATGATAAGTGGGGAGGGTGGGAGATAACAGAGAAAGAACACCACAATGCCTAAGAAGCAGCAAACCAGACTAAGTCAGAAATATCACCAACATCACTAGATGAAAATAAGTTGAAACTAGATCTATTGTGTAGGTTGAAGATTCCCTATCTCCTCCTAAGGCAAACAAAGAGCACAGTAGATTTTATACAAGAGCTGAATGGAGCACCAGAGGAGTTAGCCAAGTAATATCTTCAGCACTGGAATCAAATTAAACTTAGAGAGCAAGAATACATTGGTCCTCTGGACCAAGAGTCCAGTATATCCTTACACACACACACACACACACACACACACACACACACACACACACACACACACACACACTTTTGTTGACATATTTTTAAAGTTATCAACTTCTTCCTGAACCAAAGATGTATTTGATGGCAACATTAGAGTCTGAAGGAAGGGAAAAGAAGAAGCACAAATGATTTTTTTTCTTTTACTTCCTTATTATTGATCCATATGTTGCTTCAGGAAAGAAAAGGGAAAGTAAATAGGAGGCCAAGGTGAGAAATGAAGAGATGGAATTCTAAGAACATACATAAAATCTAAAGGAGGTAACAGTTTCACTACCAACTCTGCCACTAGAAAGACATAAAAAGATGTGGATTAGTCAAAATCTAATTTTTTTTTCCTTCTTTTAAAAATAACAACAAAAAAACCCACTCAAAATTGTGATTATATTATTGACAGATATTAATTTGATATCAATGGATATCAAAATGTTTTGGAATGTGCAAAGAAATGTACAAACAATTTATTATCATCATCTTCCCTGTGGGAAAATTTAATCTGAATTAGATATTCAAAATAACTAATGATTCAATTTTCATTACATTAAAGGGGAAATCTGTAATCATAGATATCTTTCCTCTAATATCTACCACATAGGTGAAACAGTAATCAACTTTATCTATAGCTGACCAAGCCCCTAGATCTAAAGCTGGAATAATTAGAAATGCTGACGTATCAATTGCATTACTATATTCAATATCAATGAATTCAGACAAACTAAGAAGCTTGGCATTCTTCCTTTATATACAAAATGGACGTTTACTGAAGCTTCACTAATCTGTCCACTTAAGACACCTCTACTTATTCTTTATACTACAAAATCAATCTATTATTTTTTCCAATATCTTTTATTACAGAATTCTTTAAGCTGCTGAAAGTCCATGTTGTATACAAAACTGTTATGATACAAAATTAAAAAAAAAAACTTTAAGATTTGTAAAGAGCTTTATATATGTTATGTAATTCCTCCTCCCTACAACCCTTTGAGGGAGATGCTACTATTATCCCCATTTTACAGATGAGGAAATTGAAGTGGGGAGGGATTTGCCCAGAATTCCCCCAGCTAAGTGTTTGAGGCAAAATTTGAACTCAAGTCTTTTTGCCTTCAAAAGCTAATGCTCTATCCATTGTACAATTCAACCATCTCACTAAAAATAAAATTATAAATATTTTAGTAAATAAAAAATAGAAAAATTTTAGGCCTTTTTTTAAAACTTTGAGATGAATAATGTTATTAGTCTTCACAACTTTGGACAACTCCTTCCAAAACAGACAGAGGATATAAATAAGAGAACAAACCAAACAAGTCAACATTGCCTTATTATTGGGCAAGTCTGGGATCAAGTTTCATCTCTGAGACATACTGACAGAGAGACTCTGATCAAGTCCCTTAACTACTCAATATCCTAAATGAACTTTGATAATAACCTGAAGAGATAGTGTTTACCAAAAACTCCCTACACTGGTGAAATGTTAGGCTTGAGTCCCTGCTGCACCCCTTACCCCATAAAAACCCAGTAATAATGTATCCTTTGTTTTTAACTTGTTCATGACTGAGAACAAGCACTTTTCAAGTAAGCTGGTTAAATTTTCCTCTTGGTGAATGACTTTCCCCTCTAAAAATAACAATAATAATGAGCTAAGCACTTTATAATTATTACCTTATTTGATTCTCACAACAACCCCGGGAGGTAGGTGCTATTATTCTTATTCTCATTTTACAGTTGAGGAAACTGAGGCATGATGGTTAAAATGACTTGCTTAGGGTTATATAGCTAGTATCTCTACCTGGATTTGAACTCAAATCTTCCTGACTCCAGGCCTGTAGCTCTATCTACTAGGCTGCCCAACTATGTAAAAACAGTTTAGAAAACAGACATTAACTTATATAATACAGACATTACATGGCAAATGATATACAATGCTCAATCATTTTGTCTTGTACTTCCTATTTGTTTTGTGTAATCTCCCAATGTTTTAGAAATACACATGCCAGTTTATTTGCATGGTATTCCTATGGTATAATTTATAAATATAGCTATTTTTATTTTATAGGAAAAAAGAGTACATAAACTAAGTGCTTGACAGCTAGATGATAAAATAGATAGAACACTGGGCTTGGAATCAGGAAAGCTCATGTTTATGAGTTCATTTCCAGCCTTGTAGACACTTACTGGCTGTGTGACCCTGGGCAAATCACTTACCACTGGTTTACCTCACTTCTTCATCTATAAAATAAGCTGGGGAAGGAAATGGCAAACCACTCAAGTATCTCTGTCAAAGCTGCCACGGGGGTTTTGAAGAGTCAGACAGGACTGAAATAACTAAACAGCAACAAATAAATAAAGTGCTTTGCTAAGGTCATCCACCCAGGGAGATTATTCATTTCAATGTCCCGTTTCCCAGATAGTTCTGTCATGTTAGGAATTCTAACATTTCAGTAGATAAAGATAGGTAAATGGAATCTTGGTCAATGGAGTGACAAAGATGGCATTTGCTAAGCACTTATGTGTCAGGTTCTCTCCTAGAAGTTGAGGAGACAAATTCTAGCAAAACAATTCTTGCACATCAAAAACTTATATTTCTAATAGGGGGTAAACAAAACATAAATGGGAGCTGGGAAAATTTTGGGAGGATGTAAACAGGCAGAGGTATATTATAACAAGTGTGGTGTAGACCTGGAACTGAGAAGAAAAAGCCCAAACTGGACTATCAAAAGAGTTCAAGGTGGTTCCAGAGGTGAAGTCTAAAGTTTGAATAGGGAGGAAGTACAGCTGATGTGCCTAACTAACAGGGAATGGAAGTGGGATAACTGCTATCAATTAAATTAGCACACTAAATTTGTTTAGCTCTAACATAAGATGGTATTTTACAGGTAAAATTATTTTTTCATTGTGTTTCATTATCAAGAGAATTAAGTCTTAAAAAGCCTTCCCTAGAAACCACTTTGGAAAATTCTAGGATTCTCTGGCATTATAATGAATGAGTCCCTAACAAACCTCAAAGAATCATTCAGTGAATTGCACAAGACATTTGACTCATTTTATTAAAGATCAGTTTGGGTCATTTAGGGCGGATGGTTCAGGTAGGAAACAACCATTCAAGGTTCTATCAAACAATCTGTTCTACTTGGCAATAATACCAAAGTTTCCAAACTAGATTTGGTTCCACCTATGGTCCAAAACACTGATTTAGGGGATGCAATGGTGAGGAAAAGTTCACTTGAGACTGAACTAGCTAGGATTCTTTTTTTCTTTAAAAAAATGATCTATCATTTCATCTGCCATACAACTTAGAGAACAGAGGGAAATTAAGTCCAATCCAATAAACATTAACTAACCATCTATGTTGTACCAAGCACTGGGAAAATAATAAAGACAATCCTTGTCCTAAGTGAACTCACAGTCTAAACAGAGAGAGAATACAAAAGGAGACAGAAAAGTAACGGGGTTGGAGGACTCTTGGGAGTACATTCAGCAAAAGACATCTTGTTCCGTGGAGCTAAAATCAGGCAGGGAAATAAAAGCAGAATGGGGTCCTCTAAGTCCAAATTCTGTCCTCTATAAATGAAGGCATGGTTATGTATGTGATATTCCATCCTCCAATCAGAAGGCTGAGGAAGATAGAGTCAATCAAGGTCTGAATTAGCAGATGGTGGTGAGTTTAGAAGTGATGAGTTTAAATAATTTGTCCTGGGTCATATAGACAATCTTTGTAAGAACACAGATTTGAACCTAGGTCTTCCTAACTTTGAAGTCAGCTCTTAGCTACTTTGCCAGTTTCCTCTCCAGATTCTGCTTCACGTCTATAAGAGCAGATTGTCTCAGTGGAACTCTAGATAAATCCAGCTTTGACCCCAACCTCCAGCTACAATTAGAACTAGCTCTACCTCTGACTACTCATTCAGCTCACTGCTCCATCATCAACCAGTCCCAGGACTGAGGCCTGATCCAACAAAGTATTTCCTCTCTACACATGATGAATTTCCTGAATTCCTGTGTGATGGTGAAATCTGTCTCCAAACCTCAGAAAACATCCATGTTTTTTTCTGTGGGTGATAATTCAAATAACAACAATTACATTGTACCATCTAGTTGAAAAACAAAGCAGACTAGCTTCAAACTTGACCTTCCAAATCAACAGAGGACATATAAAATAGGGTATAATGTAGATATGTTAAAGTGGTTAAAGGTAGGGAGACATGAACTATGCCTTCTGTATATATATTTTTTAAAGGTGACAGCTGATGAGAATTGGATTAAAATATTTGGAAAATTGGATATACTGTTTTGTTGTACTAAATTTATTTGTCACAAGAGAAGGTTTCTATGAAAGAGTTAGTAAGCAGCGATATAAATGCAAAAATAATTTTTAAAATACACAACAGAGAACAGAAAATAATTCAGAAAGGGACAACCAGAATAATTTTGTTTCAATCATGTTATATTATATATAGATATAAGGGTTGGGAGTGGAGCTGTGACTATGGTACATGGAACTCCCTCTACTATTGGTGATGTAGAGTGGTACCTTTTGAGGAACTTAAGAATTTTGAAGTGTTTCCTAGAATACTGAAAGGTTAAGCGACTTAACCATTATCACACAGCAAGATATATGTCAAAGGTAGAAGCTACATCTAAATCTTCCTAAGCCTGACTTACTCAGCAATGCTTCCTCTTAAAACATATACTTTAAACCAATATTTCTTGAAATTTTTTACTCCCAACCCTCCCACATCCCCTTTTTGTTGTTATTCCAAAATACTTTTAATAAGAATTTTCTGCAAGACATTTAAAATGCCAGCTTATGAAGATAAATTCCATTGGAGAGTGAGAATACAGAACACAAGTAGATATAAAGCTGAGGAATTTTCTTGCTTTGTGGCAGGATCTGAGAGTCCATTTTTCTTTTCCTGATTAGCCTTGAACTGCTCTGTAATGTCACAATTCTCCTTTTCTGTGTCAAAAATCTTTCCTTTTTAGTGGTGAAATTTGCAGAGCCTCTTCTTCTTGAAGTAAGCATCAATAAGATGATTTGGAGTTTTTACACTCAAAAGGTTTGCTTTAGTAGAGGTGGCAATAACAATTTTCTGATGGGTTCCTCACAAAGGAACACAGTTGATGGTCAGAGGTCTAGACATCATCAGTAGCAAGCCACTAGAAAACTGTTTCAGGAAAACCACTTGCTGCAGTGAAGTCATACAAAGCAATACAGGCAAACACTGCCAGAAATGCTTTGGTTTCATTATGGTTTTGATTTTGAATTAATTTTTGGTCATTGCATTCAGAAACCTATCATAGTTGACAAATTTTCCACAACCCCCTACATTCAATATATGACCTCCTATAGGGTCATGACTCACAGTTTAAGAAATTTTGCTTTAAACAACCCAAATGGTACACAATACTAGTACACAATTTCATACAGAATATCTTTCTATCCTTTATATACTGAAAAATTTATCTTTGTGAATGTTTAAGTTAATAATAAAATTTAAATTTAAAAAAGGAAAGAATTGGACATTTCTTTATAAGTTTAAGAAATATTGTTGAAAGTCATACAAGAAAAAAATTGTGAATCATGCTTTGGACTGCATTGCTACAGGATACTGACTTATGGATTAGAGGTAGTGAGCTAGAAAGAGAGTTAGACATTTGAAAGCAATGAAAAAACAGTCACATGTCTTTATTTCTTATAAAAGTTTATACATTAGTAATGACCAGTGACTTCTAATCTCTTTATCCCTAAGAAACAGGGCCCTCCTGCTCCCTTTTCTTATTTAAAAGGTCTTTACTTACATTTTTCTCTGGTTATCCCCATTCCTGGAAGGCTCTCCTTCTGCTCACCTCTACCTCATCTTCCCTTGTTTCAAGTCTCTTCTAAAAATCTAATCCTTTTTTAAAAGAATGTTTTTATTTTATTTTTTCTCAATTCCATATAACAAATTTTAACATTCATTTTAAAAATAATTTTTGAATTCCAAATTCCCTCCCTACCTCCTCCCCAACCCCCTTTGAGAAGGCAAGAACTTTGATGTTAAATTCTGACCTTTTGCAAAAAAGCCTGAGTCTGAAATTATCTCCATTTTACCCTATTTATGTGCTTCATCATTTGCATGTTTTCTTCTCCAATTAAAATGAGAGTTCCTTATAAGTAAGTGAGGAGGTTGAGGTCTAGCACTGAATGATGGGATGTTCAGATAGCAATCCCTAGTTCAAAATATGAGGTGCAAGGCACATGTGAAGAATTCATTGGCTTTCTAATTGCCAAAAGGCACTTTGTGAGAAGAGGTTATAGACAAAATGAAGGGATGAAATAGACACCAGGAGTGGAAAATATGAAATAGAGTTAGAAGAGCAGACAGTTAGCAAGGAAAGTGGTTTTAACAGTTAACAATGGAAAAGACAAGCTCCCCAATGGAACCCACAATTAATCAGGAGAAAAGGAATAGGCTATGAGGTGAGAGATCCATAGAGGAGTTTAGGGACCTAAAAGAGTTAATTAGCTATAATAAAGAGAAAGACACTATGAAGCACAGGGAAGGAGGTAAGAAGGAAGTGAATAAATCTTCAGAGCCAGAGTCAATGAAGTAGATTCTGCCAGGAGGCAGAATATGGAGGCAGGCTAACCCCAAGAGGGATTCAGCAAAGATGACATAGTCCATGGCCAGATTTATTGGGGAAATGTAACCTTGGGGGTTTGACATCATAACTTGGCTTTCTGACTGCATACAGTAAGGTGGGGTTTTCCAAGACCTCCATAGAAGTGGGATTGTAAGGCAAAGCTGATCCCCATCAGTACTTTTCCCTGCTTCATCAGGGAGTATTACAATCTTATCAGTACTTCAGTCTTTTTTTGCCAAGTCCATCTAATTATCCAGGACCTCATCACAAGGACTGTTTTTCTTCTTCTTTTTTGCCTTTGCATCACCAAGGATTAGTATGATGCCTGGCAAATAGAGAACATTTAGTAAATATTTCTTGGCTGACCAAAAAGTTAAAAATTTACATCCCACTGTTCCTCTCCTGACTCTGCAAATGAAGAAAATATGATGTTCATTACGTATAAAAAGGGATGGCACAGGAAAGAACACAAGACCTGAAATCAAGGTCATGAGCCATGTTAATTTATGACTTTTAGGCAATTTCTTTCACTTCCCTGGGCTTCTTTAGATACAGTGAAGGAATTGTACTCACTGCTCTCTGAAGTACCTTCAAATCATGACTTTGTTTTTCTAAACTATAAGATCCTGATAATCCATCACCAATATGGGTAAACTTTGACTTTCCCTTTTCCCAAAATGGCAGATGCACAGCCAGGAATATTAATAGAAAGGCCAAAGGAAGAGAATGATTCCTGTTTTTCCTTTTCCTTCAAACCATGATGTTGTCATCATATATATATACATCATTGCTCCATGGAGAATTTGACAGTTTTTAAAATAAGTCAACAGTAAATTCTGTGTGTGTGTGTGTGTGTGTGTGTGTACATCAACCATGGTTTATGGAAGAGAAGCACAAAATGTTCTTATTGTTGTTGTTCAATCATTCATTCAGCCATGGATTTTTTGTCCATGGGGTTTTCTTGGTTTTTCTAGAGTGGTTTGTCATTGCCTTCTCTAGTGTGACCCATTTTAAAGATAAGGAACTGAGACAAATAGGAGTTAAGGCTCAGGATCATACAGCTAGTGAATGACTCGAAACCTAGTACTCTATCCACTTTACCACCCCGTCACCCCTAACATAAAATGGTAAGAATTTATTCAGCATAATATACCAGTGTGTATCACACATATGTACTAATTTCTTTATAATTCTTCTGCACCATACATCTCCAAGATAGCAATAATCCCTCATTACTAATGCTGTCAATCTTATCCAGAAAACATCAGGGAGACAACAAAATGGAGAAGCATTGATCTTACAATTGGCTAAGCTGCAAAGCATCCCAAACTGACTTTTTAAAACATGTTTAAAGGTTTTCTTTGAACCATGAGAACATCAAAGATATTTCTAGACAGAAAATTCTAGACCCCTATTATTGACTCCTTATTGCCACTGCATATAGTCCAGTAATGCATCTTAAAAAAGATAAGGATTGGAATTCTGTCTTATTTTGCCTGCCGATACTCAACCAACTGGTCTTCTTTATCGCCTATTTAGAGCTAGAATCAATGAAGTCGATTCTTCCAATGGGGGAAATTTTTTTTTCAGGGGGAGGGAAGGAGATGGGGCAAATCCACATAGATTTTCAAGAAGCCTAAAGAATTTCATCTTTACAAACACTATATTAAAGCTCAATTCCTCACTATTGAAACAGGTGATAAGCATTTTAGTGCTGTCAAACTGTGAAACTTTTTTACAGTTAAAAACCAAGGGAGATCTAAGACAGAAGGTAAAATGCATTCAAGCAAGGAAAGGCAGCTGAAGAGAGACAGATAAGCATTTGCTGATCTCCATAACCTCAATTAAAAATAGTTAGGTCCAAACTTAGGGGCTGAAGAAATATAAGAAAATAATCTCACCTCTTTACAGAGGTAAGGAACTATGGGAAAATAACACTGTATCCAATACCAGACTTTTGTGAAAGAAGAGAGTAAGTATAAGAAGAATGGAAAAGACTGTCAAAGTTAAACAATTTTACTTTTGATTCTGAAGGCAATGGGCAGTCCCTGGAATTTATTGAGTGGGGATGAGGGAGGGAGGGTAATATGATTTGTCTGAATTGTCGCACAACCAATAATCATCATCTAAATGATGCTTTGAACATAGGTTACAGAATTATAAATTAAGAGCAGAAGCCTTGGAGGCTAAGCTAGTTCCAACCCTTCATTTTATCTCTGAGGAAACTAAAGCCTAGAGAGGTTATATCATTTCCCAAATATTAAGTAGCAGAGCCAAGATATGAAATCAAATCATTGGAGACCAAATCCAGTGTCCTTACCATTGTACCAGATCTGATTCCAAGTCTGGTATACTTCTTGCTGAATTTTAAAAGATAATCTCTTAATGTTTGTGGCAACCCTCTTTGTGGTGGCCAGAAACTGGAAACTATGTGGATGCCCATCAATTGGAGAATGGCTGAATACATTGTGGTATATGAATATTATGGAATATTACTGTTCTGTAAGAAATGACCAGCAGGATGATTTCAGAAAGGCCTGGATAGACTTATATGAACTGATGCTGAGTGAAATGATCAGGACCAGGAGATTGTTGTATACTTCAACAACAATACTATATGATGATCAATTCTGATGGATGTGGCCATTTTCAACAATGAGATGAACCAAATTAGTTCCAATAGAGCAGTAATGAACTGAACCAGCTACATCCAATAAAAGAACTCTGGGAGATGATAATGAACCACTACATAGAATTTCCAATCCCTCTAATTTTGTCCATCTACATTTTGGATTTCTTTCACAGGCTAAATGTATACTATTTCAAAGTCCGATTCTTTTTGTATAGCAAAACAACTGTTTGGACATGTACATATATATTGTATTTAACTTATACTTTAGTATGTTTAACATGTAATGGTCAATCTGCCATCTGGGGTGGGGGAAGGAGGGGAAAAATTGGGAACAAAGGTTTGGCAATTGTCAATGTTATAAAATTACCCATGCATATATCTGGTAAATAAAAACTATTAAAATGAAAAAAAAAAGATAATCTCTTTTTTAAAAAAGGCAGCAGTTCTAACAGGCTGATCCCAGAATCTAGCCTTCTCAATACCTGAATCAAGTACTCAATTCTCCAATTTGTTATAGGAGATGAAAATATAAATTTCTTCATTTGAGAAGAAAATTCTTATTTAAAAGATTGGTTATGTATTTTTAAGAAATGCCTGTTGGTGGAGTTGTGAAATGATCCATCCACTCTGGAAAGTAATTTGGAACTATGCTCAGGTAGCTAGGTGGTGCAGTGGATAGAGTACCAGCTCTGGAGTCAGGAAAACCTGAGTTCAAATCTGGTCTCAAGACACTTAACACTTCCTAACTGTGAGATCCTGGGCAAGTCACTTAACTTAATTGCAACAACAACAACAACAACAACAACAACAACAACAACAACAAAATACAATAAGAACTATTCCTAAAGGTCTATCAAACTGTGCATACCCTTTGATCCAGCCTCTCCTGGATCTATATCCCAAAGAGATCAAAAAAGAGGGAAAAGGACCAATGTGTGCAAAAATTTTTGTAGCAGCTCTTTTTGTAATAGCAAAAAGCTGAAAATTAGGTGGATGACTGTCAATTGGGGAATGGCTGGATAAGTTATGGTATATGGGCACAATGGAATATTATTGTTCTCTAAGAAATAATGAACAGATTAATTTCAGATTAGCCTGTAATGACTTCCATGAACTGATGCTAAGTGAAGTGAACAGAGTCAAGAAGACATTGTACAGAGCAACAAGATTATGTGATGATCATTTGCCATGGATGGACTTAGCTCTTTTCAACAAAGAGGTGATTCAAAGCAATTCCAATAGACTTGTGATGGAAAGAGCCATGCACATTCAAAGAAAAAACAATAATAGGAAATCAAATGTGAATCGAAGCATAGTATTTTCACCTTATTGTTGTTATTTGCTTGGTTTTTTCCTGTTTTGATTTGATTTTTCTTGTGCAGCATGATGAATATGGAAATACCTTTAGAAGAACTGCACATGTTTAACCAATATTGAATTGCTTGCTGTCTTAGAAAAAGGGGAAAAGGAAAGAGAGAGAGAAAAATTTGGAATACAAGGTTTCGCAAAGGTGGATGTTGAAAACTATCTTTGCATATATTTGGAAAAATAAAATACTATTAAAAAAAAAAGAAAGAAAGAAATGGAGGGGCAGCTAGGTGGTGCAATGGATAGAGCACCAGCCCTGAAGTCAAATTTGAACCTAAGTTCAAATCTGGCCTCAAACACTTAACACTTCCTAGCTGTGTGACTCTGAGCAAGTCACTTAACTGCAACTGCCTCAGCAAAAAGAAAAGAAATGGAAATGCCACAAAAATATAGTTTTCATTTATGACTCTCTAGAAGAAATGAAATTAGAAATCATACTTGTAGAGTGCTCCAGGAATGAAATATTAAAACAACATGCAATAACTCTCTAAAGATGCCATTCCTCCTATTTCTTTAGCTCACTTTTTTTAATACCATATGAGAGGATGCACAAACTATAAAGAGCCCCAGTCGTGCATAGAACTATGTAATAAGCTGCAATGAATAGTTTTTCACTCAATTGTACCATTTCTTTCAGTCATTTAACAATCATTTGCTTTTGTTTTGTTTTTTAAGACTTTGTATTTAATATTTCCCCCAGTTACATTAAAAACAAAAAAAATTATCTTTGTTTTTAATTTTTTGAGTTCTAGATTCTCTCCTTTATCTCTATCCACAAATTAAGAAACTACATGTGAAACATGCAAAACATTTCCATAAAAGTCAAGTTGTAAAAGAAAATACAGATCTCTCACCCTAATGAAAATAAAAACTCTCAAGAAAAATTAAGTTAAAAAGAAAGAGAGAGAGGGAGAGGGAGAGGATGCTTCAGTCTGTATTTAGGTACAATCAGTTCTTTCTCTGGGTACAGACAAGATTTTTCATTATAAGTCCTTCAGAGTAATCGTGGATGATTGTACTACTAGTAATAGCAAAGTCATTTATAGCTGGTCATCCCAGAACATCATTATTACTTTGTATATAATACATTACATTTTGCTTCAATTCATGGAGAATTTGTTTTCTGAGAACATCAAGATCATTGTTTTCCATAGATCAATAATATTCCATTACAAATACATACCATAATTTATTGAACTATTCCCCAATTGATAGCATTTCTTCAATTTCCATATTTTTGCCTTGAGAATCAACAAGCATTTGTTAAGCATCTATTATTTACCAAGCACTGTGCTAAGCACTAGAGATGCAAAGGAAAAGAAAAAGTTCCCTGCTTTCAAAGAGCTCACAGTCTAATGGAAAACATAACAAGCAAATAATTATGTGGAAACAAGATATATACAGGATAAATGGGAGAAAAAAAATCAAAAGAGGAAAGCACTAGTACCTTATATTATGAAATAAAAGAAGAAATTTCTCAAAATATAAAATATATAGTGTCAGATTTCTATATCTTTTCCAGTCTAACTTCCTACCATCCTCAAACACAAACCTGATGCTGTACTGTCTATTTCCTAACTGCACCTAGTCTTCCTACATCTGAGAATTTACTCATGCCATTTTTCTCCACCTAGAATGTCCATCTCTGCCATTAGAAGTCCTAATTATCTTTCCAAGTCAATCTTAATCTCTCAGAAGCAGAGTTGGAAGGACACTAAAAAAGCATTCTCTAAACCAGTCCTTACCTGATTTATGAAGATTTTAACAGAGTCTTCTACAAATGTTTAGCCAAATCCTGCTTCAAAAGAGAGGAAGCTCCTTCCCACATAAGATAATTTATTCAGTTTTTAGACAACCTTCTTAAGCATTTCTGCCTCACGTGAGTTCTATTTGGACAGAAGCTTTGTCTTGCTTAATCTCTGCATCTCCTTCAGTGTTTGGCAGACA
This sequence comes from Sminthopsis crassicaudata, assembly GCF_048593235.1. NCBI lineage: Eukaryota > Metazoa > Chordata > Mammalia > Dasyuromorphia > Dasyuridae > Sminthopsis > Sminthopsis crassicaudata. Next base: position 221,526,034 of record NC_133620.1, read on the forward strand.
TTTCAACCAACCCTTGTTGTTGAAATTTATCTTTCTATAACTCCTATTTATTGGCTGTGGTTTTGCCCTCTGGAATTGCTTAGATTCCATTTAATTCCTCTTACATGTGACAGTCCTTCAAATATGTGAAAATAGTTATCTTCTCTGTCTTTTAATGATCACCCAATTCAGGCCCCACATTTTATAGATCCTATAAGCTTTTTTTTTTTTTTTTTTTTTTTGGCAGTCACATCACTGTTTTAACTCATACTGAGTTTATATTCAACCATAAAGTCCAAGTCTTTTTTTCTCTCACGTGAATGCCTATCTAGCCTTGTCTCTTTTATCCTGACAACTTGTACCATTATTTATTTTAACCTAAATGCTGAACTCTTTGTTCATCCTTAAAATTTTTTCTGGTGGGTTCATTCAATTGTTTCAACTTGTTGAGATCCCTTGATATATCCAATCCACTGTCAAATGTTATCATTTCTACTTCCACAACATCTTCTGTACATATCCTTTTCTCCCCACTTACAAAGTCACCAGCCTAGTACAGACTCCCTCATCACTTCTCGCCTAAATCATTGCCATAGTCATCTATTTGGTCTCCAGGCCCAAATCTCCTCCCATTTTGACCTATCTTCCATCTAAATGATAAAATAATTTATTAAACATCTACAGGTCCAAAATACTATAGGAGGAGCGATTTCTGTTTTCAAAGAGTTTATGGTCTCTTTAGATGACAGCCAAAAAGGAGAGAGAATGAATACAAGAAGTGCTAATAAATAATTTACTTATTAAACTCTAAATCCACTTAAGTGGTATTAGTTGCATCATCCATTAATCTCAAAAAACCTATTTCCTGTGACTCCCCTTTTCTCTCTTAGAGATGGCTGAGGACCCTGAACCCCAAACCTTGAAAATAATAATGTTCCAGCCAAGTTTCCTCAATCATCATCATGCTAAAAAACAAATCCTGGAGGAGGTTTAGCCTGGCAGCTGCTCCTGGAAGAACTATAACTATAATCATTAAAGACTCAGGACATCTGGTCTTGCCACCAAAGTCCTTGGCACTGTCAGATAGTTCAACATTAGAAACTGATATTATTTTTAGTAGTGGAAAGAATATTAAAGAGGCTTTAACATCAGTATTGTTACTATACAATAAAGACCATAGAATTTTTGCCATCTGACTTACAGCTGAAACCTTTCATATGCATTATTTCTTCTTTTAGAATATAAGCTTCTTGAGAGTATCAACTATTCTACTTTTCTACTCATAACCCTTGCACTTGGTATAGTACCTTGCACATACTATTTGCTTAATAATTGTTTTATTCTTTTACTCAATCAGTCATTTCCTCTTACCTTTACACAACTGACTGTTTTTAGCTATTATATTTTCTCTAGAAATATTAGAATTAAAGTATTAAAGTGTCATTCCTTTTAGGAAAATCTAAATGCACTTAATTAATTCTAGAAAATAAAAATGCTTCTGAGATTCAAAGATGTGAATACAAATTGGTGCTAACTTCAGGTACATTGACAAGTGATGACACAATTTGGGGGCAATGAATTTTCCTGGCACCATTCAAATCATAAAACAAAGGCAACTATCTTTGCTGTATATTTGTGAGTCCAAGATGGTCCTGGCAATTGCCAAGCAATCCATCAGAAGTTTGTACCCTTGAATCATAAAATTTTAGAGTTAAAATGAACTTCATAATCAATCTGATTAAATTAAAATATCTAAGCATTTTTGATGTACAAGAAGGCACTAAAGATTAAAAGATCAGTAAGATCACTGATATCATGTAGTCCAAATCCATCATTTTAAATGTAAGGAAGATGAGGCCTGGAGAGGCTTATTGACTTGCTATGGTCATGGATTTTTCCAAAGTAAAATTGCTCCAAAACTCCTAGGCCAATAAACTAGCATTTAACTCAGACTCCCTTTTAAACTCTATTAAGGTAAAAATCCTCACAGACCACTAGTCTAGGGATATATCCCTAGACTTTCCCAACAACAAGCCTTAGGATCATATCACAAGAGTGGGCAACTCCAACTCACTGAGAGTAAAAAGTATCCAATTCCATGGCCCTCTGGAAGTAAAGCAGCATGAAGGAGTGGAAAGGACACTTGGCTTGGAATCAAAGAAACCTAAATTCAAATCCTGCCTTAGGCATTTCCTAGTTGTGTGACCCATGATAAACTCAATTAACCGTTCCATGATTCAGTTTCTTTATATAATGAGTGGATTTGACAACATAGTTTCTAAATTTCCCTTGCAGCTCAAATTTGTGATGCTATAAGGCCCAGTAAGAAATAAAGACACCATTCTCCCGCTGATAAATGGTCAAAGGATATAAACAGACAATTTTCAGATGAAGAAATTAAAACCATTTCTGGTCATATGAGAAGGTGCTCTAAATAACTACAGATCAGAGAAATGCAAATTAAGACAATTCTGAGATACCACTACACACTTCTCAGATTGGCTAAGGTGACAAGAAATGATAATGGCGAATGTGGGAAAACTGGGACACTGATACATTGCTGGTGAAGTTGTGAACAAATCCAACCATTCTGGAGAGCAATCTGGAACTATGATCAAAAAGTTATCAAACTGTGCATACCCTTTGATCCAGCAGCTTTACTATTGGGCTTATATCCCAAAAAAATCTTAAAGAGGGGAAAGGGACCTGTATGTGCGAAAATGTTTGTGGCAGCCCTCTTTGTAATGGCAAGAAACTGGAAACTGAGTGGATGCCCATCAATTGGAGAATGGCTGAATAAATTGTGGTATATGAATATTATGGAATATTATTGCTCTGTAAGAAATGACCAGCAGGATGAATACAGAAAGGCCTGGAGAGACTTACATGAACTGATGCTGAGTGAAATGAGCAGAACCAGGAGATCATTATATACTTCAACAACAATACTATATGAGGATAAATTCTGATGGATGTGGCTCTTTCCAACAATGAGATGATTGAGGACAGTTCCAATTGTTCAGTGATGAAGAAACCTATATATACTCAGAGAGAGGGCAGTGGGAACTGAGTGTGACCACAACATAGCATTTTCACTCTTTTTGTTGGTGTTTACTTGCTTTTGTCTTCTTTCTCATTTTTTCCTTTTTGATCTGACTTTTCTTGTGCAGGGGGATAATTGTATAAATATGTATACATATATATATTGGATTTAACATATTTTAACATGTTAACATATATTGAATTATTTGCCATCTAGGGGAGTGGGGAGAGAGAGGGGGAAATTTGGAACACAAGGTTTTGTAAGGGTCAATGTTGAAAAATTATCCATGCATATGTTTTGAAAATAAAAGGCTTTAATAGAGAGAGAGAGGGAGAGAGGGAGGGAGGGGGAAGGAGAGGGAGAGGGAGAGGGAGAGGGAGAGAGAGAGAGACAGAGACAGAGACAGAGACAGAGACAGAGACAGAGACAGAGACAGAGACAGAGAGAGAGAGAGAGAGAGAGAGAGAGAGAGAGAGAGAGAGAGAGAGAGAAGAAATAAAGGCATCACATTCATTCCCTTTCCTGACACACAATCAGCTTGATCATTCATACTAATGGAGGGAAGCAGCAGTGTAATAATTCCCAAATCATTTCTATTTGGCTTCAGAATGCATTCTATGATGTATTTTATGGAATATTGATCTTTTTAATTACATATGCTTTAGACTAATACAAAATGATTTTCGTCCCCTCATCACAAACTTACCAACACCTTTCTGTCTCAGATTGCCTTCTATCTACTCTGTATATTATCTTGTTATATGTAAACAATTATTTAGGTGGTTGGCACCTAGTAAGTACTTACTAAATGCTTGATTGACTTACTGAGGCAGTAGGGTAGGTGAGGTGGGTAGAGTCAGAAACATATTAGCTGTCAAAAACAAATCAGTTTGCATTTAAAAACTTATTGTGAAAAATCCCAAGTTGGATATCAAGTTGGATATCTATAATTAAAATAACAAGTTTCTAATTGGGCTTGCTAAGCCAGAAGTCCATAAATACACACCCCATGTTTTCTTTTAAACTTTATCTCTCTCTGAAAAGGCAGACACAACCCTTTTAAAATCACTCTTGTTGGACTGATACTTTGTAACATTTCATTATGGTACAAAAAATTAACTACTCCATTCTAGTCAAGGATTCACACATCACAAAATTGTAGTATATGTTCTCTGTGTCAATTAAATCAGTTTTCCACCTGAGTAAAAGATGAGCTGCTCAAAGCTCCACTGAAAATAAATTACACGTTCTTTTTATTCCATTTTAAATACCTCTCTTCCTCATTAGAGTTTCCTATATTATTTTTAAAACCACCCTTTATGATTGTGAAAATAGTCAAACTAGAAACAAGGGAATAAAGCCCCACTTAATCCACAGGGTAGAGGTGATAACTAGAGCAAAACCCAATCTTCTCACTAAGATTTCCCTGAAATGTATACAAGGGTTGGGGAGGGGGAAACTTTTGTCTATATGATCTACTACCAATAGTATTTGTATTAATTTGGAGATGGGAGAATGGTGGCTGACAATTTCATCAATACTACCTCTTATCTAGAACAATTTTCAACTTTGATGGAAAAGAACACATAAACACTCCTGTTTGTGAAAGTGCCTGGCATTCTGAGATAAACTTGACCAAGAAAAAAAATCAGATAACTAAAAAATCTTGATTCTGTGTAAACATTCTATTTTATTTTCAGTTGGCATGGGTGTGTGTGTGTGTGTGTGTGTGTGTGTGTGTGTGTGTGTGTGTGTGTGTAAATTATGTTCTGAATTTAACATTCAAAAAAGAAGAGAATATTTCTACATACAGTAATAAGGAATGGGAAAATTTATATGTGAATCTGTTAGGTACAACTAAAGCATGAATAAATTCAACATGCTTCTTTTAATGCTGTCATGTATATTTCCCTTTCAATTTCTGTTCTCTTCTCTGCATTAAAAAACAAAAAACAAAACAAACCCAAAAAAACTATCTAAACTTGGGCTTGGAATGTGATATTCTGGAGAACAAAGAAGCTACATTTTACAACCAAGAACTCCCTACCTAGAAAAACAGATTATAATTCTTCAGTAAAAATGATAGATAATCAATGAAATAGAGGACTTTCAAGCATTCATGATGAAAAGACCAAGAGGTGAACAGAAAATCTGACTTTCAAATATAGGACTCAGAAAAAGCATAAGGACATAATCAGGAAAGGGAAATCATAAGAGATTCAATAAGATTAATCTGTTTACATTCTTAATTAGAGGGATGATACTTGTAACTTATAATAACTTTTTCATTATTATAATAGAAGGGCAGAGGATGCAGTGTGAGTTGAATATGAAGGGATAATATCTGAAAAAAAATTAAGGAGGGAGAGAGAAAGGAATGTAGTAGGAGAAAGGGAAAGGAGAGGTGGAATAGAATAAATTATCTGCCAGAAAAGAGGCTAGAAAAAACTTTTAACCTGGAGGAGAAGTGAGGGAAGAGAGGGAGGAGTAAGTGAACCTTACTTTCATTAAGATTGGCTCAAAGAGGGAATAACATACACACTTATTTGGGTATAGAAATATATCTTATCCTGCAGGCAAGTAGGAGGAGAAGCAAATATAAAAACCAGGAATGGTGAAAGAAGGGAGGGCATATTGGAGGAGGGGTCAGAAGCAAACATTTTTAAGGGAGAACAGGGTCAAAGGAGAGAGAAAATGAAATAAATTGGGGGAATACAATTAATATTAATAATTGTGAAAAGAAATTTGAAGCAAATTTCTCTGATAAAGGCCACATTTCTCAGACATACAGAGAACTGAGTCAAATTTATTAAAAAAAAAAGAGCCATTCCCCAGTGATAAATAATTAAAGATATGAATAATTTTCAGATGAAGTAATTAAGCTACTTATAGCAATATTTTAAAAAATACTTTAACTCACTGTTTACTGGAGAAACACAAATTTAAATAATTCTAAGATGCTACTTCATATTTATGAGATTGGCTAATAGGTCAGAAAAGGAAAATGACAAATATTGGAGGAATGTGGGAGAAAATGAGACATTAAGGCATTATTAATAAAAGTGTGAACTGATTCAATTATTCCATAGAGCAATTTGGAATTATGTGCAAAGGACTATAAAGCCATGCATAATCTTTGATTTAACAATAACACTACTAGACATGTATCCCAAAAGAGATTTTTTTTAAAAAAGGAAAAGGACCTATATGTATAAAAATATTTATAGTAGTTCTCTTCTCAGGACAAATAATTGAAAATTGAGGGGATGTCCATCAATTGGAGAATGACTGAATAATTGTAGTATGTGATTATGATGGAATATTATTGTGCTATAAGAAATGATGAGCAGGATGCTCTCAGAAAAATCTGGAAAGACTTCTATGAACTCATGCAATATAAAATGTACTGTGTACAAAGTAACAGCAATACTGTAAGATGATCAGCTGTGAATGACTTCACTATTCTCTGCACTGCAATGACCCAAAACAACTTTGAAGGAGTTAGGATGAAAAATGCTATCCATTCCCAGAGAAGTGTTTGTGACTGAATATAGATTGAAACATATTTTCTTTATTTTTTTTTGGGGGGGGAAGAGGAAATCTGGTTTTTTTTCATCCTGGCTTTTATTGAAAAATTTTGTATAATTTCATATGTGCCTTCTTAATATATAGGTTAGGGTGGGGCTGGAGAAAGGGAGAAAATCTGGAAGGCAAAGTTTTAAAACATTAAACATTGTTTTACATGCAATTGGAGTAAAACAAAATATTAAAATAAAAAAAAAAAACTCTCTAAACTGTCTTAATGACCTGCTTTGCTTTTTTTTTTTTTTTTAAGATTTTTTTTTTGGAGGGGGGAGCATGAAATATTTTTAAAGTCAAGGTGGGGGGCAGCTAGATGGTGCAGTGGATATAGCACCAGCCCTGAAGTCAAGAAGACCGGAGTTCAAATTTGACCTCAGGTACTTAACACTTCCTAACAGTGTGACCCTGGGCAAGTCACTTAACCCCAATTGACTCAGCAAAAATCAATCAATCAATCAATCAATCAATAAAATAAAGTCAAGGGTGGGACACACCTGACCACTGGGTCATATAAAGCCCACAAAAGTATTTGTCAAGGCAATAGCAGTCAATGATGAGCTGAAAGATGGGCACAACAACCTCCCACTGTTTGAGTTCTGTAAGTTGATAATTTTGTATAGCCTGCCAATCAATAATGTTACAAATATCCAAATGGTCCTTGGCAGAAAAAAAGGTTCCCCATCTCTGTTTTAAATAATTCTAGGGGCATAATAATAATTTCCATTTACACAATGCTTTCAAGATTACAAAATATTTTCCTCACAGCAATATTTCAGATAGGAGGAGCAAATAATAGTATTTAGAAAACTAATAATTAAAAAATTAAGCGACTTGTTCAGCATTATACAGGTAATATTAGAGCCCAAATTTGAACCCAGATTTCTCCTGACCCTAAGTTCAGAACTTTTCTCACTATACCATCTTTTCTCCACCCCCAAACCTTTAACTAACAAACATTTACTAAATATCCAATTAAAAAGAATTATATTAAAACTGACGGGGGATGGAAAGTAGTATGCTCTTGACCATAATGAATTTATAATCTGATGATTACTGTTATAATTACCTTATTGTTTTTATGATAAAATAGTTTAATTCTATATTTTTCATTTCAAATATTTTAAAATATTTTATTTTCCCCAATTACATTGACTTTAAACATTTTTTTAAAGTTCTGATTTCCAAAATCTATCCCTTTCTTTTTTCCTTCTCCATTCCCTGAGACAGTAAGCAATGTTATAGATTGTACATGAGTAATGACATAAAATATTTCTATATTAGTCATTTTAATCATATCATTATAGATATATTACATGATATATAGTTGTATTATGTTCTTATGTATTATTATATATTTATAAATAATTAATAGTTTAGAATACTATATATCATTTTAACAATTTTTCTTGTCAGAAAAAAAATTTATAACACAGTGCATTAAAACAATGCCAAACTAAGCATAATATATGTGTATAGTTATTTTAGAGGGCTTCAACACCCTATCTAATTAACCCTCACTTGACTTAAAAGAATCACAGAATCCCAGGGTTAGAAGGGATCTCAGAGATCATATCTAACAGTAATCCCTCTGCCAAAGTAGTTGTCTACCATAGTCTTGAAAACTTCCAATGATGGGGATAACTCCATGGATAGCCAAAACTTTTGGAAAATTATTAAAATTAATTACTGAGAAGTTTTTCCTTTCATTGAGTAAATATTTGCTTCTTTCACATTTCCATCCATAGTAAAACTAGTTTAATTCCTTTTTCATGTGAAATCCCTTCAAATATTTAAAGACAACTATCATAGCAATGTTAAATCTTCTCTTCTCAATGTTATACCTCTATAGTTCTTTCTTCTGAGGTCAGAATGGCAGGGTATCCAGTTCCTACTGGAATGTTTATCTTCTGTATGCACTCAATAATTGGCATGGTATAAACAAAAACAACTAGATTTAGAGACTTAGATATTTGGATTCAAATTCTAACTTTGCCAGAGTTTGGTCCCCAGCAGGTTGTCAAAGGTACAGGGTCTGACTTACTATATCTGAAGAATGAAAGAGGACATGATTGATATCTTAAAATATTTAATGGGCTGTAAGGTGAAATAAAGATGACATTTGTTCAGTTTGGTACCAGGAGACAAACTAGAAGAAAGAAGTATCAATTAATTGATAAATTTAGGTTTGATGGAAGGAAAAATTCCTATCATTCAGAGCTATTCAAAAGTATAATGAGCTGCCTTAAAAAGTAGGATCTCCTTCTCTTAGAGGTCTACAAATGAAGGCTGAATTACTTGTTGGATAATTTTTAATGGGGATTCTTATTCAAGTAAGAGTTAGACAAGATAATCTCACAAATCCCTTCCAACTCTGAGATTCCGTGACCAGAAGGTCTTTATGACTCTAAACTTAGGAAGGAAATCCCTTCAGTCTAAATCCTTTGATCATTTTAAGTGATCTTATAAATGATCTCATAAATAAGTGATCTTCCTAATATTTGACCCTTAAAACCAAGCAATATTCCAAATGTGGCTGATTGAGACAAATACAACAAAACCAACTCTTCCATCTTTCTGGGACTATTTCCTCTACTAAGGCAATTTAATACCATCATTTCTAAGGGGTCGAAGAGGCTAGCATGTCATACTTTAGACAGACAGTGAATTTTCAGTACAGTAAAACATCCAGGTCTTTTTTCACATGAATCGTTGACTTCATGTAATTGATTTTTTGAACCAAGTGTAAAATTTTTAAGATCTAGCACTATTAAATTTAACATTATAGATTTTGCTTGTGCTTTGAGACTGTTAAAATCTCAATTCTGTTATCGAATGTTAGCTATCCTTCTCAGATTTAACTCATTCATAGATCTGATAGCAAACCTACACTTAGATGTTAGGATTACCAGGTGAGAATTCAGGTTGTCTGGACAGTGACAAGGTGAGAATTCAGGTTGACTTGACAGTTCTCTGGCTCAGACCTTTGGTTTGGACCTTTTAAGGGAGTTTACACCTTAGGAATTCTAGGAGGAGCAAGCTCATTGGTTGAAGTGGTTCTTCCCAGAAGCCCTTGTATGTACTCTGGGAGGATAAAAGAGGCAACATTGAGCCTGGAGAGCAGTCTGGACTGGGGAAGGACAAGAGCTGGAGGAAATTCAGAGCCAGGATTCAGGAAGAAGAAGAGGCTGGCTGGAGGATCCAGAAGCCTCCCAAGAACCACCTGCTCATAGAGGAAAAGATTATACAGAAAAGAAACCTCCTTCCAGAGAAGGATTACAACTGAGAGACGATCAGAACTTTACACTTAGATGCAGAACATTAATAAAAAATACTGAAAAGAGCAGATGCCAAATTCTTGAGGCGTATCTCTGGTGAACAGGATCCTTTCTCTCAAAAGAAAAAGATTCCTGGCAAACCACATCACTGTGTTTACAGGACTATAGATCTTGACTAAAGGAGCACTCAAAGGCTATCTAATACAGTATTCTCACTTTGCAAAAGAACACATAGACCTAGGTAGTTTATTTGACTTGCTTATTGTCTAAAGTCATACAATTTCAAACCCAGATCATTTGATTTCTGTCAGTACTCTTTCCACTATACCACACACACACCTCTTTTTGCTGGATCACCGAGGCTGTTAAAAACCTTGAGCTCTTAACAGAGACGTGTTAACCTGAAAAGATTCTTTGCTTTCTAGACAAATCATCTCTAGAAAAGGCTAATACTTCAAGAGGCAATGATGTGATATGTCTATTATGTGCTTCTTTTATTCAACCCTCTTTCACAGTTGACTACAGGTTCTTACTGAGTCCCATACAACTTCAACTCAACCTACAATGTATCACACAAGAATTTCATTGGTTGCAAAGTATTAGACTTACTTAGACAATTCAGAATTGAGATTTCATTGATGGAATTATTTTCTTTACTGGTAAAAATTACAATCCCTCCCAGATCTTAATAAGATGGATTTCCAGAGTCCCTATAACACAAAATCTCATCCCTACAGCTAACCTTGCTGGTGAGTCTCTTTGCTGCATGCAGGCTGGTATTCAGAAAACAGATTCTTGTCACTGAGCCAGAAATATAGACCCAACATTGGAAGGGACTCCAATGCTCTTCATTTTACAGGTAAGGATACTCCAGTCTAGGGAAGCTTAGCCAAAGCCGTATCAGTTGTAAACATCAGAGATGGGATTTGAATGCAAGTCCTCAGTCTCCTGAGCCAATGCTCTTTCCACAATAGCATATAGGTTTCTATATTTAAGGCCCTTCTAGTTTAGTGACCTTCTTCTCATGCAGCACTGGACCAGGACTCCTGTGGAGGACAGAATTAACTATATCTAGCTTTTGCTACATTCAATACTTCATAGGCTGTTAGAACTTGACCTTAGAGATCAATGAGTACAATTACTGAGTGTATTCTGCAGAGGGGAGAAACTAAACTTCAAGCAGGCTATATAGGACTTGGTCACAGGTCACATACTAAGTGCTAAGAGCCAAATTTAAATTCAGAGTCTCTGACTCTCAAGTTCATCTTTCTTTCCACTGCACAAAAGGTACTGTGCTTTGTGGCCCACTTTATAAAGCCTGCATTAGATATTTATAAACTTTTTAAAAAAATACATTCTTATTGAATGTATGATATTCTTTTTGAATAGAAAAAATGAGTTAAAACTTATTTTTAATACAAATTTTGGAATTTTAATCTAAAGGAAGTGTGTCACACTCAAGAAAACAGAAATAATGCGATGAATTTAGTAGTTGTGTTTCTTCTCTCTCTCTCTCTCTCTCTCTCTCTCTCTCTCTCTCTCTCTCTCTCTCTCTCTCTCTCTCTCTCTCTCTCTTTTTGGCTGAGGCATTGGGATTAAATGACTTGCCCAGGGTCACACAGCTAGGAAGTGTTAAGTGCCTGAAACCAGTGATTTTTTTTTTTTAAGAAACAATTGCATTACTAGATAAATAAGCTACAAATCAAAATCCAATATAAAAATGATAGCATATTGACTTACCTGCAATTATATTGTTAACTATTATTAGAACTGAACTTGTCTTATGAGAAATACATTTAAATTTTATTTTACAAGTCTTGAGAATTCCAATTAAGCTTATATTATTCTATATGCTCAACATACACATTTCAGACTGGATAGTTCTTATTAATAATTAATTTTCTTAAATTCTTAAAAAAATTATCTCCCCAAATCTAGGAGATGGAACATACTGAAGAACCATGTAAAAGTTAAAATGTCCACCCATCCATCTATATATTTGTATATACATACACACACACACACACACACACATACACCCCATAGGATAGCACTTACAATATCACAGTTTAAAATATGAAAGTAGTAAGTCAATTAATTTCTAAAGAGTTGTACAGAATCCTCTTCTAAATCAAGTTCAGTTCTAGCTCTAAATGTGAGATAAAATTTATTTTATTATTTCTTTTTAGTTTGTGAAGGATGGGATCCAACAAGATGGGAACATCCATCTGTTTTGCTTTATCTTTTCAAAGTGACAAATATCATCCCTCTGCCAAAGAAAAGCACATGAGTGTTTTATGATGAATACATTTTGCTTCAATATACTAATTTTACTTTATAATCTCTTGTATTGAAAGTTTCAACAGAAGTAGAGTTGAGGGGTAGGGGGAAGGTTCTATTCTGAGGCAGTGGTTTGACTAGTGATACATTCAACAGTAGGTTTTTTTTCCCCCCCTTCATTTTTCTAACATGAAAAGAACACTACTATAACTTTCTAAAACAAAGTGCTTAAAATTGCATTTCTCTACTAGAAAATTTAAATAATCTAAGCTAAAATTCAGAAAGAATTCTGACCTGACCAACCAGTTCAAATCTACAATACTTCCAACTGTCAGTCCAAATAATAATAAAAGATTTATTTAAATCAAGATAGCATATGTCTGATGAATGAGTCATCTTCTTTTCTCAATTCTTAAAATGGTCCTTAGCTAAGCCAAGGAGATAACTGATCACTGGAAAAAAAAAAAAAAAAAAAAAAAAAAAAAAAGCTACTTAAAATTAAAAATCATCCACTGCATATAGCTAGGACAATTTTTTCTTTTACAATCACATACCCAAACTAAACAAGTTTTATAATCATATTGATACTCACGGGGATTTTGGTGCCACAATCTCCGAAGCTAGCACTGCCTGAAACCCTCACAAAAGGCAAAGGGCTGGCAAAACACCTCCCTAAATGAAAAGCTTTGTGTGAAAGGAGTGACAAAGTGCAGGAGGGAAGGAGGGGGTGAAGAGAAGAGGGAGGGACAGCTGGGGCAAACAACTACAGGACTTCCCTCCCAAAGCCCAATTTACATGTCAATAGCCAAATCCTCTGGGGAGATCATCAGACTGAAGGCAGCCTACAGTCACTTAGGTCTAGCAAGACTGCCTACAACCTGCCACAGCCTCCTCTGAATTATGTCTTTCTCCCTCGGAGGAGATCTTGAATCACACATTTCCTAGCTTGTATTTGGCAAACTCTAGCAGAGTGTTTTGCCATTCTATGTAAGTCTGAGAGCCTGGGCAATATATTTATCACAGAGAAGACAGGCTTTTCAAATTTAAAACAATAGGCTGAAATGAACAAAGATGAAATATACCCGACATGAATGTCAAATTTTACTCTTAGGTTCAATAGTTTCAAATACATAGATAGTAAAATAAGGGAGACTAAAATAAGAGGAAAAGACTCATGATTTTTAATAAACTGCAAAGTCTCAATATATGTTAAATGTTTCATGTGCCGATCAAAAAATTTTTTTTAAGCTAAAAGTATCTTAGTTACCTTAATAAGGGTATGATATACAGCACAAAGGAGATAATAGGGCTGGTTCAATTCTCATTGCTCAGAATTTCTGAAGTATTGTGCTCAATTTTGGATCTCACATTTTAAGAGAGTTGAGATTAGACAAATTAAAACAAAGAAAGGTAAAGTGTCTAAGCCAGAAGGATCTCAAAATCTTCTGACAGAAAGAGGATGATTTCAAAAGAAAAGATTTAGGGAGATATAACTGTTTTCAATAGACTTTGTTACAGGGAACCATATTCTAGTTTAATATAATGAGAACTTTGTAACAATTAGAGCTGTCCAAAAAAGGAAGCAGACTCTAAGATTCTTCCCTACTCCTAAAATTTTATGATTCATCAAAGCCTTTATTAGGTGCTTACAATGATCTCCTTGCCTATTAGCCAACTAAGCATTTTATATCTGAGACAACACCTTGAGAACAGAGCTATAACACTGCAGAACTGGAAGCAAAATGATTCACAACTTTAAAATAATGATTTTTTAATAATTATACAATCTGTGCCATATACAGAATATACCTTTTTAAAGCTTAAAAACAGAGATGTCTGTGACACTATGAAACATATATATTATTATCCCTTGCTTGCTGTTTGAAAAGAACAATGCTGGCTACTCAAAAAAATTTATTTCCTACTCCTCCGCTTCTTCCCTCCCCTCTTCCTCCATTACCAGCTAAGCTGCTGATATCTGGGTAATTATCTGGATAATTCACAGTACTTCACATTTGCAAAATGCTTTCCAGTCATTTGGGTTTTATTAATTTTTTATACAGTCAAGTATTGCTCCTGATCCAGAAGGTCTCAAAGGGGAGGGAGGAGAGGGTGGTAAGGATGGGATACTTTCCACTAAAAGCATATAATGTCCATAGGAACATAAGACTGTCATCTGTTTTTAATATCACTGGCAATCAAAGAAGCTAACTATCTACAAGGAAACTAGAAAAAAGAAATAAATTAGAACCAGTTCATTAGTGATTACAACAAATTAATAACAACTAAATTCCTCTTACTTTTGTACCAAAAAAGAGTAATCCATTAAAGGGATAAGGGCCCTTCTGATTCTCTTTGTGTTTCCTTTACTTTGTTAGAAATATGCATGGATTTTTGTCCACAATTGAAAATCTTTGATCCAAGTTGCCCTCTGGCATTGTTCAGGGCATCAAAGACCTTCAGGACCATCTTTGAAAAGTCCTGAAATATAGGGTCTTAAGTCTGCTCTTCATATTATATCAAAGGCATAAAATTGGGATGATATATGCATGGGGTTGTAAAAAATACTCTTTAAACACACCATACAAACATGAAATATTATATTAAGATTCTAAACCTGGGGGGGAGGTGATTATTTTTGGAAAACAAAACCAAACAGATTCCTGAAACAGTTATTTATATTTTAAAAGCTCTCTAGAATTGCACATATTTAACCTATATTGAATTACTTGCTGTGAAGGGCAAGAGGGTAGGAGAAGGGAAGGAGAAAAATTTGGAATTCAAGGTTTTGCAAAGGTGAATATTGAAAACTATTTGCAGTATTTTGAAAATAAAGGTCTATTATTATTAAAAACTCTCCACCATATGGGTTTGTATTTTTTTTAAACAATCAGCAAATATTAAACATCTACTATGCACAAATTCAAATAGGTATTGAAAAAAAAGTGAGATATGGTCGCTTACCTTAAGAAATCTATACAGTGAGCGATATAAGACAGCATGTTATCAAAAACTCAGTGGCTTCGTGAGTGATGCCAGGATAAAGCTTTAAATTTGCTAAAATGATACAAACAAATTTCTAAAAATCTTGCCCACTTAATCAGTTCTGAATCCATCCAACTGTGCTATTGTCTAGTCTACATCATTCTATCTTTTTCACAAAATACCTAATCAAACACTTTTTTCAAATCTAAGTAAACTACAGCATTCCCCTCATCTACCAATTATTCAACAAAAGTTTTTGAAGAAGGTAGATATTCTCTACTTCCTTAATAATATGTTCTGAAGTTTTCTCAGGAATCCAAGTTAAGCTTACTGGTCTTTAAGCTTACTGATTCTATTATCTTCCTTCTTGAACATCAAGGCAACATGCACTCTTCTCTTGGGCCTTTTAAATATCACTGATGATGTCTCATCAATTTCATCTACCAACCAATTCATGAGCATATTCTCACTGACTATATATACAATGAGTGTATACAATGAGCACATACTGTGTCCCAGTCTGCAGCTTTAAATAAAAACAAAAATGAAACAAACACCCCAATTCATCAGGTAATATGTTTATATACAAAGTATACAAATCATATGTAACATATACAAAGTATATATAAATATATATCAGTACATGCAAATATATACAAAATATTTCTGAGCGAAGGTCAGTAGCAGGGATGGAAATCCAAAAAAAAGTTTCACATAGAAATCCCTTTTTTTGTTTCTAAGTTTTATTCCTAGAAAGTGCTTTCTTTACTACACATCATTTTTGTCCACAATTGAAAACCTTTTCAAAATACGAAATTCGCCTAGTATTAGTCAGAGATGATGGCATCTTCTCAGGTCTCACTTTCAAACAGATGGGTAGTGTAGGGCTTTTAACTAGAAAGGGATCAGGACTTCTAATTACAGAAAGAGAAATAGCTAATAAATCACAGAGTAAACAAAGAAATCAGTGGAAGTTACTGAAAAGATAACCATGATGCTTGGAGAAGTTTAGCAGAAAGTCAATATAAAAAAAAAAGGTGCAGAGTCTCTAGAAAAGGCCAAAAAACAAACAAACAAACAAAAAAACCATGAACAGCATACTCAGGCATATGATAGCCAATTAGAAATCCTGGCAAAAATTTAACACAGTTAAGTAAGTGAATAAAAATGACCTACTGTCTCTACAAATCCAAGTAAAGAAAAAGGACCAGAAAGCTATCTCTGAAGTAATAAGAGGGAGGGAGAGCCCAATGATAGTATTTTTTGTTTGTTTGTTTTTTTCATAATTTGTTTTAATCTATTGAACTAATGATGGCTTTTATCTTGTTTCAGCTTTATTTTTATTTAGGTTTGCATGAAAAAGTTTATCCATTTAAATAATGATAGATATTTTAAATCTGCCTATATTTATTCACAGCTAGAAAAATATAAATTTGTAGATACTTAGATATGTATGATTGAAAACGTGATAATCTTTTGCCCCAAGCAAACAAATGCACCCATACCTCACTTTTCAGCCTGTGACTGCCTCCACCTGGTGGCAGCATATTTAAATTTCAGGAGCAGCTCTTTATAAAGTGAATAAATATTTGGGGAAGCAGGATCTGGCCAGGCTAAAATCATAAAGGGATGGGTTGTTAACAATGTCCTCAAATTATATCCTCAGTCAAACCTTAATTTATCATCATAAAAAAGCATTAAATATTGTTCTGAATCTTTGCTCTCTAAAAACTAGATTATATTAATAGCTAGTATGTTTATAGCATTTTAATCTGTAAAACACTTATACAAACATTAGCTTGGTTTATCCTCACAACAATCCAGAGAACCAGGTGCTATCATCTGTGCATCTAACAGATGATGAACTGAGGGGGGGAAAAAGTTTATTTAAAAAAAAAAAAAACTGGCTCAGGTGACAGAGCTATCAAGTATCTGAAACAGGATTGGAACTCAGATTTTATTAACTCCATGTAAGTTTCCTTCACTTACAACCTAAGCTTTAGACCTGAACTTACGAAAAACAACTTTTGAGGAAGACTAAACCATTTGTCAAAGAATATTTTTGCTGCAGGAGGAGACAAAACAAAAAGATTAAACAAACTCCCCCCAAAACGCACCTCTGATACATACTTGCTAAGTGACTTAGTAAATCATGTAAACTCTAAGTGTAGAAGACAATTTTCTAAGATTATAGTGGTAAAAAGCAATTTTCTCACCTGGGAGTTAAGACAGATATAGAATTTGAAACCCTGACTCTAAGATCAAAATTTTATTTTATGATGCAGCCACTTACACTAGACCTAAACAAAATACAAACATTCTATGATTCTAATTTATTAACAGATGTAAAATTTGAATGCTAGAGTTCATCATGTAATAATATCAATCAATAAGCATTAAGAGATCACTATGTGCCAGGCACTATACTAAATTCTGGATTACAAAGATAAAGCAAAAACCATTTAAATAAAGTAGTGGAGGGAGTGGCAGACTTCCAAATGGTAGGAAGAAAGATAAGGTTTCATTTTTGTTATTTTGATTGACCACTCACAGCTAGGTGAAGCCTGATGATCTCTCTGATGTAGAGAAACTCTACAGAATATAAGGAATGTGTAACTAGTGAAGGATGAAAACAATGACTAAGGCCAATCAGTACTAGGGCGGATGAGAGGTTGAGCAGCAGATAATGACCTGAATTCCTTTTTGGCCTCTCATCAGAAAATTCCAGGGCAAGGAATCTCTGTGAGAGAGCAAGAGTGAAGCTTCTGATCAGTGCAACTAGAGTAGGTAGAATATAATGAAAAGGGTTAGTGAGAAGATTAGCATCCCAATATATTTTCTGTGTATGACCTCAGGTAAGTAATTTTATTTCTCTTTTCTCATCCACAGAAAAAAGAGATTGAACCAAAAGATCTCCAACCACTCTTCAAAGCTCTGTAATTCAAAGGGTTGTTCTGGTTTTTGATATGCCACTATTGAAGTAGGAAGACTTTCTGCAAATGGTTTAAAAAGTCAAAAGAGAGAGAGAACAACCAATACAGTTAA
Source organism: Sminthopsis crassicaudata (assembly GCF_048593235.1). Taxonomy (NCBI): domain Eukaryota; kingdom Metazoa; phylum Chordata; class Mammalia; order Dasyuromorphia; family Dasyuridae; genus Sminthopsis; species Sminthopsis crassicaudata. Next base: position 221,544,223 of record NC_133620.1, read on the forward strand.
TCCCATTTTTGAAAGAGAATAGGTGATTTGCTTTGGCTTCCAGAGGAGGTCATTGGTAGAAGTGAAAAAAGTGAAGTTTGGAGAATTCAGTACCGTTATTGCCATCTTTAATTCATTTCATGACTTGTTGGCCTGCAATCAGTTTTTGATGCTTATGCAAATAATCAATAAACAAATAATCAATAAACAAAATATACATATGGATGAAATGATAGTATAACAGGTGAGAGAGAAAGTAAAGAAGGGTGAATTTTTTTTTGAAGAAAAAGTAATTCTTGAAATCATGAAATGGTATAATCTTTTGGGAGGCAATTTGGTAATATATAAGGCTGACAAAACTCCATTATTGAGAATATAATCTCAGTATTTAAAAATATATCTACCTGTTCATATCATCTATAAAGGATGAATATATTTTGTCCAAAACTGAGACTTTAATAACATAATAAACTGTCCACTGATATAGATCTATAAATAATCTATAATTTATAGTCTTCTAAAGTGATATCCTCAGGGAACTAAGAGGTTAGATGACTTGCCTATGGTCACACAGCTAGTATGTATCAGAGGGAGAGTTTAAATCTATATCTTCCCAACTCCAAAAACTAGCCCTCTCTCCACCATCTCAGAAATATACGCTAGAAACATATAGCATTTGAAATTATAGTCAGAGTTTCTAAAATGTGGGAATGCTAAGAAATATACTGAATGACAACTTGAATGATAAAATATTAAAGTTGGAAAAGACCTCCTGGGACATGAGTTTTTACAGAAGAGAAACATGAGGCCCAGAAACATGAAGTGATTTGCCTAAAGTCACAGATAGACACTGAAGTATAATCCAAGTCATTTAGGGATGTGTGTGTGTGTGTGTGTAAATACACATATAGCATTATATGTAAACAGAAAAATCTGGATCCTAAATGTTCAACAGTTGTGAACAGCTAAATAAACTTTGGCAGCGCAATATAATGGAATATTACAATGCCATTCAAATGAACGAGAAGGAATATTAACAAATTTGGAAAGGTTTATGTTAAGTAATATGAGATGAAGAAAGCACAAGAAAAACCCAATACACATACACCACTGTATAATTTTCAAAGACAAATATAAACACAGAGACAGCTGAGATTCATTCTCTCAAATTCTATAATTCTGTGAATAAACAAAGAGAACAGAAATGGATACAGAAGGAGGAACTAATGAAATGTTATAGGCATACTGAATGTAATATTCATTACAAAGTACAAAATGTAAAGAATGATAAATGTATATTTGATTGGTTTTGTTGTTTAGAATGAGTAATTAACTTTTTAAAAAAAAGAAAAATAATTACCCTTGGACCCAAAGTTAAGTAGGATGCCAAAAACAAAGTGAAGACCTAGAAATATTAATGAATGCATGAAGATATAACTGGAAATCTATCTCCATATCTTTGTTCAAGTCTTCAATACCTACAATGCATTCTTTCATCACTTCCTCTTCTCTTAATATCTATAGTTTCTTTCCAAGAACAGCTAAATAGCTATCCCTTATGGATTCCCACAAGTATTAATGCCTCTCCCACTTTGAAATAATTTTCTATTTACTTTTTATTATGCTTTATATTCACTAATTATGTACATTTTGTCTCCCTTATAAAATATAAGTTCATTGAAGAGAGAGGCTGTTTCCAGTTTGTTTTTATATTTCCAGGATCCAGGATCCATAACACCTATATTTCAAGCATCCTGCATAACCCTGGCATGCAGCAGATGATTAATAAATGCTTGATTGCCATGGATAATGCATGTGGATATATGCAGTCACATATAAATCAAGCATTTATCAATCAGCTATGGAGCACCTAATCAAAAATACTGTGTAATGTATGGGGACATAAATGAAAAAAGTCCCTCCCCTCAAGAAATTTATAGTATTTCAATCAGGAGAGATAATATATACACAAATAAGTATATACAAAAGAAATACAATATAATTTGGGAGCATAAGAGGACATTAGTATCTGGAGAGAGAGAGAGAGAAAAGGCTTCAGGTAGAAAATACTTGAATTGAGTCTAAAAGGAATAAGAGATTGTAAAAAGCAGAAATGAAGAGAAAGCAAATTTCAGGCATGGGAGGGGAGGTGAGTTGCTATGAAGATACACAGAAAGAAAAGGATGCTATGTATATATACATAGACACATACATATACATATACATATATATATATATATATATATATATATATATATATGCATAAACATCCATCCCTGAAGTCCTATTCTGATATCTCATCATTACAAAGAGGTGACAGATTCTCAAAAGTAAATATCAGCAGAAAAACACTGGCAGGTCCTACCAAGTTGAAAAGACTTAAAACATTAGAGCATGGATAATATATGTGTCATCCAAGGAGCACTCTAGCCAAGTTTAGAGAATTAAAAAAACCACTAAAACTTTTTTGATTCAATATACTTGTCATATATAAACATAAGGAAAGTTAATTTGGTAGTAATATGAAGGCTAGTCTGGAGAAGGGGAGACAGTGGAAAAGGAGAGAAAATTGAAGACATTCCAAAAGACCAGGTAGGGATGGTGGAGGAAGGCCTAAATTACTAGTGTAGTAGTACTGAGAATCAGTCAACCAGCATTTATTAATCATTTACTGTTTATTGGGAAATATGACAGCACAAAAACAAAAATAACAGTCCCTGCCTTTAAGGAGCTTACATTCTAGTGGGGATATAGGAGAAGAAAACAGATACAAGAAATGTTATTAAAGTGCAATTAAAACTTGAAAAATTACTAGATGAGAAGTGAATGATAAATAAATATCAAAGACAACTTCAAAATTTCCAACATAATAAATTAGGTGAATGATGATATGCAAGATGAAGTATTTGGGATAATATAGTTGTATTTCAAAAGTATTGTCAAAATCCATTATTATTATGGACTATATAGAGACACATAAATGGGACAAATATCCTTTCTCAGCTGAGTTTGGAACTGATGGGTAATGGCAACCTTCAGGAAGAAAGACTCTGTTCTTCATTAGTAAAATGAAGGCAGGAGTGGTATATGTGAATTTGTGACATCGATGCTCCTAATGTCTCTTCTTGTTTTAAATCTATGGATTTAAGTTCTCCATATCACAGGTAGCAGTCCTGGCTTTTATTTCCTTCCACATTTTTTTTCATGACTTGGGCACATTTATCAGAGTTTGTGAATGACCCAGAAGTGGGAGGTTTAACTTATACATTGATTGCAAGATCCAAAAGTATTTTGAAAAGCTAGAAAGATTAGTGGAAACTATTAAGACAAAACAGAAAAGTGACAAAGTTCTACATATGTGGTTTTTAAAAAATCAACTGTAAAAATCAAGGATGAGGGAGATATAGCTAGAAAGGCACTTGGGTAAATACAAAATCACATTTACACAATTAAAATTTTATCCCACCAACACGCTTGAAATTAATGAACTGATTTTTCACTTTTCTGCATCTTAAATTTTTAAGTTAGTAATGAGATTTTTCTCTGAAACATTTATACAATGTGTCCATTAAAAAAAAAACATATTTTCTTCAAATCTAGCCTTTTTATCTAGACATGAAAAAGTGCTAAAGACAATCCAAAAATGGAAAAGGCATTTAGTGTCTCACTGGAAAGGGCTGAATTTTTTAGGGTAATCACAGACAACAAACATTCCTAAGGAGGTGAGAAACATCCAGAGACAAATGTTTAACAAAGTATTGAGTATAAGTATTTTATCTCCAAGAAGAAAAAACACAACTTTAAACATGAAGCTTACCTCACATAGAAATAAGAGAAAGTTTCTACAGTTTTCATATTATCTACTGATGCTCTGTAATGAAAACTAGGTGGTCAGAAAGAATATGGTGAGATATTATTTATTTATTATTATTATTTTTTTCATCAAGTCAAGTGTGTTTTTTTTACAGTAGAATATTATATATATATATATATATATTTTTTTTTTTATAACATTATCCCTTGTATTCATTTTTCCAAATTATCCCCTCCCTCCCTCTACTCCCTCCCCCTAGATGACAGGCAATCCCATACATTTTACATGTGTTACAGTATAACCTAGATACAATATATGTGTGTAAATACCATTTTCTTGTTGCACGTTAAGTATTAAATTCCAAAGGTATAAGTAACCTGGGTAGATAAACATTAGTGCTAACCGTTTACATTCACTTCCCAGTGTTCCTTTTCTGGGTGTAGTTGTTTCTGTTCATCATTGATCAACTGGAAGTGAGTTGGATCTTCTTTATGTTGAAGATATCCACTTCCATCAGAATACATCTTCATACAACATTGAAGTGTACAGCGATCTTCTGGTTCTATTCATTTCACTCAGCATCAGTTGATGTAAAGGCGAGATATTATTTAGAACAAGCATATGTCGTATAAATATTGAGAGGGGAAAGGAAGGGAAGCAGGAATGGAAGAAGAGAGGGAAGGAAGGAGGGGAAGAGAGAAGGAATAAGGCAGGGAGTGAGGGAGAAATGGAAGGGCGGGAAAGACACTAAAAATCAAATTCTAAATAAGTATTTCCATGTTCAGTTACTGTGCCAGAGACCATTTAAGCAATTCTGAGTAAATAGAAACATCACCAAAATGTTTACAAACTCCTATTCTTTGCTCTATGAATTTGTGCTGATTAAAACTTCCATGGACAATTAATAAGAATTGAATAGTTGCCATTATTTTGAAGTCAGCCACTGTTTAAAAAAAAAAAGGAGTATAGAAAGTTTTTTTTTGGAAAACTTGTGTCATTAAAAAAAAGTCCTCTAGTTCTATTAAGTAAAAATGCAAAGGAGTCAAATTACTAAACTCATTTGCACTAGTTTTAAGGTATCATTAGAATATTTCATCCAAAAGATGGATAGGTTTTCACCCCATCCCTCCCACCTATGACATTTATTTCCTGCCCAGAAAAGAGCACTACTGTCAGCTTTCTCAATTCAAAAGGAAACACTAGATCCCATGAAGAAGAAAAACAAAAACAAACTATAGGCTTCATTAAAGCATGTGATGTCCTAAGAATATGGGATGCAGAACAGCTTTCTAAAAACTTTCTCTTCGACAGTTACAGTTACAGTTACATAAATGCCAATTTTATGGATAGTTTGGGAAGTAAAAATAGTACAATAAGAATTACATTATCTTAGATTGCCATAACACAGATATTGAGAATTACCTAAAATTTCTAAGATGTGTTTTATGAGAGTCAGGAGAGTTACCTAATATTCTCAAGGAATCAACTTCAATCTTCAGCTTCCATAGAATACTAGGTTCATGCACTCAAGGTAACATGGATGAATAAATTCACTAACAGAAGATGCTTTGAGGGATTATGTGAACTAAAGGCCTGAGGAGACACTGATCTACCCCACACTCCTAAACTCTGGTTGTGCCCTTCAAACAGAATCACTGAACCTTAAATGCTTTGCAACAGTACCAATCTTTCCAAGACTTCATAAACACTTTGGATGCATTGTGAATCTTTAGTTTACTACCTACTTCAAATGAGCTTTTCAAATCTGACATTTTATCAATCAACAAAGGAAAAGACAATATTTGCTTAGAAATTCCTGGACAAAAAGCCAATAGGGGAAAGAATATACAAACCAAGTTGAAAACTTATTAAGTACTTAATAAGTTACCATTTTCATTATACAAAATGGGGAACCAATAAAGATGTCACTGGAATATCCAAAATCAGAACTCAGACCCTTTTACATAGTATTAGTAGACATCCCTTCCATTATTGGTACTTAATTTGTGGAATCATTAGTCAGTCAATCAATAAAAACTTATTTCCCTGTACTTCATTAGTTTCAAAATTAACCACTCAACAGAGCAATAATAGATTATAACCAGTCATGGACTTGTAAAATACATCTGATCTTTAATTTTTCTAGTATAGTACCTATTTCTATTAACTTATATTTCCTCCATTAATTTGGACTTAACTTTATTAGCAAAATTAGTGGGAAAATGAACTCTGCAAAAGAAAGAATGTGTTTTAAATCACTTTTAATAATTTCATTAATGGTAGATCAGTGGAACAGATTAGATACAAAGGACAAAAAAGGGTACATCTATAGCAATCTAATCTTTGACAAACCCAAAGATTCCAACATTAGGGATAAAAATTCATTATTCGGAAAAAACTGTTGGGAAAACTGGAAATTAGTATGGCAGAAATTAGATATGGATCCACACTTAACACCATATACCAAGATAAGATCAAAATGGGTCCATGATTTAGGCATAAAGAGGGAGATAATAAATAGATTAGAGGAACAGAGGATAATCTACCTCTCAGACCTGTGGAGGAGGAAGGAATTTATGACCAGAGGAGAACTAGAGATCATTATTGATCACAAAATAGAAGATTTTGATTACATCAAACTAAAAAGTTTCTGTACAAATAATACTAATGCAAACAAGATTAGAAGGGAAGTAACAAATTGGGAAAATATTTTTAAAAACAAAGGTTCTGACAAAGGTCTCATTTCCAAAATATATAGAGAACTGACCATAATTTATAAGAAACCAAACCATTCTCCAATTGATAAATGGTCAAAGGATATGAACAGACAATTCTCAGAGGAAGAAATTGAAACTATATCCACTCACATGAAAGAGTGTTCCAAATCACTACTGATCAGAGAAATGCAAATTAAGACCACTCTGAGATACCACTACACACCTGTCAGATTGGCTAAGATGACAGGAACAAATAATGACAAATGTTGGAGGGGATGTGGGGAAATTGGGACACTAATACATTGCTGGTGGAGTTGTGAAAGAATCCAGCCATTCTGGAGAGCAATCTGGAATTATGCCCAAAAAGTTATCAAACTGTGCATACCCTTTGACCCAGCAGCGCTACTACTGGGATTATATCCCAAAGAAATACTAAAGAGCGGAAAGAGACATATATGTGCCAAAATGTTTGTGGCAGCTCTTTTTGTTGTAGCTAGAAACTGGAAGATGAATGGATGTCCATCAGTTGGAGAATGGTTGGGTAAATTGTGGTATATGAAGGTTATGGAATATTATTGCTCTGTAAGAAATGACCAGCAGGAGGAATACAGAGAGGGTTGGAGAGACTTAAATCAACTGATGCTGAGTGAAATGAGCAGAACCAGAAGATCACTGTATACTTCAACAACGATACTGTATGAGGATGTATTCTGATGGAAGTGGAAATCTTCAACATAAAGAAGATCCAACTCACTTCCAGTTGATCAATGATGGACAGAGGTAGATACACCCAGAGAAGAAACACTGGGAGGGGAATGTAAATTGTTAGCACTAATATCTGTCTGCCCAGGTTGCATGTACCTTCGGATTCTAATGTTTACTGTGCAACAAGAAAATGATATTCACACACATGTATTTTACTTAGACTATATTGTAACACATGTAAAATGTATGGTATTGCCTGTCGTCGGGGGGAGGGAATAAGGGAGGGGGGGTAATTTGGAAAAATGAATACAAGGGATAATATTATAAAATATATATATATATATATAATAAAAAAAATTAAAAAAAAAATAATTTCATTAATAATATATTGATAATATAAATTTAGTCAAACTTCAAATTGGGCAGCTAGGTGACACAATGGATCTAGTGCTGAGTACACAGTACCTGGCATATAGTAAACACTATGTAAATGCCAGTTGTAATTAGTTAGTCCAGTAATGGAGTTCAAGGCCTGGGGTAAAGAAGACTCTTCTTCCTCAGTTTAAATCTTGCTCCAGATACTCACTAGCTGTGAGATCCTGTACCATGGACAAGTCATGTAGCCCTGTTTGCCTCAGGTCCTCATCTTTGCCATCAGTTTCCTTATCTTTGCCAAGAAAACCTCAAATGAAATCACAGAGTGGTACACAACTGAAAAACAATTCAACAACAATAAATAAAAATTTTTAAAAACATTTTGCTAAGTATATTTCAATATAATTTGTTTCCTTTATAAACTTATGTGTTTTATTTATTTAAAAACGAGAAGTGCTTAGGCTTAATCAGACAACCCAGAAAGGTCAAGAACCCCTACTCTAAATCTACGATCCTATGCCTTTAGACAAAATATAGTCCCACTGAATTTGTTTCCTAAATTATCAAATAAGAAAACAAAATAAATATAATTAGTGCTGAATGGGTTCAGAACCCATGGGTCAATACTCTCATTAATTGGGAAATGGCTAAACAAACTGTGGGTAATAAATACAATGGAATAATGTGCAAAATAAGTGATTACTTAGACTACAAAGAAACTTAGAGAGATTTGCATGAACTAATAGAGATGAAAGAACAATATGCATGATAACCACAGTAATATAAAGGAAAACACTAAACGAAATCAAAATTCAAATCTATGCTATTGGAGAATAAAGACCATTTTCTTTGTTTTAGTAAGTTTTTTTTTTAATGGCTAACTAGAGAAACTACTTTCTTTATAAAATAGTTTCCTACCTCTCGATGAATTCAATTATTATCTATCCATCTATCTATCTATCTATCTATCTATCTATCAGCAGAAAAAAAATATAACCTGAGAGAAGTAACAAATTATTTTTTAGATTCAGATTTTTCTAGAAAGTATAAATTGAATCATCCTGCAAAAAAAAAAAAAAATCACTAGGCTAAGGATCATTTAGATTATATTGGCTTGAAGACCTGGAAAATGTCTTCCCAGCATAAAAATATACAAAAAGGGAATGGGGGAAAGGGGAGAAAGGAAAAAGGGAGGAGAAAAGGGGATCATATCTGAGATACATTAGAAAATAAGTCTTGGAAGAGGGATGTGGCTTCATGCTTTGTTTTCATATTTCCCAATACATGGAAAGCTCTTAATAAATGAACATTGATTGACTGGTACTTGTTCTTTCTTCAAGCCTCAAGAAGCTAGCTTCTATAATATACTATTCAATCTTGACTCCAGACTGAGATATACCTTCCCTTTCTTGGTACAAAGGTGGTAGACTACAAGTATGAAATGAGTCAAATGCTGTAAAGACATGATCAATATTCTGATTTATTTTGCTTAGTTATAATTTATTCCAAAAGGAGCTTCTGGGGGAGCAGAGGCAACTTGGCAAGGACAAAAAGAAGAGAGAAAAAAGAACAGCAAGTAAAACATAAGGGAAAAGAACCTGCTTAAGCAAAGGCATACAAATGAGAATAAGCAGAGCACATAAGGGGGAAGAGCTGACTATTTTGAATGAAGTAGAATGTTTATGAGAGAGTTGTGGGAAATCAGGTTGAACAGTTAGAATGGGACAATCAAATTCAAATTGAATAGATGAGGCTTTGTATTCTAGGATTCAGAGTTTGGATTTTTGCTAGAAGGGACCCACAGTAGGGGGATCATGCAATAAATCGCAGAATGGATCAAAGGGAGAACACTGTACCAGACACATGGTTATGATGAGGTCTAGATTTAGGGAACCAAAATGAAATTAGGATTTCTGGTGGTCAGGGAGTTAAATGATAAGGTTTAGTGGCAGGTTCAGGGTTCAGGGAACCAAATGGAGAGGTATGGCTCCCCTACAACCCCTTGGGATTTGGTGCAAGAGTAGGGAGTTTTGGGGATTCCCTTCTGGCGGTGCGGAGGTTCCCTGTAAAAGAATTTACAGACCCGAAAACCTAGATTGATAAAAAGAGGTTTATTAAAGGGATTGGAAGTAAGGTTAGAAATCCTGACAGAGAGGCATAAAGTCAAATATAGAAGATAAGATAAATACGATTAGTACTGAAGAGTTCAGGGAGCTACCAGAAGAGGAAATTGTGGCCCAGAGAATTTAGATGATTTGCCTCATGTCACACAAACTGTTTTGAATTCTCTTCAGATACTTACTAGCTGTGTGACTCTGCAAAAGTCACCTTAGGCCGTTTGAGCCTCAGTTTCCACTTTTTAATGGAGGATAATAACAGCACCTAATTCACAAGGTTATGTCATGAAAATCAAACAAGATACTATATCTTGTTTATTTAAACTTTAAAATGCTCTCTAAATACAAGCTATTATTAAGTAGAAGAACTAGGAATTGAACTCGGATTCCCTAACTTGAACTGCAGCATTTTTTCTATTATTGGACTAAATATTCTTTAGGATCCCTTTCTATTCTAAAACTTTAGTTTCTGTAAGAATCTGTAAGACAGAGAGCAGGCAGAAAAGACATAGGTAATTGTTCTATGTTAGTCATGGGAATGGAGAAGAAAAGGAAATCAAAGAGGGATTTAGAAGAAAAAAAAAAAGATAGACATAGCAAAATGAAGTAGAAGTAAGCAATAACAGCAAAATTATTCCTGGGAAACAGAGAAGTCAGCAGTACAATTATTCCTTTCACATCATGAGGTAAGAGACACAATATCCCCAGGATCTGGAAATCTGAATAAAAATTTTTGACACTTTCTTTGTACAAGAGAAGTCTGAATTGTGATGGTATATGATGGGATATAATATATGTTGATATTACATAATATTATGCATATATTTTATATTTTTCTGAGTTTTTAAACTTTTCTGTTGTCTGCTGATCTTACTTCTGCCAACTTGCAATGTATTGACATCTCCATAAAGTCTCGACGTGGAAGAGATAACTATACTACTGATAGGAAAGGAAGAAGCTAAGTAGGAAGATGATGAAGTCATTTAGGTGGAATATGATGATTTTGAAGCAACAATAAAATAGTAACCACATCAACGAATATACCCTTTAGGATAAAAGAAAGGTACAGATCACTATCCTCCAACTTTTCACAAAGCCTGAAATTGCCTGAAATTATTATATCTGTGGAGGAGGATCTTGAAAAATACAAATGTGGTTTTTAGGATTAACAGATTAAATTGTTATCAGTAATTCTCAATTCAACTAATCAAAATTTATTTATACATTGGCACAGAGTTATCTAACTCATCAAAAGATATATGGACCTTGAAGGCATAACATAGTAAATTCTTGTTATAGGAATAACAAAAGTGGGAAGAGCAAAATAAGTCCAGGGCATGAGTCACAATAAATCCAGGGCAAGGCAGGATAGGGCAGGGCACCATGACAGGGAGCCTGAGATAGGAGGTAAGATAGCTGAGAAAAGTGGTCAATAAAAAAACGATGAATATGCTAAAAATGAAACTTTATTGTGGTAAAGTAAAAGTATTATGATGCAGTAACAAGAACACTAATTAGTAAGAGTCAAGATCAAGGTTCAAATCCCCACTCTGACATTTTTTAGCCATGTCTTCCTAATAAAGTTGATGCTAAGAAATGATGATGATAATAGCAGCTAGCATTTATATAGAGTATTCCCAAAATCTTAGTACAGTTTTAAGTTTTAATAGCTCAAAACTTCACTAAGATTACTGACACATAGTATATATTACATTGTAAGTTTGCAAAGCACTTCACAAATACCTTTTCAAAAATACTAAGAGATAGGTGTTTTTATCATTTGTATTTTTATAGATGAGGAAACTAAGTCAAACAGCAGTAACTTGCCTATGGTCACATAGCTGAGATATAATGTATGAGATGTATGAAATATAATTTGAACTCGGCTCTTTCAGATCAAACACTTTTATTCACTGTACTATCTGTATGCTTAATCTTTCTGAGCCTCAGTCTCCTCATGTGCAAAATGGGGGTAGTATTACTTTCAATGTCTAGCTTACAGGTCTGTCATGAGAAAAGTCCTTTGTAAGCATTAAAGCACAATGTAAATATAAGCAATTATTACTTAGTACTTATTCCTAGCAATAGTCATACATAACATGATAGAAGTAGATAATCCTTTTATCTCCTGTCACTGTTATAATAAGAAAGGTATTGCAAGATAATTGCAAGGGGGAATTCCATTTGAAATCAAAGTAGTAGCATAATGTATAACAAAGTTTTTTTTTTAATTGCAACTTCAAAACAACCAATGCATTTTTTTTTCTCATAAGGATGATACCATTTAGTTTATACTACACCCTCTGAATTCTTGGAAAAGTAAGTGCTATATGAACACAAAGCATGCCTAACGTAATTACTGGTGAGCCCAGTATAAATAACAAAGATTCCCACAGTGACAAGCAGAAATGTCTCTTGAAAGGGTACTTTCCTGCATATCGAGTGACACTCTCGCCTTCTGTCTAAACAACAGCTTGACAGATGTAGGTTCAGGTACCTAACAATGCTTGAAACAACTGATAGGTAATGAGTTTTATATAAGGATGCCCTGAGGATCATGTTGCAGGACAAAGGAATAAAGAGGCAAGGAAGTGAGGTGGATAAATGGAGATGTAATATGTTCAAGTCATCTGTCCTAATGTAATAGATCACTCCCTCAGATTTTAAAACATGAAAATAAGTCCTCTGGAAGCAGAATTTTTACTAGATAAAATATCACCACTAGCAGAGAGATAATCTTATTAAAGAAACAATGACAGCTTTGTAACTTCAGGAAACCATTGCTATCTCTCTTCCACTTCAGTTCAAAAAGGAATGATTTTTACTACATTATCTCAGACCTCATTAAAGAGTAGACTCCATTCATCCAGAACCATGATGTTTCACTGAGCTGAATAGACTAAAAAGATTAATTTGGATTTTTAGTATGTAGGTACACATTACCACATTACTTTGTGAAATTGTTCCTGGCAAGAGTTCTCCTCTGAAGGAAACAAGCAGATCTGAAGAAGCTTTAGCAGATGATAAATATTTATCCAGATTCAACAAGATGATTCAAAACTTTCAGTGGAAATGGGAATGAAGAAGAATATACAAACAAATATGTATTTTAGAACTGCTTTCTTCTATGTATGTGGAGATAGATTGATCACCACAGCATAATGCTTAGCATAATGTCTGGCACACACATGCTTAATAAATGGGACTTGACCATTTTCCAATTGATAAATGGTCAAAGGATACAAACAGACAATTTTTAGATGAAGTAATCAAAACCATTCCTAGTCATATACAAATACTCTAAATTATTATTGAATCAGAGAAATGAAATTAAGACAATTCTAAGATACTACTTAGGTAGATGAAGTATACTATATACTTCTCAGATTGGCTATGATGATAGGAAAAGATAATGATAACTGTTGGAGACATGGGAAAACTAGGACACTAATACATTGTTGATGGAGTTGAGGTGACCCAACCATTCTGGAGAGCAATTTGGAACTATGCCAAAAGGGTTATAAAACTATACATACCCTTTGATCCAGTGGTACTCTACTGGGTCTGTATCCCAAAGAAATAAAAAAGGGAAAAGGTACTACATGCACAAAAATGTTTGTAGCTGCCCTTTTTGTAGTAGCAAGGAACTGGAAACTGAGTGGATGCCCATAAATTGGGGAATAGATGAATATATTATGATATATGAAGGTAATGGAATATTATTGTTCTGTAAGAAACAATCAGCAGGATGATTTCAGAAAGGCCTGAAAAGACTTACATGAACTAATAACTAAATAAAGTGAGTAGAACCAACAGAACATTATATAAGTGCCGACAAAATTAAATGATAATCAATTCTGATGGATGTGGCTTTTTTCAGCAATGAGGTGATTCAGGTAAATTCCAACGGAATTGTGAGGAGAGAGCCATCTCCATTCAGAAAGAAGACTGTAGGGGCTGAATGTGGATCACAATATAGTATTTGCACCATTTTTATTGTTGTTTGCTTGCTTTTTCCCCTCATTTTTTCCCTTTTTGATCTGATTTTTCTTGTGCAGCGTGATAAATGTGGAAATATGTATAGAAAAATTGCACATGTTTAACACATTTTGTATTGCTTGCTCTCTAGGGGAAAGAGAGAGGGGAAGGGAGGAAGAAAAACTTGGATCACAGGTTTTGTAAGGGTGAAAGTTTAAAACTATCTTTGCATGTATTTTGAAAACTAAAAGCTATTATTAAAAATAAATAAGAACAATACCTTCATCAACAGACTCAATGTTTCATGGCAGTGCTTTGCTTCTAAAACAAAATTCTCTCCTGAAAATATTAAAAATATTAAAGGCACTAAATACTGTCTATTCTGTTGACATCATTTGAGACAGTGTGCTATCTATTTATATATTTTCTTCTGCAGGAATACCCCAAAAAAGTTCTTTACACTGCAAGACAGTGAATTCTTTGTTCCTAAAGCAGAGACCCAAACCAACAAGTATGCTCATATTTCATTTGATTTTTTTTTTTTTGGTAGAGGGCAAACTTGGAGGTAAGTAAACAGTATGCCTGGAAAAAGCTTTACTAAATAAAGATTAGGATCTCAAAAAGACACGCATTTTTCTCCACCACCTATTTTTAAATGAAACAAATATTTTAATAGTGTGTATTTTAGGAGGTTTAACATGATACATTTTTTGAATATCTAAAACAAAATTTCTCAACATGGCTTTTCATGGTTTATTCATGAAAAAATGTGGAGTTTGAAAATATCATTCATTTAAGCTGTTCTCTGATATCTACTTATTAGAGGGTTCAGTTGTATAGATTAACCTCTCCTATGTGGATATGCCAATATTATATTAAATATAAAATAAATTATCTGTGTCCAAATCAGTATCAGTGTGGCCCAAAACATAAGGGAAGAGATGTGAGTTATATTTGTATATGTATATAGAATAGGTCTGATCAAAAATATTCTCTTTAGCTTTCATTTTGACCCAGGGTTTACCTGGGAATATAACTATACTAGCAAAGGTTCATAAGTTTCATTTGATTGACAAAGGAGTTCATGATAAACAACAAAATTTAAGAACTTCTATTCTAACCTGATATACTTAACATCCTCCCTGTTTCCGTATAGACCTCTCTTGCATATGACCAAGAACCACTCAATCCTCCAGGGTGGCACTCTATCAGTTTGAAAACACCATCCCTTACTGCTACCTATTAGTAGCAGTACCATCTCTGTTGGCTGACCTTGCTCCATCTAATTCAATATCCTGCCTATGGTTCCCACTCTTTTTAGAGCAAAGTAGGCATGTAGATATAACACCCTTTAAAAATTCCTGGTTATAAAATATGGCTCTCTAAGAAGGGGAGGGAGAGAAAGGGACATAGGAACTGTGCTGTCCCTAACATAGTTTACAGGACTGTAGGTGCTTATTGAATGACTGTTATTTTAACTAATGAGCATTTATTACACTCTGTGCCAAGCACAACTTAGTTCCACAATATAAGTGATCAGATCTATCTTTTCTAATTTTTTCTGTAGCCATTTGTGGCATAGAAGCTTGCTCATGGTTTTAATGTATATTAATTCAATTTAAGAGGATTTGTAGGGATAGAATGGAGAAGGCAAGTAGAATTATAAAAACTAACCCTGGCAAAATATAAAAATTACAAATGGGTAAATTTGGTAACCTCTGTTCTATTAATGGATGCTACATTATATATGTGTATATATATATATATATATATATGTGTGTGTGTGTGTGTGTGTGTGTGTGTGTACATATATATATATACACACACACATATATATATACACATATAAACATATGTGCAAAGACAGAGACATACAGAGATTGAAACATACAAAATAAGGTAATATTTGCTTTACCAAAGCATTTTGAATTAAGTAAAGGAGTCCAAAGGTTAACACCAAGATTAACAATATGGGCAGCTGCCCTTGGTGCTGAATGCTGAAAGCTTCCCCATAAAATTATAGAGATCAGGAGTGAGCATTTATCTATCCCTGAAAGTATAATTATGAACCCTCCACGCCTTTTTCTATCCCTTTCCAAACAAAAGCCTGCCACTTCACACTTTAAAATTAGGAATTTACCATTTTATGTTTCCAATTTTTAATTTATTAGACCTTATCATTTTTTGAGGAGACAAGTTGATTCTTCTTATATATCAGACAAGACACCTGAGGTATAAAGCACTCTATTAGGGTTTCTCAGAAAGTATTCAGGCTACAATTCTCATCTGTGAGTTATGCTATTTCCTTTATAGCACAAGTCAATGCTGATGGGACCATATTTCAGAGTTCAAGAAACCTCTTTAATTTGAAATATAGATAACTTTTGAGACAAAGCAAGAATTCTACTTATAGATAAATATATGGATTTCTATAAATACAGAGTCTTAATTTAGACACAAAGATTAAGGATAAATAAAGACAAATGGTAAAAATTCCATAGTATCTTCAATGATCACCTAGACTCAAATCAGCCAAAAAGTTAAGCACCTATTTTGTTGTAGACACTGTAAACATGAATTCATTATCAAAATTTAACAAATAGGTGATTAATATTAAGAAATAATGAATTATTTTGCTACTGGGGCACAAGTTTCCATTTTACAAATGTTGACTTGCAAGTAGGTCCCTGGGAAGTCAGGCATTGACCCAAATGTCTTAACCAACATAACTGGATCATAGAATTAGAAGTAAAACCTAGTCTTTAACACCCAGACTAATACTATCCCTCACAGGTGATGCTGCCTATTTAATGAAAAGTTTTTGTGTACAAGCTCAGTGATTAAAATCCACATTAGACCAGGGTAAGCAAAAACTGAGCAGTCTAAAGTATCAATTTTATGGTTACACTGCTGAAAGAAATAAGTTAAACAAGTAGTAACTTGGCATAGGCCTCAAAGAGATTCTGTCAGAACTGAGATCATATTCTAAGATTTTCTGACTGCACTAATCTTTAAACATGCAAATATATTGCAAATAAGTTTCACTTAAAATCTTTTCTGAGATAAAAACATCTTTTCTGAGAAAAGATATTCAAGCTAAATTTAATTTTCATTTGAGAAATTCTTTCCTCCCAATTTTAAGATATACCACTCAATGAGAACTAAATCAAATCAATAAACACTTATTAAGTATCTGTTTACAGTACAGGTTCCAGGGACTGGAAATAGAAGGTCTTAAAAAATTAGCTTCTGACATCAGAGCTTACATTCTATTGGAAGTGTTTGTGTGAGCATAACATAACAAATACAGAGAGACAGAGAAAGTGAAAGAGTATTAACACCTAGGAATATCTAGGATTCCCCCAGGAAGTAGTCTCTGAGTTAAACACTGAAGGAAGCTAAGAATTCGAGGAAAAGGAGATGACTAGAGAGTGCATTTAAGGAATAGGAGACACACTTTGAACAAAGGCATAGAATCACAGGTGGAAAACTGTGTTTGGGGAAAAAAACAAACAGGCAAGTTTAGCCAAAATATAGAGTACATAAAGTAAAATAAAATGAAATGCCTGGAAAGGTAAACTGAAGTTAGACTGTGTTGTTGTTATTGTTCAGTCATTTTCAATATTGTCGAAGTCTTAATGACTTCATTTGGGGTTTTCTTGGCAAAGTTACTGGAGCCATTTCCTTCTTTAGCTCATTTTACAGATGAGAAAATTAAAGCAAACAGGTTAAGTGGCTTGCCTAGGATCACACAGCTAATAGGCCTCTGAGGCCATATTCCTCACTTCATGTCCAATCCTCTATCCACTGTACAATCTAGCTACCCCAAAGCCAGACTGTAAATGGCTTTAAATGGCAAGCAGTTAGCATTTTATCCAAGAGCAACAGGAGTCACTAAAGGTCTTTGAATAGTGGGATGCTATGATCACACCTGTGCTTTGGTAAGATAATTTTGGCCATTGTGTGAAGGATGGATTGTAGAAGAAAGACTATAAACAGGAAGAACAAGGAGGGGGATACTGCAATAATCCAGGTGATGTGGAATATAAATAGCATGATGGTCATATATGTGTAAAAGGGATAGAAATGAAAAACAATGTCAAAGTATGTCAAAATACAATGGATAATGATTAAATATAAGGAGTGAACTGGGCTTATATCCCAAAGAGATATTAAAGAAGGGAAAGGGACATGTATGTGCAAAAACATTTGTGGCAGCCTTTTTTGTAGTTGCTAGAAACTGGAAATTGAATAGATGCCTATCAATTGGAGAATGGCTGAATAAATTGTGGTAAATGAATGTTATGGAATATTATTGTTCTGTAAGAAATGACCAGCAGGATGAATACAGAGAGGCCTGGAGAGAATTATGTGAACTGATGCTAAGTGAAATGAGCAGGACCAGGAGATCATTATGCATTTCAACAACAATACTATATGAGGATCAATTCTGATGGAAATGGATATCTTCAACAATGAAAGGATCCAAATCAGTTCCAATTTATCAGTAATGAAGAGAACCAGCTACACCCAGTGAAAGAACACTGGAAAATGAGTGAGGATCACAACATAACATTTACACTTTTTCTGTTATTGTTTGCTTGCATTTTTGTTTTTCTTCCCAGGTTATTTTTACCTTCTTTCTAAATCCGCTTTGTGGATTGTGTAGCAAGACAATTGTAAAAATGTGTATACATATATTGTATTTAACATATACTTTAACATATTTAATATGTATGGGACTACCTGCCATCTAGGGGAAGGGGTGGAGGGAAGGAGGGAAAAAGTTAGAACAGAAGTTTTTGTAAGGGTCAATGTTGAAAAATTACACATGCATATGTTTTGTCAATAAAAAGCTGTAATAAAAAAGATCTGTCAAAAGTAAAAATATATATATATAACCTTTAAAAATTAAAAATATATGAGTGAGTAATAGGGTTGAATGGAAGAGAACTCCAAAGTTGTGAATTTGTTTTACTGGAAGGCTGGTATACCCTCAAGAAAAATAGGGATGTTTGGAAATAAGGAGGGATTGGAAAGAAAAGAGAAAAAAGATGACTAGTTCCAATATATATATATATATATGTGTGTGTGTGTGTGTGTGTGTGTGTGTGTGTGTGTGTGTGTGTGTGTGTGTTGAGTTAAAGTTGCCTACAGGTGGAGATGCCCAGCAAGCCACTAGTGATACAGTGATGGGACAAGGGCTTAAGATAAAGACAAGAGCTACATATATAAATATGGAGAATCATCTGAATAGATAATGATTGCATCCATGCAAGTTTGTGAAATCAAGAGTAAGGATATAGAAAGAGAAGATGACTCAGAAAGGTGTCTCCAGGAGACACTCATAGATCAGGGGAAGGAAATGGATACAGATACAGTTAGAATTTTAATAGCATGGTGATTGTATGTGTGGAAAGAAAGGGATAGATGTTAAAAATGTTAACAAAGTAGGATGAACAAGACAATTCCAAAGTTGTGAATCTATTTTGCTGGAAATATGGTGGTGCTCTCAAGAAAAAGAGAGATGTCTGTAGCTATCAAAAAAGACTGAGAAGTGGAGAAACAAGGGGAGAACAGTGGTAAGGACATCAAGGGTGAAAAGTACATGAGGGAAGAGGTCAAGAGGGTCTAGATTGATTAAGGATAAGAGATGAAAAAGAAAGGAAAAAATATATTATAGAATAAAAAACAATAAAAATACATACAGTGGTCTCTTCACCTTACTGTAAGTTCTCTCTTCCTACATGTTTTTGCAGAGAAGAGATAACTTAACTCCCTAATCTTCAAATGACATCATTGGGTTCCCATTTCATTCCTTTCCCTCCATCTTCAGCTTAATGGATTCCATTTATTCTGTTCTATTCAGAATGAAACTGCTCTGTAGGTGACTTATGATCTTAAGTAAATTATAATCAATACTTGAGTTTTTCTTACAAATTTATGATTCTAATTTAACACATTTTCCTCAACTAAATGTTCCAAGTGTCTCCAACCACTGGTATTACTTTTACAGCAATAAAACAAATTTAAGAAAGTGAGCTTTCCTTCACATACTGATTTAGCAGTGTGTGGTACCTATTCACTTTGTATATAGTTTCTGTCATCATAAACATTAGCAAGAAGCACAACCTACATTGCTGACATATTAACTCCAAAGAAAATTAACCACAAAGTTAAGAATAATTAATTATTAGGAACATCTATGGATTTGTCCTTCCTAAAGTATAGGTCTGATTAAGTCACTCTTCTTGCTCAAAAATTTCCAATGGTTCCCTATCACCTAAAAGTTAAAATACAAAACTACTCCTTCAGGCATTTAATATCTTAATGGTGTGGAAGCAAGTTACATTTCCAGATTTATTTCACATGACTCTTTTATGCATTCTAGTTCTAGACAAAACAGCTTACTCAGTATTTCCTAAATTCTATATTCTACCACTGGTCTTCATGACTTTGAACAGGTTCCCTCTCATGCCTGAAATATATTCTTTCTTCATTTCTGTCTCTTGGAATGCTGAGGATGTCTTTATGGAGGAAGGACAGAAGGAATCACAGACAATCATAGAAGTAATGAAAGGTATATGAAGATGCAGAAATTTGATCTGTTTGCCTATGTGGGCATTTGAAATAAAGAATTTTGTTTTTCTAGCTTTCTCAATTGGGGAAAGGGGAAGGCAGGAAGAAAGAAAACAAAATTTAAAATAGGAAGTTACATAATAAATTTATTGTGCATATCTATATGTATCTATATATTATAAAAACAAAACTTACATAATAGAGATTCAGAGTTTCAAGAATTAATTTTACAATATATATGGAAATTCTCACTTTATTTGGTATTTAAAATCAAAATTAAAATAAATTTTAAAATAAACTTTTAAAAAATTGAAATATTACTTTAAGAACCTCCATTTAGATGCCTCCTTCTCCTAAAAGCCTTTTCTGGCTTCCCTTGTTCATGTTTTCTCTTTCCTCAAATTATATACTTATCTTAATACTTACAGACTTATAGTTATAAGTATGTATATACTTATCAGCTTACATGCTCTAAACAGTCTCATTTGAGTAGAAGGCAAATTCCTTGAAGGCATGGAGTATTTTTCTTTTCTTTTTTTTTATTGTTGTATCTCCAATATTTAGCAAAGTGCATCACACAAAGTAGGCACTTAATATGTGATTGAAGCAAATCCTTTATTCTTAAGTGAATTCTTTACTGGCTGTAAGGGAACTGCAGAAACTCCAGGGAAATAAATAGAAGGGAAAAGAACAAAAGCTCAGAGATAAAATCTGTTGCAATCATTTATGCTCATTTTCTCAAGCATTAGAAAGAAAAAATATGGTCATCTCTAACACAAAGGTCAATTCTAAGTTTCATTTTCATTGTTTTAGAATTCTTTAAATACCAGATGTTAAGATAAAGCCACTGCAAATTTAAAGGGGAAAGCATTAGTCTATTATAAATCTGACATCACAAACCTGATTGATGTTTGCTAAAAAAAAAAAAGATAAATATCAACATAAAGTTTTTAGAAGCAATATGACTTGTAGCACTATCTGTATGTCACTTTAATTCTCTGTGTGCATCATTTTCTTCATTTGTAAGATGGGAATAATAATACAAATACAATTTATTTTGGAATGCTATACTGAGGAAAGAAATCTGGCAACAATGAAATACAATACAAATATGAGTTATTAATAAAGTTACTATCCTTATCTTTAAAGCAAGTAGTTACAAATTAATAGAGCAAATTCCTTATGTCCACAGAGAAGATTTAAATGTTTAGACCTGGAGAAGAAATAAGACTTATAACTGGCACTTCAACAACCAAAAAATATTATGTACTCTTGTCTTTCTCAGGCTTTCTGAAGATATTTTCCCATAAAATCACCTCATTTTGTGAAAAAAAGATAGATTTCTGAAAAATTGTTTATAATTTAAAGTTTTATGAATCTAATAACATATATGACATATTAATGTATCAACCTCTAGTACTCTTTTATAGAGAAATGCAAATTAAAGCAACTCTAAGATACCATTTTCACACCTATCAGATTGACCAAGATAACGAAAAAGAAAAGTGATAAATGTTGGAGAAGATATAAGAAAATTGGGATGTTAATGCAGTGTTGGTGAAGTTGTGAACTGCTCTAACCATTCTGAAGAGCAATTTGGAATTATGCCTAAAGGGCAACCAAACCCTTTGACCAAGCAATACTACTACTAAATTTGTATCACAAAGAATCATTAAAAAATGGAAAGAACCTACATGTGCAACAATATTTATAGCAGCCCTTCTGAAGGTGGCAAATATTGGAAACTGAGGGAATCCCATCAGTTGTAAAATGGCTGAACAAGTTATGGGTACATGAATATAACAAAACACTATTGTGCAATAAGAAATGATGAACGGCCAGATTTCAGAAAAACCTGGAAAGACTTGTACAAATTGATGCAAAGTGAAATGAGCAGAATCAGGAAAACACTGCATACAGTATCAGCAATATTGGATGATAATCCTCTATGAGTAGCTCAGCTCTTCTCAGCAACACACAGATCTAAGAAAAGTACAAAGAACTCACAAGGGAAAAGGCTAACTAAATCAGATTTTAAGAAACCCAATGGATTCTGAATGCAGATAGAATAATTTTTTCTCTATTATTTCTTATGGATTTTTTTTCCTGTTGATCCAATTCTTCTTTTACAATGGTGACAAATATGGAGATATGTTTTACATGATAGCATATGTATAAACTATATCAAACCTGCCTTCTTTGGAAGAGGATAGGGGAGAGAGGGAGAAAAATTTGGAACTCAAGATCTAAATTAATGCCAAAATTTTTCTTGATATGTATTTGGGAAAAATACTTCAAATAAAAAATATATCATCTTCTAGAGAAATTTATCATTTAAAGGAGCTTGGTGAATTTTATTAAGTTGTTTCTTCTTTTCCTTCTCTTTCTTCTTCATCCTTCAGCAGTCACTAAAGGAATTTATCTCTTTACTAATGGTAGTGTACAACTATTAATGGACATTTTTTCCTTCTTAGACAACCTGGTAGTCCCTCACTCCAAATAGTTCATCATATTGTTTGTGAACTTAGTATGACCAACCACTTCAATTAGCCCACTGCAGCTCAGAACTCTAAAACTCAAGTTATCTAATAGCTTCTGATTCCTTGTATATCAGGGATTGTATAGCCCCACACACCCAACTAAATATCAGAGAGGCAGTTTTCAAACTTTTTGGTGTCAGGCCCTTTTATAAGATTGAAAATTACTGAAGCAAAAGCTTCTGTCTATGTGAGTTATACATATTGATATTTACTGTATCATATATTAAAACATCCTACTATTATTATGAAAATGGTTTTGACTTTACAAATCTTCTGAAAAATTCTCACAGGTTCCTTGAACTACACTTTAAGTGCCACTGTATTAGATTATTTCAATCATTAACCTTTCCTAAAATATCTTCCCCTCTATTACCCAATCAACTGCATACCTAATTATTTAAAATTCCTCAATTGGCTGACAAAGTCTATTTCATTCAGTGCTTATTTTCATACATACTTCTAGCCAAATATCTTGACCCATAACCTAGCTAAGCATGCAGATATTATTTTACCACTGAGTAACAGATATGGAAGCCTTAATTTCTATTTAAAAAATAATGATTCTACCATAAAATGGAAGTGAATACTGTATAATTATAATGACCAAGCTAGGCCTTAAGGGAAAAGCTAAGAAAATGCATTTCCTTCTCTGCACTGCAAAAGCATGAAATTATAGAAAAGAATGTCGCATATATTGTTAGATGCAATCAATGGTCAGACCTAGTTTTGGACATCTTTTCCTTTCTTCTTTAATCTCCGTATAAGGAAAGAGGAAAGCATGGGAGATTAAAAAATTAATGTGACAATAATAATAATAATAACTTTTTAAAAAAAGAATGCCAGAATAGTCCTTGTCATGGTATATACATTTAGCAAGTATATTCTTACTCTTCTTCTAAGTTTTCACTCTTTTCTACAATGTGCAAAAAATCAAAGTATATGAATTAAAAAGCATTTGTTAATGAATTATATATATATTATGTACTACTATGATACAGCAAAACAACTACAGAATCTGCACATGCGCATTCAAATTCTACTCAAATGCTTATAACTTGAAACTTCAGTTTTCTCATCTGTAATAGACATGTAAATGTGTAACATGTAATGTTATGTAATACATATGTAATGCAATACATGTGTAAATATGTATTGTGTATTTACATATGTACAATGCAAATGTGAATTGTGTAAGTGTACATGTGCACATATTACATTTACATATGGAATGCATAGGCAAGTATGTATTATAATATACATGTGTTATAAATAGAAATTTATATAATACACACGTGTGTGCTGCATATATAATACATGCATATATGATTATAATACACAATATATACAAATAATACATAATATATATGTAAAATAAAATAATATATGTAATATATATTTATATATAATATAATAAAAATAAAAAATAATATCTAAATATATAACATATAAATAATATATGAACTATGTAAAATAAAAAGGTTGACACTTTTGAAAATCAATTGATGTCCACGGAGATCACAAGTGTAGAATGAGAATTCTATGAAACAAAAAAAGTACATTACCTGCTCCCAGGAAAATGACATTAAAATAGGCAAAGACAATATATGTAAGGGAATGGTGGGCTTTGATCTGGAAAGCCATGGGGACAGTGAGTATAATCATATGGCAACTGAATACCTCCTTTCCAAAAGTGGTAGTGTTGATTTGATTACTGTTTCCAAAATAAGAGGTAGAAGGGGAGGTAGATGCTGGTAGGGGATATTTGAGATGGCAGAACCAACATGATGGGTCTCAAGGACTTACTTATTATGAATTCTCACTAATCAAGAGCACAAAACATGGTCTAGGCAGAGGGTAGTGCCAGGAATTTCACTATTATTTCATTTCTGGTTCAGCCACACAGAAGAATAGTATGTCTGACAAAAAGCTGATGAAAGCAAAGTTGTTAGTCATTGAATAAGCTCTTAATGAGGTGTCAAATAACTCTTGGCTGATACATTCTAAAGATTAACAAACAATTAAATAAAGGCCCACACTAAAATAACTGTAAAGTCTTCTTAAAAGATTTCTATGTTCCATCTTGCCTTTAATCATTCTAGCATTAACGTGTTACCTAGATTTCCAAAAGAGCTGAACATAAAGTTAACTTTAATTTGTTTTCCTTCAATATCAGAAACACACTGACTGAGATGTAAATCAGCCTGATAAAGAAGTTTTAGTGCCAACTTTCATATCATTATTTCTCTTTTTTCAAAGAGCCAAAAAGCAGATGGGCTCAATAAGAGAGCTCAGGCAACTATTTGATTTATAAGAAGAAACTCCTGTTTAGGTCTCTAGGCACATATTCAGAAATCATGCAAAATTTCATGATCAAACATTATTGGACATTCCTATAATAGGAAGTTTCTTCCACATCAATGAAGAAAAGACCTGAATAGTGAACAACATCCAAAGGAATGATTGATTACATGGAAATCATAGCATCACAACAACAAAATTAATTGGGACATTAAATGAGTTCAGCAAATTCCCAAGATGTAAAGTAGCCTCTCTACTCTACCCAAACCATTTTCATACATCTACCATTCTCATTCTTATATAAAATGAGGAATATTAACTCCCTCAGAAGAAATCTCTTTTAAAAAAAAATCTGAGAAGGAATTTACCTCAACACCAGACTGGTTTATACATAGATAGTTATGAAATAGAAATTAAAGAAATATAATGTAGAGCAGGGGTTCTTAAACTTTTTGTGTGTCATGCACCCTTTTGACAGCTGGTGAAGTCTATGGACTCCTTAGAATAATGATTTTAAGTGAATAAAATGGAATATTCAGAGAATTGAAAGACAAAACAAATATATTGTAATAATTATCAAAATATATTTTAAAAAATAAAGTACACAGAATCCAGTTTGAGAACCTCCAAAGGAGTAAGTTGCAAAAGAGCAAGAGTTCATGGTTAGGCATGAGTGGAACTCTTAAAGACCCACATAAACATTGCTGAGAATAATGTTCTCAATGATGCAAATACCGCAAACTAAAAAAAAGACAAAAACAAAGCCCCGAACTGAGTAAATATAATGACCAATCTTGTTTCTAGAGAAGAGAAAAATAAACTTCTTTTCTTGCTAGAGAATTAGAGAATTTCATCTTTGAAGTGTTGAAAATGGGTTGAAAGGAGGGCTCATTCATTATATTGATAGAGACATATCTGGAAATGAACAGATGAAAAAACAAAAAAAAAACATCAATTTTGGAGAGACTAGGGTGGGGTAGAGAGGCAATCATTAGCCTTCCAAATCTTTTGTATAAGCAATTTCCAATGTTTTATGATTTAGGGCAAATCACTGATAGCCCAATCTATCAGGCTAATATGTAAAGGCATACAACTGAAAGGAAATCTAATGTTCAAGTAGTAATTCCCTAGATTTCTCATATGTGGGTTCTCCAAAAGTTACCCTGGTGTAAGTATATTGTAAGTTAGCATTCCCTCAAAAACCATAGTTCACAAGCCCCTAACCAATGTGTTTCTTTTATCATACAATGAAAAGATACATTAGTTTAAAACAAAAGATATTTCAACTGGATAGCAAAAAAATTAACCAGAAAGATTCCCCCACATAAACATGGAGATAATATATATGTAAACTTTTTTGTGTTATGTACCCCTTTGACAGTCTGATAAAATCTATGGACTCCTCAGAATAATCCAGTGACAGGGATTACCCATCAGCAACATTCATGGCCAAGCAACATACAAAGTCAGCAGCTCACAATTCTAAGGTGGTATCTTTGTCGACCTATTTACAAAAAAATCTTCCTTCACTCAGGACATTTCCACTTGTCACTACACTCTGACAGTATTCTCAATTGAGCTGCTTTTTTCTGGGAGTCTCTACTGAGCTGCTGCTGCAATCTGCTGGTGAAATTTAACTACATGAACTCTTTCTTAAGGGGAGAGACGTCTATTGCTCTTTTAATTCATTTTCTAGGTTCCTAGTTCTTTTGTAGGACTGACTAGCTAAAGAAACCCTTGGGCATTTGTCTGTCTTTTGAACTAAATTATGTGGTTGCCAGTCTAATTCAGCTTAAAGTTTTGCCAGAAGTTAGGATTCCAAAAATTCCCTTTAGCTCCTATCACACTTCTGGGTCCCTGTAAATTGTGCCAGGAGTTCCACTTAGTAAAAGCTGCAAAAAGCATTGGGTGGAGTTGGGAGTACAGAGTCATTTATATCCCTCCTCAACGCACCAAATCCTTTAATCACTAGCCAGATTTCAAGCTTGTCATCTTAAGAGGAATTCAGAAAAGGGATGGGCGGAGCTCATAATTTTTATCCTACTTTCCTTTAGCAACTAAATTAATGTAATCTGTATCGTTAGGTTAAAAAAGTCAATACTCCCAAAATAACAGATTTAATGCAATAGTAATTAAAATATCATTGGGTTTTTTAGAGAATTATATAAAGTCACAATGAAATTTTCAGGGCAATACATATAGGTAATAATACCAAAAGTTAGTTTGGGGAAGAAGGTTGAAGAAGATGTACATTTTAGAACAAAGATCAAAAGCAAAAACAAATTAGAAGGATAGAATTACAGGGTTATATGTGTAGATCAGGAAAAGACCCAAGAAGCCATGTGGTCCAACTCCTTCATTTACAGAGAGAAAATTGAAGATCAGAGTAGTTAAATGATTGTTGAAGAATTCTTCCTGAAGAATAAGTCCTCCTACCTTGATCTGTTTGATTGGAGGTCAATAAATCAAGAGACAAAGACTGAGTTAATGGACAGTTGCCAGATGGATAGTAAAGAACCACAAAAGAAAAAAGAACACTATCATTTATACAAGATTGACAACGTACAGCAAAAGTTAAAAGATCAAATCAGCCAACTCTGTTTCTTTCCTTATTTGGGAGGTTGAGTAATAGGGACAGAATGTAAGATGATTTGGGGGGAGATTATGTTCATCAACAGTCTTAGGAGTGGCCAAATTTCAGGTTTGTTCCAGTGGGGTTATCTTTCTATAATTAATCTTATCAGAATAATCTGGTGGGGTAGAAAATATCTAAAATACTGGAAGCCTTCTTCAAGATAGAATCAATCGGGTACAGCCTATTGTTAAATAAAATACAAATTGAGGGTCTGCCTTTATTTATACAACCCTATAGCTGCTTCTTTTTCCTCTAAGGTTATGTTTTTGGAGGAAATATTTTTGAATATTTTTCAAAACTCTGAGTACACACATTTTATTTTTATTTTTGAATATTCTCCAAAACTCTGAGTACATACATTTTATCCATTTCCTCCACAATGGCAATGTATTTGGCTATAACACTCTTACCTAAGCCTTTATATCAAAGCAGCAGACTCTAAAAACTGAGAAAATAAAACAAAAAACATTGAATCTGTCACTATTTTAAATTAAGTTCAATAAACATCATCAGTCACCCAAAAGGAGAGACAGAAAGGAGGCCAGAAACTCCCTCTGACCAAAGAATGAAAAAAAAAAAAAAAAGGACTATAACAGGTTAAGAGTCCAAGCTACTGGGAAGACTGAAGATTACAAACATCATTTTACAAAATAGTGAAAGAGAGAAGACACAAAAAGCTTACAGAAAATTTGACACAAGGTTCAGCTAATCCCAAGATCACTTTGGACAAAACTGGAGAAAGGAGAACAAATAGATATGAAATAAAAATGACATTTCTATGATGATCTTTTCCCAGTGAAAATAACCCAATATCTGAACTCTTCCACCAAAGTACCAGATGCACTATTGTGAGGAAGTAGGAATGACACTTAAGAAGATGAAGCTGGGAAGAACAGATGGACTTGAACAAATATATGTAAAAAGAAAAATATATTGGAGGTAATACAATTTCTTTCTCCCCCCCCCCCCCAGGCTAGGGTTAAGTGACTTGTCCAGGGTCACCCAGCTAGGAAGTGCTGCTAAGTGTCTGAGATCATATTTGAACTCGGGTCCTCCTGAATTCAGGGCTGGTACTCTATCCACTGCGCCACCTAGCTGCCCTGAGGTAATACAATTTAAAAACAATGATCTCTTCATTATTGATCACAAAATAGAAGATTTTGATTACATCAAACTAAAAAGTTTCTGTACAAATAATACTAATGCAAACAAGATTAGAAGGGAAGTAACAAATTGGGAAAATATTTTTAAAAACAAAGGTTCTGACAAAGGTCTCATTTCCAAAATATATAGAGAACTGACCATAATTTATAAGAAACCGAACCATTCTCCAATTGATAAATGGTCAAAGGATATGAACAGACAATTCTCAGAGGAAGAAATTGAAACTATATCCACTCACATGAAAGAGTGTTCCAAATCACTACTGATCAGAGAAATGCAAATTAAGACCACTCTGAGATACCACTACACACCTGTCAGATTGGCTAAGATGACAGGAACAAATAATGACAAATGTTGGAGGGGATGTGGGGAAATTGGGACACTAATACATTGCTGGTGGAGTTGTGAAAGAATCCAGCCATTCTGGAGAGCAATCTGGAATTATGCCCAAAAAGTTATCAAACTGTGCATACCCTTTGACCCAGCAGCGCTACTACTGGGATTATATCCCAAAGAAATACTAAAGAGGGGAAAGAGACATATATGTGCCAAAATGTTTGTGGCAGCTCTTTTTGTTGTAGCTAGAAACTGGAAGATGAATGGATGTCCATCAGTTGGAGAATGGTTGGGTAAATTGTGGTATATGAAGGTTATGGAATATTATTGCTCGGTAAGAAATGACCAGCAGGAGGAATACAGAGAGGCCTGGAGAGACTTAAATCAACTGATGCTGAGTGAAATGAGCAGAACCAGAAGATCACTGTACACTTCAACAACAATACTGTATGAGGATGTATGCTGATGGAAGTGGAAATCTTCAACATAAAGAAGATCCAACTTACTTCCAGTTGATCAATGATGGACAGAGGTAGCTACACCCAGAGAAGAAACACTGGGAAGTGAATGTAAATTGTTAGCACTAATATCTGTCTGCCCAGGTTGCATGTACCTTCGGATTCTAATGTTTATTGTGCAACAAGAAAATGATATTCGCACACATGTATTGTACCTAGACTATATTGTAACACATGTAAAATGTATGGTATTGCCTGTCGTCGGGGGGAGGGAATAGAGGGAGGGGGGTAATTTGGAAAAATGAATACAAGGGATAATATTATAAAATATATATATATATATAATAAAAAAAATGATCTCTTTTAAAGATACAAAAAAGTGTGAATAAAAATAGCAATAGCTAACATTTATATAGTACTTTAATATTTATAAAGCATTTTTAATACATTAACTCACAGCAATCTTGTAAGAAGGGTACTATGGATATTACCATTCCTATTTTACATTTGATGAAACTGAGGCTAGATAAATAAAGTGAATTGCCTATGGTCAGATAGTTAGCAAATATTAATAAGTACAACTTAAGTCAAGGTCTTTGCTTACTAAAAGTCCAAATCTTTTTTCCACCATCCTGCCTTTCATATTTCTAAAAATATTCCAACTATAGCTCATTGAAATTCTTTTGGAATTGAGAAGCAAACAAATGGAAAAGATGAGTCTTTTTCTTAAAGAAAAAAAGCAAACAAGAAAACATCAGCAAGTACCACCTATCTATTCAGCTTTCTAAAATGAGGTATATTTGATGAAAATGAGTCTTAAGACATTTTTTGCAAGATGACTATCCTGTACACACCTGAGAGGTGAAGAGAATATACCAATTAATAAACAGGCATATATTCTTCTGTGCTTTTTAATTCCAACACAAAATGTTTGATTCAATAGGAGAAAATGTAGTTTTAATGGCTCTCCTGAAACCATGTATCTATCCCACATATTTTAAAATTGTAAAAGATTCTACAACAGATGCAACCCAGGAGACAACACCATTCAACCATCGCTGTACAATTTTTTTTTAATGTTATCTAGTCCAGTATTCTCCTTTTCAAATCTAGGTTCATGTGATTATTGACCAACACCAGCAATGTTGTCAATATCTCCAAGCTATTCAAAGATGCAGAAGTCCATCTTTTTAATATAGATATTGATGCTGTAAAGCTTCAAATCATAGAACATCAAGATCTTAGAAGAATCACAATTACAAGTGTCTCAAAAAGAAATAGAAAAATATGTGGTAGATTTAAGTAAACTGGGGGCACCTAGGTGGCGCAGTGGATAGAGCACCAGCCTTGAATTCAGGAGGACCCAAGTTCAAATCTGGTCTCAGACACTTAACATTTCCTAGCTGTGTGACCCTGGGCAAGTCACTTAACCCCAGCCTCAGGGGGGGGAAAAAGATTTAAGTAAACTGAAGTATATTGTCAAAGAAGACTTAGAAAAGAGATGTCTGCTACTTAAGTTCTTGACACTCTGGAGGGAAAATGAGAGGGAAGGAAAAAAGGAAGAGAGGTAAAGAGAAGCAGGGGGAGGAAGGAAAGGAGAAAGGGAAAAAAGGGGGGAAATCTACTATACAATAAATAATGCTTAAATTTTACCATGCCTGAAATCCAAATCATTCTAGCTCTCAGAGATTGATCAACAATAGATCCCAGATTAAGTCCCACTTGGACACTGTTTGGACACTGATTGGCTCAGAGTGAATGTAAACAACAATTGTTTCTGTTTCAGCCAGAAATCCTGAGTCTTCCTCTCCCAGGTTGATATTTTATTTAATCTTTTACTCTGGTTGCCTTTTACTTTCATGTTACATTTCTTTCTATTTAACACTGATTTTGCAACATCAAAAGGTCTGTAAGGTGGATAGCTTGTAACTTCCCCTTCCCTGACCCCTGAACAATTTGGAGGGGGGAGAGTGCCTAAACAGTGGCACCAAGCAAAGAGAAGTTACCTGAAAGATCCAATTCTACAATGTGATTTGACAATGTTAACAGTGGTGAAATGCAATAAAGCAAACTAATTTATATCCCAAGTAGGATTTAATATTAGCCTCCCAGTTGACTGTGACAGTAGGAAGATAAGTAGTAAGTTTAAAGTGTATGCCAACACACTGTAATTTTCTTCAGCTTATCATAGCTTCCTGGAAGGAAATTAATAACATTCCCATATCCCCACAAAAAAATTCCATGGGTACCAGTATGAACTATCCACCTGCTAGGATCTCACACTCACTACATATCCAACCTAATCTCATTTCTAATCATACTTATTCTGGATGATATCCTTTATGACATTTCTTGTAGGTTTGCCAACTTGGTGATATCCTTTAAATGCCCACCATGACTTTTTCTCCTTCAACTATGCATCACTCTCAATCATTCCTTAGAATTGGATTATTTAGTTTACAATTAATTTTTAATCAGTGGTGTCAAAGCTCTTGGTTGATTGTAATTCATATTGCACTATGATCTGTAAAAGGTACATTTAATATTTGTTTTTCTCCATTTAGTTAGGAGGTTTTTATGTCCTACTATATTTTTTAAGATCTCATGTACAGCTGAGAAAAAATTACATTCCTTTCTCTTTCCATTCACTTTTCTCCAGAGGTTTATCACATTTAGCTTTTCTCAGTCTTTCGCTCTTCTTAATTTCTTATTTATTTTATGTACAAGTTTACCCAACTCAGAGGGGAAAGTTGGGACACCCATTAGTATGATTTTATTGCATATTTCATTTGTATGTCATACAACTTTTCCTATATGTCTTACCCACTAAACGGATATTGATTCACTCAAAGTAACACCTGTTAAAGATCTTACCTTAAAAAGGTCAAGATCTCCCACTGCATTCAGGATCTTCTCCAGAAGATCTTGCTCCTGGACACAGATGGCTCTGAAGGACAAAGTGAGACTGGTTACTTTGCGTAGCCCATCTTCGCTTAAATCATATCAAGGTCCTCTTTGAGAATAAAGGACAAACAACAATGGGATTACTCAAGAGAATTATTTCTTCAGATACTATGATAATCCATGAATTCATAGCTATATAACTTCACTAAAAATAGTATTTAAAAGATGGGTGTTTTTTCTTTCTGTAAGGGAGCTGTTTAAGATTATTGAAAATGCTACATAATTTCCCAAATTGGACTACATCTGAAATTCAGTTACATAAAGATGAAAAATGTCTACACGGTAAAAGATGACATAATTAAGATAAAAGAAAAACAATGGACTAGGGAAACATGGAAAACATAACTAGAAAATATGTTAAGCTCATAAAGAAATGATATAAAATGTTTGAAAGCAATAATATCCAGTCCCTGTGGGATAAATTGTCAAAGATGATGAACAATTTACCAAAAAAAATACATATATTATTATTAATCACTTGAAAAATATTTTAACCTTAATAAAGAAATGCAAATTAATACTTTAGGGTACCACTTTAAACCAATTTACTTAGAAAAGATAACCAAAAATATGAAAATTTTAAATTTTAGCAGGATGTGGGTAAGTAAGTGAGCATATATACACATTGCTAGAGGGATTATGAATTATATAACACTTTTGGAAAGCAGTTTGTCAGTACACCTCAAGAGGTATAAAAATAATCACGTACTTTGATATTATCATTCTACAATTGATAAGATACAATAAAAACACGATCATAAAAAGCTGCAAAGAACTGGAAAAAACTAAAATACCCAACAGTTGAGCTGGGGAATGGCTAAATAAACTATAGTATTTCAATGCAATGTAATAATATGACAAAATATAAATGACAACTATGAAGAACATAAATTTTTGGAGAGGCTTATGTGAAATAAAGGAGCAAAATAAGGAACAATATGAACACCAACCACAATTACAGAGAAGAAAAAAAGTTCTACTCCCTGAACCCTTTGCCCCCTTGTGCTTTCACTGTTCAATTCTTACCAATCTTTAATTTTGAGCCATCCACCTTATCCACTCCTACTCCAAAGGACATCATACAAGTATGAATATTAGGCTTAGTATAAATGAATTTTATCTAATCTCATGTGGTCCCTCCTTACTACACAGAAATTATTTGTACATTTCTTATTTGAAAGCAGTTAGAGGGTACAATGGACAGAGTCCTAGGCCTATAGTTAGGAAGAACTAAGCTTCAAATCTGAGTCCCCCAGATACTTATCAGCTATGTGATTCTGACTAAGTCACTTAACTTCTATTTGTCTCCTTGTCTGTAAAATGGAGATAATAACAATATCTAACTCGCAGGATTACTGTAAGAATCAAATGACATAATAATTGTAAAGCAATTAATACAATGTCTGGCACACAGTAAGCATGATATAAATGCTAGTTATTAATATTATTATTTATTACATTCACTGGAGGAGCTATTTCAAACTTTCTTCTCTCCCCTCAAGTCTTCAATGCAAACAACCATCCCACTTTCTTTTAGCATCGGAAAATTGGGATTATTCACCATCAGTTCCTTTATTTCTCTTCAACTTGACCTCAAAACTCTTGACCCCAAAACTCTTGACCCAACTTTTCCTCATTTGTTACTCTGGTCACAGAAGAAAGTCAACTTTTCTTTGTCAAGCTTAACCCTTCTTTTTGTGTCCTTAATCCTAATTTATTTAGAAGCTTGCCCCACCAATGACTGCCTCTTAGCCTATTCCTATCTGCTGGCTTCTTGGCCACTGCTCAGCATTTCCCTATCCTTGAAAAACTTTCCTCTGACCTTACTATCTCCCTAAACTATCACTTTGCAGAAGACTATGCTAGCACTGATTTGAAGGAAACCAGGGATTAATAGGGAAAATGTATGTACCAATGTGCTCTGAATAGAGCACAACCTATGGAGTATCCATGGAGCTTCTCTGAGCTATTGGTAACACAAATAAATTACTTCATCAATGAAGACTTGAGGTATGAGATGACAAAATCATACCTTAATTGATCACTAAGCCAAGAACAGCTCACTGAGCAGATTTTAAGACCTGAGTTCATATTTGGTCTCAGAACCTTAAGTAGTATGTAACCCTAAGCAAATCATTTAACCTGTTTACTTCAGTTTCCCCATCTACAAATATCGGTGAGGGGGAAGCTAGTTGATGTAGTGGATAGAGCACTAGACTAAAAGTCAAAAAGACGTGAGTTCAAATCTGGCCTCAGACACTTAACATTTCCTCCTGTGTGACCCTGGCCAAGTCACTTAATTCCAATTGCCTCAGCAAAAAAATAAAAAAATAAAAAATAAAAATAAATAAATGGGGAATGCATCTACCTCACAAAGTTGTTTTCAAGAGCTCCTGTGTCCCTCGCTCTGTGCCAGCTATAATGAAAGACTGGTTCCTGCATCTACAGCTTCTTGGAGAAAGATGATCACGAACCAAATCAGTTCCAATAGAGCAGTAATGAATTGAACCAGCTACACCCAGCAAAAGAACTCTGGGAAATGAGTATGAACCACTACATAGAATTTCCAATCCCTTTATTTTTGTCCACCTCCATTTTTGTTTTCCTTTACAGGCTAATTGTACACTATTTCAAAGTCCGATTCTTTTTGTACAGCAAAACAACTGTATGGACATGTATACATATATTGTATTTAACATATTTAACATGTATTGGTCAACCTGCCATATGGGGGAGGGGGTGGGGGAATGGAGGGGAAAAATCGGAACAAAAAGTTTTGCAGTTGTCAATGCTGAAAAATTACATATATATATGCATATATATCTTATAAATAAAAAGCTATAATAATAATAAAAAAAAGAAAGATGATCATCAAAAAGAGAATAACCGTGGCCTGATGTACATGAAGGCATGAACTTTGAATTGAATTCAGTGCACATCTGAGGTGAAGATGCAAAGTATACCCAGAAATCTACACATGTAGCCCTAATTTTTTCCCCTTAACTCTAGTCCTACATTTCTAAGTTCCTGTTGCATATCTCTGCTTGTCTTGAAAGCTACTTAAACTTACTATGTCCTAAACTTATCTCTCCTTTTACCCTCAAGCCTTTCCCTTTACTTGCAACTTTCTTATTTCTGTTGGTGGTCCATCACCTTCTGAGTTGGACAATACAAAACTTTTAGAATTATTTTTGTCATTATACTCTCCCTCGCCCCATATTAAAACAGTTTCCAAATAACTATGAATTCTCCTTTCACAGCATCTTTTCCATTCACCCCCTTCTCTCCAGTCAGATTGGGACCACCTTAATTCAAATTTTTATTATCCCTGACTTGGACTACTGTAATATTCTTCCAATTGATCTCTATATCTTCAATCTCTCCTTACTCCAATTCAACCTTCACAGAGCTGGGGGGGGGGGAAAGTATCTTTAAAGTGCACATATATGGATGATTTTAAGAAAAAGAGAACACTTTCAGAAGAAAACATTAAAAAGATTCAGAAAAATTATACCAAAGTTTAACCCTGACATGGCAAGGTCTTCAAGTTGGGAGATGAGAAAACCATACCTTCAGTGACTCCCTAATGCTTAAATAGATATAACAAATTCTTTAAGCCAGGTCCTTAAAGATCTCCATCACTTGACTACAAGCTTTCCAATCTTTTTTCACATTACTTTCCAAACTACTGAATTCCAGTCAAAGTAGACCCACTAGCTATTCTCTAAACTCAATCTATTTTTCCCCTCCTTTGTGTATTCTTATGAGCATCTCTGAGGCTGGATGTGTTCTCTTGTTATATCTATCTTTTAGAATGTTTCTCCTCCTTTGGAGCATTAGAATGTCACTTTGTCTGTGAGACTTTCTTTGATTCTTTCACAATATAAATGTGATTTCTTCTCCAGATTTGTCCTAAAGACTCTGTTGGGATCTTTCTTCTGTTTCCATAAATGTTTGTGTATTATTATAACATTTATTTGTATATATGTCATATCTCTTGATGTCAAATATAACTTTCTTGAGAACAAAAGACTAACATTTTAAAAATTGCATTCTGAATGTCTTGAATATAGTAGGCACTGAATAATTATTGAACTGAATTTCTATTGAAAAGATTAGCCAAAGGTTAAAAAAAAAACACCCAAGAAGAAATGAAAGAGAATGCAATATGAATAATCAATAAGCTCTTGTGGATATTGTACAAGTTAAAATTCATTTTTAAAATGGTGTGGGAGTAAAGGCAGTAATTTGCTTTGATCTCCCCCAAACAACCCCAAATTCCTTTAAATAATAGGCTCTAAACAAATTTTAGAGCATTAGAACACATACAAAGATGAAGTAGAACAATTTTCTAGCTGAAGACAACTTAGACAGTCAGCAGGAAAGGTCTATAGCACCAGAGTGAAAGTCTAGGATGCAAACCATGCCAGCCCAGCACCAGTCCTGGTCTGCCCTTGCTCATGTCTGCACCCATACCTGTGCCTCTGCCCCTGCCCTAGTTCCAGTCTCAACCCCAACCTCATCCCTAGAGTCAGTTCCAGCAAATCAGGAACAGACCTAAGGATCTTTGAATCAGCAGTAGCACTAGCTGTTTCTAGACCTCTCAGCCCAGAGACACCAAAAATGACTTAGAAGGTCAGCAGGAAAGGTGTGTGATTAGGACGAAAGGGCCTTGGGAAACCAGCATACTAGAAGTGGGCATGGGCAGTGATGGCAGTAACAGCTTCCTGAGGCCTCAGCTCACAGGTCTCTTTACTAGCATTGAAGGAGGATTCTATTGCTTTAACATACTAAACCTTACAGCTACAGTGGGGTGGGGACACTCCTAATAGCTGCAGGGCAGAAAAGAAGGCTTATGGTCAGTCCCTAGAAGGATCTCTGAAAACACCTGTACAAACCCCCTGAAACCTGGGACAACACACCATCCAACCTGGAAACAGAGCCCTACTTTAACAAAGATTTAAAAGCAGGAAAATGAGCAGATATCAGAAATGACCATAGAAAGTTACTATGGTGACAAGGAAGATCAAAACACAACTAGAAGAAGATAACAAAGTCAAAACTCCGACATCCAAACCTCCAAGAAAAATTAAGAATTGGTCTCAGGCTATGGAAAAGCTCAAAAGGGATTTTGAAAACCAAGTAAGAGAAATAGAAGAAAAATTAGGAAGAGAATTGAATGCTGCAAAAGGAAATACAAAAAGTTAATGAAGAAAAGATTGCTTTAAAAAGCAAAATTGACCAAAGGAGGTACAAAAGCTCACTGAGGAAAATAATCCCTTTAAAATAAGAACTGAGCACATGGAAGCTAATGACTATGAGAAATCAAGATGCAATAAAGCAAAATCAAAAGAACGAAAAAATAAGGGGAAAACATGAAATATCTCTTTGGAAAAACAACCAACCTGGAAAATAGATCCAAAGGAGGAAGTTTTAAAATTATTGGACTACCTGAAAATCATGATCAAAAAAAGAGCCTAGACATTATCTTTCAAGAAATTCAAGAAATTATCAAGAAAAACTGTCCTGATAGTGTAGAAGTAAATGGTAAAATAGAAACTGAAAGAATCCACCAATGACATCCCCAAAGAAGTCCCAAATTCTGTCTAGGAGAAAATATTATAAGCATTCAGAAAGAAAGAATTCAAGTATAGTGGACCCACAATCAGGATGACACAAGATTTAGCACTTCTACATTAAAGAACCAGAAGGCTTGGCATATGATAATCCAGAAAAACTGAGTATAATGCTTCAGGGGGAAAAGTGGAAATTCAATTAAATAAAGGATTTTTAAGTATTCATGATGAAAAGATCAGAGCTGAATATAAAATCTGATTTTCAAATACAAGACTCAAGAGAATCAAAAGGAGGTAATCAGGAAAATAATTATCAGAAGGGACTTACTAAGGTTTATTTATTTACATTCCTACATGGGAGGATGATATTTGTAACTCATAAGAACTTTCTCATTATTATGGCAATTAGAAGGATCACATATAGATAGTGGACACAAGTATAAGTTAAATATAAAAGAGGTAATATCTTAAAAAATAAAATTAAGGAATAAGAGAGGAATGTACTAGGGGAAAAAGAAAGGGAGAAGTAGAATGGTATAAATTATCTGCCATAAAAGAGGCAAGAAAAAGCTTTCTTATAGTGGAGGGGAAGAAGAGGAAAGGGGAATAAGTAAATCTTACTTCATCAGAATTGGCTCAGAAAGGAAGTAATATGCATACTCAATATGGGTATAGAAATCTTTCTAACGGGACAGAAAAGTAAGAGGGAAAGGGAATATAGGAAGAGGAGAGAGTGATAGAAGAAAGGGCATACTGTGGTAGGGAATGGTCAGTAGCAAAACACTTTTGAGGAGGGATAGGGTGTAAAAGAAAGAGAAAATAAATAAAGGGAAATACAGTTAGCAATAGTAATTATAAAAACAATTTTGAAGCAAGTTTCTCTAATAAGTCTTATTTTTCATGCATATAGCAACTAGAATCAAATTTATAAAAAAAGAGCCATTCCCCAATTGAAATATAATAAAAAAAGCAATCAAAGCATTACAAAATCATGCATATGCTTTGACTTAATACCACTATTACATATGAATCCCCAAAAGAGATTTTTAAAAAGGAAAAGGATGTATAGGTATAAAATTTATTTAGCTCTCTTCTCAGAGCAAAAAAAAAAAAAGACTGAAAACTGAGGGGATGCTCATCAATTGGGGAATGGATAAATAAATTGTGATATGTGGTTATAATGAAATATTATTGTTCTATGAAAAATGATGAGCAGAAAAACCTGGAAAGTCTTCCATGAGCTCAAAGTGAAATGTATTGTGTACAAAGTAATAGCAATGTTGTAGGATGATCAACTGTGAATAACTTTGCTATTCTCAGCAATACAATGATCCATGACTACTATGAAGAACTTATGATGAAAAATCTTACCCAGGGAAAGAAGTGATTGTGTCTGAATACAGATTGAAGCATTCTCTCTTTCTCTCTTTTTTTGTAATTTAATTTTTCTTAAGGGTTTTTTATTTTCATTAGGGAAATCTATGTTTTCTTTCACACCTTCTTTTTTATGGAAAAATATGGTTTCTTAATTGTGGGTGGGGATAAGAAAGAGAATCTAAAACTCAAAAATTAAAAAAAAAACAAATTTGAAAAAAATAAATTCCCTAAACATAAATAGTTTTTAAAAAGGGATATATACCTTATGATGATGTTGCCTAGTTTACATGCAACACACACACACACACACACACACACACACACACACACACACACACAAAATCCAACCCATTTTGTGGAATGCATTCTGTAATCCCTAACCCTGTATATCATTTATTTTAATTGCTTTTAAGTAAATACAGTAAAAACATAAATAAAATAATTTTTTAAAAAGAAACCCTCAGAATAAAAAATTAACAGCAGAAAAACTGAATACTATATCTTAAATCAACAGAAAAAGATCACTCCAGAAAAGTCATAAATATACCATCAAAATATGAAAGATGTGAATAAAGAGCTCTTTTCCACTCCCGTTAAGAATTTCATTTCTAGATTAAACACATAAAAGGGAAAAGCCCAGAAAGGGTTCCTTGTCTTTGGATATCACTATCTGGAAGAATTAGCTGGTTTCCTTTTAAGAGTAATTATCTTATATGTCTCATTCTTAACTATCTAGAAGCCTCATACAACAGAGATATAAGTTGTATTAGATAGGCTCTACAATCCCTTCCAATCTGGAGATACCTTGAGAAGAAGGAATTTAAAAAAAAAGTCTGAAAAATAGTCAAAATAGATGTTACAAGTCCAAATGCTAGATTACATGTACTTTATTTATTCTGGAGTGTCTTTCAAACTCTTTCACCTAACTCATTTACTTTTATTTTAGATCCAGTTCTAGCTCCCTTAATTATCTGGGTTTCCAATGAAGAATATCAAATTAACAATAGAGATTACTAGACATAAGCACATTGACAATATCAAGAAGTTGATAGGAAGGAAATTTTAAAAATGATTTCTAGTCATTTATAAAGAATTTGTATTTCCATCTACTTTCAAAAAAGAAATTACATTGCTTACAATTTTGAACACAGCATTTAAAAACACAATGGAAAAATAAACTACTATAGAAATCAATTAAAAGATGAATAGATGGTAGGGGTAACTAAAATTAATTCATTCCTATAGAATTCCTATATGGATGTTGTGTTTAGTTATGAGTTTCTTGGCAGCTAAGGCAAAAAACAAAACAGACTAAATCTTATTGTTTTTACCACCTAAAAACAACAACAAAAATCTGTTTAAAAATATAAAAATCAAGCATAGTAATGTTTAAAGAGCATTGCAATCTGACGGTGTGCAAAAAGAGAGGTAAAATGATCCAATACATTTCAACATATCATACCCAGTGGCTAATGTTCATAATAATGATGACCTTGAGTCCCACAGAAAATTTCTAAGAGAAAATACAAATTTCTCTGCTCAACTTTTTAAATTTTGCACCACCTATCTTTTCGATCCTAAGGAACCTAATGTCCTATCTTGAATTCTGTGATTCAGACAAAATGACCTCACTATTCTTCAAACATGACATATGTTCAGTATGTATTGTATAAGCAACTAAGGTAGCATGTAATACATGTTAGTACAATGAGTACTTTCCAAAGTGAAGCCTGCTACTTATATCCCTCAGTTTTCAGGGTTTAAGGGAGTCTTTTCTGTAAGGATGTGGTTCCCACAAAACAAGAGAAGGGAATTGTAAGGACCCTTTAAATGGGTGGGCACAGCGCAACAGGAGATTTGAGTGGCCCAGAAGTATTCTCTGTGGATATAGGACTGCCCTGTGGGTGGGATCCTGGCTTTGTAATGGCTGACGGCTTTCTCGTTGATTGGCTGTGTGTGTGACCTCACAGGCCCTTTATAAGCCCACTGCAGACAGCAGTCGCTCTCTTTAACCTTGCGCTCTTTAACCTGGCTCCCTAGCCTGGGGTAGCCAAGCCAAGCCAAGCCAAGCTGATGGACAGCCGAGAGGTAAGGAGTTTGGTAGTGAACACGTGGGTCTTCAGGCCAGATGTTCACTAAGGAACTAACAAGTCAGGGCATTATGTGAGTAGGTATAATAAAGGCTTTTAAGATTACACGTGGCTGTTCTTGAGCGTGCTACCGGTTATTAAACTATAGATTCAAGAAATAATGGCCAAAGACCTTTGAAGGCCTCAGAGGAGGCGAGCCAGGTAGAGTTGACACTGCAAAGGTCAGTGGTCAAAGGTACTCTGTTGGGCCTAGGACAGACTAGTAATTGTAACTGCCAGGAGGGCATGCTACACTTTTCTATAGTGTTATTTATTCAAATTTCCACCAGCTATATTTCACTTACACTCCAATTCCACTTAACTATTTAACCTCTATAGCTTTGACAAAAGGATATTTACTTCAAAAATATAGCAAGAACAAATATACTAACACTTCCATCCAACACTTCAGGCCATCTTCTCCCTTGGTCTCTGGGGAGAATGAGCTAACTCAGCACAGTTTCTGTATGATAATGTTCATATCCAATACAGATGCCAGATGAATCCTCCTCTCAGCTACTGATGGCCTGAATCCCAAAGGACATTTCTAACTGATGCTGAATTGGTCACAAAATCCACACAATGAAACACTGAGATATTCACAAGCTTGCCTTCAACTTTTTAAAACTCATACATAGCTCATAGTTTTCAAGCCTTTCACCTAGAACAGAAAAGAACAGACAGACCCAGAATCAAACCCATTTCTTAAGAGCTGCCTAGCCTCAGAAGGGAGAATCAACAAAGTGCCTCTTCATTCAACATTCTCTCTCAAGGGAGAAGGATTCTAATCTGAGCAGAGAACCAAGATAAAAGAGCTTAAAAAGAAAAAAAAAAAAAGAGCTGCTTGGTTAGTCCTTTTTGAAGGCTTTTGCAATTAAAGACAATCTTATTTATCAGATGATTAAGCAACTGGAAACAGTCACAGAATGTATCTGTAGATACTCCAATGTCTCTACAAGGCACTTCCATTATATGTTACAACTTTTCTTTATACAATACTTCCATTATACATTACAAGCAGGACTCCCTAGGTTATTCCATGTGGAGAGATGCTATCTGAGATGCTCTGTGTACATACTATATTAGATTTCCATCAAAATCAGAGAAATGCAAATTAAGACAACTCTGAGATACCACTACACACCTGTCAGATTAGCTAAAATGACAGGAACAAATAATGATGAATGTTGGAGGGAATGTGGGAAAACTGGGACACTGATGCATTGTTGGTGGAATTGTGAATACATCCAGACATTCTGGAGAGCAATCTGGAACTATGCCCAAAAAGTTATCAAACTGTGCATACCCTTTGACCCAGCATTGCTGCTATTGGGCTTATATCCCAAAGAAATACTAAGGAGGGGAAAGGGACCTGTATGTGCCAAAATGTTTGTGGCAGCTCTTTTCGTAGTGGCTAGAAACTGGAAGATGAATGGATGCCCATCAATTGGAGAATGGTTGGGTAAATTATGGTATATGAAGGTTATGGAATATTATTGCTCTGTAAGAAATGACCAGCAGGAGGAATACAGAGAGGTTTGGAAAGACTTACATCAACTGATGCTGAGTGAAATGAATAGAACCAGAAGATCACTGTACACTTCAATGTTGTATGAAGATGTATTCTGATGGAAGTGGATATCTTCAACATAAAGAAGATCCAACTCACTTCCACTTGATCAATGATGGACAGAAACAACTACACTCAGAGAAGGAACACTAGGAAGTGAATGTAAATTGTTAGCACTGCTGTCTATCTACTCAGGTTACTTATACCTTCGGAATCTAATACTTAATGTGCAACAAGAAAATGGTATTTACACACATATATTGTATCTAGGTTATATTGTAACACATGTAAAATGTCTGGGATTGCCTATCAT
The DNA here is from genome assembly GCF_048593235.1 of Sminthopsis crassicaudata. Lineage (NCBI taxonomy): Eukaryota > Metazoa > Chordata > Mammalia > Dasyuromorphia > Dasyuridae > Sminthopsis > Sminthopsis crassicaudata. The sequence continues at coordinate 221,587,847 of NC_133620.1, forward strand.
CTAGGGGAGTAGAGGGAGGGAGGGGATAATTTGGAAAATTACTCATGCATATATACTGTCAAAAAAATTTATAATTATAAAATAAAAAAAAAAGATTTCCATCAAAAAAGTTTTCATTTTGTTTTTTAATTTTAACACACTAGAAATTTAACTTATGGGGAACTGCTCATTCTTCAATAATGTTGGTAAAATAAGGGTTTTCTTACTAGTATCATTAAAGGCTGTGGATGCTTTCAACTATAATCCACTTAGCAGCTAAGAGCTCAGAATAAATACTTGCAAATGGTTTACTTTAACACCTTATACATAGGGGTTTTTTCTGAGGTGTGTAGTCATGCAGGTCACACGCTCACAGGCCTGCAACCAGTAAAAGCAGCACTCAAATCTTATAGCATCAATTTTCCTTAAAAGCAAATTAGATAAGTGATATGCAGGCTCTGTGATTATGCAATGCATTCCACAAAATGGACTGCTTTTTATGTAGCACATAAACTGATCAACATCAGCTTGAAGCAGATTTTAAATTTAAGTATCTTCTGATAACTTGCACGGTGCCAATAAGACAAGTATATTCTTGTCCTTGGCTAATCTTCCTTTGCCAGCTCCTTTTCTTAAGGTATAATTCTATTTCTTTTCTACATGGATGGATGATTTTTAAAAAGTCAAATAAACTTCATTCTCTATTAAATATATAAATCTAAATGACTTCATTCAGTTTTTGTTTGCTCATAACAAATATGATGCATTTATACCCTGCACGGACATTTCCTCTACCTTAAACAGTACATTCAGTGACAAGGTTTTCATTCTCCAAACAGCCACAACTAAAGCATATGCATGATAATTTCCTTCCATGATTATTTAAATGATCTGTATATTGTATAAATGTATACATGAGAAAATAAAGGATATTTCTGAATGAGGCAAAAGGGAAAAACTCCTTTGAAGTTAGGGAGGATAGAAATGAAGGTTTCAAAGATAGATTGAACTCTATCCGGTGCTATTCTTAAATCCTTATCTCTCTTTCATTCCCTCCCACCCCATCCCCCACCTCCTTTTGCCAACTGTATCCTACCAAGCCTCACTCATGGATCAATCCCATGATTTACTACTCATACATGCTGCTGAATGAAGGAAGAGAAAGTCATGCAACTGTTTTGAGTTCCACTACAAATTTATGTTAACCTCAACTGGGCCCTCACTGCTTCTAGGTAATCCAATTATACATCCCTCATCAATTCACTATCCCATTTTTAACAGTGACTCCTCCAAACCTTTGCATTTCTTCTTGTGATTTTTCCCTTTTATTAAATTGTAAGCTTCTTGAAGGAAGGGATGGCATTTTGCCTGTTTTTGTATCCTCAGTGCTTATTAGTATGGTGCCTGACACATAGTATGCATTTGATAATGTTTATTGACTAAATAGATATAATTAAGCTATCGAGGGCAAATTAGTTACTTTTTCCATCTCTCTATCTCATGCTGATTAAAGAATAAGGTGATTATTATATAATCATATAGTAGAAAATATAATCAAAATAGATCTACCAATCCATACAAGAAAAATCAAGCTGGTAAAGAATTCATATGTCCTAAATATACGAATTACTGAATTATTCTAACTATATATCTTAAGTAAGATTGTAAATGGTCAGTGAGTTAGCACTAGAAATGAAAATAAGAAAGGTAGAGATGATCTCTGAAGGAAAAGAGAGAGTAAATGCAAGCTATTATCTATCACAAAAGTACATTTTTTGAACATCATATTTTCCTTATGATGCTATATAGTTGAAAATAATGAAACATTCTCATTATCATTTTTCATTCATCCTATTAACCTCCTTAATTTCATGTACATGTCTCAAAGGGAGACAAAAAGTTATATGCTGAGTGTACATAATTAAAAGGATCTGTGTATATTTTTATATTCACTTACAGTCTCCCCATAAGAATGTATGGATACATTCTTGGATGTATAATATGGATGCATGGATAGTAGTGTTCAGTTCATTTCTTGTATTTGTATTCACAACAATTAGTACAATATCAAGCACACAATAGGAGTTTAATAAATATTTACTGATTGACAGCATTTTAAGGTTTGAAAAGCATTCTGTACAACCACCATATAAGATTGATAGTACAACTCTAATTAAGATCTATATGTGAGTCATCCTAATCCCATGTATCATATCATGAAGATAAGCTTTGTCCTGTATTAATCATTGTGGCCACTTCAAATGCCCTCTCTTCATTTAGGATGCAGTTCAAACACCGTACTTTGCATGAAATCTTTCCTTATCCACCAACCGCTATTACCACCCCCCAAAAAAAAATCTGTTTTGTCTATAATTGTATTTCTTAATTTTATATATTACTGTGTATGTTTTTATATTCACTTGTAGTCTCCCTCTTAAAAATGTAAGTCATGGAATGTAGAATTTATTTCATTCTTTACATTTGATTTCACAATGACTAGTCCAGTGTCTAGCAATGAGTAGGAACTTAATAAATATTTACTGATTGAATGATAGCACTTTAAGGTTTGAATAGTATTTTGTATAATACCCTATAAGATAAATGGCACAACTCTAATTGTTGTACCATTGCAAATGGGAAGACCCAGGGCAGATAAATTGCCCGTGGTTATATAGCTGGTAAGTATCTAATGTGGAAATCAAATTCATGTTCTCCAGACTCTAAATCCAAGACTCCTTTTGTAGATGATGCTGGTTCTCCATATCTCCTATGAGTTTTAATGTAAAGACACAGGGAAAAATAAAAGGAGAGAAGGGAAGAGAACAAGTATTTATTAAGTGCCTACTATGTGCTAAGCATTTTACAAATATTTTTCATTTGATTCTTACAACAGCTCTGTGAGGAGGTAATAGTTAAGGAAATTAAGGCAGAAAGTTGTTATGACTTGCTCAGGATCATACAGCTAAGGTTTGAGGCAGATCTTCCTAACTTCAGGCCCAAGGCTTTATCCTCTGCTTTTCCTAGCTATTTTGAAACTGGAAACACAAATTGAAAACAATTAGAAATGTAATTAAAATGACAAATAGAATTAGGGTTAGAAAAAGATTTAGAATTAGTATTAGAATAGAATGAGAAGATAAGTTATCATTAACATTTATGGAAAGAAATAGTCATGAATCCAGTGAAGTATCCAAAAGAAATAATGAATAAGTATGACCACCCATCAGAGAAAAATATAATTTCAAAAATAATTTGGCTTTGTAATACATTTTCATTATAAATTCACAGTAAAGTGTCTTTCTAGTTGTATTTTGCTTACATTGATTTATAACTAAGCAGCAGTTTCTGCTTAGTGTAATAGAGATGGCTGGCCTTGGCAAAACAAATCCCTTCATTGACTGTGTCCAAAAAGAAATATATCTGAATCTGTAATCTGAGCCCATAACATCTCTCTCAGGAGGTATGTAACATGCTTCATTGTGATTCCTCTGGAATTACCTCACAGAGATGTTTTAAGGATCAAACAAAATGATATATAATAATAATAACAATAACTTGTCAGACTTAACTGGTGTCCACAATCACTATACTTTAACACTGTCACACAAAAATTAGCAATAAGATTTTAACAGATGTTGCCATAACAAATACTGATAATTACTGATTGACATATAAGAAAAGCTTTTGAAATACAGAAATCTTCAGAAATTCTTTTTCATAGTGACACCCATCTTCAAAATCTTCTCAGCTATTTCAGAATGCTGGAGATTATAGGTAGAGACACTTCCCTTGCCAATGAAATAGCAGTAAAAGGTTGAAATATCAATAGTTCATGAATGTAAATGTTATTTCCTACAAAATTATCAGAGACTGAAGCTGGGAAACCACACAGATTTGCTGAATCTTTACGGAGAAGTTCTCATGCAAATTTTTTTAGTGTGGCTTCAAATATGTTTTAACCAAGAATTTGAAAAAACTAAAATTATGCAAAAACAGGATGGGCTCCATTTCATCCTGTCCAGTAAGGTCTGCGACTGGAGTTGTCCCCAAGATGATTCAGTTAACCTATAGAAGGTGTAAACTTACATTCTAAAACTTCAATTATAAAAAGAAGTTATTTTATCTATTTGTGTAACACTATATAAAACAAAGGGAAAAAAAAAACAAAACAAAGGATAGCAATTTGTCCCAGGAATGTTTTCTGAACTCCTTTGGAATAATGATAATGATAATAATAATAGTACCAAAAACTATAAGAACATGACCTATTGGTTGAAGATAAAAAAGAACATTTTCTTTTTTATTTATTTATTTAGAATTTTTTTCCCCAGTATATATGCATGAGTAATTTTCTTTTCTTTTTTTTTTTTTTACAATATTATCCCTTGTATTCATTTTTCCAAATTATCCCCTCTCTCCCTCTACTCCCTCCCCCTGATGACAGGCAATCCCAAACATTTTACATGTGTTACAACATAACCTAGATACAATATATGTGTGTAAATACCATTTTCTTGTTGTACATTAAGTATTAGATTCCGAAGGTATAAGTAACCTGGATAGATAGACAGTAGTGCTAACAATTTACATTCACTTCCCAGTGTAAAAAAGAACATTTTCAAAAAGCACCAGAAATACCTCAACAAACAAGAGCAATTTGTTCTTAATCCCATTCTCAGTGAATAAACTGCCTGAAAACTACCTAACATTTATAATGTCTTTGCTGATTACTTCAAAGATTTTGACTCCATTCTACACTGATGGCTTATTCATATACTACAACTATATACATATATTAATAAACTTCAAATATATGAGTTAGACCCACATATAATGAGAACTAAAGTATTCAACGTTCATTAGGAAAAAAGTTCTCTATTTAAAACTTACCACTAACACAATAGGGTAAAAAAACAATTAATATAAAAAGTGGCATTTTTCAAAGAGATAATTTAAGCCCATTATAGTTTTAAACCTACCACCTGGCTCAAAGCTATTATTTTTATCCCTCCAAGGAAAAAATGGAAATTTAATGAAATGGTGGACTTTTCAGGTATTCCTGTGAGGGGGGACTTTTTTTTAATAGCCTATTATTTTCAAAATACATGCAAAGATAGTTTTAAATATTCACCCTTGTAAAATCTTGTGTTCCAAATTTTTCTCCCTCCCTTCTACCACTCTCTCCAATAAATGTTAAACATATACAATTCTTCTACATATACTTCCACATTTATCATGTTGCATAAGAAAAATCAGATCAAAAAGGAAAAATAAATGAGAAAAAAGCAAAAAGCAAGCAAACTGCAACAAAAAAAATGAAAAAAAAAAAACTATGTTGTAATCCACGTTCAGTCTCAACAGACTTCTTTTTGGATGCAAATGGCTCTCTCCATCACAAGTCCACTGGAATTGACTTGAATCACCTTGTTGTTGCTGTGTACAATATTCTCTTGAGTCTACTCATTTCATTTAGTATTAGCTCATGTACTCTCCAGGCCTTTTTGAAATCCTGCTGATCATTTCTTATAGAACAATAATATTCCATAACATTCATACACTATAACTTACTCAATCATTCCCCAACTGTCAGATATCTACTCAGTTTCTGGTTCCCTGCTGCTACAAAAAGGGCTGCTACAAACATTTTTGCACATGTGGGTTCTTGTCCCTTTTTTACGATCTCTTTGAGATACAGGTCCAATAAAGTAGCTAGATAAAAATGTATGCACAATCTGAGAGCCCTTTGCTCTCCAGAATGGTTGGATCAGTTCACAATTCCACCAACAAGGTGTCCTAGTTTTTCCACATCCCCTCCAACATCTTTTACTCTCATCTTAGCCAATTTGAGAAGTGTGTAGTGGTACCTCAGAGTTGTCTTAATTTGCACTCAAATCCATTATTATCTCACCTAAAAAATAACTAAATATGTCTTCAATTTAAAGAAGTCAATTTAAAACATCTTAGCAATTATCTAATTTACTAAGATGAGATAAAATATTGTTCCATTGAAAAATTGATAAAAATAAATCCTTTATTCAATGACATATACCAATAACATCAAAATATGAGTTGAACTTGATAAATGTAAAATTTTCAATGTATATCAAAGAAAAATTGATTGTAAGTTTCAAATGCAGAACCAAAGGTTCTTTGAATCAATAAATTAATGTGATATATTACAAATACTTACTCTTCCCAGGAAAGAAAAAATAGAATAGAATAAAGTTATCAAAGGTGAGTCTGAGGCTGAATAGGTTAAGATTTATAGCTGTCCTGAAATCAAATCTGGAAAGGACACATTGAAAATGATTAATACTTAAGCAATACTAGTTTTCATGTGCACTTTCAAAATAGATCATAACAAGTTTGAAAAGTAACCTTACAAAAACCCAAACAATATTAAATAAATACAGGGCCCATCAACCTTAGCTAACTATATAGTAAGGCTAATGCTTTTTCACCAAGAAAAAGGAAAAAGAGGACTGACAGACATTCTTATGAGGTCAAAACCTGTCAGAAATATTTTTAGAAAAAAAAGCAGATACCACCTCATCAAGAAATGGTAAAGTGCTGGTAATAGACGTAAGCCAGTAGATTTGTTAAATGAAACCAAAAGAAGCTCAGTTCTGGATGAAACCTATGAAATGGCTTAAGATCCAAGACCAGTATCAAAGAGCTTCCAGGGGCTATATCTGCATCCACTCAGCCAATGTGTCAGCAAAATAGCACCAAACAAAAGGCGGAGTCATGTGGATTAGTTTGTGGAAATAAGAGTTTTTGAAGGCAATTCAGGACCAGGCCTGGAAAAAAAAAAAAGCCACTAAAAATGATGGAAGTTTGTCTTTAAAGAGCCTAGATGCAGTGATTAGAATATAGTAACACAAGGAAAAGACATTCAACATTCCACTACAGACTGTAAAAATTTAGTACTTACCAATAAAATACTTAACAAGACATGCTCTAGCAGCTAGTGTTAAACATGAGACACTCTTTCATGGAATAACATGACAAATGCTCATATTACAGACACAAACCTCAAAATATCTTAGAAAATCAAACCAATACAATGTACCAGAACTGAGCCATCATCACACACTAAATTAGCACCAACCATTACCAGAGCATAACATGAATCTATAAACACTTAAGAACAATATTCTTAATAGATAGTTCCATGTCAAGTAATCAGTCTCCAAGCTACAGGAAAGGAAATGTTTTAATAACACAGAGACCTAGGAGAGGAGATCAAAAATCATGTGGGAACAAGATGGGATATGTGTGTGTGTGTGTATATATACAGACATATGTGTGTGTAGCACACATAAATTCTTGCTGTTCTCTCTGATTATAGAATTATATTGGGAATGCTTTTGAGTTTTCTTGTACAAAATGATATGTACATGAATAATATATATCTGATTGCTTCCATCTTAGGAAGTAGGGAGAGAGGCAAAAAAGGAAAGGGATAGAATTTGAAATAAAGAACTTTAAATTAAAATGCTATAAGATTTTTTTAAATAAGACTAAAATAAAAAAGAATAACCAAACAAGGCATTTTGCCTATTGTAAATATTCAAATTAATTATCAAGGACATATGAAGAAAACATTATCTACATCCAGAAAAGGAACTGATAGAAGTATATATAGAATAATTTTACATAGATACATATGTAGATATTATGTGTGTGTGTTTATATATGTGTGTGTATGTCTAATGGTAGCAGGCAGCAGAGAGGGCAAGGAAGACTAAAAAGAAATTTACATTATAATTTTATTATATATTTAATAGGAATAACAAAGTTGTATATAATAGATTTGCAGTTTTGTATGCAATCATTTTCATAATGTTATGTTATAAAAATGCCAGCTTTATTCCATAAATTTATAAATTTTACATATATATATATATATATATATATACACATATACACATTATATATATTAAGCTCTTCACAGGTGTTTCATGTCATGCTCATAACAATCTTGTGAGCTAAATGCTATAGATATCTGTTTTGTAAAGTTGAGAAATCTGATGTTTAGAGATTAAGTGATTTTCCCAATAACAAAAATGATTATGAGGCAGAATGAAAACTCAATTAGTCCTGCCTCCAAGTGCAATACTCTTGCTTTGTTATTATAAATTAATAAACTTTAAGATTCAGATATTCTCCAAATGACTTCAGTGTACCTCGGAATCTGTACATATTCTATCCATATTTCTAACAAATATTTTTAAATGGATGTACAAATTTGATTAATCTGTTTTATAAGAACTAATGTCAGGTGTATCATTTTAATAAAAAATGTTTTAGTGTTCTTTTTGCATTCTGAAATCTTAATATTTCTTTAAAATGAAATTGTTTTATTTTCAAATCTAATCATGCTACTTTTAAAAAATAATTCTAATCAAAGATAAGATTTTGAACTATTCACAACAATAGCAGAACAAAGTGCTACAGCAAAACTCAATGGACAATATATTAATTATTGAACAAAGTAAACTCAAAAAGTAGGAGATGAACAGAATATGAGGAAAAATAAATAGGCAGATGTAAAAGTTGAAAAAATACATGTGTAATAAGTGTTGTAACCCCATGAAGCATGCAGGAGTGTGAGCTATGTTGTCCTTGTCACCTCTGTGGAAGCATGCTCACCTACAAAAGACCTGTAACTTTAGAATGATGCAATAAAAATAAGATGTTCCCCTAGTCCCTCATCCTGTGATGGCATAAGGGGGAAGAAACAGATACAGCTGGTCCCTAATATAGGACGAGTAGTTCACTCAGTGGTCTTTGAAAAAAAAAAGTTATTCTGCGTTCTCTGTCTCTCCTATTTTTCTTTCTTCCTCCATCCTTCCCCTCTTCCCTTCCCCTTTTCTCTTGTTTTGATTCTCCAGGTATTATCACATAACTCTAGCACTTCTTATGAGAGATGCCATCACAGTAACTACTCCCACGCAGCAGATATGGCTGGTATTTAGTTTGGTGAGCTTGAGCCTAGACTTCTTTGGTTGCTTCCTTTGTGTTTCTGTGTTTATCTGCTTTGTGTTTCTTTATCTAACCATAGGTGACCAACCCCTATCAAAAATTGTTCATAGCAGTCTTGGAAATAGAGTCCTCAGTATACTATGTGGTCTCTTTATATTCACTATAGTTTGATGATCACTGACAAGAGGCTAAATTCAAATGATGGCCTAGCTTGTCAAAAGACATGGATCTGGACAGAACTGTTTGGACAGAATAGAACAGAAGTGAAATACTTATGGGTCATGTATATTAAGCGCTTCTTTCTAGTTCATCTTTAGATGAGATAAAGAGCTTTTCTTTACCTCATGAATGTTATATATTATCATTTTTTAATTCCTCCAGTTTTCTTAAAGAAAGTTCTAGATATGAGCTCAAACACTTCAGCTTTAATTTTCTTCAGGGCTTCAGGATCAGAGTATAAGGATCAGAACAAATAAGACAATAATCTAATTACTCTTGGAAGTCAGGCTCCCTTAGACTTGAATCTGGCCCAAAGTGGGGACCCTTAATGAAGGAGTAAGAAAGCACTACCCTCTATTCTATTTAGTGGTAGTAACTATTAAAAATATTATATATATATATATATATGTATGTATGTATGTATGTGTATATATATATAAATATATATATATATATATATATATATATATATATATATAAAATAAAATGGTTAGGAATATATTTTGTAATTAAAATATAAAATGAAATCTCTTTCATCTACCTCCTCTCCTCATAAGTTATCACTTCTTGCCTACACTATTGCTAATACCTTCCCAACTGGTCTCTTGGCTTCTAGTTTGTCTGACCCACTTCCAAATTCGTGTGCCCAAATCAAGAAAGCTATCTTCCAAAAGTACCAATTTGACCATATCACTCCTTTGCTCAAAGACTTTCCATAGTTCCTCTCTTCCTCTGAGATGAAATATAAATTTCTCAAATGCCTTTAAAGCTCTCCACAAATTGATACAAGCTTATCTTTTGAGGCTTATTTTACACTATTCTCTTTCATTCTCTAGTCAAATTGGATTAACTGTTCCTTGGACTTGATCTCAAGGATCATACAGTTTATTGGCAGACAATATTTTCATAAATAAATATATGGAAAATGAACACAGGATAAATTTTTTGTGGTCTAGAAAGCCTTCATTTAGGAGGTATCACTTGAGCAGAATTAGGGGGAATTTTATTTTATTTTTAAATTTCCATACTATCTTATTTTTCCAATTACATGCAAAGATAGCTATCAATATTCACCCCTGTAATATTTTGAGTTCCAAATTCCATCCCCCACCCAAGACAACAAGCAATCTGGTATAGATTATATCTCTCCCTGGATGCAGATGACATTTTCCAGTCCAAGTTTATTGAAACTGTTTTAGATGACTGTATAGTTGAAAAGAGCTAAGCCCATCATAGTTGGACATAAGACAGTCTTGCTGTTATGGTATATGATGTTCTCCTGATTTTGTTTACTTCACTTTGAATCAGTTCATGTAAGCCTTTCCAAACTTCTCTGAAATCAATCTGCTCATCATTTCTTATAGAACAGTATTATTCCATTACATGCATATACCATAACTTATTCAGCCATTCCCCAATTGAGGAGTATCCACTTAATTTCTAATTCCCTGCCACCACAAAAAAGGTGCTAAAAACATTTTTGCACATATGGGTCCTTCCCTCTTTTATAATATCTTCTGGATACAGAGTAAATAGTGGCAGTCCTTGCTGGATCAAAGATTTTCTAGCCTTTGGGCACAGTTCTAAATAGTTAAGCAGAATTTTCAAGAAAATGTATGATACTGAGAAGCAAAAGATGGAAGTACATTCCTAGAATAAACAAAGGCTAGTATAGAGGTTCAGAGATTATGTAGAAGGAACAACAGGAAGGCCATTCTGAACCAGATTGTAATAAATGAGAATGTACTTGCAGTCCCTGACAATTATAATCATCATTTAACTAGAACTTATTCATCCAGAGATCCCCATAATCTTCTCTTCAAAAAGCACATCTGAAGTACCAAGAATCCACAGCGGATCAGAACTCTTCCATGGGTAGTATTTTCCCCATTAGAATGTGAGATTTTTCTAAAGAATTCTGGGAAATGAGTGTGAACCATTACATAGAATTCCCAATCCCTCTATTTTTTATTTCCTTCAAAGGCTAATTGTACATTATTTCAAAGTCTGATTCTTCTTGTGCAGCAAAATATCTATATGGACATGTATAGATATATTGTATTTAACATATTTAACATGTATTGGTCTACCTGCCATCTGGGGAAGAGGTGGAGAGGAGGAGGGGAAATAGTGGAACAAAAGATTTTTCAACTGTCTATGCTGAAAAATTACCCATGTATATATCTTGTAAATAAAAAGCTATAAAAAAAGGAAATAAAATCCTTAAATCTAAAAAAAAAAAAAAAGAATGTGAGCTCTTTGAGAACAAGAACTAACTCAAATAAAAAATACAAGTGGGAAATTGAACTAACTTTTAAAATATAGAGAAAGCCCTAGAAGGAATTCTTATTATTCTCCCCAAGCTTCCAGTAATTCAATGGAGGAAAGGAGAGTGAAGAATTAACAAATAAATGCAAAATATTAGCACAAAGGGAAAGCTGGAAAAAAAACCAAAACTATGTAGAACAAATATAAACAACAAAAAATGTTGTAAGCCACCTTTTACTACAATAGACATCAAAGCTATTCTGGAGTACTGTCCATCCTAATATTCAACATAATAAGTCTTCTACCCCATTGTTCTAATAGGTATAATACCTCACTTATATTCAGTAATAAAGACTCAAATACAAAGAGTCACAATACATTATGCTACATTGTAAATGTGCTTCAGTTCATCATCATCATCATCATCATCTAATCTTTTCTATTAGAAAGAAGTAAGAAGTTTAACAACAAATCATGATGTGAAAATGTGGAACAACAAACATTTATTAAAAATAGCTACTGTTGCTAAGTACTAAGAATTCAAGATGAAAAGGAATAGCACAAGCCCTCAAGGAGCTTATAATCTATTAGGGGAGACAAGTTTTTTTATACTTTTAATGGTTCTAAACTTAGCAAAAGACATTTTACTTCACAGCAGGTGTATGGAATAAATCTACACATCAGTATATTTCTCTTTGTGTGTACTCCTTTAAAATTTTATGAAAAGGACATTTAGGGGAATTCAATCATATTTTGCAAGTATTTCCTCAACATTTTTCAATCTGTTTCAGTCTGAGACCCACTTGCCAATTTTCTTAGAGACATAAGAATAGTCTCTCCCTCTCCTAATCGAACCAGCTATCTGCCTTCCTCCATCCATTAAAGCTATTGGCATCTCAACCAGCCCAGACTCATGCAAAAGCTGGCAAACAACAATAAGGGAGAGATAGAAGATCCTGTGAAAAACATCCATAACACTTGCAGTCTTCAAAATTTGCCACACATTAATGAAGAAAAATCACTAACTAGTTAGATAGCTCATAATTTCAAGGAATTTTGTGGTAGATTCTGTTGTAAACTGTTAGATCCTCTTGTGATTTAAAAAAAATCTCTAACATCTCTTTCCTGAATTCAAAATTATGGGTCTTCTTACATAATGGCACTTTGTAAGTAGCATATAAAGGTGAGAAGAGGTGATATTTATAGTATGATGGTAAAGGCACCAGACCATAAGTCAGTCTACTCTAAACTTTTCCATTTTGAGCAATTCACTTAATACCTCAGGCCCTCAGTTTTCTTCCTTTGTAAAATGGAGGGAATTGAACTAAATAATATCCAAGGTCCTTTCAGTTACTTGGCACAGAAGAGTACTATAACTTCTGTCAGAAAACTTATGTTAAAATTTCCTGTTTCATTATTGTGAGAGACCTGAGACTCTGGACAAAAATCACTCAACTCAGTTTCCTCACTGGTAAAATTGGGCTAATACATGCTGTATTTATATCAAAAGGTTGTTATTGAAAGGAAAGCACTTTTCAATTCTTTATATTCTAATTCTGTGATAAGGATCTTGCTTAGTTCCAAAATATGACTTCCTAACCATATTTCCATCACCCTCACCAATTCCTGTCCTTATCTCTAGGTTAACTCTATTGTGAGTTCATTCTGATATATCCTCATTCCCTCTCCCAATATAATGTACTTGTCTATGGCTCAATACACCTCAAAACTTCCCTGGAAATGAAATTTTTTATTCTAAAACAAGTATAACAAGTTGATTAGATAGAGCAGAAGTTCTTAAATTTTTCCACTCCCAATCCCTTTTCACCAGAAAAATTTTTATGCTTCCCAGTTATACAAATCAAACATTTACTGAAAATAAATCATAATTTCTCTTCTTTCCCCTCCCCCCCATTCAGTTGCAATCCCACTTAGGGTCTTGACTTAGTTTAATAAGCTTTGAGATTGATCACAGTGAATCATATGAATATTTTATACAAAAACTATTAGACCTAATAACCATAATAATAAGAATCTTAATCAAAACTGCTTTTGAAAGGATCTTACAGTGGTAGTCAGTTAGATGTTTAAAATCTTACACAATATTCCTGAACAATTTGCATGAAAATAATCTACTACACAGGGAAGCAAATTTTTTTCTTATAATTCTTTCAGAATTGAAGTAGAAGGTTTTTTGTTTTGTTTTTCATTTGCACGTTCTGGATAGTTGGATGAGATTTAGCCTCCACAAAACTGGCTCAACACACCCACCTATCCCAACCCAGGGTTAACAAATGAAGGAGGGAAAAAGCCTTCAGTTACAAGAGTTATGAACAAAACAGAGAACTGAACTTCAAATCTTTTTAAAGTTTTCTTTCTTTTTTTTCCCCCTGTGGTTTCTGCCTCATTTTCAAGCATGCTTTTTTCAGTGTTTGTTTCTCAGTTAACAAGTTCTGTAAGACTTATATAAGCAGGTCTTTGTGAAAATGTTTATTTTTTTTTCTCTTGAGAGGGCTTCTCAATAAAAAGGAAACATGTATGAACAAAAGATTATCATGTTAGCATTGCTCCCCCTCTTCCCAAACACCTTCCCCCTCAAAAAAAAAATCCCCCCTCCCAAATAGCTCATTAACTATGAAATACATTCTTGGCTGACTTTACTGTCACCTCTAAGTCACAGGGAGCAGCGAAAAGATACAGGAAACCTCCCCCCGCCGCAAGCCAAACCAAATACAAACCAAATACCCTCATGGAGCAAACTAGCTGAAGTACTTGGTTACCACAGCCCAGGGAGATGACACCTGATGACTCTATAAACTTCAATGCAGCCAGTGGGAAAGAATAGCTTTACTCAGGGTGGCTTCCAAATCTCCTATCTTCCAACCCGCCAGGGAAAGAACAGCAGCATCCATTCAATCCCCCTCCCTATAAGGGGATTTTGAATAGGCCGTGTTTTGAAAAGTTCCGAGTGGAGAAGAGAGTGGTGTTCTGAGGAGTAAAGCTGTCCCCACCTCTGCTTCCTGAGGCCTCCAAGAAAAGAAGTGCGATTTATGCATACAAAAATAAATTACCAGAGCCTCGGGAATTCTGGATGAAACCAAGCGGATCAAAAAAGACACAAACATATTTTCCTTAACAACAAGCAAGCGCCTCCTACGGTGTGTCACAACGTGAACTTAGATGGAACTGCAGCAACCCCGGTCCTCAAAGAGCTTACGTTCTACTGGGTGTTGTCCCTCATAGCAGGGATTTTTAACCACTTATGCAACCTGGAACCTTTAGTAGTCTTTTGAAGCCTATGGATGCCCCATTCAGAATGTTTTTAAAGGTATAACACGAAATACATAGGATTAGTAAGAAAATTATACGGAAATATCCTTATCTACGTATTTTATAAAAACAAGTTCAAGAATCTTAGGTTAAGCACTTTTGCAAAAAGAGTTTCCAACTCCAGCTACGGCTACAAGTTTTCAGAAGTGTGTAGGGGCAGAAGATGAAAAAGTTTGAAATTCCGAGAAAAGTTTTAAATTCTCAGTAGGAAACTAAGGGGAAACGAAGGAAAAAACACATACCCGCACCCATCGCCCACTCTGGATAGTCTGGAGGGCTTTCCGGGGATCCCAGCAAGAGGGGGGAGGAGGTCTTTAAGCCCTCCACGGACAATCATTCAACAGGTGGGAGGGGGAGGTGTCTGACCTTCTAGCCTACTTCTGCTCTCTTGCCCCGAGGAGCAAGGACCGGGAGGAAACGGGGGGGGGGTTTGAGTGGGAAATGGAGTAAAGGAAGTGGGGGGACATTACTCTGTACCTTTCTCTTCCATAATCATGCAGGCATCCGCTCCGCCAGGGCTTACGATGCAGGAAACTGGGGAAGTGGCTAAAGAAAGGAGCAGCCCGCCCGCTCGCTCCGAGGGCCCCTCCGGACCTGGCTCGGCACAGCCGGCCCTACTCCACCGTCTCCAGCCAGGCCCCCACCTCTCAGCAGCAGCAGCAGCAGCAGCAGCCCTCTCTCTCAGCAGGTTACCTGCTCCCAGCCCCTCCCTCCCGTGCCCCGCCCCTCTCCTCTCCGCCTGCATCCTCCCTTCCCGGGAGCACGGAGTTCTTTGATTAAGGAGGCAGCGCCCCCGCGTGTCCGCGGAGCGGGGAAGGAGCAAAGTGAGGAAAATGGAGAGGATAAAATTACACCCACCCCAACTGGCTATTATTCTCCAAGTGGCAAAGTGAATAGGCCTGGAACATAGGATCTTCAGTCTAGAGCTCAAAGGTGCCTTAAATGATTATTCGCTACAACCCACCCGTTTTTTACGGATAAACTGAGGACCTGGAATGTGAGATGATGATCATGTTATTAAGGGCACTAATAAATAGAGTCTGGATTCAAAGAAGCTGTGATTTGAAAATCTGCACTCTTTTCATACGGTTGCCTGTAATGATGATAATTTTCATTTTCTTTAAAAGTTTAATGTAGCTGTTTGTCAAGACTGTGTAAAGGTAAAGAAATCGGGTTTGAAGGTTCAAGTAAGTCACTTCAGATCCTCATTGATGTGATTTAGGAGAGCAATTTCAACTCAAATGATGTGATTTATGTAGGCACCAAATGTTAGAGTCATGTAAAGAATTCACAATGGCCATTCTCTTTGGCAAAAGGTATTTTTACTTAGAAGAGGTTACAGACAAAATGAAGAAATACAATAGATAGCAGGAATGGTAAATATGAAATAGAGTTGGAAGAACATAGAGTCAGCAAGGAAAGGAGTTTAAAAAATTAATGATGGAGATCACTAACCTTGAAGTCAGGATGACCTGAGTTCAAATTTGGCTTCAGACAGTAAACACATCCTAGCTGTATGACCCTGGGGTAAGTCACTTAACCCCAATTGCCTCAGCAAAATTAAATTAAATTAAATTAATGATGGAAAAGACAAATTTGCTAATGGAACTTAGAATTAACCAAGAGAAAAGGAACCCCTCCTAAAGATGGAGAATGTCCTTAGCTGACAAGCCAGATTCATAGAAGAGTTTAGCAAGCTAAAAGAGTTAGTGAGCTATAAGAAGGAGAAAGACACCATGAAACAAGGTATGGTGAGATGAGGAGAGGCACCACGTGGCATAGGAGAGGAATAAGGAGAAAGAAAGACATCTAGAGGCAGAGTGCCATGGTGGGCTATAATCCCAAAGGCATTCTGCAAAAATGGCATGAATTATGCACAGATTTATAAGGGAAATTGAATCTCAGGGGTTTGTCCTAACTCAGATTTCTGACCCACATGGAAAGATGGGGCTGCCCACCACCTCCAAATGGGTAGAACTATGAGGTTAAATTGATCCCTATTAGTGCCCTTCCCTGTTTGCTTCAAGGAGTAATTCCCTCAATTCCTCAAGACTTCATCACTGATCATCTCTGTTCCTGGAGTAATGAAAGAACAGCTTTAATGGCAACTATTAAACTGACATTCCTAAAACACAGAGCTGATTAAGTCACTCCTCTTCTCAAAAAGCTTCAGTAACTCCTTATTTCCTCTTAGATAAAATAGACTCTTCAGTTTTACTTTTAAAATCCTTCACAATTTGATTCCAATCTATTATTTTAAACTGATCACAAAGTACTACTCTGCCTCACAATTTCTATCTGCCAGTTAAACTGTCCCACTTACTGTTCCTCCTATCCAACATTCCATATACTGTTTCCCATTCTTGGATCTCCTTCTTCACCTGTATTTGATGGAACCCTTAGTTCCGTTAGGTTTTAACTCAAGTAAACCTACAAGAAGACTTTATTGATGAATGCTTCTCCCACATTCATCCTATGTTAGCTATAACTTTGCATGTATCCTGTATATATTTTATATTTACTTATTCATGTGTTGTCCCCTCCAGTAAAATGCAAGTTTCTTGAAAGCAGGGGCTAGCACAATACCTGCTATTTGTCAAATTGAGTTGTCTGACCTTGGACAGTTTACTCCCTATATCCCTCTGAGCCTCATATGCTCTTAAGTAAAAGGAAAAGTTTAGACTAGATAACCTCGAAGTTTCCTTCTAGCTTTAAACCTATGTTCCAAAATTTTAGGGACAAGTAGGTGGTATAGTAGATAGAGTGCCTGGCCCGTGTCAGGAATATTCATCTTTATGAGTTCAAATCTGATCTCATAGTTATTAGCTGTGTGACCCTGAGCAAGTCACTTAAACCTGTTTGTCTCAGTTTCCTCATCTATAAAATGAGCTGGACAAGGAAATGGCAAACCATTCCAGCATCTTTGCCAAGAAAACCCCAAATGAGGTCACAAAGAATCAGTCACAATTGAAAATGATTTAAACAACAACAATAATTATACTAGAAGAATGGAACATAACTGAAATGACTAAACATACTCCCACAATCCTGACAATCCTACCCTGAGAATGGGTAATGAAAGTGTTAAAGGACCATATTATAGATTTGTAAACAGAGGTTCCAAAAAAATTATAAGGAAGGGAAAATGAAAGTTTAGTAGTCAGAATAAGGAAGGTTTATTAATTATAATAGCTGACATTTATGTAGTGATTTAAAATTTGCAAAGCACTTTGCATACAGTATCTAATTTGATTTCATCCAATTTTCAGGGCAGGGATTGCCTCATTGTTTACTTCAGGAGATAGCAACACATTTTTTTCTATGAGTAGGCATAGAGAAAGAAAACAGTTCCTTAGCTCTTTTCCACCTATTTCCTAGCACATATCTCTTATGTTCTCAAAGTTACATAGGTAAGAACTGGGCTTGCTTTGTAAAAATGAAATAACAATAACCTCAATGAATAATGAATGCTGATGATTCATGGACACTATTGGAGGCGGGAAATGGAGCCTTTATCCCACAATACTCTTACTTTTCTGACTTCACTGAAGTCACTACACATTAGTCAGGTTAGAGAAATGAGCATGCTCTGTTTATTATCCTGAAATAACCTTAAAGAGCTCTTAAGTACAGAAATGCCTCATGACCCCACAAGGCCAAAAATCTGAGAATGCAATTCAGAATTAGACTAGCTTCTTAAGCCAGTCCTTAATTAGTCTTTAAAGCTTATTTTAACTTTCTTTTACATACCTCCTTTGAAATAGGCCCCTAGTTTCTAGCAAAAAGGAAAGACTAACCCAACCAAATCTACACTATCTAGATCATGAGGTATAAGCATTTTTGTGTTATATACTCCTCTGATATTCTGATGAAGACTTGGATCCCTTTTCAGAATTTTTTTAAATATATAATTACAGAAAACAATTAATTTCAGTTATAGGTTAGATAAAATAATTATTTTTTTTCCATCTAAGCTCATGGAGCCCTTAAATTTAACTTCATGGATCTCTGCTCTAAATTCTGGGGAATAGAGCTTAATTCTCCCTCAAGGTTTCCTCTGGCTTTATTCACATATATCATAAATCCAGGGAAGAGAAGAGGATTTCTCCAGAAGGAGATCAAACACTTTTATTTTCCCCAGATGCTAGGGGAACTAGCTGCCCACCATCCTGTTATCAGCAAGGCTGACATTTATCTGCAGAGGTCTGAAATATCATTAGGTAAAGAACTAAAAAGACTAGGTAACCTTCCCTGAGCCCCTCACTCTGACACATTTTGGTGGTAGTATAATGTTTGCCAGATTGAGTCAAAGTTCCTCAGAGGTCTTGGGGATATAAAGATAAATATGAAGCAATCTCTGTCCTCAAGAAGCTTATATTCTACTATGACAGAGGACACAAAATATACACAGATGAATAAATGACAAATATATACAAAACAAAAGCAACCTAATTATGATGGTAGAAAGGAAGGTGGTTCACTGAGAGTCAAGAGAAGCATTAATTACTGAGGGAATCAGGAAAATCCTCTTCCTATGTAACTTTTATTTCATAATATTTCTTTCCACCTATTCCATATTCCAGCCAAACTAGACTATTCTATGTGGTTTGTTCAAGCCCTCTAGCATATCTGGAATAGATTTCCCTTTCCTATCGTCTCTCCAATTTCAATATACATCTGGTCTATTTGGGCTCCCACGACCCCACTCAGATGCTACCTCTGCTATAAACTCATGATTGCCCCCTCCTCCTTCATATTTCTCTATAGCCCTTTTCTTTGAGGTGTTTTTTGTATTTCTCTTCTTTTTAATTAGAACTGCATGTACCTTTTTCTTTTCCCTACATGAATGTGAACTCCTTGAAATCATGCTTTGTGTCATATCTCACATAGGACCTTGAATAAATTACAGTATTTTATAATCCCTAATATGGATCCTTGCTCCACTGATCAAAATTCCTTCCAATACTCAGAAGACAGAGAGGCAGAATGATATGATAGCTTGTCAGAATATTAGGAGATACCCAATTTTCCAGAGCTAAGATCCAGGAAGCAGGCTATGTCCTGAGCTTGGCAAAACAACAATTCTTTGCACTCACCCTCAGGATGATCTCATCCACAGCAAAATTCCACAATTGGGGCTTATGATTTCCTTATTTCACAAGGGACTCTGACATGAGAGGTGGAACTACAGCCAATATATTGCAGCAGAAAGTGATCAATCATATCTCCTGATACTCTGAATAAATCCCTGCTCTTGTAATTGCTGAGTGAACTGAACCTAGTGCTTTGCTCCTAGTTCCCATCATGCTAACTCTAGTTCTGTATGACCCTTAAGGCTTGAAACATGGCGGCAGCTAGGTGGCAAAGTGGATAGAGCACCAGCCTTGAATTCAGGAGGACCCGAGTTCAAATCTGATCTCAGACACTTAACACTTCCTAACTGTGTGACCCTGGGCAAGTCATTTAACCCCAGCCTCAGAAAAAAAGAAAAAAAAAAAAAGAAAGAAAGAAAGAAAAAAAAAAAAAGGCTTGAAACAGTCACAAGGCTCAATGATTCTAATAACTTGAAGACTGCTCACACAGAATCCAAAAATGCCTGTACATTTGGGCCTGCCATGGGAACTGTTTACTCAAGACCTAAGAATGACTGCCTTGGTTCTATCTTTTTGTGGTTTTCATGCTTAAAAACCTTATCCCTGCCACAAGTAAGCAAGCCCTCCTTCTCAGGATGACTTCTGCTTACAAATATTTTCCTGACTTTGAAATTAAACTTCTGTTTGATTTCTGACTTTCTTGTTTTTAACCTGCTTTGTTCAGCTTTCTTCACGCACAGCTTAGAGGCTGGTTCCATCCAGTTGACAATCTGGACTTGGAGTCAAGAAAATTAGAGTCCAAATCTCACCTCAGAAACTTATTAACTCTGTGAGTCTGGGTAAGTCATTAGAACTCTCTAAACTTCAGTTTATTCATTTATCAAATGGGAATTGTAAATTAGAAACAACTACTCAGCCAGGTGGTACAGTGAATAAAGTGCTGGACCTGGAGTCTCAATGATTCATTTAGCTGAGTTGAAATATGGCCTCAGACATTTACTAGCCCTGGACAAATCATTTAATCCTGTCTGCTTCAGTTTCCTCATTTGTAAAATGCCCTGAAGAAGAAAATGGCAAAGTACTCTAGCCTTATTACCAAAGAAAACCTCAAATAGGTAAACAAAAAGTCAAACATAGCTAAAATGACTGAATAACAGCAAAGGATTTTAAGGATCAAATGAGAAAATGCAAACTTTACAAACTTTAAAGTGCTCTGTAGGTATGAGTTATTATTTATGAATTGCCCTGTGGCCATTCTTTCATTAAACTTTCAGTGATTAATGATTAGTCTTTCAAAACTCATCTAGACTTGTCCTAGAGTAAAAGTATGGTCACCAGGATCATTTTTAAAGTCTTTCCAACTTGATAGATCCTACAGAGCCTGTTACAGCCAAAGTTATCTCCATGATATGATGAAAAAACTTAAATGGAACTCTTGGCACGTGGTAGATATGTAACAGAAATTTGCTGAATTTGTTGAATTCCTTTTCCCTTATCTTTCATAAATAATTACTAAATATGTGATTTCTTCATCTGAAACATCTCTCACTTCTATCTTTTTCTTTCTCCATTACCTTTAACTTAGTTCAAGCCTCCATTATCTCCTTTGACTACATACAGTAACATCCTAACAGGGATTGTTTTTACTTTTCTGCCTCCGAGTGTTATTTATACAACTGCCAAACTAATATTCATCTATGCATAGATTTGATCATTGAAAAAATTTTCATCACCTCCTACTAAGTGAAGTTCAAATTCTTTGTTATTCTAGTTCACAATCTGGGATGCCTCTTTTAAATGACACAGACTCAATCATATAGATTCTCTTGATTTCTAGCTTTGGATCCACTCCCTGGTGAATTGTTGTTTTGTTTTCCTATGTGGAGGCTACTAGAGGCTCAGAATTATACCAATCAGATATCAAATCTCTCAGGGGTAATCATAACTGTTCTCAGATGCTAGTATGCCTCAATGGAAAAGTGGTGCTGACAACCATAGTGCCAGTCAAAGTTGACACCAGGCTGGGGATGTCTATCTTAATTCTCAATCATGTCCATATTCCCACATTTCAAGGCATATTATAAAATTGAATTTAATTCTCTCAGGAAAAATTCCAAACAACCTGGGTGCTGGGAATCCACACCCAAACAACCCTGACAACATGTGTACTGACTCACTATAATAACATTCCCTCACATTTGTACAGTCAGGTTAACCAATTAATCTTGTATACACAGAGCTATAACCTACTAATATTGGTGCCCAGGGCAAACAGCATGAATTTCACAAATTCCAAGCAGCATAAGTTCACTTAAAGGGGGGGGTAGTTAATAAAATGTCTCACAGATAGGTGTTATTAACAATGCTTACCATATTTGGTACGTTCTCTATTTAATGATGCTTGGGGGCATTAAGTTCAATTGTTTATGTAACCTATTTTTTAAATTGTATACTTTTTATAAAAAATTACCCAAAATTTGCATGCCTTCTAAATTTTAATTGCTTGTGACAAAGACACAGTTTCCCTGCCCCAGCGGGGAATTATTTATTCTGATTATTTATTATAATTATCTACATTGTCTCCCCACAAGTCTCCCCACAAAGTCTCCATATTGTTTCCCCTATAAGCCTCATGACAGCAG
This sequence comes from Sminthopsis crassicaudata, assembly GCF_048593235.1. Lineage (NCBI taxonomy): Eukaryota > Metazoa > Chordata > Mammalia > Dasyuromorphia > Dasyuridae > Sminthopsis > Sminthopsis crassicaudata. Next base: position 221,610,366 of record NC_133620.1, read on the forward strand.
GCATACTTTTTTTTTTTTAGTTAAAACTTCCCTTCTCTTGATTCCTAAAACAATGCATTGCAGAAAATGTTTAATAAATGTTAATGGCACTGAACTATCACACTTTAAGTTATTATAAGCTCCTTATGAGGAGTGAATTTTCTTATCTTTACCTATTTGTTCCTAGCACTATGTCCCCTGGCACATAGTTGTTGTTTAATAAATGTTTATTCAATTAAACTGAATTAGTGGCATATCCAGGACTAGAACTCAGCTCACCTAAATTCTAGTTTAATGCTCTGGGGAGTTCTGAGCTTTCTGAACATTTCTATCTTCCTGATCAATGACAGCTCTTGCCTTACTCAACAGGCAAGAAAATTCTCTTGGCTACCTCCTTCTGAAGTCCTTACAAGGCATTCCAACTAAGGGATATTAGGAGCTATACCAATTAATCAGGGCCCATAGAGAATTGTTGCCTGATTGGTTCCTGGTAGCTTTCATATGTGATGCCAGCTGGCTTAGACCTTTAGTTTCTTTCAGCAAAATTAATGGGTAATTTTTCTGAGTGCACACAAACAGAGCTAGAAAGAATCTCAGTATTGTTTTTTATGGTGATGTTTTAAAAGCATTAGCAGATGGTTGAAGCCTCTCACAATACAGTAAAACCTTGTTATAGATATCATATCATATCATAGGGTTGAGAACTGAAAGAGACCTTTGAGATTATCTAGTCCAACCCTTTCTTTAATGGATGAAAAAACACTGCTACACAGAGTGGTTCAAATGACATACGAAAGACTAAACAGTAAATAGAGGAGTTGGGATACAAAACAATGTTCCCTAACAAAAGAACAATTAACAGTGACTTCTTAGCAGGAAACCCCTGAGAGGAAATAGACAGTATGTATCTTTGTCTTTTCTTCCCTTCATCACCCACATCTAAATAATTGTTAGGTCCTTTTACTTCTGCTTCTGATAGACATCCACAAGTCACCCTCTTTTTTCTTTTCCATTGCTATCAATGTAGAGGCCTTTCTTATCATCCACTTAGTCAATTATTGTAATAGTCTCCTGAGAAATTTCCTTAACTTCAGGCTTGCTCCTTTCTAAATATCCTTCATATTGTTACCAAATTAATCTTATTTATGCACACATCTGCTCAGTTCACTTCTCTGCTCAACTTCCTTCAACAGCATCTACTAAGTTAAGTAGCATCATACTTCTTTGCTAGTCATTCAAGGATTTCTATAATCTGGTACCATCCTCATTTTCTGTTCTTATATTACATGATATCCACCCAAGCATCTATCCTATATTCCAGCAAAACTGGACTACTTTCTATTCTTCCTCATTGCTGGGACCCTATCTCAGCAAACTATGTCATATCACTAATATTCAATATGTAGATATCTACATCTATCTTTCTATGATAACATACACACACACACACATGTTATCTCCCCTTTAAGAATGTAAACTGCAGGGTAGGCATACCATTTCTATAATACCTGCTCCTGAGAAAGCTGAGATTGGTAGATTGCCTGAGCTCCAGAGTTTTAAGCTGTCAGTAGGTCCAAGCTGACCAAGTGTTCTCACCACTTCTGATATTGATATATGAGCTTCTGGAAGTAGGGGCCACCAGACTGCCAAAGAAGGGAAATAATTACCACAGATCAGTAAAACCTGGCAAGTCATGGCTTCAGTGATAATCACTGATGGGGCTGGATATGATGATGATGATGATTATGATGATGATGATAGTGTCTATATGGCATGTTTGGAAAATGCTTTGCATATATGGACTCATCTTTGTGCATTCAAATTCAACCTTAGTCACATATTAGCTATGTGACTCTGGACAAGTTACTTAACCCTATTTGTCTCAGCTTCCTCTTCTATAAAATGAACTAGAGAAGAAAATGGCAAATCACTCCAGTATCTTTGTTAAGAAAACTCCAAATTGGGTCTATCAAGAGTTGGACACAATTGAATGATACACAAATAATTACACATTATATCATTTTCTCCTCACAATCTTGTATGGTAAGAGCTATTATTATCCCCATTTTTCAAAGGAGAAAACTGAAACAAATAGAGGATAAGTGATTTGGCAGATATCACACAGTATCTGAGGTGGGACTTGAATTCAGGACTGTCCTGACTCTAAAGTCAGAGCTCTTTCCATTATACCACCTAGCTCCCTTCAAAAATTGTGGATTAATTGATACTGTAAGCTGTTCTGCATCTTTGTTTCTTATACTCTTCCTCTAATTTTTGCCTTGAAATTCTTTCCATCACATACATCCCAGTTTATTTAAATTAATACAGGCCCACAGATCAAGAGCCAGAAAATAATAGTTCATTATTGTTTAATATGATTTGTGTAGGTATATGTTTTGTTAACAGGTAAAGGCAAGATGATCTAGGAGGGAGAGAATTCTTTTATGATGCCTTCCCAGATCTTTGTTGTTGTTGTTTGTCCTTCATTCTAGAAGAGGACCATGATATCAGGGAGGTGATGTCATGACATGGAAGTGAATTGGATTTAAGTGAAGGAGGGCTGTGCAAAGTTACTAGTCTCACTTTCTCCTTTGGAAATATATGGGATTCGTGGAAAGATATAGATCAGAATAACTGGAGATGGCCCTGGATGCAGTGGGAGATCATAGCTTTTTTTTTTTTAATAGTTTTTATTTACCAGCTATATGCATGGGTAATTTTACAATATTGACAATTGCCAAACCTTTTGTTTCAATTTTCCCCTCCTTCCTCTCCCCCAGATGGCAGGTTGACCAATACATGTTAAATATGTTAAAGTATAAATTAAATACTATATATATATATATATATATATATATATATATATATATATATATATATATATATGTACAAACAGTTGTTTTGCTGTACAAAAATAATCAGACTTTGAAATAGTGTACAATTAGACTGTGAAGGAAATCCAAAATGCAGGCGGACAAAAATAGAGGGATTGGGAATTCTATGTAGTGGTTCATAGTCATCTCCCAGAGTTCTTTCCCTGGGTGTAGCTGGTTCAGTTCATTACTGCTCTATTGGAACTGATTTGGTTCATCTCATTGTTGAAAATGGCCACATCCATCAGAATTGATCATCATATAGTATTGTTGTTGAAGTATACAACGATCTCCTGGTCCTACTCATTTCACTCAGCATCAGTTCATGTAAGTCTTTCCAGGCCTTTCCGAAATCATCCTGTTGGTCATTTCTTACAGAATAATAATATTCCATAACATTCATATACCACAATTTATTCAGCCATTCTCCAGTTGATGGGCATCCACTTAGTTTCCAGTTTCTGGACACTACAAAGAGGGCTGCCACAAACATTCTTGCACATACCGGTCCCTTTCCCTTCTTTAAGATCTCTTTGGGATATAAGCCCAGTAGTAACACTGCTGGGAGACCATAGCCTTTTAAAACTAAGTTCTTTAAGGGGTCTCAGTCACCTAAGAGATCATCCAAACAGTGATTAAGGCTAGGCAAGAAACGAGGTAGAGAATGATCTCTTTTACCTAGTTTTATACACATACACACACACTTAATATTGTGTGTGTGTGTGTGTGGGGGGGTGTATCTAACCAAAACAGAAACAATTGCTATTTAAATTCATTCTGAGCCAATTAGAGATCAAAACATGACTGACTGGGATTTGACCTGGGACCTATTGTTGGATAATCAATGAGAGCTAAAGTGATTTTGGTTTAAGGCATGATCCTAAGCCCATAAACTCAAGATAAGTGTCATGTTTCAGCAATCAAATTTTACATTCCTTTGGGGAAAGTACCTGCTGATAAGGTATGATACCCTATATGGACAGAGGGAAAGAAAAAGAGAGAAGAAAGAAAAGAGTAAGAAATCAGATCATTATACTCTACCTTCCTGTCTTCTACTATATATAATACATATTTTCACCTATTATATGTTTAGAATATATCATTTTGTTGTATAATATTTGCATGTATATTATAGCCCTATTCTAGACTGTGGACTTCTTTTAAGTTTTCCCCTAGTACCTAGAATTTATGTTTACTTCAGTTAAAATTGAAATAATGAACTTATCTACTGATAAAAACCCAGTGGTTTACTTCTTACGTTTTTCCACAGTCATAATAAAGACTTGTTAGATTGAATTGGAAGGGATTTTTTCAAGAATGCAATGGACACCCAGAAGAGCTCAGCTATTGATGCCTGCCTTTTGTCAATGATCTTGGAACAGTAAAGCTAGATAGATGAACTTTTCTCCATATATATTTCTAGCACCTAGTACTCCTTTTTTTTTTTTTAAAGTAAAGGCTTATTGATTAATTAATTAAAGGCAATAAGAAAGGCTTATTGATTAATTGATTAATTTGGTTTGCAGTCCTCCTGGAACCATAAAAATTGATCATCCTTGCCCTGTAGTTAACTATTAGTCTTTGCCATAGTATTTATCATTAATATTACCCAGATCAATATGATAATTTGTTTTGCTTGATTAAGTATATTTATTACAAAGGTTTTAATTGCTTTCCACCCATCACCTAGAGAGAGATGGGAGGTAGGAAAGGGAATGGTTGGAAATTTTTTTAAATTAAAAAAAAATTTGAACAGAAGCATCAGTACCAATAGTAGGACAAGTAATATTGTAAAATATGCAAAGCATGCAATAAATTCCTTCCTGTTTCCTATATATCCTTCCCTAATTCAAATCTCAAATTCCTTAAAATACTTACCTCTCTGGTCTCTGTTGCACATTCAAGAATTAACATTTAATAAGAACTCTTTACATATTTGTAAATATCAGGCATTTTTAGGGGGCATTTGCATCTATCTTTGTGCAAGGAAAGATTATATTCTAGTCAGAGAAATATAAGAAAGTAGGAAGGGCTAGATTAAAAAAAATGTTTTTCTCCCTCTCACCTCACTATCCCCCAAATCCGGAGGGAGTCAGGAGAAAGACAAACCCATACAACAAATATACATAGTCAAGTCAAACAAATTCCCATATTGGCCACATCCAAAAAATGTATATCTAATTCTATATCCCAAATCAATACCTCTCTGTCAGATGGTGGACATTATGTTTCATCATCAGTCCTTTGGAATGAAGTTTGGTCATTGCATTTATCAGATCTTAAGTCTTTCAAAATTGTCTGTCTTTACAATGTTATCATCATTAAATTAATTGTTTTTATTCTGTTCATTTCACTCTACTTCAGTTTATACAAATTTTTCCAGGTTTCTCTGGAGCCATCACAAGAGGGTAAATATTTAAATAAACCCCTGAAATCATACCACTATTATTTTGTTTGTTTTTGTTGTTATTATTCATCAGTCATATCCAACTCTTCTGACTTTATTTGGAGTTTTCCTGGCAAAGATACTGACTGGAATGGTTTGCCAGTTCCTTGTCCAGCTCATTTTACAAGAAATGGAGGCAAACAGGATTAAGTGACTAGCCTAAGGTCCTGAAGTTTGTAAGTCTCTAAGGCTGGCTTTGAACTCATGAAGATGAGTATTACTTATTCCAAGCCTAGCACTCTATTCATTTCACCACTCACCTGCCTTTGACTACTACAATCCATTCATTCTACTTCATCTCCTGGTAAAATGATCTTCATAAGAAATTTCCCCAATATTCAACCAACAGCAGAGGGCTCTAGTTCTCCTATTACCCATTCAGGATCCTCCTGCCCAGGGATGCTGTGACAATGCTCCTTGCAAGCAACCCACACTTTTTTTTCTCTTTGGGTTTTGAGAGCAGAGCAGAGAAGAAAAAGTAAACAATTTAAAAAAAAAAGAAAAAGAAAACAGTTTTGTTTTTCAGGAAAGGATTTGGAACTCAGTCTCACTTAAAAAAAGTTAAAAGGATCACAGATCAAGAAGGAACTTCAAAGATCCATCCACATTTTACAGATGAGGAAACTAATATCCAAAAAGGCTAAGAGATTTTTCAGAAGGTCATAGAAGTAGTAAATATCTCAAGTGAGAGATGTTTAACACCACAACCAATACTTTTTCCACTGGACCAAGCTGATAAAAACTAAAAAAAAAAATTCCTTTCCTCCCACATTAAAATTACTATAGTTATTGTTAGTATGTTGCTTGAATTTTTTTTTAAATTTCAAATGCATTATCTCATTTGAACCTCAAAAACTATGGTTGGTGCTATACGTTTTTCTTACCATATGAAAAAAACTGAGGGTAAGAGATTAAATGTGACTTGTCCATAGTCATACAGCTTGTAAGTATTGGAGGTGAGATTTAAATCCAGGCCTCTTTGGTTCCTTGTCCAATATTAATCAACTCAAAATTAATAAAGACTCAAAGCAGTTTTCTCCATCATTCTTATTCCCACAACCAGCCTCCAGATCATATAATATCAGGAGGAAAGTAGGTGGAGAAGTGGATAGTGCTGGATTTGGAAAGTTGGAAATCTTCCATAAATAATTACTAGCTGTGAGACCTTACACAACTTTGTCTCAGTTTTATCATTTATAACATGGAGATGATAATAGCTAGTCTGTCCCAGGGCTGTGGTAAGGATAAAATGAGATAACACATTAAAAGAACTTTGCAAATTTTAAAAGTGCTATATAAGTGTTAACTATTATTATAAGTTATTATTACTGATATCTGGTAAGTACCAAAAAAAACCCAAAAAAACAAAAAAAAAACCTCCCGACACTGGAATTGGCTGTAATTACTCTGGGGGAAAAAAAAGCCTCTTTCCAATTGTCTTTTTTTTTTTTTCTTTGATTTTTTGAAAGGCAATTCAGCTTAAGTGGTTTACCCAGGGTTATTCAGTTAGTAATTTTTAAGTATCTGAGTACAAATTTGAACTTAAGTCCTCCTGATTTCAAGACCAGTGCTCTATCCACAGTACCATTTGGCTGCCCCATTTTATTGTTTTTGAAAAAAGTTAGAGAGAAAGGGTGGTCTGAAGTTAGGTCTGAATTCAAATCCTGTCTCTGCTGCTTAATATATATGTGATCCAAGGCAAGTCACTTAAGTAACTTTGTTGAGCCTCTAAATTTCTTAAACTATGCCTATATATCCAGGTTTGTGTAAAAATCTCTTGGATAAGAAGGGGTCGTGAATGGAAAAAGTTTAAGAAGCCCTGGACTAGCTAATATTTAATGGTTCTATGTAGCATTTGATGACATTATTACCAGCTGCCATTTGTAGTCCTAGTTACACTTATTTGAGGTGTGAACTGTCCCTTTCATGTAAGTTCACTGTTCAGATATGTCGCCTTCATGCATGGTCCTTTTGTGCATTTACACTCTCCATCAATGCTATGCATTTGGTGAAAAAGTATTGGCTAATGATTGATGTGGGGAAGTATGTGGGAGAGCCCCCAGGCCTCAAATGCACTTTTAGTTTACATACTGCCTTTTGGAACCTCTGAATTCCTTTAAAATTCCCTTTCAAGTGCCATGGGAAGCATTTTCTGGTCATCTCCAGCTATTTGTGCCTTCTACCAAAATTTATTTTTTATTATTTATCAGTCATGAAATAGTAATTATTGCAAATAGCTGCTGTTCTGGGTCAGACATGAGCTATACACTGGACTAAATCACCTCCACAGTCCCAGCAAACTTTAAATTTATGTTCATGCGATACACAAGCATAACTAGCAATCTTTAAACCTGGGACAAGCAGTGAAAAAAGGAAGGGAACAGGAAGAACTTTAGGGAATCATGAGGTTGCCATGCTGCTGAATCATGGGGTTGTGGTCAGATATAACAAATGTCAAGAGCATAGGCAATAGCTAAGAAAGTACCTTTTGAATATTGTGAACTTTTTAAACTACTAAAAAAGGGAGGAAGCATATAATACAGTTATTCCTTCCAGATCTCAACTTTCCCTATCTTGGTTTTGATATATCAAAGGTCACGGTAAGAAACTAAATTGTGAGAGTTTTGTGGAAGCTGGAGACAATAAGCAAAAGCCAGCAGAGGGCATAGTAAAAGTTTTGAAACTCAGAAAAGCATAAAATATATAAACAGTACTATATAATATCAAATCAAATTTTATAATAAAGCATAGTAAATATCCCACAAAAGAAAAAAAAGAAAAAAATTAAACAACTTCTTTGGTATGAAGGGAGGGCTGAAAAATTTTATATGGATTTACCAGATAGTGAAGATGACACGGAATAAGTGCATAACATTTATATTATGTGCCAGAAGCTTTACGAATACTTCAGCTCTTCCTCACAACAACTCTTTTATCGTTGAGGAAACTGAGACAAATAAATGAAGTGACTTGCCCAAGCTCATACAACTTATAAGCATCCAAGACACCAACATTCACTAACATAGCCTTATTTGATCTATTACTGATTACCCCCACTGACACTGTGTATTTGTTAATACTTTTCATTCAGATAGCCCAGCTATCTCTCCTCCCATTTCATATCCACTTATTATAGGATTAGAGGTCAGTTGCCTGGAAGGTGTCTAGGGACTGATGAAAGTCATCAGATAGTGTTATTGGATTAACCCAAATCATTTGTCACTCCTAAAAAAACTATATAGTGAGTAGCATCATTGTTTTATACAAAATATTATCAGTTACACAAGGGATTTCATTGGTATGTTATAGGCAAGGAAACTCCCTCTTACAATGCAGGTTAGTGGACTTTCTCTGCTGAAAGTTACTTGCTTAAGTCACAGAGAGGTTTAAGTAAGTTGCCTGGGCCACAAAGCAGGTAACATTTGATCTAATCTTTCTAACTTCATGGCCAGCTCTCTAGTCCGTTATGTCTAGGTAGCCTTTTGCACAATGTGAGTGACAAACATTTGTATCCCTATTTTATAGTGAGGAAATTAGCACAGTCATGAAATCTCAGGCATCTCCAAGATCATCTAGTTCAAATTAGCACTGGAACTGGAATGCCCTCTACAACCTTCCAGTCAAGTGATTACTTAGCTTCTGTGTAAAAACCTCCACTGATGGGTAGCCTACTGACTTTCAAGGCAATCCATTCTGCTTTTGTATTGCATGAATTTTTTTCAAATTGTTTTAATTTTTTCAATTTGTAAAAATCTTGTCTTTTTTCCCTCCCACCTCCCAAACCCAATCCCAAATGATAACGAAAGAAAAACAAAACCTCTGTTACAAACATATATGGTCAAGCAAAATAAATTTTTACATTGGCCATGTCCAAAAAAGAGTTTTATTCTGCACTGAGTCCTTTACAAAGAGAGCTTTCAGGAGGTGGGTAGCATGTTTCATCACAAATCCTCTGAAATCATGGTTGGCCATTACTTTAGTCAGAGTTTCCAATTTTTTCAACACTGTTTCTCTTTATTGTATTGTTGCCATTGTATACATTTTTCTTTGACTTCTGTTTATTTCACTCTAGCATTTAATCTTTAGAATGATGTTTCTTATTCTTGTAATTCTGTCCTCAGGGGCTAAGGCTAATTCTTCTATCTTTCATATAGTTGAAGACATTGATTATTTCTGTTCTAAATTTTCTCTTCTACAAGCTATATATTCTCCAATGCCTTCAACTAACTGTCATATAACAGTTCTCAGTCCCCTTACTATTCAGATCATCCTCCTTTGGACTGGAGCCATTTTGTTTCTGTTTGTTAAACTATGATGCTGAGAGACTAATGATTTGCACAAGTTAAGTATCAAGATTTTTTAAAGTACAATTTGAAACCCAACTGTCATATTTCTAGACTGAACTATTTGAGCATATTTTGAACTCTTTGAGTCTAAACACTAATAAAATTATATGCATGATATTCCTTCTGACTTTCCCAGACAATAGTTTATACCGAGTGAAGAAAAGTCCACCTGATCACACATACAAAATTTTCAAAGGGGTTAATATGGATTGAGAACTCTATTCAGCCCAGTAAGTTTTCTTGTTTCCAAATATCTCTTCTACCTTCTGCCTGATACTCCAAAAAATCCTGAATTTGAATCAACACTACAACCCATAGTTTTCTAATTAGCATTTGAAGCCTAACTTTTCTATATCATAAGTCAGACCTAGGTTACAACTATAACATTTCCTTTTCACTAGATTCTTTATCAGGATCACTCCTGATTCTATCATGCTGACTTCTCCCACTAATAATAATTGCAAGCCAGAATCATCTAGCTCATGAACCTTTAATACGGAAAAAAACCCCTATCTTACTAAATTAATTATTCTTCAACTATCCCTAATCATAGCTTTCACTTCATCAGAGCTAATTATGTTTTATATCCTATTGAAACAACCCTAATCCCTACCTTTATTATCATTATCCGATGAGGAAACCAAAATGAATGACTTAACCCAGGCCTATATTTCCTCTTCTATACACTAATCGGATCTCTTCCACTTCTAGTTGCCCTCCTTCATCTACACACAAACCTGGGCTCCCTTCATATACTAATGTTTGAAATTCCTTTAATGTAAGAAAGCCTTTTATCACACAATTCAGAAAATATTTAAAATAAAAAATAATTCTAGATAAGATAATGTATAGTGTGGACTAATCACACTATGGAGTTAATGACTGATATCAGATTTTTTTTGAAAGTCTGTTTTTGATAAGGGAAAAGGCTCTAAAAGGTGTAGAGTTGGGGGGAGAACAAAATATGAAGCTTGAAAACAAACTTCTTACAATTCACCTACACTGATCATTCTTAACAGAGAAATAAATGATAGTCTTATTTATTTTATAGACTAAAACAAGCATTTTTATAACATAATAAAAAGACAATTGTACTTGAAACTACAAATCTACTGTGCACAACTTGCTATTCCTTTCAAATATACAATGAAGTTATCATGTTAATTTTTTTTTCTCTTCCCTGTCCCATCCCCATAGATAGCTCACATTAGGCACAAATATATACGTATATATATAAAATTATTCTATACATACTTCTGTTTGTCAGTTCTTTCTTTGGATGCATTCATATATCTTATTGCTTATTTGGGTATTTATAATAGGCAAGATTACTTATTTAGTTCATTAATTGAGAGATGGCAGAATAAGTATAGGATTGTGAATGAATATTATTGTACTACAAGAAATGATGAGATCAGTGATTCTAGAAAAAGATGGTCTTATTGTCTGAAAGATGTCACAGGAAGTACAGTTATTTCTAGAACTAGAGATGATTATATATTTTTCAGCATATATTTCAACATAACTTGTAACGAGCTGTCGTCTCCAGAAGCTGCTGGATCGCTCTCTGGGAAGAGATCTGCTGTGTCTACTACTCAAATCTCTCCGACAGATTCTTCTTCCTGTAACGAACCGTTGTCTCCAGGCAGTTGCTGTTAACTCTTGTCCAAAGAAGTGACTTCCCTTCCTGCAGAGAGCCCCGTCAGGCCTGATGAAATGCAGAGAGTCTCCTTCTTTCTCTGAGAGTCCTCTCTTTTATTCTCCCAGAGAATGGGCGTGGGATAATGCAAAGGCTTCTGGGAAGAACCACCCCAGCCAATGAGCTTGCCCCCTCTTATCAAGTCAACCTGAGTTCTCACCTTGTAATTGTCCAGAAAACCTGAATTCTCACCTTGTCACCCTCCAGACAACCTGAGTTCTCACTTAGTAATCCTAACATCTCCCCCTTTCTTTTGATTTAGAACATAGGACAGTCATGACCTTGAAACATAAATCCATCAATATGGGAAGTATTACAGATAATTACATAAATGACCTTGAAACATAAATCCATCAATATGGGAAGTATTACAGATAATTACATGAATTACATAAGCACATAGTAACATAGTAACATAACACATGCTAGAAGTATATAACATAATCATAAATTGAAAATTTATAAATGTCCATAAGTCCATTGTCCATTTTTATTGCTTGTGGCACACCCATAATTGCAAAAGCCTGTATAAGGAATTCAGTGACCACTCGGGCTGTCTCTTTTGCTGCTGGCATTGCAAATGTGAATCCTGAAAAGGTGTCTACCACAACATGAATAAAAGATAGACGACCAAAAGATTTATAATGGGTCACATCCATTTGCCAGATTTCATTGGGTCTCAAACCACGAGGATTCTTCCCTGGAGGGAGTGTAGGAGCGTGGAAAGGAAGACAAGCTGTACAGCTTTTTACTATGCTCCTAGCTTCCTCTCTTGTGATTCCAAATTGTAAACGTAAAGCTCGAGCAGCCTGATGATATTTAGAATGAGATTCTTGTGCTTCCTGAAATAAAGGACTACTGACTAACATGGTTAGAAGGCTATCTGCCTTTGAATTTCCATCAAAAATGGGACCTGGAAGTCCACTATGTGAGTGGACATGCAAGATATAAATCTTGCCTGGATGTTTTCTCACTTGCTCTTGAAGTTCCTTAAAGAGCTGATAAATATTGGAGGCTGCAAATTTTATTTGGGCTGTGGCAATTCTTTGTACTACACCTACTGAATAGGCTGAATCAGTAATTATATTTACGTCTCCTGGGTAATAAGTGAGAGCTAGCATGATAGCAAATAATTCATTCTGTTGAGTGGATTGAAAAGGAGTCCTGATTACTCTCTTTATGGTTAAATCATGAGAGTATATGGCACAAATATTTTCTTTGGAGGCATCTGTAAAGATTGTTGGTCCTTTAAGAGGAACCTTAGAAACCTTTTCTTCAAAAATCCATCGCCAATTATGTAGTAGCCGGGTAATCTTTAATGGAGATCCATGTGCAAAATTTGGAGCGGTGGCCAATAAAATTTGCCATTCTGGGATGGTCTCACAGCATACATTAATTTGTGCGTTAGTATAGAATGTGTATATTTTTTCAGGACTTATTCCAGATAATTGTGTTACTCTCTTAATAGCCTTTAATAAAATCCTAGCCACAAGCACTGGGTAAGGTGTAAGGCTTTGTTCTGGTTGTGCTGGGAGGTTCACCCACTCAATCACTCTGTCTCCTTGATGAAGGACTGCTGTGGGTGCCTCTTTTGTAGCAAAAACTGATATTTCCAAGGGTTTTTGAGTGACTCTTTCAACCACATTGGATAAAGCCAGTTCAACTTCTCTCAAAGCCTTTTGTGCTTCTTTTGTAAGCTGGCGTGGTGAATTTAAAGCACTGTCTCCCCTTAAAATGTCATATAGTGGTTGTAGTTGATTGGTAGTTAAGCCTAACACTGGACGCATCCATTGGATATCTCCTATTAATTTTTGAAAGTCATTTAAGGTGTTCAACTTCTCTGTTCTTAAAGAAAGCTTTTGTACTGTGAGTGTCTTAGGATATACTTCATATCCTAAATATTGAAAAGGAGCATGTCTTTGAATTTTTTCTGTAGCTATATGCAGTTTGTAGTACTTTAATGTTTCCATGGTCCTTTGTAGACATGCCTCTAACATTTGTTCCTCAGGTGCACATCCCAAAATATCATCCATATAATGTAACAATATTACTTTTGGAAAGGCTTTTCTTACTGGAGCAAGAGCAGCTGCAACATACATTTGGCACATAGTAGGGCTGTTTTTCATTCCCTGTGGCAAAACTGTCCATTCATATCTTTTATAAGGCTCAGCCAAATTAACACTAGGCACTGAAAAAGCAAATCTTTTCATATCCTCCTTATCTAGAGGAATAGAATAGAAACAATCCTTAATGTCTATAACCCATAGAGGCCATTCTCTTGGCAACTGAGTAGGAGATGGAAGTCCAGGCTGAAGAGTTCCCATAGTTTCCATCTGTTCATTTACTCTTCTTAGATCAGTTATCATCCTCCATTTTCCAGATTTCTTTTTCACCACAAATACTGGGGAATTCCAAGGACTTAGAGAAGGCCGCAAGTGTCCTTGGTCAAGTTGTTCTTGCACTATGTCTAATAAGGCCTGAATTTTATCACTTCTTAAGGGCCACTGTTCTACCCACACTGGTGAATCAGTCTTCCACTGAATAGGAACTGGTGAAAGTGCAGGTAGGCCTTCAACAGCAGCCCTGCCTAAAAAGCCGAAGTGCTTATTTGTAATCCTATCTGCTGTAAAATGTCTCTTCCCCACAGATTGATGGGGATTTTTTCAACCACAAAAGGAGTAAAAGCTCCTGTTTCTCCTTCAAATACCCATCTCAAAGGTCTAGCACTAACTTCTGCTGCTATTGATCCTCCCACCCCAGACATATAGGTGTCTGCTTTAATCTTTGGCCAGTGAACGGGCCAATTGGCACCTCTAATAACTGTACGATCTGCACCCGTGTCTACCAATCCTTCAAATGGTATTCCGTTTATATAAATAGTAAGCATAGGTCGGTCAGCTGTCACAGCTGCTGTCCAATATATTCCTGGATTTTGTTCATTGGAGTCAAAATCTAGGCGACTATCACTAGGTTGCTTATTAGGGGTCCGTAACAATAAGCCTGATGCTACTACTTCTCCTGGTTGATAAATCACACGTTGTCTGCCTGTGTTAGTGACTGGGATATTAGATACACGTTCTCCAGTCTCCCACATCAGTGTATGGATGGACACTGTTTTGTAGGCACTCTCAGAAGGTGAAATGGTCAAGCCTACTGTGCCTGGAGGCAAAGGATCCATAGGCTCAACAGGAACAGATTTCACTTCTCCAGGGAGTATCTCGGTAGTCTCTACTGCACACAACTCTATTTTTCCTAATTTCAATCCCTTTCTTCCATCTGATTGCCTTTTGGCTGATTGATCGTGTCTTAAAATTCTCTGGATGTAACCTCGGCTGCCATCATGCCCCACTTGGGGGGCTGAAGCTGGGTCCCACCTGTCATTTCCCTGGGTCAATCTACATTCGGAGGCCCAGTGGAGGCCCTTGTGACATTTTGGACATGGAGTTTTAGGTCTTCTCTCACCCTGTCTTCTCACTGTATCTCCATATCTACACTGAGCTCTTAGATGCCCAATTTTTCCACATTGAAAACATCGCCGAGTTTCTCTAGAAGTCCCTTGCCAGGAGGGACCCTGCCTTTCCACATTCATCATTGTCCGGGTGTAAAAAGCATTTGTTCCCACTGTAGCACAGCGTCTTATGATCTCCTCTAAAGGAGCATCTTTGTCTAATCCCCATATAATTCTTTTGCAAATCTCATTGGCATTTTCCTTAGCCAGATGTCTGGTCATTATTTCTGTAGCTGAATTTTCTCCAATAGTTCTTTTGACAGCAGTTTGCAAACGTCCCACAAAATCTGCAAAAGGTTCATTGGGACCTTGCTGTATTTTAGTGAAAGCCTCTCCACGATCTTTCTGTCCAGGAAGGACACCCCAAGCTTTTATTGCAGCCTTAGCAATTTGCTCATATATTGTCATGGTATAATTAATCTGTTCCGAATTCTCTCCATACTGACCTTCACCAGCTAAGTGCTCAAAAGTGAATTGTGTGTTAACTCCTATTTCCAAATTGCATCTGACTTGAATTTTACATAATTCATGAAATTCCGCAAGCCATAATAAATTTTCTCCAGGTTCCAGACATGTCCTTGCTATGGATTTCCAATCATTCGGGGTTAGGACTTCATAAGACAAACCATCTAGTAACATTTTGACATAAGCTGATGTAGCCCCATAAAGGGTACAACCTTTTTTCAAATCCTTAATTGTATTCAAATCTAAAGGTGCATATCTTCTCCTTTTTTTACCTACAGAGTCAGTATTTTCAATCACAGGATATGCATGTATAAAATCACTTATATCCTGTCCTTCTCTCTTAGCTTTAACCAATGCTTTTTCTAATCTTGTCATAGGCTTAGGCTTCTTCACAGGCAATTCTGTTTGTGTTTCTGCCTCTTCCCCTCTTTCTTCCTCCATCTCTGAAGGTGGGGTTGATGTGGGCCTGTCAATAATCTGTTCTCTAGGCAGGGTTGAAGCTTCTTCAAGAGAATCATACCATAATTCCTCATTTAAATCCTCTTGCTCTAGGGAAAGATCTTGATCTTTCCTTTTTTCCTCACACTTCCTCCTCTGTTCATTTTTAGAACTTTTCCTTCTCCTACAACTTGCTTGATAGTTTAAAGCTAATTGAACTATGTTGTAGATATAAAATACTTCTGCAGAAATTGAACGAGGCCCATTTTTTGCTTGAAATTCTTTCATTTCATATCCCACTAGCTTCCATTTATCTACATCTATCTTTTCTTCCTCTAAGAACCAAGGGGATGTGCGTCTTAATGCAGCCAAGAGTTTAGCAATCTGTACCCAGGTTACAAGTAAACTCTGCTCCTCAATTATCTTGATTATACTCTCTATAGTACCACTCCTGAATGGAGCTGAGGTTGCGTCTGGGGCTAGCCGGCTAGCTCAGTCGGTAGAGAGCATGAGGACTCTTAATCTCAGGGTCGTGGGTTCGAGCCCCACGTTGGGCGCCAATTGTAACGAGCTGTCGTCTCCAGAAGCTGCTGGATCGCTCTCTGGGAAGAGATCTGCTGTGTCTACTACTCAAATCTCTCCGACAGATTCTTCTTCCTGTAACGAACCGTTGTCTCCAGGCAGTTGCTGTTAACTCTTGTCCAAAGAAGTGACTTCCCTTCCTGCAGAGAGCCCCGTCAGGCCTGATGAAATGCAGAGAGTCTCCTTCTTTCTCTGAGAGTCCTCTCTTTTATTCTCCCAGAGAATGGGCGTGGGATAATGCAAAGGCTTCTGGGAAGAACCACCCCAGCCAATGAGCTTGCCCCCTCTTATCAAGTCAACCTGAGTTCTCACCTTGTAATTGTCCAGAAAACCTGAATTCTCACCTTGTCACCCTCCAGACAACCTGAGTTCTCACTTAGTAATCCTAACACCACCCCAGCCAATGAGCTTGCCCCCTCTTATCAAGTCAACCTGAGTTCTCACCTTGTAATTGTCCAGAAAACCTGAATTCTCACCTTGTCACCCTCCAGACAACCTGAGTTCTCACTTAGTAATCCTAACAATAACTAATTTTAAAATTGACAACACTGAGATGATTTTGACAAAAAGGAAATATATATATTAAATTATTTTATTGCTATTATAATATTATTCATTCTTGAGACAAAAATAAAATGAAACATTGTACAGCTATACATCTGTTTGCTTCTCTTAACCAATCAGATGTGCTGAGGGGTACATTAATTTACCTTTCTAGAATATTAAGTTTTAGTTACATCTCTCAGGTTATTTAACACATTAGTGCCTTCTAGGGGGGGCTCTATGATCAAATACCATTCTGCCCTCTCCCCTTCCCTGAATTATGGATTCCTGTGGAAGGAAAAAGATTATCTGATGCTTAGATAATCAAGAAAGAATATCATTTGAGGCTTCTAGAATCATTTTTGTATAGGGTCACAAGGTTTTCAAAGTAATTTTTTCTCCTAAACTTTCTTGGATTGTGGAAGTATTATTAGTTCTAAGAGTCTGAGGGGTTCAGTGACCATGATCACAGAGAATCTGGATTGTCTGATCCCAAGATCCATGCTCTTCTCATTACATCATGAAGTTAAAGGGTCCCTTAGCTGGAACTTCTGAATTTTGGAGGAAAACCATGGTCCTGAATATTTGAGTCTGGGATCAAGGCTTGGGCTAGCTCAGAGATTTTTCCCAAGCAGACAGACGAATTTTTGAGGGAATCTTGTTAACTAATGACAGGTTTCTTTTTAATCCACTCTTTATCCCATGAAGTTGACTTTCCTGCTTCTAGGAAGAACCTAGAATGACCTCTGCTCATTCAGGAACAGAAGTTCTGAAACAGCCTTCATCTCCAGGAATGACTGCGGCTAGACTCACACATCTATGGACAGAGAAGCTTGGTTTAGCCCTGGAAACTTCTTTGGAACCTAGTCTCAGAGGACCCAGGTAAATATCTATAAGTACCTGGCACGTGTCAGGCACAGTCCTAAGCTAGGAACCTCTCTAAACCATTGATTGGATGGTCTTCCAACAGCTCTGTTAAGGTTTGCAAAGTAGTCTTACATATGGTGTCTCATTTGATAGTCAAAATGACCCTGTAGGATACGTGCCATTATTATCCCCCTTTTACAGATGAGGAAACTGACTCAGAGGAATGAAGTGATTTACCTAGTCAGAACAGAGTCTGGAATTCCAATACAGCTTTTCTGATTACAAGTCCAATTCTGCCACTAAACTATATGTAATTACATATACATAAACATATGTGTGTATTTGTATATATGTACACAAACACAAAAACATTCATGTTCAATATGTGAGCCAAAAGAGTAGTAAAAGTAGTTCCACCTACCCTTTAGTTATACCTCTGTATCTTCTCACCTGTACCTTCTGGTGTGTGTGTGTGTGTGTGTGTGTGTGTGTGTGTGTGTGTGTGTCCATACACATAGACATACACAATGCTAATCTACCCTGGTACCTGACTGGTTTGAATCCTTTCATTGGTCATCCCATTTATCTTACATTGCACTCCTCAGAAGGAACAACCAGAAAGGGTAGGTATAAAATGCCACATTTTGTAATGAAACTAAGGCCTTTGAATAAAATATGTTTTATTCTAACCTTCTATCTCCTTCCACTCCCCAATTTTGCTGCCAAGTCTAAATTATAGGATTTAAAACTCATAGATCCTAACTTTATTTTGTGTTCAAACTTTCCTTCTCCCCCTCCCCCATTTTTGTGCCTGAATCTTTGCTTCTCTATTTGGGGTTTTCTTGGCAAAAGATACTGGAGCAGTTTGCCATTTCCTTCTCCAGCTTATTTTACAGATGAGGAAACTGAGGCAAACTGGGTTAAGTGAGTTGCCCAGGGTCAAACAGCTAATGTCTGAGGCCACATTTGAACTCAGAAAGATGAGTCTTCCTGACTTCCCCATCCAGCACTCTAGCCCTTTCACCACCTAGCTGCCCCCAACTTTATTTCACAAAAGAGGAAACTGAGGATTAAGCCATTTTACCAAGGTCATGAAAGAAATTGTTAAATCAACAAGCTTTTGGCTTATTCTGTGCCAAGTACAGAAAACAATCATTTAAGCACCTATTACGTGACAGGCAGTAACGTCCTGAGGACTTTATGAATAGTATCTCATTTGATCCTCACAGCCACGCTGGGAGGTTGGTGGGATTTGAACCCTAGTCTCCTAGAAATTCATGAAGACGCTGCACCGTCGGCTGATCTGTGGATTTCTCTCTGGAGAGCTAATCTTTGGCTTCTAAAGCAATTCTCTCGCCTGGAAGACTAAGTACGACCATGTAGGGAGTGGTCGAACTTGTTACAGTGCCTGGGTACATCAGCATAAGTCTACAAACAGTGCAGTGCATTGGTGCCCGGATATCTTCCAGCCCCCTCCCCCTCCCCATGCACGAGGGATAACAATGTGAGTGGGGATAGGGTGTGTGTGTGTGTGTGATGTACTGCGGTGCTTTTTCGCCAGAGTAAGAACAGATCTGCACGAGTGTGTGAGGAGCAACCACGTGCAGGAGCGGTGGGGTATGGGGTCCCCAGCGCATCTACCGGATTGCGGCCCCGTGTGTGCGCGCAGTGCCCGTGTATGGCTGCGTTTGTGCGGGCAGCTTGCATGAGTAGTTTTCTGTGTGTGCTCGGTTTCCCAGTCCCGGCGCCGAGGGAGTGTGAGTGTGAGTGTGTGTGTGTGTGTGTGTGTGTGTGTGTGTGTGTGTGTGTGTGTGTGTGTGTGTGTGTGTGACAATGTGTGTCAGGTGACTCGGGTCACGCAGTCTCTCTCTCTCTCCCTCTCTCTCTCCTCGGGGAGGAACTGGTCGGTTCGAACTGACTCTCCTTCGCCGGGCAGGGCGGGAGGAGGGGGTGCAAGCTTGGACACGGTGGAAAAGTCCTGGCCCGGGACCCCGGAGCCCGTGAAGAGGGCGGGGGGGAACACTCACAGACAAGGCTCCATCACCTCCCTCCTCCCCTCCCCCTCCGGGAGGGGATAAGAAAAGAGGAGGCGAGCAAGCCAATTCAGAAACAGATTGCAGAGCGGCAAGCAAAGAAGAGTTGTCCACTCCCTCCCCTCTCTGCCTGGAGCCCACGCTGGTCGGAGAGAGACCCGCCACGATGAGCCAGGTACTCGGAAAGCAGCAGCAGCAGCAGCAGGAGCAAGACGAGGAGGAAGAGGAGGAGGAGGATGAACTGGTGGGGCTAGCGGATTATGTGGACGGGCCCGACTCCTCCGACGCGGACCCGGAAAGCGGAGCGGAGGAGGGAGGTATGAGTCTCAAGCTACTTTTGTCTCCTTTTCTTCTCCATTCCGGTGCTTTTTATTCGCGCCCCTTTCCTCCCTCGCCGGCTACCCCGGGGTGTTTCGAAGCGCCCCTTTCCAGTCCCGGCTCTCGGGCGCTGCGCTTTGCCTGGCGCTCTACATTTTCTGCTGCTCCTCCCCATTCCCCTCCTCTCTCTCTCTCCTCTCCGCCCGCCCCCCTCTAGGTTTCTCTTTACTTGGCTGGAATAAAAGAAAACGAAGAAAGGAACTGAAGTGTGGGGGTGGGGAGGGGAAAGGAAACTGGAGATAAAGGGAGGGGGGTGTCCAGGTGTAGGAGGTAGAGCTGGGAAGGAGAAGGAAGCCCAGAGATTGTGGTTTAGGTAAAGGGAGAGAAAGATAATTTTTCCCCCTTAGAGGAGAAACAATAGGTACTCTTTGGTACCTTCCAGGTTAGTCCATCTTCGAGCACTTTGCTTTGGGTGGATGGATGGGACGCGATTTGAGAGGAGGCGGGAAGGAGGGAGGGGAGAGAAAGAATTGACTTGGCCCTCGTGTAGGATCACACTCCTAACTCCACTCCACCCCCATCTCGGTGATAGTGATGGTAAAGCTGAGGTCAGACGTCGGCTAAAAAAAGGGCAGCTAGAAACAGCGTGACTGTGGCAGGGTCGCTGGTCAGTTCTGCAGCTGCGAATGTCAATCCTACAGTCTGTCACTTGTGGGGAGGGGAGAAAAGGGGGAGAGAGTGTAAGTGTTGTTTCTGGCTTCAGCATGGAGGGAAAATTCCTCTATCTGTATAAAATGAACTTGTGTGTGTGTGTGTGTGTGTGTGTGTGTGTGTGTGTGTGTGTGTGTGTGTGTGTGTGAGAGAGAGAGAGAGAGAGAGAGAGAGAGCATATTTGCTTCTTTGCTTCTCATGTCTCCTAATAGATATAACAGTTATCATCTGTGATCAAAGTCCAAACCATGTTGGTGATGAGGATATTGGTAAAGGGAATGAATTTCTTTTTGGCTGCTGTAAAAGCTCCTTCTGTTAAAAAGGAATCGAACTGCACTAAATTAGCCTGTAAAAGGAATTTTGCATTTTACCCTGCGGCCTAAAAAACTACTCTACAATTCCTAAGATTATAGTTTTTAGCTGTGTGAAGGTTTGGGGTAGGAGAAAGAGCCTTTAATTTTATGATCCTTTGGAAAATTCCCAATTGAAAAGGGCACTGAAATTCTGTTAAATATATAACTTCAGGGTGAAGTTTATACATTAGTGAAGAAGTAGAAACATTTCATATATTTTGCACTGAAAAAAATTGTGCAAAAATGTTTTGTGTAAAGTATTTTAAGGGCAAATATATTTTTGTGAGTGTCTTCTTTTTTTAGTGTCTCTTTTATTTATATATATATTTTTTTATTGAGAGTCCGCCAACAAAGCTATAAACTTTATACAGACAGTCACAAGGAATTTTTTCCCAAGCACCATTTCCTGGTAATAATTTTACATGCTGGTAAGTGACGTTCAGTCGAGTCCAACTCTTCAGGAACCCAGTTGGAATCTTGGCAAAGATAATGAACTGGTTTGCCATTTCCTTGTCCAGCTCATTTTACAGATAAGGAAACTGAGGCAGACAGTGTTATATGACTTGTCTACAGTCATATAGCTAGTAAGTGTCTGAGGTCACGTATGAACTCAGAAAGATGAGTCTTTCAAACTCCAGCTCTGACACTCTATCCAGTGCATCACCTAGCTACCCACAGGTATCCTTAATATGTACTGAAATCTTGTCATACTAAAATTTGGTATAAAACTGCTCTCTTATGGAAACCATGGGGGAAGAATTTAAGTTATTGATATATTAATGCAATGAAAACTAATAACAAGTTTATGTAACATTTTGCCTAAGGTTTTTATATATAAGAAAAATAGAAAATTACCTCCTTCTCTACTATCTATTACTTTGATTAAGAAAAGAAAGTAATCTTAAAAAAGTTTTTGAAATTAGAACACTTTTTCAAAGTTTCATGCCCATCTGAGAGTATTATTACGGCTTTTTCATTTTCTGAAACTGGTGCACTAGGCCCTTACAACCTCCTTAGTATGCTGGTAGTCTATTTCCTCAGCTCTACTTGTGATTGGTCTTCTAGTACTGATCTTGCAGGTCACATTTTGTGGATGAAACTTTTCTGTACTTTAGTCTCTTGGGCTGCTTCCTTTAGTAATTCAATTGTCCTGACTGTGACATTCTTTGACTAATTGCATTTGTTAGCTCCTCCTAGATTCACTGGAAACACTCAAGAGACTCAGAATGAGGACTATAGAGAGTCAGGAAAGGAGCACCAGACTTGAAATAGTAAACTCTTAGTCTGATTCATTGCCCTAAAGATCTGTACTTGAATGGGAAAATGCAATAAAATAGGACTATATCAGAAGTAAAAAAAATTTTAAAGTCTAAATTATGATAATGCTGATAATGATATGATAATGCTCAAATGCTGATCATATTGCTCAAGTCAGCCTTTATGAGGCATTTTGGTGTGAAGAAAAAGACTGAAGTAGCAAAAACTTTGAGACTTGGGATATTTCATGGAATTGAATGTTTCTGTTAATTATTCTTAAATTGGAAACTGACTAATATACTTTAGTGTTCTCTACTAAGAGAAGACCCTCCAAAGCATGCTCTTTTCACTCAATAAGGTTGCTGTTTACTAAGAATTGTTATCATTGGAGGATTCGGGGAGGAATTCAAGCAATTTAACTGTTGTAGGAAACGTGTGTATGTGTAAAGGAGAGTTATGTGTATGTGTATAATATGAAAATATATGAATTTATCTTACTTTATATTCACAAATATATCAATATATCAATTTGTAATTACACCTTGATGTGGTGTTCAGAGGAAACAAAAAAAGGAGGAAAAACTATAAACTAAAAAAGTACACAGCTGAGAAAAAAAGAACGATTTGCAGGGGAGAAAGATGTACTTTCATGAATATAATTTCATGTATAAATAAATACATTTTGAAGAAATTGGCAATTTATCATTGCTAAGGCTAGTTGGATGGACAGCCCTTAGAGCTTGTTCATTAATATGTATCTTTTTTTTTACATAATAGTATTTTATTTTTTCCAGTGTAAAGATAGTTTTCATCAATCATCTTTGTAAGATTTTTTGAGTTCCAAATTTTCCCTCCTCCCTCCCTAACTTTCTCCTTCCCCACAACAACAAGCAACCTGATATAAGTTATACATGTACAATCATATTAAACATATTTCCATATTAGTCATAATGTTGTGAAAGAAAAATCAGAACAAAAGTGAAAAATCACAAGAAAGAAAAAAAACAAAAAATGAAATAGTATACTTTGATCTGTATTCAGTCTCCATAGTTCTTTCTCTGGGTATGGATGGCATTTTTTAAAACTTTATTTTAATAGTTTTTATTTACCAGATATATGCATGGGTAATTTTACAACATTGACAATTGCAAAACCTTTTGTTCTAATTTTTCCCCTCCTCCCCTTCCCCCCTCCCCCCCAGCAGATGGCAGGTTGACCAATATATGTTAAATATGTTAAAGTATAAATTAAATACTATATATGTATACATGTCCAAACAGTTGTTTTGCCGTACAAAAAGAATCGGACTTTGAAATAGTGTACAATTAGTCTGTGAAGGAACTCCAATTGCAGGCAGACAAAATTAGAGGGATTGGGAATTCTATGTAGTGGTTCATAATTATCTCCTAGAGTTCTTTTCCTGGCTATAGCTGGTTCAGTTCATTACTGCTCTATTGATGGATGGCATTTTCAATCCCAAGTCTATTGGAATTGTCTTTGATCACTATACCTGAGATGAGCCAACTCTATCATATTTGATTATCACACAATCTTGTTACTGTGTATAATGTTCTCCAGTTTTTGCTTGTTTCATTCAATATCAATTCATATAAGTCTTCCCAGGTTTTTCTAAAGCCATCCTGCTCATCGTTTCTTACAGAACAATAGTATTCCATTACATTTATATACCACAACCTATTCAGTCTTCCCCAATTGTTGATCATTCACTCAATTTTCAATTCTTTGCCACCACAGAAAGAACCACTACAACATTTCTGCACATGTGAAATCCATATCTATATCTTTAATAAGTTGTGAATGGATAGGAAATTGGGCTTAGAACTAGATAAGGGCAGGAAAGTGGGTTGGATTGCTTTTGAGGAAATGGCTATGCTTTTAATGACCCTTAGCTTCTTCATGAAACAAGAGACTTTATTTTTTTTTAACCATCAGCATCCACAGGATGCTGTTTCCCTGAGAGGCATGGAAGACCACAGGGCACAAATAATTCTAGAGGGCAATGAAGAGGCTTATGGTGGGCAAGAATAGGCTGCAACATGTTATCAATGAAAAATTGCACAGGATAATTGGCATAAGAGATATCATTACATTGATGTATAACTGGAGGTAAACAAGAATCAGGGTTAACTGTTCATGAATAATTCTCAAGCTTCCTTGGTATTTGGAAAGGTTGGGAGATTGACCCCTTTCATGTGGGGCAAAAGATTTACCAGATGATAAGAATAAGAGTCCTAAGGGATAAGACTGGTGATTTGTCACTGGAGATCATAAAGAATACTTCTACCAATCAATCACCAGCTTAAAGTATAGAGAAGGCAGACATCTTAGAAAAGAAATTCTCTCACTCCATTCATCTCTTTGGTAGAGATCTATTTATTTTGCAGTTAACAAAGGATAAGGGTAAGAAGATACTTACTGAATTTGACATGGTGGCGGGATGTTGAAAATTTAAGGATTATAGCCTTGTTTCTTAGTAGTAGAATTATATTAATTTAGAGACTATGTCACTGATGACTAGGAATTTCACATACAGGAAAACAGTGGAAATAAGCATCTTCAGGTTCCATGAGAGAATTATCTCAACCAAATTCTGCCTTTAGCATAGTTCTGTTATACATAGAAAATTTTTGATATTTTGGTGGATTTTTTTATTTCCTTGAGGAGGATATAAGCTCCAGTTATAGAGATTGTAACTCATCTAAATCTGGACTGTCATGAAAGTTAAACTGTTAGGTAACAGTCCTTTTGGTAATTTAAAAACTTTTGTACTACAGCAACAAGATTATGTGGATGATCAGTTGGCTCTTTTCAACAATGAGGTGATTCAGGACAATTCCAAGAGACCTGTGATGGAGAAAGCCATCTGCATCCAGAAAGATGATTATGGGAATTGAATGTGGATCACAATATAGGGTTTTCACCTTTTTTGCTTGCTTTTTT
Organism: Sminthopsis crassicaudata; assembly: GCF_048593235.1. Taxonomy (NCBI): domain Eukaryota; kingdom Metazoa; phylum Chordata; class Mammalia; order Dasyuromorphia; family Dasyuridae; genus Sminthopsis; species Sminthopsis crassicaudata. The sequence continues at coordinate 221,635,745 of NC_133620.1, forward strand.
TTTCTTTTTCTTTTTTTTCGATCTGGTTTTTCTTGAGCAGCTTATTGAATGTAGAAATATGTTTAGTAGAATTGCACATGTTTAACTTATATTGGATTACTTCCTATCTAGGGGAGAGCTGTGGGAGGCAGGGAGGAAAAAAAATTTGGAACACAAGGTTTTGCAAGGGTGAATGTTGAAAACTATCTTTGCATGTATTGGAAAATAAAAAACTATTATGTGAAAAAAGAATACTTGACTAGTCTGATTCAGAAAATTAAAAACTTCTTCCTAAACCTGAAAAAAAAAATCAACACTTGTACTTAACTCAAAGGGTTGTGAGGAATAAATGAAGAAGTGTAAGTAAAGTGCTTTTGTTAACTATTATCAAATGTCAGTTGAGAGGCAGCATGGTGGAGAAGACTAGTCTTAAGTCAGGACAACTTGGCTTTAATCTTTACTTTTGATACATATTTGCGTCATCTTGGACAAGTCACTTGTCCCAGCTCCGTGTCCTAAAACTACAAATAACAGACCAATTGCCAATTTACATTGGTGGAAGGTATTTCCATGTGGAGAGTTTCCTAAACCAGTGTAGTCATTTTTGTTGGTCACTCATTTCAGTAGTGCTTGACTCTTTATGCCCCCATTTTGTTTTATTAATAAAGAAACTAGAGTGATTTGCCATTTCCTTGTTCAGCTCTTTTAAATACATACATATATATATATATATATATATATATATATATATATATATATATATATATATATATATATATATATATAAAATTTTTTTTTGGCTGAGGCAACTGGGGTTAATGACTTGTCCAGGGTCACACAGCTAGGATAGGTTAAGTATCTGAGATCGGATCCCCCTGACTTCAGGACTGGCTCTCTATCCACTGCGGCACCTAGGTGTCCCTTTTCAGCTCTTTTTACAGATGAGGGAACTGATGCAAACAGGGGCAAGTAATTTGCCCAGGATTACATAGCTAGTAAGTTTCTGAGTTTAGATTTGAATTCTGGAAGATGAGTCTTTCTGACCCAAGCCTGGAACTCTAACCATTGTGCCATCTTTCTGCCCAATGTAGTCATTAGTCAGATATTATCATTGTTCCTACTCATGAAACATTAGTAATTTTTAATCTTCCACATGTTCCCTGAGAACACAACCTTATAGCAAGTTCTGCCTTAGCAAGATTCTGTAGATTTTTTATTTCTTTGGTGAGGGTACCAACTCCAATTATGCAGATTGCAACTCATCCATCTCTTGTCTACCTTGTGCAATCCTTGATGTGATATTTCTAAAGGATAGATTTGATTGTGTGCCTGTCCTTCTCAAGAATCTTCAGTGACTCCTCTTGGCCTCTAGTTTAAAATAAAAACTTCATTATGGCATCTGAAGATCTGCTTTGACATCTAAATCCCTTTGCAATCTTGTTCTAGCTTTTATTCCCATACTGACTTGATATTACTAATCCTCAAAAATTCTACCATACAGCCAAATTGACTTATTTGTTGTTCCCCATATCGCCCCGGACTTAGAATGTTATCCTTTCGTATTCTTTTGAAGCACTAGATCTCTTCAAAAAAACCTTTTCCTGTAATCTCCTGTAATTGTTGGTGCTTTCCCACCTATTACTTGCATTTGTTTTATATATCTATATCTATATATATATGTGTGTGTGTGTGTGTGTGTGTGTGTGTGTGTGTGTGTGTGTGTGTATATGGATAGATAGATAGAGAGAGAGAGAGAGAGAGTTTTTTTAAATAATATTTTATTTTTCCAAATACATGCAAAGATAGTTTTCAACATTCACCTTTGCAAAACTTTATGTTCCAAATTTGTCTCTCTTTCCTTCCCCTGTCCCTTCTCCAAGACAGCAAGCAGTTCAATATAGATTAAATGAGTTATGCATATATTTTTATTTATTAATTTATAGGCTACTAAAAGGGCATCTAGGTTGGCATAGTGGAGAGAGTACTAGTCCTGGAGTCAGGAAGCCTGAGTTCATATCCAACCTCAGACTGTAGCTTTGACATCCTGAGCAAGTCACTTAACCTGATTTGCCTTTGTTTCCTTATTTGTAAAAGTGGGTTGGACAGAGAGAAGATCTAATTCAGTTCCAATTGATGGACAGAATCAGCTACACCCAGAGAAGGAACACTGGGAAATGAGTGTAAACTGTTTGCATTTTTGTTTTTCCCTGGTTATTTTTACCTTCGGAATCCAATTCTTCCTGTGCAACAAGAAATTCGATTTTGCAGACATATATTGTATCTAGAATATACTAGAACACATTTAACATGTATGGAACTTCCTGCCATCTAGGGGAGGGGGTGGAGAGAAAGAAGGAAAATTCGGAATAGAAGTGAGTGCAAGGGATAATGTTGTAAAAAATTACCCATGCATATGTACTGTCAAAAAAAGTTATAATTATAAAATTAATTTTTAAAAATGTAAAAAAAAAAATAAAATTTTAAATTTAAAAAAAAAGTGGGTTGGAGAAGGAAATGGTAAACCACTTTCAGTATCTTTACCAAGAAATGGGCAAATGGGGTCATGAAAAGTCAGATGTAAAATCGACTAACAATAATAAATATTACTAAAGCTTTAAGTCTGTGAGCTTCTTAAAGTCTGATGCTATTTATGTTCTTCACTAGGGAATCTGCCCAAAGTTCTATAACTCTGAAAAAGAAAAAGAAATATCCTTTCCCCAAGATAACAATATTTTTAAGCTATTCTACTCATCTTTCTTTATTTTGTCTTCTGTCACAGTTCCTTCTTTGCCTTTTATTTCTACCATTGACTATCCACGAGTTTATTCCCTTAAATCATGTTTCTGACCTTCCCTTCTGTTTTTTCCTTTTCTCTCCGATTTTAATGTCTATCCCTTATGTTGTTTTCTAATTTTGTCACACTATTTTGACACTCTCCTGAAATCTGCTCTCTTCTCATTCTGACTTCAGCGGGAAAGTTCTTGGACATGGTACAGTATCTTCCTTTTCTACTCTTACTTTAAGATTGGCTTAATGTGACTTTGGAGTTGAGATCCTTAAACAGACTTGGGGAAGTGAAGTTCCTGGTTGGATTCTCTAATGGCATATATTTCCCTTAGTTTCCACACTAGGAAACCCAGTGTGGCCATTGCTGCTCACTTGCCAGAATGGCATGGTCCACTGCTTCATGCCAGGTTTTTTGTGTTGGTTGGGAAAAGGAATATACATGTACTTTCAATCTAGGACGTTTGAGCAATCTCTCAAATTACTTAAAAACAGAATCCAGCTGATCTTGAAAGGATCCTGTTTTTCCACAGGTTGTAATCCCTTAGTGGTTTGGTCAAATTTTTACTGCAAGTAAACATGTATTAAGTGTCTGTTGTATGCAAGACCTTGTACTACTCCTTGGGTTCTAAGACAAAAAATGAAAACTTCTTGCTGCCCTCTGGGAGCTTACATTCTTTTTGGGGGGTGGTGTGAAGGGAAATTGCTTAGTGTATCTGAATTCTACTGTCATCTTCTGTAAGAATATTTTAAAAAGATAATCATTTAGAAGAAGAAATAGAATTTTATATCTGGATGTGACCTTTAAATCATATAATTTAATTGTCATATTTTGTTTTTTCCTTTTTAAGAAATTTTTATAATAAAAAAGTCATGAACTTAAGAGTATCAACAAACATGAATATTTCTAATATATAAAGAACAGAAAAATATGAAATTGTAAACTGCTATGTACAGTTTTTAATATGTACATTAAATTTAACTTTATAACAAAACTGCCCTGCTTGTTTATATCCCTTTTGAACTTCCTTCTGAACATGACCCTCTCATTTTTGCAGATGATGGAACAGGGCCAGAAAGATTGTAGATTAGAGATTTAGAGCTGAAAAGGACCTTTATAATCCAGCTCCCTCATTTTACAGATTAGGAAACTGAGGCCCCATGGCACTAAAAAAGAGATGACTAGAATCATAGAAGTAATGAATGTTAGAAGTGGCATTTGTTAGTACACATTCCATAGAATCTCATTTCCTCTTTAAGTGAGGTGACTTAGTAAAAGCAAAGGGCAGTTATGTGAACTTTTTTTCCCCCTTAAACTGAAAGCTAAGAAATAAATCTGTTTGGTACTTGGTAATTGAAGTAAAAGGATTGAGAGATTTTGTCCCTTTTTCTTCCCCCCACACATACACATTCACACACCCAACCCTGGAAAGGTGCCTTACGTTTTTTCTTGCTTAGTGGGGACTTAGCCAGTCAGGACTGCTTTTTCCCATGGCTGAATGACTGCACAGCAATCTATTATAGTAAGTGTGACTGATTATCCCCTGGCATTCCTACTGCAAGTTGCCCAGTAAGTTGTCAGACACTACCCAGAGGAATGCAGGTTGTAGGTAGACAATACGATTTTCATTTCCTATTACTCTTCATTCACAGGGAAATCTCTGATCCTGTCTGAACCCTCATGAACTTAGGTTTGAAAGTGTATTTTACTAGAGAAGGGAGCTGAAATTCTCCTGATCAAGGACTGCCCCGGGGTTTTTAAGGCCATTTCTGTCCCTTCCATTACTGACTTAGTCACCTTTTCCATGTCCTTTCTAGGAAGCCAGACTGACATACTTTTTTTTGTTCCCTTCCTAGCTAGATAAGACTGCTAGGGAAGTTACAGCAATTAAGGAAGTTTAGGCAAGCCACTAAAAAATTCCATTAGATCTAATGACTTTTGGGCAGTCATGATTTTGGGTTACTTTCTAAAGGCCAAAAAATAAGAAGAACTGGAGTTAAAGTGAAAGAGATAACAGAAAATAAATTTCCTTCACAAAATTCCTCCAGGACAGTTTCATAACTTGATATGGAGACTATATTCATCCATATCTAAGTATTCATCTAGTTTCCTCATAATATAAAATGAGGGGTTTGGAGTATAATTACTTGTAAGGTCTTCTTTGGTTCTAAGTCTGATTCAGACTTCCTTTGTTTCTAATACAATATGTGGTCTTTGTCAAGATTCATGGCTATGGTTGGGGAAGAATGTGAGCTCTTTAAGGGCAGGTATTATTTCATTTTTGTCTTTCAATCCCTGGCACCTAGCATAGTTTCTGATATCATATAGGGCCCTTAATAAATGATTGTTTAGATTGAATTGAACTCTGAAAATTGAAATTTTCAGGAAGTTGTTAAAAAAAACAGGGATTTTGAGGATTTGAATAAACTGTCTTTGGTGATTTTTAGAGACTAAATCTTTTCTTTACAGACTCAATCAGAAAGTGATTTTCTTCTTCAGAGAATTTCATTACTATTAAACAGTTCATCTTCTCATTATCCTTTGAAAGTTGCTAAAGATAATTGTTCCTAGCCCTTCTGATAATGGGACTACAGTCCACACTGTAAATAAGGAAGATGTCAAAGATTAGGACAAATACCTGACTAATATAAATGTCCCTTTGTTGAATATAAAAAGTTCTTTCCCTCCTATTCTGTGACTACCAGAAATTTATTTAGGGCAGTCTATTTAGAAATAGAGGTGGACTAGCTTGAGATTCTTTCTGTCTGTAAGATCCTAGGTATTTTAAACATTTTCATATTTTTTATTAAAACATTTTTGACTGGTAACTTTTGGATTTACATAGTCTTCATTTCCCAGGATATCCCTGTCTTTTTTTTCCATGTAGTTATCCCCTGTGACATTGAATAAAAGAAAATAGAAATAAGGCTCCACAAAACTTAATCTACCTGTCAATCCAATCTGACAGTACATGCAATGTTTCTTGCTTGTAGTCCCTCACTGAAGTAGAGAAGGAGGTTTTGTAAACATTTTTTAAAAGAAGTAAATAGATAGCAAAGCAGTCAGGTGATTTGACAAAGCTTGAAATATATATGTAAGCACACATATATTCATGAGCTTTGGGTGGGTGTATTTTACCAACTTCCACTCACACTGGTAGTTATGGTATATTTAGAATTACCTGCTGTATCAGGATTTTGGGGGTAACCCTGAGTGGTTAGGCAATTATTTTTCTAATATTAAAACTCTTATGAACTCCTTTCCTCATTAGCATGCTTTTCACATTGATTATTAATTTATGTCAATTAGCCAGCCAGACTTTTACAAATAGGCATTTAGTAAGGTGCTATAGTAAGAACTATAGGTACAAACAGTCTCAAACAACCCCTTCTTCTCACCAAAAAAAATTAATAATTGAATAAAATTTGGTACACACTCTACTACAAGTACAGACAAAAACAAGAGGGAAATGGTTCTGAGGGAAATGCTTAAGTTTACAGAGTTTATTTGGCAAAGGGATTAATTTGCAACTTCTGATTATTAGAACTAGAAGTTATTTTCTTTCCTCATGGAATCTTGATGAAGTTCTCCTTCATAAAAACTATAATGTAACATTCTGCTGGGCTCCTGAAGCTGTCTCCTCAATATGACTAATTTGTCTTCAGCTCCCACTTAATTTGCAGCTTTCTGCCACTGCTGTTCCAGGGATCCTGATAAGACACTTTTTCTGCAAATGATTCCTTTTCAGAAGTTTGGTTGGAATTATTTCCACCATAGAGTCACTATTGAATGGTCAGATTCTGAAATGAGTTGATATTTTTTACAAGCCTCACAGGATAGGACTAGGTCTCTTCAGTAAGTCCCAGTATGTTTCTTGTGTAATGTCCTTTCATTTCACCCAATTACTTTTATTCCTTCCAAATTAACTAAGGATTTTTCTCAATTTTGGATTCACTAGTAATATTCTTACATTGTAAGTGCATGATAAATATTTGTAGATTATTAAGTATTCACCCCTATACTTAACTGAGAAAGATATTATGATCTGTTTCTCTTATAAAGTGCTTATGGTGTGATCTTTAATGTCCATGTCACATTCAATTTGAATTTTTGGAATGTGGTGTAAGATAGTTGCGCTGAGACTGATTTAGACCAGATTGCTTTTCAGCAGTACTTATCACATAGGGAATTCTTTCCTAGGTAATTTTATGTTTGGGAATTTATTGAACCATGGATTATTGGCTTCAGTTATTTCTTATTCATCTTTGTCCAATTTCTGTTTTTTAACTAATACCAAATGGTTTTTTGGATTGTTGCTAATATACTAATACTATATTAATATAGTATGAAATCTGAAAGTACATTGTTCCCCTCATTCCTACCTTTTTAAAAATTATAATTTGGTTCCTTTTATTTTGATTATTTCTTTTTTTTAATTATCAACAATTGTTAGTTGATTTAAGGGATTATTAATAACCAAGAGATTCTAACTACTTCCAAAGCTTGAATGAATTGTAGTCAAAGATCAGAAGACTCTCTTGGAGCTGCACTTTTTGATTGGTGGGGGTAAAAATAAGAAACATGTGAATAGAAACCTCCAACAATGTTTTCTTCCTTTCTTCAGACTACAGAATCAAGTACACAAAAATTTTAGCTGTAGGTTACTTAAGCAAAGAGAAAGAAATTGATGGGAAGTGAATCCCTTAGCATTTTACCATAGTATGACAGACCTCTGTTTATTTTTTTCCTGTTACACTTCTGTGTGAAATGAACTTTTAGCATTAAAGTAGAGACAAGGCCCCATCTGATTAGTTGGCAGGCAAGACAGCTAGCCAAAGCATTAAGGTACCCCAAGGAAAAGACAGAAAATGACATGAACAAAGTAGAAAAGACCCTCATCAGCACAATGTACATTCTCTCAGGCAGAAGCAGTTGCCCCAGCTACATCTTTGAGTAGTAGAACCCCTCTAAAACTTCAAGCTCTGCCTCTTGCCTGACCCTTTTACTATTTTCTAGAAATTGCCTTTGTTCAGTCAGTAGCTCCATTCTTTGTAGCCACAGGTGCTGATGATCCAGAAAAAAAAATTGTTTTTTGGGACCATGAAATAGTTCAGATGTCAAAGGGTTGTGGTTGTATCACTCAAAATGAAGGATATATATTTTCCTTTTGTACTCTTGGCATGTTTGGATACCTTATCATATAGATCACTTAGTCTTAAAATCTGCTCTGCTGTTGTACCCTGAGAACCATTGGGCCAGTTGCTATGTGCCCTGCCTTTGTGTCTTCCGGACCTCTAGGTCTTATTCTACATCCTCTGGTCCAGGTATTCTTCCATATCCTGTCATATGAATTCCCAATGTGTTTTATATGTGTGTGTGTGATTTAATGTGAGAAAAAGTGAATTTGTGTATGTCCAGCATAAACCAAATGAGATTGATTTGTATTAATGATGCTCTAGTCAATTGTTTCCCAGTATAATGGTAAAATGCTAGATCTGGAGACAAGTTTTAGGTCCAAATCGTTTTCTACTTACTATTGGTGTAACACTGTAGAATTTACTTAACTTTTCTGGTTTTCAATTCTTCATCTATAAATTAAGAGGCTTGAGTCAATAATCTCTAAAGTTATTTGTTGTTCAGTTATGTCTGACACTTCACGACCCATGGACCAATGCATGCCAGGCCCTTCAGACCTCCATTATCTCCCAAAGTCTATTCAAGCTCACATTTGTTTCTTCCATGACACTGTCATATCATTCTTTGCCATCCTCTTTTCCTTTTGCCTTCAGTCATTTCCAACATCAGGGTCTTTACCAATGAGTCTTGTTTTCTAATTATGTGGCCAAAGTATTAAAACTTCAGCTTTCCTATTTGTCTTTGAATTAATTATTGATTGATTTGATCTCCTGACTGTCTACGGGACTCTCAGAAGTATTTATTACCACCACAATTTGTGGTACTCAACTTTCCTTATAGTCCAACTCTCATAGCTATACATTAATATTGGAAAAAACATACCTTTGACTTTGCAATTTTAATTACTAGAGTAGTTTGCTATTTCCTTCTCCAGCTCATTTTACAGACAAGGAAACTGAGGCAAACAGGGTGAAGTGACTTTCCCAGAGTCAAACAACTAGTGTCTGAGGCCAGATTTGAATTCAGGAAGATGAGTCTTCCTCACTCCAGGTCTCACGGTCTGTGAACCTAGTCAGCTGCCTTTATAACAGCCCCCTTTCCACCTCTAGATCTTATTCCGTGCTATATACTCTTTGAACCAGTGACTGGCTTCTTGGCATTTCTACAAATAAGAAATTCTATCTCTCTTGTCTGGGTATTTTCTCTGACCATCCCCCATACATAGAACACTCCATTCTCTGCTCTGCCTTTTGATCACTCTATTTTCCGTTAAACTACATCTAAAATCCCATCTTTTATAGGAATCCTTTCCCAACTCTTATTCTAGTTCCTCTTCTCCCTGTTAATTATTTTCTATTTTTCCTGTATATAGCTTGTTTTGTATATATTTGTTTTTATGTTGTTTCCCCATTAGATTATAAAAGCTCCTCGAGGTCAGGAACTGTATTTTGCTTTTTTTTTTTTTTTTTTTTTTTTTTTTTGTATATCCATCACATAGTAAGTTCTTAATAAATGTTTATTGATTGGTTATTCATTCATCTAAGCTCAGGTATAAGGAAAAATGGCAGATTTTCAGTGATTTTTACTGATAAATGTCATCTTTATAAATTAAAATTTTAAATACTGGCTTAATAAATTCCTTACAATCCTTCCTTTTCTGTTTCATATTGTTATGGTTCGACCTCCCTACTCCCTCCAGTGCACTATGCTATTGATATATAGCTTGTGATGATTATGCTATAATGAATACCACAAACTCAGTGCTGGAAGTGAGAGGAAGAAAAAGGAAGTAGGAGATCTCATGTACTGTTTCAGTTGAAGAAATAAGGAAACAGGTTGCTTTAAGTACTGAGCATGATCCTTTTAAACGAGACAGCTAAAATTTAATATTATGAATTTAGGTCTTCCTGAAAAGGAATGTTGCACTGATACGACACTTTAGGTGCTCTGCCACATACCATATGTCAAATCAGTTTCTATACGCTGATATCAGTCGTGTCTCAGGGATTTACTTCTTTCTTTAGTTTTTCTTTTCCCTCTATTTCTGGCGTCTTAAATGACACAAAAGCATAAAGGGGAGAGGAAAGGTTGTTCCTCACAAGAAAATAATTTGTAGAAATCATATTTTATGATTTATTAATATTTCTTTTTTAAAATGGAAAATGAAAATCACTCAAGAAACAATCTTTGAAATAAGTTGTTTTATAGGAAATTTGTTTTTGTTTTTTCTATTTTCATTTTGACTTACTAGGCCATTTGTTTGTAATCACCTATTAATTGCCTTCTGTATGCCAGTTATTATCCTGGGATCCGAAGTCATACATGTTGGGTTCAGAATTGACATCCTTCCTTGTTGAATCCATCACACTTATCAGGCATATTGTTCTTTTTGAAAGAATTTCTAAATTCCAACTTTAACTAAACTTTTTAAAAAGAGCATTTCTACATAGAAAATGCTAAAAGAGAATTCAGTATGGAATTATGACTTTTATATTACTAGAATTTTAAAAAATGTTTAATAAAAGTCTACATGTTACTTTCAAAATTATTGTGTTTGTCTTGTCTTCTTCAGCACATTATAAAAATGTTCCAATAGATCCCTTTTTTTGATGTAACTGTTGCTACTCCTGTCTCTGTCTTTTCTTACTGCCCTTCTTTCTCCAATTAATCTAGAATAAGAAAATAGGAGGGAAAGTTTGTAACTAGTAAGTATAGTAAAGCGAAACTAATCCATACTGTGGTTATATCCAAAAATGCATGACTATAAATTGTGTCCATCACTCCTTTGTTAGGGGATGGTTAATACATCATCTTAAGTTTTCTAGAGATAGTTTTCATCAGAACTTTTATGTCTTTCAAAGTTGCTTCTTGTTTTCTTCCTATTTTTTTCCCCTCCTGATTCTGTTCACTTCATTCTTTAATGTACCATCTAGGATTCTTTGAAATTTTGTCTTTTGTCACTAAATTCAATTACATTCATAAAACAATTTGCTCAGCCTTAATTATATTATTTTTTGTTCTTGATTTTATATTTGATTGTTCTCTAATTGTTTCATATGTATGAAAACTGTCGTCCCAACAATGATCATGAAAAAACACATGAAATTCCTGGATATATATATACAAGGAGAGAATACCCATATGTTAAGATCCATTGAAATAAATGAAGGTCACTTCCACCTTCTTGGCAGAGTAGGCAACTATGGAAGTAGAATGCATCTACTTTAAGTTGTTTTCCTGATATTCTCATTTTTCTGCTATTCTTACTTTTCTGATTTCCTAATATTCTGAGAATATTAGTTTTACTAAACTGTTTTAAAAGTTATTTGTTATAAGGGATAGTTCTCCAAAAAGGGAAGGAATTATGTAAAAACAAAAGGTAACAATTAAAATTTATTTTAAAAAAGTATTGAGGTGTGAATATTACCCCCTTTTGTAATTATTTTTCATATCCTCCTATTTAGTTCAAACAGAAATTTTTTCAGTTCACTTTCATGAATGCCAAAATTATAAAGTGATGTGTATATTATAAAACATAAAATGCATGGAATTTTTTTTGCTTTATCAACATGTATTCTTAAAAATATTTTGAAATAATATGAAATTAAACTATAAATTAAAGAAAAGAGAAAAGGTCAAACATAGGATTTAATTACAACAGGTGAGGGAAGGAAATAAGAAATGAACTAAGAGCAAAAAATAAAATAGAAAATACTTGCATGATATCCGTATTTTCTTTTATTTTTTTAAAAGTTTCCTTCCTGTTCTTCTGTACTGAATATGGATTCTTATATATGATGAAAAAGATAGGCAGAAAGACTGCTTCAGAGTAGAGGAACAGTATAATAGTACAATTTAAAAGAATTGTAAAGCCTTTGAGAGTTGATTTTTTTTTAAATTCTAAATTAAAATTTTGTTTTACTTTCAAGTCTGTATTCCCTTTCTCCACTTCCAATCTTCTTGCAAGCGTAAGAAAATAAAACCTGATACAAACATGTAGTCAAGCAAAACAGACTCCTCTTATTGTCCCTGTTCAAAAAGAAAGTTAAAATAACTTAATTTGTGCTGAGTCTCTCTATCTGGAAGCAGGTAACATGTTTTAGCATGAATCCTTTGGAATTGTGGTTAATTATTGTATTGATCAGAATTCCTAAGTCTTTCATTGTTTGTCTTTACAGTATTCTTATTATTGTACTTCTCACTTCACTGCATCAATTCATGTGAGTCATTTTATTGATCTAAATCTTTAAAAATTGATTATCTTTATAATATTGCTGTACCCATGAACACTGTTCTCATGGTTCTACTCATTTCACTTTGCTGTATTTCATACAGGTCTTTCCAGATCTTTTTGAAACTATCCCCTTCATCATTTCTTACAGCACAGTAGTATTCCATCACATTTATATATCATCACTTGTTCAACAATTCCCCCAATTGTTGGGCATTTCCTCACTTTTCCAATTTCAATAAAATATGTTTTATAAATATTTTCACACAGGAGACCTTTTCCTTTTTTATCTATTTGTATGTTTGGGTTAAAGGATAAGCACAGTTTAATAGCTTTTGGGGCATACTTCTAAATTATCTTTCTGATTGGTTGGACCAGTTTACAATTCTATGAACAATGCTTTAATTTTCATTTTTCCACAACCTCTTCCACTGTATCATTTTTTTTTTATTGGTCAAACTTGGCCAACCTGATGGATTCCAGGAAGTACTTCAGAGTTGTTTTAATTTGAGTTTCTATAATTATTAGTGATTTAAAACATTTTTATATGACTTTTGCTAGCTGAAAAATGTCTATTCATTGCCTTTGAAGTCCAGGTAAATCAATCTAGCAGAGCCATAGATGGATACCCATCTCTTTATGTTTCTGTATCCTATACTTTATTTGACAATTGAGCCAAACCTAGAAGTCCTAATAGAAAAAAAAGATTAATGAATCAGTAGTATATTGGATTTGGGGGAAGTTTCTCAATTTAAACAAGACTGGATTAAGAATATTTAGATTCTTTTCTGTGGACTATTCCATATTATGCAATCAAGAAATCAGGCTTCTCTTGGTAGTTCATTGTGTTTAAGAGTGGGAGAAACATGATATTTAGAGAAAGGCTAGTTTTTTAAATTTATGCATTTTATGAAGTAGGGATCTTTGGTAATAGTTTCCAGTAAAAATTTCCTATTGAAGCCAAACTGTAGTTGATAAAATAGAACCCTAGGTAACATTTGCTCTGTGTTCCAAATAGGGTTGCTATACTTCAAGCCCATTTGCCAGGCACTTGTTTGTGATCATCTCACCTACTGGTTATTTTCTCCTTTGGACCAAAATGTGAGCTTCTTCAGCAGGGTTTTGTTTATGTTTTCGGGTTGTTTTTTTCCATTCCTTGATTCTTCAGCACTTACTAGCAAGAACTTGACACAGAGAAAGAACTTAATCAATCAGTGCTTGAAGATTGACTTGACTGATTGGTGAGTTTCCAATTATTCTGCAGTTTAAATACTTATTTATGCACATTTTATCTTCTATTAGAATGTAAGCTCCTTATGGACAAGGTCTGTTTCAAAACCTTTTTCTTTGTCTCTTCAGCACTTAGCACAATGCAAGGCACATATTAAATGCTTGTTATTAGTGTTATTTGCTGCCCTGCTACATGGGTACAGCAATATTATAAAGATAATTTTTAGTCTAATTTTAAGTCAACATCTTAACTGTTGATTTAAAAGATTCCATTCCATCTTTTCAGGTATCTTGTATACATCTATGAATACGCATGTTTTCTTTCTCATTAGAATGTAGTCTCTTTCAGAGCTGGGAGTGATAACTTTTTCTTTGTGTTCCATGTTTTTAAATACAGTTTCTGGCACCTAGTAAATGTTGAATGCTTGTTGATTGGTAATATGGCCTTGGACAATGGTTAATGAACATTAATCAAGGCATCTCTTGCTCATGTAGTTAAGACTATTTTGAGGGTGTAATACACAAGTGTAAAATACAAACAGCTTATATTGTGTTCCAACCACAACCTCACATGTCTCTGAAACAAATACATCTCTTGGTTCTGGGCATTTTCTCTGGCTGTCACTTCCCTGGAATTCTCTCTTTTCATACCTTCTGACTTTCTCACCTTCTCTCAAGTTCTAGCTAAAAGATGGTCTTTCCCAGTCCTTCCTAATTCTAGTGCCAATCCTCAGCTAATTATTTTCTATTTACACTTAAAATAGCTTATTTATGTATAATTTGTCTATTTTCTCACCCATTATATTATAAGCATCTCAAGGGCAAATACTAGTTTTTTTCTTTTTTTTGGTAATCTCAATTCTTAACGCAGTTCAGCACATAGTAGGTACTTAGTAGGTACTTAATAAATGTTTACTAACTGAGTGATTATTTGCAGGCCATTTTTATTAAAGCTAAATTCTCCATTTATGAAACAGGGATACTAACACAAATGTTCCTCTTTTTGAAACAGAGATTTGGTAAGAATGAATGAAGTAATGAATGCCTTGAGGATTCAAAGGCATTTTGGATATTAATTCAAAGCAACAAGCATGGTCAATCTTAGCATAGTGTTCTTAATGTTTAGTAAAACCAAAGTAGGAATGAATGGGACTCATGAATTACATTTGAAATGGAAGTGAAAGTCTTCTAATTAACCACTGTGAAAATATCTCACTCTCATTTTTATTTTGTGGTTTCTTCAGTTCTGGACTTCAGCGATCCCTTCAGTACTGAAGTGAAGCCAAGGATTCTGCTTATGGGACTGAGGAGAAGTGGCAAGTCATCTATTCAGAAAGTCGTCTTTCACAAAATGTCACCCAATGAAACCCTGTTCTTGGAGAGCACTAATAAGATATGCCGAGAAGATGTCTCCAACAGTTCCTTTGTTAACTTTCAGATTTGGGATTTTCCAGGTCAAATTGACTTTTTTGACCCTACATTTGATTATGAGATGATCTTCAGGGGCACAGGAGCACTGATATTTGTTATCGATTCCCAGGTAAAGTTAAAGATCTAAGGTTATCACTCAGAGCCATAACTAGGATAGGATGCCAAATTTAGAGGGTGATGAAAACATTTTTCAGTTTATATGCATTTTAGAAATAATAGGGTTTAGTGCCTAGATCAGGAAGACTTATAAAATAGGATGTTATTCTTCAAGCTGATCCCAACTTGATTTCTATCTTATTTCATCAATGTTCTCCCTAACAATATCTTGCTTGTATAGTTGATTTGAGGATGTATTTTCTGCCATTTACCCTGTGATATCTCAGATGCAAAAAATTCTGAGTTATAAATCTGTCAGAGCTTCATGTTAACCTATGATCTGGCTAAACTGTCCCACTTACAGAGAGAGTGCATCTAAAAATTAAATTTTAATTTGGTGCCTTGAAACCCAAAAAGCATTTTCCAGTTGAATGGCATAACAAATAATGGTTAGGTTCCTAGCCCACAAAGCCCACTCTATTAAAATAGATTGAAATATAGTCCTATGTCTTGGCAGACAAAGTGATCTTTCATTGTGCCTTTCATGTTACACAGGGCTCTCCTCTGTAGAACTCCATAGTAGTACTTCCAGTTTTTCTCTTTTCTTTATACTTCTCTTGTCTCATTTCTTCAGGACCCAAATGTTCATTGTAACTATTTTTATTAATGTATTTTGTTTTGATATAACAGATATTATCTAACAAATACTCAAACATCACTCCCACAAAAGTATATTTCCCAAAATATGTAATCCTCCTAAAACACCCACACCCTCACGTTACATTCCTAAAAAATGTCACTATAAGTTTTCCCTTTTCAGAGAGGATATGTATTTTGATTCAGTTTTCTGAGTAAATTAACCTAAGATGCGTTTGTTAATAGCTATCACTTGAGCTTAATATGTTAAGGCTTGGAAGTTATTTAGTTCTTTTTAAACAAAGAACTCTTGAAAATATAATACCATTCCTAAGAACCAACCATTTATTGGTTATTTAATTCCCTCCCTGGAAAGTCCAATATGATGCTTATCATGATATGGCATCGAATCCCTTGAGATTTGGAAAACTGTGGCCAAGGAGAGTATATATTCCAGTAGCTTCTATCATGCATAGTCCTTGCAATGCTGTGGCTAAAAACCTCACTCTCATGTGGCTAGTCTGCTATTTATAAGTCCCTCCAAACTCTGAAATGGAGCTTCAGGGGGGGAAAAAGAGTTATTTCTCATGGCAACCCACAAAACAAAAAAGAATACAAAATGGTCTCTTGCCCTCCCTCTTCCATAGTGACAATGACAGAATGGCAGAAAAGATAGCAAGGGCTAAGATTCTAGTTTTTAGGCCATCTATAAATGTTAATTGTGCTGTTGCTAAATTAAATGTGAGCTCATTGTCCAATAGGTGAACTAAAGTTATTGAATCTTATTAATCTTGAAATTCTTCCTATAAATGAAACCAGAAAAAAAAAAAAAAAGGAAGTTGCAGCTAAAGAGGCTTGGAGAGGTTGTGTTTATAGTTGGTTTTAATGTGCACCCAAAGGCCAAAAAAAAATTCATGGGATATTTGTATTGCAATGTTTATGACAAGTATTTACAAAAAAAAAAAAAACAACAGAAAAATAATTGTAGTTTCTGTATGAACATATGTCACAGAACAACAAGATGTAGAGAAATTCTTTGGAAAGACTATATATGATTCTCCAAATTAAATTAATATATATTTTAATGCTAGATGGCTTCCATGAAAACTTGGGCATAGGGGTGAATGGTAAAACTATCCTGGAAAGTGTCTCAGGTAAAAGTTTGAAGATAATACAAAAGCTATACTAATTTGATATGAATATTTTTAAGAAAATAGTTGAGAAATACTGAATATGACAGGAACTAATTAATAAACCCAAGTAATTACATTTTAACAAAGGAAACAATTTCTAATTGAGGTGGGAAATCATTCCCCCAAAAAACTGTTTTGTGTTTGATCAGACCAACTGATAAGCATTTGCTAAATACTATGTTCTAGGCATTGTAGCTACCAACTAACTTGTCAGAGCAAAGATCACAATTGACAAAAATCTTTGAAATATGAAAAAACGAAAAAAAAAGATATAGCATGCAATGAAAATATTTCCCACTTCACCTATTTAAAAAATTGTTGATGCCAAAAAATGAGAAGTAGAGGAAGAGACATTAGTACAATTAACCATTCCCTGAAGTTTATGTTACAAATTATTTGCTAAAATAAAGAGCTCAAAAGAGCCTAGATTGTACCTTAGCCACCAAGCATTTGATGTCTTTGACAAGAAGAAAGTATGACAACCAGAAGCAATATCAGTTCAGGATATAAACTAATTTATTGAATTTAATAAAGAAAGTATAAAAAATTATGAGTAACATTGCTTCGCAAAAATGAGAAGTAGTAGAGGCATAAACAAGTTTAAAGAAATTTGGGGAGACCTTAAAATAAGAAAAGTAATCTTATCACAATTTAAGGATAGAACTGGAAGAAAGAGTATACTAAATACTGAAAAGATCTGTAAACATGTAATTTTTTTCCTCCATCAATTACAGTAGAGCAAACCACATTTCAGTAACTCCAACATCACAATATTGGATGAATTGCTTGAGGAAATGGAACTAATACTAAAGAAAACAAAGATGGGAAAAGTAGTGAGAAAAAACTGACAAAGTCAAAGTTCTGAGGTTATTGGGGGATTGATTCTCAAAATGTATAAAGAAGGGAGGATACCAAAAGTATGGGAAAAGTCTCAGATTTTATTTTTACCCAAATACAGTGAAGGGATATTTGTAACTTTAGTATTAGTAACTCTCTAAGACTACTTAATAGTATTATCCTGAAAATAAACTACTTAAGCACTGAAAACATATTGAAGATCTAGTAAATGTTCCCAAGTGATCTTCCCCAGTAGACTACATCTCTACAATAATAATTAACTGAAAGGATCCCACAATCGTACAAAATTCCTTCAAATATATAACAACATATATAACCATTTGAAGATCATCTGATTATAAATATCAAGCTTCAAGGACATGCTTGATAAAAATATAGTAGGCTTTCATGAATGACATTATACTATAGAACAAATCTCTACAATCATAATTAATTAAAAGGATAAGGTCCCACTGTACTTATTGTTTGAAGACTACAAAAAAAGGACATTTTTCTAATATAGTGCCTCCTATATTCATGTCATGATCACATAAGATCTCTTAATATATGTAACTGTTCAATGACTATCAAATTATTGATATCAAGCAAAGTTACATATATTCACCAAAGAAATATATTCTATATATTCAAATATATGTTATATATATATATATATATATATATATATATATATATATACTTAGATTGGCACTTTAGATGATAGGCTGGGCCCAGAATTCTATAGAAAGTAGGAGGAAGAATGCAACCTGGATTATCTTTGGGAAATTGCATTTAAAAAAAAAAGATGCCTGAAGCCCTGAAGCTAAGGCTCATTTAAAAAGAACCATCGTATTTCTTGGGATGATTTTATCAAAAAAGATAAAAATTGAGGGGCAGCTAGGTGGCACAGTGGATAGAGCTCTGAAGTCAGGAGGATCTGAGTTCAAATGTGATCTTAGACACTTAACACTTGCTATAGATGTGTGACTCTAGGCAAGTCATTTAACCTCAATTGCCTCAGCAAAATAAATAAATTAATTAATTAAGATAATTGAGATTCACCCAAAGAGGTCCAAGATATCTGTCTTGTGTATAAGGAGCTTGGGAAGCATTGCACAGAAGTGTTGTAAAGGCTGCCATCAAAGAAATATATAACTTTAAAAGAAATGCAGCCTCATTGAGAAGGCTGGAAAGTCTACAGGCTCTAATGGTATTCAGGCATTGTCAAGAAAAATTGAGAAATGGCCCCTTCCAGGGCCAATGTCATTTTGAGAGGATGTGAACAAAAATTACATAGGATGAGTGGGCCTGAGTGAACTGTGATCTGTATTACTGAAGGGAATGACCACAATGATAAGATCATAGATCCATTGCCAAATAATTTCACTATGTTTGTGGCTGTTTTATCACATAAGGTCAGTGTAGCTTCTGGGTTTTGAAGGGGAGAAAATACTTCCTGACTAATATTAGCAGTCAGTAATTGAAGAGCTGCTATTTAAGGGTTATGGAGTGAAGCATTGTGTGGTAAATGGAAAGTAGAAGTCATGGGGCTTTTGGTTCCATTTCTCACCTTCAGTAGTACCATCTTTTGGCAGTGGGGTAATTCAGAACTCTTCTCAAACACTAAAGACTCTCCAGTCCTGTAACCCTTATATGAAGAAGTGGAATGAACTTCTTATTTTTATAGGCAGACCTAATAAAAGTAGGAGTTTTCAATTTATATAATGTTTTAAAGTATGTTCACAAAACTCAGTCACCCTTCTAGATGACATGGACAAGTGAGGGATTTTGGGAGCTCAGAAATGAATAATAGACCTAGTGTAGATCTTGGGATGAAGATAAAAGGAATGAATGAGTTGCAAAAGGAAAAACATTTATTTATTAAGTACTTACTGTGAACTAGGCACTGTGTTAAGTTCTGGAGATACAAGCTGATAGGAATGACATGAGATAGCTCAGCTGCAGGGCAGATGGAAGAGAACCGCCTTAGCATTGTGTAAAGGTAGTAGTAGATTGTGTATTTCATTACATTTTAGGTAGAAGAATAAAAGTGTGTGTGTGTGTGTGTGTGTGTGTGTGTGTGTGTGTGTGTGTGTGTAGGTATATATGTAGAGAGAGCACACAAGCACCAAATTAGCTCTTAAGAAGAACACTCCTGTGAGATAGATACCATTTTAACATTACCATTTAACAGGTGAAAAAAGAGATTGAGAGAGGTAAAATGACTTTCTCAGGGTAAGTCACAAAGCTTATCATAAATGTCTGATGTGGCTTTTCTAACCCACTGTCTCCTGACTCCAAGCCTCTTTTTTCCTTTTTTTTTTTTAAATTTAAAACTTAAAAAGAAAATAAAAAAAGAAAAAATTGTCATGTGCCCTAGAAGAAGATGAGAGGACTAAAAATACATAACAATAAATTTCCATTTCAAGAAAGCATACATAATAATAGAAGACATTCATGACTATCCATCTTTTCTTTGCTTCCTTATATAGGTTTTCTTTTGTTCTCTGCTGTACACTTTTTTACTTTATTATTTTTTTCCCCTTTCTCCCCTTCCTCCCTCCCTCAAACAGGCTTTAGTTAAGCATAGATATATTTATGCTTACATACATACATACACACACACACACACATGCATTATCTCATTTTCTGCCCCTGCTCTTTTACCTTCTACTTGTTAGCTTGTCTTAAACTTAACCTCTCCCCATTCTTTCCTGCCCTCTTTATCCTTTTCCCATAAATCTACACATCTTATTCCACTTTGATTAATCCACATACCCTTCTATATTCCTCCTTATCCTTTTCCCTCTACCTGTTATTTCTTTATAGATTTTGAAGAGTATTATGTGTGTGCATATATATATATATATATATATATATATATATATATATATATGTATATTGTTAGTTACTTATTTAACCCATTTCTGATGGGTTTCCTTCCCCCCCCACGCCCCATCTAATTCCTCTGTGTTGGTTCTTACTCTCTCACCTCATTCGTTTGGCATGATAGTGTTTTTACTATTTCCTAGATGGTTTTGTTTTTTAGAATTACATCATAGTCAGCTCTACCCCAGTCTTTCTTTTGGATTACCCAATTACTAATGACAATCTTAGATATATGGTTTGCATTTCCACATATAAAACATAAACAGTTTGTCCCTAATGAGTCCCTTGAAATTAGTCTTTGTTGTTGGTTCTTATATGTCAAATTTTCTTTTGAATTTGAGTTTGCAACAGAATCCTGAAAATCTGATAGTTCATTGAATGTCCATTTTTTCCATTCAATATTATATTCAATTTTGTTAGATATTTAATATTTCCAGCAATAGCCCTAATTCCAAACTTTGTTTCTAAAATAAAAAGTCAGGCTGCTTCTCAAGAGAAAGATTTGCTCAAGTTCATTTAAGAAGTTGATTTCTTTAGCTACAAGAAAGTAACAACCAACCAGAAGTCTACTTTAGTGTAAAACTCGATAATAACTGGCATTTGTATAATGTTTAATGTTTACAAAGAGTTTCTCTCATAGCTCTGTGAGGGAAGTAAGGCATGTATGCCCATTTTATAGGTGATGAAGCTGATGCCCAGAGAAATTGGGTGATTTGTCACCTAATCAATAGCAGAGCCAGAATTTGAATCCAGATCTCATTCCATATATGTACTCTTTCTCTTGTGTTACATTGCCTCCATAAATTTTAAGTTTCTTTGACTCATTAACTGGACATGTAAATATATAGTTATTGAGGTGAATATTTTTAGTGGTTTCCTGGAAGGTCCTTCCTTCCTTCCTTCCTTCCTTCCTTCCTTCCTTCCTTCCTTCCTTCCTTCCTTCCTTCCTTCCTTCCTTCCTTCCTTCCTTCCTTCCTTCCTTCCTTCCTTCCTTTCTTCCTTCTTTCCTTCCTTCCTTCCTTCCTTCCTTTCTTTCTTTCTTTCTTTCTTGCTTTCTTTCTTGCTTGCTTTCTTTCTTGCTTGCTTGCTTTTTCTTTTCTTTCTTTCTTTCTCTCATTAAAGCTTTTTATTCACAAAGCATATGCATGGGTAATTTTTCCAAAATTGACCCCTGCATAAACCCCTGCTGCAAATTTTCTCCTTCTTCCTCCTATCCCTTCCCCCACCCAGCAGGCAGTCCAATA
Source organism: Sminthopsis crassicaudata (assembly GCF_048593235.1). Lineage (NCBI taxonomy): Eukaryota > Metazoa > Chordata > Mammalia > Dasyuromorphia > Dasyuridae > Sminthopsis > Sminthopsis crassicaudata. The sequence goes on from NC_133620.1 coordinate 221,657,432, forward strand.
CATGCCAAATATGCCAAAGTACATGCCAGATCCAGTATGTGTATACATATTCACACAGCCATCTGGTTGCACAAGAAAAATCAGATCAAGAAGGAAGAAAAAGAAAAACTGAGAAAAAAGAAATAAAATACAAGCAAATAACAAAGTGAGAATGCTATGCTGTGTTCCACCCTGTGTTCCCATGGTTCTCTCTCTGGGTGTAGAGGCTTTTCATTACTGCACAAGTGGAACTGGTCCGAATCATCTCAATGTTGAAGAGAAGGCTATTTTTTTCATTGCAAAATAATTTTTAACGGGCTAGCTAGATGGCACAGTGGATAGAGCACTGGCCTTGGAGTCAGAAGGACTCGAGTTCAAATCTAGCTTTGGATATTTAATATTTCCTAGCTGTGTGACCCTGGGCAAATCATTAAACCTCCCCTCCCCCCCAAAAAAGATCCCTATTATTTAGGTCAGATGAATACCTTATCCATGAATTGTACTTCCTCAAACAAATCACTGGATTAGGAAGGGACTTTGGAGGCATCATATTTCAAGCAGAACCACTCTAAACAAGTGAGAATTTGCTATTTTTAAGAACCCCTGAGGTGGAGATTCCATAATCTCTCACAGCAGATACAGTCAAAAACTGTTCTCGAGGATCCCAAAGGTTACTTATAAAGAAGCCTTATGTGATGTCCTATTGAGCTGAATAAATGCTTTCCCTGGTCTGTAGTCCAAAGAAATGAATAGAATTTGTAGTGTGCTTTCTAGATCTCCTACCCTGGGGTGCCAAAATATGCCATCCAGACTAACTCTCTTGTGGATCTTGGGACCAGCCTGAGTCCTTCGTCTTAGTGGAGGAGTGTTGAGGCAGGGACCCATGAGGATGGTCAAATATGAGGTCCATTTATTTCAAGTTCTCTCAACCCTAAATACCTTAGTAAAATTATATTATCACAGCACACTGAGCATGTGCTAACTGTAAGCACTCTGCTATTATTATGTAAATGCATCTTTTACTGTAAGTATCTCTTCAAATAGAAGAAAGGTTGTAAAGCCTACCACCCCTACCCTGCCCCCTACTTCTCGGAAGGCTGAAACTCCCCAAGGAGAGATGAGAGCCAAATCAGACATTGTCAGCAGGTTCCCTCTGGACTGAAGGGTTTTATACCTCACCAAGAGTTCCTGCACTGTCTGTGACTCTCTACAGAATTATACTCTCCCTGCCCTTTCTCCCCTCACCTGTCATAGATCAGGGCCAGGTATACTTAACTCCTAATGAATCTTATTTGCTGCTTTAAAGAGTAACAGAGAGGCAGATTAGCTATCATGTAATTATATCCAAACTGGCTTTGAAGATCATGACATCATTATATATTAATTGTAATAGTAATAGGCAACATTTACATATCTTTTTAAGGTTTGCAAAGCCCTTTTCCTCCCTCCTTTCTTCTCTTCCCTCCTTCCCTTCCTTCTTTCCCTCTCTCCCTTTTTTCCATTCCTTCTTTTCCTTCCTCCCTCTCTTTGCCCCTCCTCTTCCCTTCTTCCTTCCTTTTCTTCCTTTCTTCTTTTTTTCTTTTTTCTTCTTCCTTTCCTCCTTCAGTGCACTGAATAATAACTCAGTGCTCTAAAAAAAGATATCTCCTGACATGGACTTGTCAAGGATTGGTTCAGACTTCTCTTTCCCTTCTTTCAAGATGGTAAGCAAAAACAACTTCCAAAAAAAGAACAAAAAGGAAGCTGCTGCTGAAAAGGCAATGAAAAAGCCTCAAAAACACACAGTTGGAACTGAATCCTGGCTTGAGGGCTCAGTAAATACTCCAGGTCTGCAGTGTATTTCCTGTGAGCCATATATAAGTGAAAATATGCTATATCAAAAACCTGGAATGAAAGGAAAAAGAAAGAAAGTGCCTGCTACTATCTCAAAGTCAGATGATGGTAAGAGAATAGAGGAATCCAGAGTAAAGATCTGCAAAATTCCTAAGCTTTACCCTACTGAGGATGTGCTTAGAAAGCTGCTAAGTTAGGATAAAAAGCCCTTCAGCCAGCATGATTTTCCTGAAGCAGTTGGCTAGTGGCTTGCTACTGGTGACTGGACCTTTGATAATCAACTGTGTTCCTCTGTGAAGGATCCATCAGAAATTTGTCATTGCTACTTCTACCAAAGTTAATCTGGGTGTAAAAATTACAGATCATCTTATTGATATTTATACAGAGAAGCTTTGACACCAAGAAGGAGAGATTTTTTGACACAGAAAAAGAGAACCACAAGATTATAGAGCAGTTCAAGAATAATCAGAAAAAACCAATGGACTTTTAGATCTTGCCCAATATCAAGAAAATTCCTTAGCTCTATGTCTACTTATGTTCTGTATTCTCTCTCTCCAATGGAGTTTATCCTTACAAATTGGTGTTATAAATGCAGGGAACTCTTATTAAAAATATTTGGAATAGCTTTAAAAAAAAGGATTGGAACAGACTGAGAAAGAACCTAGAAGTAGAGCAGGTCACTAAATTGGATTCTTGAGACTAAAACAGGTGATTTGTTTAGGACTTAGAAAGGCATCCATGAAGTCTAAGAAAATGGATGGTGTCAGTAGTTGTCTTTGCCTCTTAAATATCTAGTGTGCTCAAAATAGAATTTTGGGACCTGATGGTGTAGTAGGTCCCATGTGTGCTAAAGGAAAGAAGGGGCTGGAGAGGTCACCTATCTCATTTACTTCTATTTCCCACCATAATTTGTATTACTTTTGCTGCCATAGTTGTTAGAATGGGCAAAGGCAGCAGCCTTTTTTTCATGAGTAAGTAATTTATCTTTGGAAAATAGCTTACTCCTCTTCAGGGGCAGCTAGATGGCATAATGGAAAGAGTACTGAACCTGAAATCAGGAAGACTCAACTTCCTGAGTTCAAATATGTCTTCAGACATTAGCTGGGTGATATAAATCACAACCTCATTTGCCTTAGTTTCCTCACCTGTAAAATGAGCTAGAGAAGGAAATGACAAACCATTTTAGTATCTTTGTCAAGAAAACCCCAAATGGGGCCATGAAGAATAGGACATGACTGAAATGACTGAAACACAAAACAAATAAATCAGTCCTCTTCATTTCCAAACAATGGATCTCCCTTGGTTTCTATTTCCTTATCTGTTAAATGAGGATTAAATGAGTACCAAGTTTGTTTGTTTGTTTCTTCTTCCCTCCTTCCCTTCTATCCTCCCTCCTTTCTTCTTTCCTTCCTACTTTCCCTCCCTCTTCCCTTCCTTCTTCCCCCTCCAAAAAATATTTTTAAGCTATGTTTCTGCTATCATACTTTACTAAGTCATAGATTGCAGTGAGGACAAGAGTTTCAAAGCAGTGGTTCACATTTTTGTGTTGTGATGTTTTCCTTCTAATGGATTAATTTAGTTATTCCTTTTTCTCTTCCCTCCAATGAAGAAAGTTTCCACAACTGGAAATTCTCTGTATATTGATGAAATTACAGGTCGTTTGAGTATTCTTTTATGATATGTCTCTGCCAACCTGTTTGGGATGTTTGTGATAAAAGTTTTTCATTGCCCTAAATAGGGCTTTAGCAAACTGGTCTAAGAAGCCAAATCTGGCCATTGCTAAGAATGGTTTTTATGTGTTAAAAAGAAAGTTTTGTTGTATTAAGAAAAATGTAAAAATCATTCCTAGTTTGTGCATCATAGAAAAACAGTCAGATCATAGAAAAACAGGATGTATATCCAATTGCAGGCCTTAGTTTGTCAATGCCTGATTTTAAGTAATAGATTTGTTGAATTTTAGAATTGAAGAGACTCTAACACCTGTCTGGAACAATCCATAGCTGCAAAGGAATCCTCATTATAGCATACCTATCAAGTGGTCTTTCAGCCTTTGATTGGGCCGGTATCTTACTGGACAGAGGATTGGGCCTGGACTTAGGAAGATCTGACTTTAAATCCAAATTCAGACTGGCTGTACTAACTTCATGAACTTGGACAAGTTACTTAATCTGTTTGTCTCAGTTTCCTCATCTATAAAATAGAGATATTAATAGCACCTATCTTGCAGGTTGTTATGAGGATCAAATGAGATAATAATTTTAAGTACCCTTAGCATAGTGCCTGGCACATAGTAAACAACATGTAAATGATTAGCTATTAGTAATAGTAGCAGTAGTAATAATAATGAGGAACCGAATTGGTCAGATTTTATTTTAAAAGAAAATAATCAGGTTTACTTTCTACATTATTTGAAGTATAAACATCTAGCTTCTAAAGGCTTTTTAAAAAAATGAAATATAGGGTAGACTATGTTTCCCTATAAATCATCCCTTTGTAAATTGCATTTTAGTAGGAAAATTTTGGGAAAACATTTTGATGTCTGCCCTTTATTAATGATAAAGAATAATAAAATTACTAATTTGAGGTCCTATTCTCTTGCTAGGTAGTAGATGAAGCTTATTTCCTATAAATGATTATTGCTTTCTTTGTTTTTATAACTACCCAAAATCAAGATTTGGAACGAGAATCAAAGTAGAAAAAATGAAGCATTTCTATTATTTTAAACCATTGCTCAGTTAGTCAGACAATTTATTTTAGTGGGGTGTGTGTGTGTGTGTGTGTGTGTGTGTGTGTGTGTGTGAATTATTCATGATCACAGGATTGCCAGATTTAAAAAAAAAACTGCAGTGAAAAAACATTCTCACTGAATTATGTTTTTTTCATAGCCTCTGTGAGGTTGTAAAGAGATAATTTTGACAATATCAATAGGGATTTTTACCTAATTGAAAGGTAGGTTACCTAGCAGGTGTTCCACCTTAGAGCTGCTTCCTTTCTTCAGTGGTTAACTTACTGACTGGATTTCTGATGCTGTTCCATAATGTTTGACCAATTTGTAGATGGTTACTCTGCTGCTAATTTAAGCTTTTCTGAGGGAGCAGGTAAGATATGTTTGAGATAAGTCTTTTAAAAGAAACATTAAACATCTACTATGTGTAATGTGTCATGTCAAGTTCTAAGAACACAAAGGCAAAAGACAATCCCTAGTCTTGAGGAGTTTACAATGTAATGAAAATGCAGTATGTTTCAGAATACTGATACACATTTTCATGTTATGATGTCTTCCCTCTGATGTTTTGTAACATTCTCTCTATCTGTCTCTTCCTCCCTCTTCCCCCTCACCCCCAAAGGTTCCACACAGGACAATATATTTGTATTTAGAAGGGCATTAGAGACCATCTAATCTAATGCCTTTTTTCTCAAATGAGGAAATTGATTCCAGGAACAGTAAAGTAGTTTGTACAAGTTCTACAGGCAGGATTTGAAACCAAATCTTGATTTCAAAGTCAGTGCTTTTTTCTTTTTGTATAGTGCTGTCTTCTAAGCTTAAAAAATGAATAAAAACTAATTTGATGCATTTTTGTGAATTTCATAGTAATACAATAGACATGTTAGGTGTTGCAAAAACATTTAAAAATGATTACTTTAGTCTATATATGATGTTCTTTTCCTCTCTTGGTTCAACAAAACTAAAATCTGTGTGTCTAAAACATAATGCATGCTGGGGTTTTTTAAGCTTCCTCAAGAGTGGGTAGTTGATGAAAGACACTTTTTAAAAAATCTTTTGTATCTCTTTTTGATGTTATGGTGTAAGGGGTTACTGTGAATAGGTTATGTTTATATACTGAAAAAGAAAAAGGAGCATTGCTTTGTGTTTCAGAGCCCACAATGAAGTTAAACATTCCATCTAAATTTTATGTTATAATTCTGGATAGTTACAAGAGGTATTAAATGACTTGGTCAAAGATAACAAGCACAGTTATAAAGTGTCAGAAGTCACATTTGAACTGAATTCTTGACTGTATTTTATTGTGCCACCTAACTGCCTCCTTACTCTCGACAATACATTGTGATAAACAGAAATTATTCTTTCACAACCTAAGATCAGTGCTTAATTATAAATTCCCATAGAGCCCTAAGGCATCAATTGCATATTGCCCAAGAAAAAATGTTGTATTAAAAGACTACGTAGTACAGTGGAAACACGGTATCTCAAGTTAGAGGCTGTTGTCATTGTCCAGTTGTGTCACATTCTATGGGAGTCTGTGGACCATAGCACAATAATATCCACGAAATTTTCTTGGCAAAGATATTAGAGAAGTTTGCTCTTTCCTTCTCCAGTTAAGGTGGTTAAAGACGAACAAAGGTTAAATGATTTTCCAAATCACACAGCTAGTAAGTGCCTGAGGTAACATTTGAACTCAGGTCTTCCTGATTTCAGAGCTGTTGCTCTATTCACGGAGCCTGCCTACCTGCCTCCAAGGCAGAGGACCTGGGATCAAATTCAATCTCTATCACTTTTAGCCTTGGTAAACTTATACAAGTCTTAGCTTTTTTTTTTTTTTTTCCTTTAATAAAAGCTATACATGTGTAGTCATATAAAACATTTCCATAATACTTTCAACTTAATCTAGAAGGTTAGAAAGATTCTTTAACTGCTTTCTTTGGATATTATGTTTTTCTCTCTAAAATATTAAATTTGTAAAGAGAAATATATCTGTTAATTTCTACAGACAAATGGTTCTATAATCTTTTCATCACATTTCTCATCCTTAATATTCCCTATGACCTGTATCTTTAATTTTCCTTTGAAACTTCAAAGAGCTTCTATCACAAAAACTAAGACTAAAATCATGAATGAGAAAGGTCCAGAAAAGAAGGAAGAATCATAGATCTAGTTTAAAGAGACCTTAGAGGTCATAGGTCATTTAGTTAACGTATTATTTTATAGATGAAGAAACGGAGGCTCAGAATGATCAAACAAGTAATGACAGAGCCAGATTAGAAATCATGTTCTATGACTAAAATCTATATCCTTGCTTTGGAACCACACTAAAGAGATCCCTCTCTATTCATATAAGCATAATTTCCAGTGGCTGTAGCCAGACAACTAGGCAAAGGCCTCTTGATCTGCTCTTTGTGATAGCTATGGAGTTTCTAAACCTCAGATTGAGTCATAATGATCTAAACCATGCACATTTTGCTTCCCTTTTGCTTTCTTGCCCTGATTAATAAAACCCATTTTGAGATTAAAACCTCAGCAAATCCATTTTTCCCATGGACCTTTAGAAAAGATCTTGTTTTGGTTGAGGATATCCTGAACTAGTTTTTCAAAATTATAAAAATGTGTGAAATAGGACCTGAAAAGTACATGGATTTTATGAAACTAAGCTGTTTAGCTTAGTTAATGACCTGTCTTTTAATTTTTTTTAATCTCATATTTTCTCAGTTAGTATAAAGACATTTTTAATACTGATTTTTTACAGACAACAATTTTATAAAGTTTTTCTTTTCAAAACATATGCATAGTTTTCAGCATTCATCATTTTTTCTTTAAAAAATTTTTATTATAGCTTTTTATTTTTAAAACATATGCATGGATAATTTTTCAACATTGAAACCAACAATTCAAAATGGCAAAATCAACACTCACTTTTAAAAAGTATATTTATTTTTTGAAAAATCAAAAATTTTTTATTATTACATCTTTTTATTTACACAACATATGCATGGGTAATTTTTTCAACATTGATCTTTGCAAAACGTTCTGTTGCAAATTTTCCCCTCCTTTCCCCCACCCCCTCCCCCAGATGGTAGGTAGTCTAATACATGTTAAAGATGTTAAATTATATGTTAAATTCAATATATGTATACATATCTATACAGTTATCTTGATGCACAAAAAAAAAAATTTAGGATCTGAAGAAAGACAAAAAAACCTTAGAAGGAAAATTAAAATGCAAGCAAACAATAACAGAAAGAATGAAAATGCTCTGTTGTGGTCCACACTTAATTGCCATAGTCCTCTCTCTGAATGTAGATGACTCTCTTCGTTACTGGACAATTGGAACTGGTTTGAATCATCTCATTTCAACACTCATTTTTAATAAAAAATTTTGAGTTCCAAATGTTCTCCCTCCTTCACTATCCCACTCCCCTAAGCTTATAAACAATGTGCTATAGGTTATATAGCTGCAATCATTAAAATTTTTTTTCTAATTACATGTAAAGATAGTTTCAGCATTTATTTTTTAAAAAATCATGAGTTGTGAATTTTTATCCTTTTCCTCTTTCCCCTCCCCAAGACAGCAAGCAGTCTAATGTAGGTTATACATGTGCAATCATGTTAAATATATTTCTACATTAATCATGTTATGAAAGAAGAAACAGAAGAAAAAGGGAAAAGGAAAAAACAAGAAATCCAAAAAAAAAGTAAAAATAGTATGCTTTAATCTGCATTCATAATCAATAGTTCTTTCTCTAGATGTGGATACCATTTCCATCAAGAGTCTTGGATCATTGTGTTGCTGAGAAGAACTAATTCTATCATAGATGATGATCACTCAGTGTTTTAACAAATTTTGAATTCCAAATTTCCTCTTTCCTTTGCTCAACTTCCCCCATACTGAAATAGTAAGCAATTTAATATATAACATACATTCCTCTATTAGTCATGTTGTGAAAGAAGATATTAGTGATTTGTGTTAACAGAATTTCCCTAACTATTTAACAGCTTAGGGGTGTGAGCTGCCCTTCAGGTTCTTTGATCTTGTTGAAGCCTTCATAGGAATTCCTTTTATTTTCTTATTAGGATGATTATATGGAAGCCTTAGCCAGGCTGCACCTCACTGTAACTCGAGCCTACAAAGTACATCCTGACATCAACTTTGAAGTGTTTATTCATAAAGTGGATGGCCTGTCTGATGACCATAAGATTGAAACCCAAAGAGATATTCATCAGAGGGCAAATGATGACCTTGCTGATGCTGGATTAGAGAAAATTCACCTCAGGTGAGAAAAGAGACAAACTGAAAAGAAGCAGTCTTGGGGTTCAAAGCCACTGTCATTCCACCTGGCTTAGCTCTCTTGCACTAGGACAGGATTTTGAAAGGGTGGGCACTGTGTTTTTCTATCAGAGAGTCTAGGTAGAACAGATTTTTTTTTGCATATGTTCAAAGTTGATACCTTATAATTAAATCCTAATGACTAATTAGTAATGAGATGTGCCATTCCTAATAAATACATCTGTAGATAAAACCACAATCATTGGATTTGAGTTTACAAAAGAGTTTAAATAGAAATAATTGCAATGAGAACCTGGCTTTCCCAGGGATTTTTGTTGTGGTATGGTATCATTCAATTAAAACCTACAATCATTCTTCATTATTTAACATCCATAGGCCTCAGTTTTCTCATCTTTAAGATAGACTAGGTGGCCTTTATGAAAATACTATCTAAAGTGTCAGTTATTATTATTGTTATTATCATCATCATTATTTTCATCATTTATTTGGCAAATTGGTAACAATAATGTTAGAAAGTAACATAATATAATGATTATTATTACTGGACCTGGGATGAAAGTAGCCCAGTCTGAGAGTAGATCTTCAGGATGCTGGCTGTGATGGTTTGTATGGCAACATACTTTACATGGTGCCTATTAATAGCCACTTAATGAATGAATAAATAGGCATTTATTAAGCACCTACTCTATATGAAACTCTTGTGCTAAACGTCTTACATATATTTAATTTTATCCTCTCTACTTAGTAAATAAGAATATTCAGTGCTTGTGCTTTTAATAATAATTTCTAACATTTATTTTGCTCTTTAAAGTTGGTAAAGTGCTTTACATTTATTATTTCATTTTATCATCACAACTACCCTTTATGTTATCATGGAAAAAAACTTGATTCTGAGAGAAGTTAATTAATTTGTTTATGATTACCCATAGTAAATATCTGAGATGGGATCTGAGCTTTAAGAGTCTTCCTGACTCTCAAGTTCATTGCTCTATCAATACCACCAAACTTTTATAAGATGCATTTTACAAAAAGAACCATTGAGGTTTTTTAAATGAAAGCCAGAGTTTTCCGAGGTCCTCTTGATTCTAAATAGGAAAGGGTGGGGGGAAGAGTTGTGCATCTCTTCATGAGCATATCCCACAAGGAGCAGGGGCATTTGTTTTTAATGACACAAGCAGCATATTCCTCGTAAACAAGAGAAAAAGAAAACTATGATGCAACATTGTTTCCTCTTTCAGCTTCTATCTGACAAGCATATATGATCATTCTATATTTGAAGCTTTTAGCAAAGTGGTACAGAAACTGATTCCACAGCTCCCAACCCTGGAGAATTTACTAAACATCTTTATCTCAGTAAGTAAAACGTATACTGGAGACATTTTCCAAGTTTGAGAATTGCTTCATGAGATTTAAAGGGAAAAAAAAGCCTGTTATATTCTGCTTCTGTGGATTGAAAATATTTCCACATCTCTCTATTATTCCATGATTTTATGCTTTGAGATAGCAATAATGGAAGAATTGGGAAATTGATTAAGTTCATTGAAAAAAATTAATTAGCCTATATATATTGAATTGGATCAATTAACATGTAGGCCTTTAGAGTTGACCTTGGTTAACAATGAATTAGATTTTGTCCCATTTTGGTCACTGATGGACAGATTTTATGGCCAAAGTTGAAACCTTGATTACTCTTGCAAGAATTAGTGCCTAGATGAGTAGACACCAAAACCTTAATTATTATAGTTTAGTTGCAGTAGTAATCAGTCATTTATCAATTAACAAATATTGAGCATCTATTATGTGTAAATCCTTGTACTGCCACAGTGTTAGATATTACTGCCCACCTTCAAAAGAGTTAGAGACACAAGATATTCATGTTGTCAATACCTCAGAAAACTATGATTTTGTAAAATACAATGTTTTTTAAAAATCAGCAATACTGAACAAGGCAGCATAGAATGATTGCAAATTGGACAGGAAGTATAAAAGTGGTGGTATGTTAATCAAGGTTGCATTTGTTATAACTAAATAAAATTTTTTATCATGTACCATATTTTACTAGGGAAGGAGAAAGAAATAAGCATTTACATAGTGTCAGGAATAAGAACCTTATTTCCTTTGATTATTATGATACTGTGAGGTAGGTTATTATTCCCATGTTACAGATAAGGAAACTGAGGAAGATAGAAGTTAAGGAAATTGCTTACAGTTGTATAACTAGTAAATTTCTGAGGTTCAGATTTGAACTAAAGTCTCCTTAACTTTATGTTCAGAGCTCTGTCCACTGTACCACCTAGCTGCCTATAATATTGCTAATTGTCAGTTTCATCACCATCATCATCATCATCATCACTATATTTATATAGCTCTTTAAGTTTTGCAAAGTGCTTTACAAATATTATGTCATTTAATCCTCATAACAACCCTGAAAAGTAGGTGCTAATATTATCCCCATTTTACAAATGACGAAACTAAGGCAAGCAAGTTAAATTACTTGTCCAGGATCATGCAGCTAGTAAATGTCTGGGGCAAGATTTTAATTCATCTTCCTGACTGCAGGTCTAGGGCTTTATCTACCATAACCTAAGTTAACCTCTTCAAAGTCAAGAAATTATTTTTGCAGCTTTGTTACTTTATTACACATATTTCTACTTATGTATTCTGATGTAATTCACTTATAAAAAGTCTGAAATTTGACTTTCTCTGTGTCACTAACCAGTATAGTAATCTGTCAACCAATTAGATATATCTTCACCCATTTTGTTGATCATATTTGATGTTCACATATAATTATATAACTGTATTGTTACCTGAAAATAAGAGTCACTTTAAGACAACATTTTTCCTTTATTGCAGAATTCTGGAATTGAAAAGGCCTTTCTGTTTGATGTGGTCAGTAAAATTTATATTGCAACAGATAGTACCCCTGTGGATATGCAGACATATGAACTCTGCTGTGATATGATAGATGTGGTTATCGACATTTCTTGTATATATGGGTAAGTCAAGTGAATTGTTATTTAAACAAGACCATTCCCTCACATAACATTTTGTTTTAAGCTGTTACATTATTTAAGGTATTTAGGGAAGGGGAAAGAGGTGAGCATTTGTATAGGACCTATTATGTGCTAGGCATTGTGCTAACTGTTTTTATAAGTATTAACTTCTCGGATCCTCACACAGCCCTGGGGGGTAGATGTTATTATTATTCCCATTTTACAGTTGAAGAAACTGAGACTAACAGGTTAAGTAACTTACTCAGAATTTTTTTAATCAGCTAGTAAATAACTGACATTAGATTTTAATTCAAATCTTCTTGATTCCAGGGCCAGTTTTCTGTCTATTGCTCTGCCTTTGGAATACCTCAGTATTAGAAAAAGCTAGGTTCCTTTTGTACAGAAAACTGTGAGAATATCATGAATACTACACTTAGAAAGTAATAGGATATGCTAAGATAATAGAAATCTGTAAATGCTGAGTTTAATGTCCATTGTTAGAATCTCCTTCAGGAAAGAGTTGAGATTATTTTGGCCACACTCATAAATTATTTCTCCTATTATGGAAACCTTAGAAATGCAAACCAATGGGCATTATGTGCTTATTATATCCCAGTAGAACTGTATATATCATTGTAGATATCTTATTTGAAAATAGCTCCACACACACACACACACACACACAAAAAAAAAAAAAAAAAAAAAAAAGAAAAGAAAAGAAAATCGCTCCACACAAATTGAATGTAATATAAATTTAACATTAAAGGGAAAGAACATGGCCTTATTTCTTGATCTGATAATGCTGAATTTAGCTATAATATTCCTAGGTGTTTTCATTTGGGTCTCTTTCAGGAAGTGATTGGTGGATTCTTTCAATGACTGTTTTGCCATCTGATTCTAGGATATCAGGGCAATTTTCCTTGTTGATTTCTTGAAAGATATTGTCCAGACTCTTTTTTAAAGTCATGGCTTTCAAGTAGTCCAATAATTCTTAGATTGTCTCTCCTGTCCCTCCTTTTTTCTAGGTTGGTTGATTTCCAATGAAGTATTTTACATTTTCTTCTATTTTTAAAATTTTTTAAAATTTTATTTGACCAATTCTTCTTGATGTCTCATTGATTCATTCATTTCTATTTGTCCATTTCTAATTTTTGGTAAATTGTTTTCATGGATTAGCATTCTCTCCCCCTCCCCCCCTTTTGCATTTGGTCAATTGTACTTTTAAAGTTGTTTTGTTCAGTGGATTTTTTTCCCCATTTCACCAATTCTATTTTTTAATTCTTTTGTCAATTTCTGTGATTTTTCCCCAAAGTGGTTAGGCTTTTTTCTCCAAAACTTTCATAATTCTCCTGCATAACTCTTATTTCTTTCCCCCATTTTTCTACTCTTTTCCTTTTTTAAAAAAATGTTTTTTGAGCTCTTCCAAGAAAGTTTTTTGAGCTTGAGAGCATGTGGGCATTTTGCCATTGCTGTCCTTGGTTTGTGTTCTCATCTTTCCTGTTACCATAGTAACTTTCTATGATCAGGAATTCTTTTTGCTTTTTTGCTCATTTTTAGAAGTTGAACCCTGCTCCTATAGCACAGGAGAGATTGTCCCTTTTTTTCCCCCAAAGAGACAAGGCCTCTCACTGACTTTCTGCTGTAGTGGGGCTGGCGGTGCTGCAGGCTTTCTGACTCCTGGACTAGGCCTGGCCTAGTCCTGCCTATTATGCGGGGGTTTGGTGGCTCACAATTTGCCTTCTGTGGTTGTGTTGGAAGTCTCACAGCTGACCTGCTGATCCACTGGCCCTTTGAACCAGGAAGTTCAGCATAGCCAACACTGCTGTGTTTTGGCTAAGAGTCTCCCACTAGATTTCCTGCTTCTGTGCTAGGCTGCATTTCCCCCTTGCCCAATTCAAATAGACTTTTCCTGAAATCCTTCCAAGATATATATTAAGCTAGAAAATTATTATACTCTGAATGTTTGTGGGTTCTGTCACTCAAAAATCCATTCAGAGGCTTGATCTAGTGTTAGGGGGGGAGGAAGAAAATCAAAATTCATATAAAAAATATAATTAAACAAAACAAATTCTCACATTGGCCATATCCAAAAATGTATGCCATGTTCTTTATCTTAAGTCCATAACCTCTCTATCAGGTAGTATGTAGAATGTTTCTTTTTTCCCTCTGGAATTGTGATTGGTTATTTTATTGATCAGAATTGTTTAGTCTTCAGAGTTGTTTTTCTTTATAGTATTTTTATATAAATTGTTCTGGTTTTGTTTCCTTCACTTTCCATCAGTTTATATTAGGCTTCCCTGATTTCTCTCAAACCATAGCTTTTATCATTCTTATTGGTACATTAATACTCTGTTACATCAAAATACCATAATTGGTTCATTTATTCCCCAACTGATGATCATCCCCAATAATATCAATTTATTACTGCTATGAAAGATAACTTGAAAAAAGGAGAAACTTTAAACAAAGAGACCAATTTGGAGGTTAAAGGTGATGACCACCTGAACTGGGATAATCATATTTTGGATTGAGAAGAGAGAAAGATTTTAGAGGTTGTGGAGGTGGAATCTATAAAATTTGACAACTTGAATATGAGAGATCAGAGACAGAAAGAAAATAGTATTAGAAACAAGCAGACTCCAAAAGGCAGGTAACACAGAAATCTTATTGAGAGAGAAAATCTAGAGGAATTGAATGTTTCTGACCAGAAGTGGGCTTAAACTCTCTGATAGGAAACACTAGGTATAGAAGCAGACGAGATTTATGCTGTTAGTTCATTGCAGTTCCCTCCCCCAAAGAATGGATTGGTCAGTTCCCCTTAGGGTTACATCATTTTCTACATGCTACTCCTAAATATGTTCCCCCTCCCTTGTCATACATTCCATATTCTGTTAATGAGGTTCTAATTCTATTCTGGGTCTGTCAGCTTATATGCATTAAGCAAGCACAATAAAGAAAAGCCTTTTCCTGGTCCTTGAAACCTGGTCAGTTTAAACCAGTTTCTAGCCTAGAACTCTTTATCAATAGTTTGAAGCCAAGAGTCTCTTTTCCTGAAAAATCATTGGTCAGAGATACTTATTATCTTACATGACCTTGAGGCTTACAACATTCTGTGGAAACTTAGCTTTCAGTATTTCTCATTGTCTGCTCATGGTTTCTGAGGAATTGAATTTTAACTGTTCTCTGGAAAGTTAACCTACTTTGTCTCTCCCTGTAGGTGCAAAAATGCTAATGTCCCTCAGGGAAATAGAAATATTAAAAAGAAGGTGGAGGGGAGAAAAGGTAGGGTTTTAGGAGAAAAGGTAATGAATTGTGCAACTCTTTCCTGTCAGCATTTTACACAATATTGTTCACAATCAAGACCTTACCCGACCAATTTCAACTCTTAGAAGTTGATAGTCAAGCTGTTCTCAGTATAAAAAAATTTTAGTTTTTCAATTTTAGTCAGTTTTTATTGATTGTTTTTGTTTTAAAATTACCTACATTTCACCCTACATAACTCCCTCCTACCCCTTCCCAGTGAAACATCTTTTGTAACAAGTAAAAAAAAGAAGGAAAAAAACTTAAGCAAAACTGATATATACTTCCAAAATTTTCTTTTGAATGTAATGCTCCATACTTGTGAACCTCCAGATCTGCAAAGGAATGACATATTTCTTTAAGGCTTGCTTTTTTGTCATTGATTTCCTTGGAGTCTATGTCTAATAGTAAAATCTCTGTTTGAAAGTGTATAGACAGGGGCAGCTAGATAACTCAGTGAATAGAACACCAGCCCTGGAGTCAGGGGAACCTGAGTTCAAATCCAACCTCAGACACTTTAACACATACTAGCTGTATGACCCTGGGCAAGTCACTTAATCCAAATGCCTTGGGGGGAAAAAAAAAAGAAAGAAAGTGTATAGACATTTTGGTCTCTTTATTTGCATAATTCCAAATTACATTACAGGAAAGCTGTAGGAATTAATTGCTCCTTCAATAATTCATTAAGGACATGTCTTTCTACTACCCTTTCAGCCTGAATTATTCCCATTTTTTGTCATGTTTGTCAGTCTTCTTGTGTAAGGTGAGACCTCAGTATTATTTTGATTTATATTTCTATTAATGTTATTGACGTGGAGCTTTTTTTCATATGGTTGTTGATAGATTGTAATTCTTCTTTGGAGAAAATCAAGTCAACAAGTTTATTAAGCAACTTCTTTGCTTCATATATTGTATATGCACTAGGGACAAAAAAAGAGGTGGAAAGAAAAGATTGAGAGTGCTAACGATCTAATGAAATGCTTATTAATATCCTTTGGCCACTTATCTATCAAGGAATAACTTTTGTTCTTATATATTGTTAGTTGTCTATGTGTCGTGAATGAGATACTTTTCAGAGATATTTGATATTTTTTCCCATTTCAACTACTTTTCTTAGGCTGGAAGCATTGATTTTATTCAAGTAAAATCTTTACAGTTTCACATAGTTAAAATTGTCTGTTTTACCTTTTGTAATTGACTCTAGCTTAGGATAGTTAAGAAAGCTCTTTTTTAATTTGAAAAATATTTATTTTAATAGTGTATTACTTTTCCAATTACATGTAAGGTTTTTTAAAGTTCATTTTTGTAAGATCTTAAGGTTGAAAATTTTTATCTTCCTCCATCCCAATGTTAGTAAACAATCTGATGCAGCATATTATACATGTACATTCACTTTTTAAAAAATAGTTTTTATTTACCAGATATATGCATGGGTAATTTTACAACATTGACAATTGCCAAACCTTTTGTTCTAATTTTTTTCCTCCTTCCCCTCCCCCTAGATGGCAGGCTGACCAATACATGTTAAATAATGTACATTCACTTTTAACCTATTTCCATATGAATCATCTTGAGATAGAAAAATCATCACAAAAGGTAAAAAATCAAGAGAAAGAAGAAAGCAAAGAGAAATTCTAAAATAGTATGCTTTGATCCATATTCAGTCTCCATAGTTGTTTTTCTAGATGTAGCAGGCATTTTCCATCCATAGTTTATTAGATTTGCCTTGGATCACCGAATTGCTGAGAAAAGCTAAGTTTATTATTGTTGATCATCACAAAATCTTGCTGTTCTTTGGTTTTGTTCACTTCACTCAGGATCAGTAAATCTTGACATGCTTTTCTGATGTTAGCCTGTTCAACATTTCTTTTTTTTTTATTAATAGTATTTTATTTTTCACGTAAAGATAGTTTTCAACATTCACCTTTGCAAAACCAAGTGTTCCAAAATTTTCTCCCTCTCTTTTCACCTTTCCCTTCCTCAAAACAGCAAACAATCCAATATAGGTTAAACATGTGTAATTCTTCTAAACATATTTACATATGTTTCATGCTGCACAAGAAAAATCAAATCTAAAAGGAAAAGACACAAGCAAACAAATAACAATAACCAAAAAAGGGAAAATACTATGCTTTGAACCATATTTAGTCTTCAATGTTCTTTCTCTGGATGCATCACAAGTCTATTAGAATTGCCTTGAATCATTTCATTGTTGAAAAAACCCATCACAGTTGATTATCTATCACATAATCTTGTTACTATATACAGTGTTCTCTTGGTTTTTCATTCAGTATCAGTCCTTTTAAGTTTTTCCAGGTTTTCCTGAAATCAGCCTATTCATCATTTTTTATAGAGCAATAATATTTCATTACATTCATATACCATAAACTTATTCAGCTATTTCCCAATTTATGAGCATCCACTCAGTTTCCAATTCTTTGCCACCACAAAAAGAGCAGCTACAAACATTTTTGCAGAGTTTATTTTAATGTGCATTTCTTTAATCAATAGTATTTTTTTTGAGAATTTTTTCATGAATGGATGCCCATCAATTGGAGAATGGTTGGGTAAATTATGGTATATGAATGTTATGGAATATTATTGTTCTGTAAGAAATGACCAGCAGGATAAATATAGAGAGGCTTGGAGAGACTTACATCAACTGATGCTGAGTGAAATGAGCAGAACCAGGAGATCATTATACACTTCAACAACAATACTGTATGAGGATGTATTCTGATGGAAATGGATATCTTCAACAAAGAGAAGATCTAACTCAGATCCAATTGATCAGTGATAGACAAAATCAGATACCCAGAGAAGGAACACTGGGAAATGAATGTAAGGTGTTTGCATTTTTGTTTTTCTTCCCAGGTTATTTTTACCTTCTGAATCCATTTCTTCCTTAGCAGCAACAACAACAACAACAACAAAATCAGTCTGCACACATATATGGTATCTAGGATCTAGGGGAGGGGTTGGAGGGAAGGAGGGGAAAATTCAAAAGAGAAGGGAGTGCAAGGGATAATGTTGTGGAAAATTACCTATGCATATGTACTGTCAAAAAATGTTATAATTATAAAATTAATTTTAAAAAATAAAGAGCTAAAAAAAAGAATTTTTTCATGTTAATAAATGTTAATTTCTTCATCTGACCTTTTTTCATATCCTTTGACCATTTATCAATTGGGGAATTACTTTTATTCTTATAAATTTGACTCAGTTCCCTTTATATTTTAGAAATGAGGCCTTTTATCAGAAACACCAATTATAAAAATTGTTTTCCAGATTTCTGCTTCCCTTCTAATCTTGGCTGCATTGATTTTGTTTGTGCAAAAACTTTTAAATTTAATATAATTAAAATTACCCATTTTGCATTTATAATGTTCTCTAGTTCTTTTTTGGTCATAAATGTCTTCCTTCTAAGATCTGATAGATAAACTCTCCCATCCTCTCCTAATTTACCGGTGGTATCACCCTTTATGTTTAAATTATATACCTATTTTGACCTTACCTGGTATAAGTGTTAGATGTTAGTCTTTTTTCAATTGTCCCTGCAATTTTTTTTTTGTCAAATAGTGAGTTCCTATCCCACAAGATAAAGTATTTGAGATTATCAAACACTAGATTACTATAGCCATTGACTGTTGTGTCTTGTGAACCTAACCTCATATCATTGAAACATAACACTGAAATTTCTATTTCTTAGCCAATACCAAATGGTTTTGATGATTGCTGCTTTATTATTCAGTTTTTAGGTCTGGTATGGCTAGGCTATCTTTTTTGTGCATTTTTTCCATTAATTCCTTTGTTAATAATACACTTTCTATTCAGGAAAAGTTGTAAAAGATATAGTATTTGTTTTTCTTCTAATTGTTAATTGTATGATTTTTTTTCTATCAAATCAAGGTCTATTTTGAATTTTTGCAGAATGTGGTCTAAAATGTTGGTATAAGTTTAATTTTTGACAAACTCCTTTCTAGTTTTCCCAACAATTATTATGAAATAGAAAATTCTTTTTCTTTTTTAGAAACAGTTAAGGTTAAATGACTCATACAGGGTGAACCAGCTAGTAAGTATCTGATGTTGGATTTGAACTTGGTCCTCCTGACTCAAGGGCTAGTGCTTGATCCATGTACTATCTAATTACCCTTAAAGAGTTTTTCCTAAGGTAATTTATATGTGGGGATTCATGGAACCCTGACTTATTTAATTGTTATTTTTTATTCTTCCTTGTCTAATTTTTGGCGCTGCTTAGTAATATATTTTGGTGTCTGGAAATACTATTCTCTCTTTTTTCATTATTTCCCCTGAAATCCTATATATTTTTTCTCTGAATGAATATTTGTGAAATAGTTTTGTGTTCTTCAAATGTCCTTTCCTATATATCTGATGATTTTTCTTCTGAATGCTCACACAGTGTTTGTTTGTTTGTTTTTCTCATTGGAATTGTTAAATTTTTAAGGGCATAGAATTTGGTCTTTGAGTTTGAAGTTTATGATAACTTTTCTGCACCTGCAGATTTCTTCAATTAGTGCTTTCCCCCTTTATTCAGAAGTTGTAGACAGTTTTCTTGTATTATTTTCTTCACTACTGGGTATAAGTTTTTTGATTTATCATATTCTTCTGTAACAGCTGTGACCTTAAGTTAACTCTGCATAGGACAGCATTCAATTGTCTTTGAATAATTTCTGCTAGGAAGGCTATCAATTCTGACATTTGTCCTCTTCTAACTTCTCCTATAGTTTTTATTCCTCTTTTGAACTATTCTGGAATATTTTATTGTTATTCTATTTTCTTTTGAGATTCCACAGGGAATAGATAGAATTTTCTTTGTAATGCAATAGTAAGACAGTTTTGTAAACTCTTTGAGGATTTAGTACTTATCTTTTTGTCTAATTTTAGTATTATCTTTATTAATTTATCTGCTTGTTCTTTAAGTTTTTAATTGGATTTTTTTTGCTCTTAAAATCCTTTGCTTTTCAGCCTTATATCTCTAATTTTCTAATTGCTTTCCCTTGTGATGGGAATACCTGTAGGATTGGTGTGCAGAAATTGCTTTAGTGTTTTCTTAATGGGGATTTACTTTTCCTTATTCTCAATTCCTATCCTAATTATCTCCAGGGGTACAGGACATAGATGAATTTAAATCTGCTTTCCTTCAGGCCAAGAGCAGCCACTCACACAGGCCCCCCTCCCCTCTAACTCTCTAATGCAGAGCCCCATCTCAGGCAGAAAGCATTCTGATTATTACCCCTAATATCATCTCTCATGTATCTAGGTAAAATTAAAGTCTGCTGCTATTACAGAGGGACAGAGAATAAACAGAGAGCGCTTCAGAAAAATCTGAAATAGAAGGGAAATCTGTGTGTGACTCTCAGGTACAAGCCTGTGGGTTGTTTGTGTGGCCCAATGGAATATGGTGGAAGAAGGATAAATCAAGGATTAGTGTACTCTAGTGTTAATTAGTGAGGTTTTTACTGTATCAGGCCTTTTGCTTTCATATCATTGGAATTCAGCTGTAATTGCTAGTGCATAATTTTTCTTGGGGGGAGAGGAACTTTTAAGAGTGAATGGGGACTTGAGGAAATGATTAGTTTGCCATCTTTTTGGTCCCTAATTAGAAGTCCTTGTTCTTTAGACATGGGCAAGTCTCCTTCCTATCATATTCTTTTCTCTTTTTTTTTTTAATCTTTTTTTTTTTAGTGCTAGTAAACTTTTAAAATAATAGCTCTTCATTTTCAAAATATATGCAAAGATAGTTTTCAGCATTCACCCCTGCAAAATCTAGTGTCCAAATTTTTCTCCCTCTCTTCTTCCCACCCCTCCTCTAGACAGCAAGTAATCCAATACTACCATATTATTTTCCAGTGGAACTATTAGGAACTCCTTTGCTTATGTATTACCAATTGCCATTTTTATCATATCAGTAGCTGCAGGTAGCGATTATTGTTAATTTTTTTTTCCTGAGGCAATTGGGGTTAAGTGACTTGCTCAGGATCACTCAGCTAGGAAGTGTTAAGTATCTGAGACCAGATTTGAACTCAAAAGTCCTCCTGACTTCAGGGCTGGTTCTCTATCTACTGTGCCACCTAGCTGTCCCAGCAGTTACATTTTTTATGGGATGAAGCTTTTTACACTTGGGAATTCTACAACCCAATCTGATGCAAGCAGTGCTTTGGATGTTACTGATGGGGTTTTGGAAAAAAATTGATTTTGCTTATTATAATCTAGAATTTTTTTGCAAAAAAAAAAAAGATAATGCCATAAATATATGCTGAGTTTGATATGCCAAGAGATATCCATTTAGGCATATCCAGTAGTCAATTGCTAATATAGGAATGATGACCTTCTCCTGGCTCTACTCTCACTCTATGGACTTTGCTAGCATGCTTCTACTACCTTCTTGCCTTGGAAATTCTCATCCTGGAGTATCCTTCCATCCTTGTTTATATGTTATCTTTTCCCATTAGAACATAAATTCCTTACTTGTATTTTATCTTCGGTGCTTACAACAATACTTGGTGCACAATAAACATTTAATGAATATTTATTGCCTTGACTAGAGCTGGGTATATAGATCTGGATTCATCATATAGAGATGAAAATTGAAATTGAATTGGAGTGTATGTATTTGTTTGTGTATGTCTTTTGTCTAGAATGAAAAGGACATGAAATAGGTAGTATTTCGACTCTGCTTTGCCTGACTTATGGTGACTCACGATAGGGAAGTGGTGATTCCTTGGTATCTTATTACTTTGTGAGGTTCCTCTTCAAATTTGGATCTTAATCTCTCTCAAATCACTGATGATGTCAAAAGTTTGTAAGTGTTTCCTTAAAAATTACACTGTGTCCCTTTGTTCCTCTTCAAGTCTTCCTTCTTTAACCTCAACTCCAGATAGTGGTCTTTTGCATCTGCATTAACTTTCCTTGAGGTAGCAATCCTTGTATGTGAATGTATTCTGCTGCACCCCACTCCCACCTATAACCAACTAAAATACTGAATTAGGTTTTTTTGAAGAAAGTATTTTATAAATCTTAAAATGCTGTATAAATATGAGCCAATAGTATAAATTTTCCTCCACCAAGATAAGTTCAGGTTGAGGAGGACATTAAATAATTACTACAAATAAAATTGATTTAGATAGTTAAGACAAACCCTGTTAAATTAGTACAGCAAACCATGTACAAATTTTATGAGGTCCTATTGTATTTGATTAACCTTCGAACCTGTTCTGATGAACTGAAACATTAGAGGAAGTGGGACCAAGGAAGTGTTCTTCTATACTGAACTGAGGTTGGATGGCCACATCATCAAGCTTTAGATCAAGTTTCATTTCAATAGAAACTTGCCATTTTGTAACTTTTTAAAAAAGTTATAGTGAACATCATTTTTGATGCATGAGCAACAGAATGTAAAGATCTGAATATGAGAAGAGATTCATATTCAAATAAAGCTGAAAACAAAATTCATTTGTTACAGGTATAATCATATGTAGTTAGGCATACTTGGTAAACAGGTGTTATGAGCTCTAATTAGCATTTTTCTTACCGAGACAAAAATAAGTTCTTTGGGGAGTAAATTGGGGAAAGGATAGAAGGAACTGGATTAAATTATTAGTCCCTAAGATTAGGTGAATGGAATGAAAATATCTCTTCTTTTTCTATCAGGGGTTTCTTATAATCTCAGATGTTAAGATAATTAAGGGCCTTAAATCCTTTTTTCACTTTTACATTTTTGGAATCAGCCTTATCAAAGGTGGAATGACCATTCTCTTACAGTAGTTTAATTTTGTTTGCTCAGATTGTTCTTCCTTTTTTTTTTATGCTGAACTTGATAGACATCTGCAAACATGAAATGTCCATATACAAGTAACAGAAAAAAAGAATTGTATTTGAATCCAAGAATCTCTATGATATATTGATTGTTTATTAATGTAATATATGTTTCAAAAAACTAAAGCTAAAGGAAAAGACCTGTGTCAAGGGGTTGCGGAAAAAAAATATGATAGGAGAAGAAGAAGGAGAAGCACCATGGAACACATAAACATTGAAGTGAAGCTAGACACACTTTAGAGGAACCTATTGATTACCCTCAAAGACATGGGGTTGTGGCTCCTGTCAGAAATACTGATGTAACTATTTGTTGATTGATAATAACAATGGAGTAGTCTCCTGACTTCCCTGAATCTCAAATGTATCTAAGACATGATCAAAAACAAACAAGTCCAAACCTTCTAGGGATTTATGAGACTGGGTAACTACTTCCACTTGGGGCAACATTGTCAAAAGAATCCTAGAAAGCACTGCTAAAGATTATGAAGTTTTAGGGAAGAAATTGTTCTTTACTGAATTCAAAGAAATCAAGAGAGAAATATTGAGTGAGAAGTAATTGTTAAGAAGATGGTATCTGAGAATGAGATCTGGATTTCTGAATCCTGGCTTAAAATATGGAAATGATAAACTCCTGACCAAAGTTGGAGTGCATTTAACAAAGTCTAATAAAAATGCATTCCTTGCCCATTTTGTAGTGGCTAAAAACTGGAAATTGAATGGATTGCCCATCAATTGGAGAATGGCTGAATAAGTTGTATATGAATGTTATGGAATATTATTGTTCTGTAAGAAATGACCAGCAGGATGAATACAGAGAGGCTTGGAGAGACTTACATGAACTGATGCTAAGTGAAATGAGCAGAACCAGGAGATCATTATACATTTCAACAACATATTGTATGATGATCAATTCTGATGGACATGGACTTCTTCAACAATGAGATGAACCAAATAAGTTCCAATTGTTCAGTAATGAAGAGAATCAGCTACACCCAGAGAGAGAACTATGGGAAATGAGTGTGGACCACAGCATAGCTTTTCCATTCCTTCTGTTATTGTCTGCTTGCATTTTTGTTTTCCTTCTCAGGTTATATTCACTTTATTTCTAAATCTGATTTTTCTTGTGCAGCAAAATAACTGTATAAATATGTATACATATTGCATTTACCATATACTTTAACATATTTAACATGTATTGGTCTACCTGCCATCTAGGGGAGGAGGTGGGAGGAAGAAGGGGGAAAGTTGGAACAGAAGATTTTGCAAGGGTCAATGCTGAAAAATTACCCATTCATGTGTCTTGTAAAAAGCTATAATTAAAAAATGCATTGCTTAGAGACTTAAACATATTAACAAATGATCTTTAAAGTAAAAAGAAAAAACAGGAACAAAACTACCTGTGTAGATCTTTTAAACTAGATTCTATAGAATACCCATGATGTAGAGGGAAAAAAAATAATAGTTTAGTCACTCAGAAATTCACAGAACTCAAAATTCAAGAAAGGAGCCAGCAAAATAATCCATTGTGAGTACCTATATAAGAATAGATGTGTAACAATCAAAATAAACCAAAGATCCTAATGCAATGAGACAAGTTTGAGAAATACCTATTGATATGGTTTTGATAATGATGAGGTGTAAATTGTGGTCTAAACAAAGATGGGTCAGTTCCTTTCTCTCTCTCCTTCCTTCCCCAAAGTAACCAATGGCGGGTTCGGCAGCAAAGGAATTTGCTACTTAATGCTGTATGGAAACATAGTCTTTATTGATTAGAATGGAAACACCGGAGAGCCAGTGGGCAAAAAGGCTGCATGGTACAAGGCCATTTGCAAAGAGAAGATCCCCGAGTTCTCTCTTTTATGCAGTGATGTAAATAAGATAAGGATTATCTTGTTTTGTTTGGCATAAGCAGGACTGCTAATAATTTTATTTCAGTCCTAGGTGACTGGGAAGTCAGAGAAATACATGGAAATTAGAAAGAATATTAGACTTTGGGGGAGGAAATTAATTCTCTTTTGTTTTTATTGAGTTTGAGATGCATGTGGATAAATAGGTGATTTCTAGGAGGCAATAGGATTTAAGAGTCCAGAAGAAAGAAAAGAGCTGGATATTTAGATTTGGTAGTGATCTATTTAGAGATAATAGTTGAACTCATGAAACTGATGAAGGCAGAGGAGGGAGGAAGGGAGGAAAAGAGAGAGAAACAGAAACGGACACAGACTGGGGGGGGGGGGTTAGATAACTTTCTTAAAGTCACATAACCAGTTTATGTAAAGGAAGTCTCCTAATCTGGGAATTCCCATTAATTTAAATCCCAGGTCCTGCTGCTATCCTTGGCTATGAAAAGATAGTTAACAATGATAACTTGAGCAATTGATAGGGAAGGGCTAAGGTTTGTTTGTTTGGGGATGGGGAAACCTAGATATGTTTGTTGCAGCCAGTTGGAATATTTTTGTCAGATTAGAGAAGTTTAAATAGATAGAGAAGAGATTTTGGCAGGAAGGGGCAAATTTTACTAGTAGGGATAAAATGGGGACACAGATTGAGGGGTTGAGCTCCTTCTTCCTCGGAGATCAATTAAGATAATATTTGTAAAGCCCAGAACTATTAACAGTGCTCAGTACATAATAGAGCCTATCTAAATCTTAATTCTTCCCTTTTCCCCTTAGAGATGAAAGCAAAGAAAGAGGAGAAAGATGATACTGAAGATCTTTTCAAAAAGAAAGCTCATAATAGATGCAGAAAGTTAGAAATATACACTATAACTTCTTTTGCAACCTTTTTCCCAGAGAAAGATTTCAGATTGAATTTGGTAGTTTTTTCAAAGCAAAAGATTGATAATTTGAAGATTATTTCATTTTATATAACATCAATTCTATTTACAAGAGAATTTTGTTTTGTTTATATCTTAAGTAATCTATGTTAGAAATTCACTCTTGACACTGTAAATTAGATGTCAAGGAAAATATATTTTACAATTAATGTGGGAGTGCTGAGTACAGAAGTGGGAGAACCTTTATACTTGCTAGTGTGGTGCAGCCCCTCCCTTCACGGAATGGATTGGTCCCTTTCTTCCGAGTTTCTTTCTGAAACACTACATGGGTCTGTGGTTTTCT
Source organism: Sminthopsis crassicaudata (assembly GCF_048593235.1). NCBI lineage: Eukaryota > Metazoa > Chordata > Mammalia > Dasyuromorphia > Dasyuridae > Sminthopsis > Sminthopsis crassicaudata. The sequence goes on from NC_133620.1 coordinate 221,683,514, forward strand.
CAAAGCTACAAGATTCTTTCTTTCTGATTGGTTGAATCCACCTGTTCTTTTCTAGCTCCCCAGTTCCTTGTTTGCTCTAGGCTTCTATTGATCACTTAATTGTTCTGTGAATCTTAACCTTCCTTAACCTCTCACTTTCTGAAAATCTCTTTGTCTTGGTATTCACTATCCCACACTACCTCAAAATTTATAACACTGTGGAAGCCCAACTTTTCAGCATTTCTCACATCTAGGAATCTAGAATTATCATGTATCACAATCCCCCCTTCCCTTTAAATATACCAGATTTTACTCATTAGTACCCATTTCAAAAAGCAAACTATTTGAAACAATGTATAGTTGTATTTCTTTAAAATTTTTAAAATTCAGACATTTTCTTAAAACACATTGGTCCACATTCCTTCCACTCCATCAACTGGATGGGTAAGGTTCTGTTGTATTCGAAGCAACTAAAGCTCAGTCAAAGAAAAAAGTTAGAATTCTCATTAATTTTAGCATTCTAATACAATAGGACTGTGGTATTTTATGAAGTAGTGAAAAGGGCTCTGAGCATGTGTCCATAGTCTCATAGTAGTAAAAAGTGGTAGTCACCTATGAAAAAGCACCATGGTTAAATGTTCTCTTTTGTCATTTCATATCTTTTGAGATTGCTCTGGAATTTAGGTTTCATTCATTTGAGGAAAATATGATGGTGGACAAATTTGTATTTAGGAATCCTTTGGGAAGTAATTTTAGTCTTTTTTTCTCTCTTTTTTTAAGGGCCAGAATGATAAAATTTTAAAATAGTTAGTATGTATGTGCATAATTAGGAATTATGTCCTAATATAATTTTATAGATCTGTTTTGAGCTGGGTTAGAGGTTCAGTATAAAGAGAGTATTTGATAATATTTAATCATGTAACAGGGAAAATAAGACATAGAGCATAGATAAGGTCCTCATCTGACAAAAAGAACACAATTCTTAAATAAATGAATGAAAAGTTAACTTTTAAACAGATAATAATGTTTGGAGTTTCTAATGGATAAATATTCATGTTATACTTTGAAATATAAAAAAAATTTAAGCTGCGTAAATGAAGAAAATTGAGTATTAAAGTTTGATAGGTCTATTTTTTGACATAATATGCTGAATTGTTTCACTATTATTATACTTATCTTAAATTTTTTTCACTGGATGAAAGATACTATAGCATAGTGAATAGAAGGCTAGCTTAGAGTTGGGGTGATTTGGATTCAATTCCTTCCTCTGACATATACTAGTTGTATGAGCCTGGGCAAATCTTTTAATCTCACAATGACCCAGGCAACTCTTAAGAATTAAATTACATTGGCAGAGGGAGTTTCTTCTCAGGGAGCTCCTGAACAACAATAGGCCCTATTTATCCAGGGTATGAACCTCAGGCTCTCTTCACTCTGATGTAAAAATCATCTTTTTTGTTATGGTATTGAATTTTTTCTGGCATTTTATTAATATAGTCAATCATGAACTTTATTACAAAATATGAATTCTGATATGTACTTTTCCTAACACAGAAAATGCAGTACTACAAAATAAAATTGGTAATACGCAAAATATTTTTGTTTGCTAATAATTCCCTAGAATTTATAATGCCGGAGAAACTGAAGCAAGATAGAGATTAGAGAGTATTTAATAATTTATTTAAAAGGGAGAGATTTACTGGGACCAAATGGATCCATGGTTTGGTCCCAGGGCTGAATGATACTATTGTCTCCAAGAATCCCGCCAACAATGTGAGTTCTCAATGACATATATATATATATATATATATATATATATATATGTGGCTCAGATTCAGGGGTAGAGTGAGGCAGGGGTATATTGCTGAGAATGGGAACTAGACTCTGACAATCAGTTCTGACTGGGTGAGGGGAGGCATGGGGGATATCTGATAAATGGGATTACAGAGTGGGGAGAGGCACCCAACATTCTCATGATGCCTAAGATAAGAAGATCTTTCTCCTTATCTGGATCATCATGATTAGGAGGGTGGGATGGTTGAGCCGAACAATTTGGGAAACCAAAGACTGAGTCAGGATAATTAGGGAAATGAATCAGGACAATAGAAGAGAGCAGTGCCATAACATATTCTGTGACTTTTTGTCTGAACATTTCAATTAAAAAAGGATTAATTTTTATAATACATGAAGTGTACAGTACCATAAATATAGCAAATTAAATTCTTAAAACTAAAATAACTTTTAACCTGAATCTTACCTTCCACTGTGTCAAATGGTCGTATGAGGACATTGTACTGTATACAATACTGTTGAGGTTGGGAAGGGGACCCCAAAAGTTTGGGGTCATAGACTGGTGTCACAAGGTGTCTCAAAAGAATTTGCAGGCTTGAACCCATTCCCTAGTCAAGGGGCAAAGCTTATTGTAATTGTTACAAAGAGACACATTTATCCAGCTTTCTATCATTGACATGCTAATTCTATGGCCCAAAAGTAGGAGAAGAGTGGTCTCCAGAATTTAGTTCTCACTAACCAGATTATCAGTCAGCAATAATTTGAAGAGTGGACTATTCAGAATCAGACAGATTATTCTTAAACTGGGAGTGTAGGAAGTCTTTGAGGCAGACTCCAAAACCAAAAGATTTAGGATGTATTGACTTAATGTTAGAACAGAAGCCATCCCCAAATCAGGGGGCTACAAAATCATATTACATCAGTGCTATTGTAAATCTTCCTACTTTGGGGCCCTCTGAAAACCAGGGGAGAGATTGTTGGGATTTTAGTCACTGTTGTTGGAAATTTGGTAAAGTTTTGATATCACCTCCAACACTTACACATGTGAATAATGTTGGAGATCATTAAGTATACACTAGCTTGAAATAACCTTATCTCAATGTCTAGTTCATGTGCCATTTGATATCCTTAAGGGTTTCCTAGAGAGCAACAGCTATAGACATTATAACATGAAATTTATCTAATAGCTTTTTTCATTTTTTTATTAAAGCTTTTTATTTTCAAAATATATGCATGGATAATTTTTCATTATTGATCCTTGCAAAATCTTGTGTCCCAAATTTTCCCCTCCTTCCCCTTATCCCCATCTCCTAGATGGCAAGCAGTACAATATATGTCATACATGTTAAAATATATTTTGAATCTAATATTTATAAACATATTTATACAACTATCTTGCTGCACAAGAAAAATTTGATCGAAAAGGGAAAAAATGAGAAAAAAAAATGCAAGCAATCAACAACAAAAAGATGAAAATGCTATGTTGTCATCTACACTCAGGTCCCACACTACTCTCTCTGGGCGTAGATAGCTCTTTTCATCACAAGATCATTGGAACTAGTACCAATCATCTCATTGTTGGAAAGTGTCACTCACATCCATCAGAATCTATCATCATATAATACTGCTATTGCCATAACAACTTTATTTTCTCACTAAGCCACTTGCTCTTAGAGCCCAAAGGACTCATGCTATATTTTGAGAGCATAAATACACCACAAAATTTTTTTATTAAAGCTTTTAATTTTTCAAAACATGTGTGGACAATTCTTCAACATTAGCCTTTATTAAGACTGTGTGTTCCAGTTTTCCTTTCCTTCCCCTATGCCTTCCCCTAGAGGGCAAGTAATCCAATATATGTTTAATATGTACACCACAAAATTTGAGTTTTAAAGACAAAGATGAAAATGTGCAATGAATGCACCTAGAGCTCTTTACAGTTGTAGGGTGAATAAGACAGTGCAGCTTTGCACTGAGCTTCTCATTTTTTCTCTATCGCACATAGGTACAACTATGCATTTGCTAATAGGAAAGTTAAAATAAAGTCACTTGGATGCTTAAATTAGCAAAAGTTAAACATGTGAATTTTGAAGACTGACTACAGTCATTTTTATGTCATATTTATGTCATTTTATTTCCTTTTGTACATTTTAATATTTATTTTAGAATTAAGTAGTAAATGCACAAAGAACTCTTTTTTAAAAAAATCAGTATTTGTGTTTTGGATGTGAAAGATAGTTTAAGGTGGAGAATGGAGAATAAGTAGTTTGCCAAGAGACCCGTTTTCTGCCTGTCAGCAATATTTCTTAACCATGGTTCTCTCCTTTCTTGACTGTTTCTAAGGTTTGGATCAGATGAACCAATGAGTTGTCCTTTAATGGAAATTGTTTTAGTTCATTTGAGCCAGTTTTCTGATAATAGTCAATAATAAGATGAGAAATTATCTGAAGAAATAAAGGACCTTGGCAATCTTTTGTTAGATGGAGGCAAGGCCAGTGTCAGGAAAATGCCCCTTTGACTGGCATGGGACACAAAGAATTGCCTACCTTTCTGATCAGCTTAATGTCTTGTAAATGCCTAGTTATCATTATTATTATACTAATGCTTTGATAATAAAGAATACAACCTTTCATTCAGAATTGAGAAGGCACAATCATAGAGAACCAAAATAGCTAATTTCCCCCTATGTTCTTTAGGTACCCTAGAGCATGGGTTGCTTAGCTCTCACAAAGTATTCAACTGGATCAGTAGAAAGGTGACTATCATAAGTGTTTATATTTATGTGATTGTATATTTCTCCAATCTTTTGCTGAAAAATACTTGTACAGATAAATGTTACCATTATTTTAAGTTCTTTAAATAATCAAATTCATCTGTCACTGGATTAAAAACTGATTATTTCTTAAAAGTGAAATGCCTTTTTTGGTTCTTGTCCACTTTTAGCCTCCAAGAAGATGGAGCAGGAACTCCTTATGACAAAGAATCAACGGCAATTATAAAGCTGAATAATACAACAGTTCTATATTTAAAAGAGGTGACAAAATTTCTGGCCCTCGTTTGTTTTGTCAGAGAAGAAAGCTTTGAAAGAAAAGGTATTTTTATTTGTGGGGATGAGGGGAGGGATTTCAAAAATACCATTTAGACCAGGAGTTCTTAACCTTGTTTTTGTCATATTTTGATAACAGCATTTCAATATAATTGGTTTCTTTTGTAATCTTGTGTATTTCATTTTTTGAATCTAAAATATTGTTATGAAAAGGAATCTTTAGGTCGAACCATATTCAAAAAAGGATAGGACTTTAAAAAGTAACATCTTTCCTTGCTCTATTGAGCTTAGGGGTAACTTCGGTACCCTGCAGTTTGAATACATAGATAAATAGATTGAGAGCATGATCTGAGTGTGTCCCTTTCTCCTCTTCATCAGGTTAAGTTTCCAATCAGGATTTCACTTAGGTCTAATAGAAGAGGCTACAATATTGGAAGCTGAACCTTTTCCTCTTCAGTGAGTACAGTGGGCAGATTTTCCTATAAGTGATCTACAGCAAAGCAGCTTTTGAAGTACTTCATTACAGCTGTCCTTTTGGTGACCATAAACTCCTTGTTCTTTTCTGTAACTTTTCTGTTGCTTTATGAAAGGACATGGAATAAGTTGCTGTGGGCAACCATGTGATAACAGCCTGTTCTTCCAATATAAATATCTCATTTGATCCTCAAGGCAATCCTGGGAAGTAAATGCTATTATTATCCTCATTTTAAAGTTGCAGAAGCAGAAGCAGAGAGAGATTAAGTGACTTGGCTAGGGTCACACAGCTAATAAGTTATCTGAGGGTAGATTTGAATGCAAGTCTTCCTTACTCCAAGCCTAAAGCTCTAGCCACTGTACTACATTGTTGCCAATATATAGACCTAGAACTCTCTTCTTTTATAGATGAAGAAAGTGAGACCCAGAGAGGCAAAGTAATACTTACCTAAGGTTTTACAATTAGGGAAGGACAGAGCAGGATTTTAACCCAGGTCCTTTTAAATCCAAATGCAAGGCTCCATCTATTATACTAGTAGTATCTCAAAACAGAATGGATGAAATGTTACCTGTTTTTAATATACTACTGTTTTACAAATATCTTCCTTTCCCTTTTCATTTTTGTAAATAAGAATTTAGAGATGAAAAGAGTCTTAAAGATCATTGAGTCTAATATACTTATATAGATAAGGAAACTGAGACCCAGAGGTGTTACATAGGATTACTCCAGGATACTCCAGAATTACATTGTGGCAGAACTGGGATTAGGAACCAGTCATACAAAGCCTTTATTCTTGCAGTGCTGGTTCAATATCAAGAAAACTATTAGCACAATTATTTCAATAACCAAACTAACAGAATTCATATGATTAGATCAATAGATGCAGAAAAAGCATTTGACAAAATCCAACACCCATTCCTATTAAGACTAGAGAGCCTAGGAATAAATGCATTTTCCACAGCCTGTGTTCTTTTCCATCATGCCACATGTTTTCTTGTTGAGAAAAATATATTTCTGGCATTTAGTGGTGATGACTGTTTTAATTTCTATTTTTAGAAATTGGAAATACTTAATTATTCTGCAGAAATCAAAGTAACACAAAATAGAATAACTGAAGAGAAAACAGAACAGAGACCATGCAAAGGAAACAGAGGAAGTAGTGGCTGCCTGGCACCTGGGATGATCTGATTATGCTCTCAACTGAATTTGGTTGAGTTTCTGGGCAGCTAATGCAACGCATTGGGTTACATCTTTCATGCAGGCTCACTTGCTGTAACAAATGTATTACTCAAGTAAAACTCAAGGGACTTTATAATATAGACTTTTGGTAAATCATTCTGGGATCAAATTCAGAGGCGCACTTTGTCTGGTTATACAAAGTTTGTAGAGGCAGTTTGGGGTCATTTGTAGAAAGCTTGCGTCCAGGAATATGTGTGTTCAAATATTATCTTAACCTAATGAGTAATGACTGTAAAGGCAATTTTTTAAGACTGTTTATTTGCAGAGGATATGCTGGCCTTCATTCACTGGTATCTATTGGTAGATAAGAATCAAGAATTCTTATCTTTATCCTCCTTTTTAGAAATCATCCTTCTTACCTTAGGCTTAGGCATTATTTCCATGAGTGGGAATAAGAAGGGTAAGTAATTGAGAAATATAATTTTAAGTAATACCATCATTAATGTGTGAAATAATGTGATTATCTTAAATTAGAATTTGATTATAGAGTTGTTTTTCATCTACCATTGGGCTCCAAGTTGGCAGACTTGGATTTAAGTCTTAAATCCAATTTACTTGCATCACCTCCCTGATGTCATGGTCTTCTTTGAGAATGAAGGACATACAAAAATCTCTGTGAAGGAAAGAAAAGCTGCCTTATTGAGGATCCAACTGGCATTGACCAGTTGGACAACATAACTTCTTTTCTTTTCTTTCTTCTTTCCTTTCCCTTCTCTCTGTCCACATAGGATATTAAACGCTTACCTACGTGTGCTCTTCTCAAAGGAATGTAGATTTTGTTCACTGAAACTTCACAAGATATCTTGGGGTTTCCAGCCTAGGACCATGCCTTGAACCCAAACAATTCTGACTCTCAGTGATTGACCAACAAGTCAATATACTTAGTCATGGTTTGAACTCTCATTGACTCAGAGAAAATGTAAATAACAGTTGTTTCTATTTTGGCTAGAAACACACACACACACACACACACACTAAGTAAAATATATATTTCTGGCATTTAGTGGTGATGAGTGTTTTAATTTATATTTTTAGAAATTGGAAATACTTAATTATTCTGCAGAAATCAATGTAACACAAAATAGAATAACTGAAGAGAAAACAGAACAAAGACCATGCAAAGGAAACAGAGGAAGTAGTGGTTGCCTGGCACCTGGGATGACTGGCACTTAATAGTGCTTTAAGATTTGCAAAGCACTTATTACATATGTTATCTTCTTTAGTCTTCACAATCACCCTATGAAGTAAGTGCTAATATTATCTTCTTTATATAGGTGAGGAAACTGAGACTGAGACAGATTAAGTAGCTTGGCTGAGTAATACAATTAAGAAGTGTCTGAGATAGTATTCACACACACTCAAGTCTATACCCCAAGTCAAACATTCTACTTAAATTTAATTCCCCCACAGAAGTCCTTCTTAGATGCCTCATCATGACATGAAGGATTGCCTAGGTTTTCCAAGGCTGTATCAACAAAGTATAAATTCTGGAAGGTCCCAATCAGCTAGGGAGGCTTTAGAATAGGCTTTTGAGTGAACACTTCAAGGTCCAGCACAGATGAATATGAAGGACCTTTTCTTCCAGCTACCAAGAATTGATTTTTTTTTTCTTTTGGCAAGCTCATGAAATTATTTACTAAGGCATAGAGAAAGTGTGGTCTTTTCAGTGGAGAGACAATCCATACTGATGAAATCAAGGCTATTTGAAATATTTTAAGCCAAGAGTCAAACCTTGTTATGTGATATACTACTTTATTGCAAACATAATAAAAATTTCTGAGGTTATGCCTACAGTTTGTGTCTACAAAAACCTTGTTTGTTTGTTTCTTGATTTCATTGTCTGAGAATTCTGCTTTTGACAGTATGCAGAGTGCTGTCAAATTCTAGATGTGATTAGTTAATTGCTGCTATGCAACCAGCAGAGGGCACTCACCTATTGCTTTTGGTGCAAAAGTAACTGATTATTTAATAGTAAACTTTTTCCTTAACAAAGAAATGAATGATATCTGAACATATCTAGCATATTTTCTGCCTCTCCTCCACTTCTCTACTTTGCTATAATGGGAATTTTTGTTGATGAATAATAGCTGACGATTAAAAGCAGAATAGTTTGATGAAACAACAGCTGATATATAATAGTTTTATAGGTGTTAACCCATCCCCCCTTTACTTATGAAGCTGAGAGAGGTTAAGGTAACTTGCCTTAGATTTAGGGGACAATTAAAGACTGTCTGATAGAGGATTCAGACTCAAGAATTTTTGATCTAAAGTTCTGCATTCTATCTACTGGACCATCTAGAACTCTTAAACTGGGAAGTATGCAAAATAATCTAATTTAAACTGGGGAGTTTATAAGAAATCTAGTTTGCCATCCTGGCTCTGCCATTAACTAGTTGTATTCACTTTGAATGCATCAGTTCACTTACTTGTGCTCCAATTTTCTGGTCTGTTAAATATGGTAGAATAATAAAATGATCTCTAAGGTCCCTAAAGATTTATGGACTTTGATCTGGAAGGGACCTCAGAGATCATTTATATAATACAGAAGTGTCAAATTCACAGTTGGTGAACCTCATATGGTTCTAATTCTTCCTGAATGTTGGAAGAACCAGATTAAACTATAATTGGGAAATATTTAATAAAATAAATAAAAATATAATTCCACATAAATAATACTAATTTGTAGTTTTCTTAGTCAAAATGTGGCCATAAGTATCTTTTACATTTGAATTTGACACAATTGATTTTGTCCAAACCCTCATTTTTCACCAGTAAAATTTTTTGATTTTGTATCTTCAATTTAAAAGGGGTTTTGCCATGCAACCCAAAGCACTAAAAGAGAAACAATTGTTTAGAATGTAATATTGGTCCTCTCTGAAGATATTTTATTAATTATTAAAGTTGATAAAACTATCTTCTCATATAGATTATTTTCTTGGGTACCCAGTACAGTATAATTTTTTAAAAAGATATTACTGTATTTTAATAGAATGAAAATGCTCAGACACATAAGCTGGATCCTATTCATAGACAATCTCTAGGTGGCTCTGTGACTCTGGGCAAGTCACTTAATAATTCTGTTTGCCTCAGTTTCCTCATCTGTATAATGATTTGGAGAAGGAAATGGCACACCACTCCAGTAACTTTGCCAAGAAAACTTCACAAGGGTCATGAAGAGTCAAACACCACTGAAAAAACTAACCAGCAACAATCCTAGCCCCTTTAAATTTTCTAGTAGAGTTGAGAAAATAAAACATCACTATGACTTCATAAGCTCAGTTCTGTGGCTTTGAAATTTCCACTGGGGGGCAGCTCGGTGGCGCAGTGGATAGAGCACCAGCCCTGAATTCAGGAGGACCAGAGTTCAAATCTTATCTCACTTAACACTTCCTAGCTGCGTGACCCTGGGCAAAGTCACCTAACCCCAGCCTCAGAAAAAAAAAAAGAAAAAGAAAAAAAAAGAAATTTCCACTCTACTAATTTATAAATCTTATTACTTAGGCAGAAATCATAATTGACAGAACTCTAGGTTTAGAACTCCTCAGGGTCAAATTGTTGAGCCTGAGGGCCTCCCATTCTTGGTCTAGTGGTGGTACAGAACATACTATGCCTTGACAGTTAATATTTTTTGTTATTTTTAAACTACTCTGCTCTCTTCTCCAGGGCTCATTGACTATAATTTCCACTGTTTCCGCAAAGCCATCCATGAAGTATTTGAGGTGAGAATGAGAATAGCAAAATCTCGAAAAGTGCAGAGTCAGATGCGGAAGAAAAAAGGAAACACTCCTAATGGGACACCTAGAGTTCTACTCTGAGATTTTGGTGACCGCTTTTGAAATCAAGCCTATTTGATGAGACTGCTACTTGGAGCTGTACTAGAAGAAGAGGAAAAGAGAAAATTGGACACAAGACTTGGATTTGTTATATAACAATCAGTGCAACACACTCGATCTTTTTAAAAAAGTAATAATAATAAAGTAAGCACTTTCAGCAACGAAACACCTTGTATATTAAACAGTAAAGTGAAATCTGTTGTAAGAATGTTCTTAACATAAAAATATACATTTTGTTTCTTTTTGGTCCATAGTAAGAAAAATCACTTGTAATAACTGTCAGGTACTGTACATATTTTGTACTTTCTCATGTTTTTTTTCTCATGGAACAGAACTTTGATAAAAAATTAATTTTTTAGCTGTTTTCCCCACATGGTGTCAGTGGCAAGTATAATAGAGTTCATTTGCACTTGGCAATCCTAGAATCAGCCAATTATGTTGCCTCAACACAATGCTTTTTTTTTTTTCTTTTTAAAAGAGTTAATGAACATTTGGTACCAGTTATTCAATTAAATATTTCCACCCCCACCTCTAATTTGTAGCTGGAGCAATTTGGAGCACTGTGCTCCTGTGGCAATAAGAAATCTTCTATAAATTATTAATTCATTTATAAAGATTGGGCAGCTAGGTGGTGTAGTGGATAGAATGCTAGACCTGGAGTCAGCAAGACCATCTTTAAGTTCAAATCTGATTTCAGACACTTAACACTCCCTAGCTGTGAGACCTTGGGCAACATTTAACCCCAATTGCCTCAGCAAAAAGAGAAAAAGAAATGACTCAACTACAAAAAGAGCCAAACTTTTTTAGAATCCTGGCAGATGCCCCATTCTTTTTCAATCTTTTTACTATTTTACCTCAACAGTGAGCTCCATAGTAATTTTATACCTGAAGGATATTAATTTTGTAAACCTACTCATTGCTACATTACTGTTTTTACAACACTGGGGACCAGATTTTCAAATTAAGTGTCCACAATTTCTGCAAAAAAGGATGCTGCTGAAACACTAGTATGTTGTTTGACTTTTTTTTTTGCACCTGCCATATGGAGTTAAAATGACCTCAGGCATTGAGTATATACCCGATGGCATGTGTAGGCTTAGATGAAGAGGGAACAGTTTTGAAGCTTTGGATCCCTTCGAAAAGGGTGGGTACAAGGAAATGTAGAGCCACAGCACATTTAACAAGTTTACTCAAGGGTCAGTTTCTCATTTTGCCATGTACTGTTGCTGAATGTATCCCTGTTCAAAGCACTCCCTAAAGGATGGCCTTTTTTAGTCTATTTATCATATTTGCTTTTCTCTGTTATGTGACTGTGTGTTACTTTTTTCTGGGATTAAAATGCACTGAGCTTCCCTTCTGGCATTCTTTTAAGGCTGTAAAGATATCCTAGAAATTCCTGAAAGGCAGTGAGATATTTAGGAACCCTTAAAAGTAACAAGATATTTGTTCCCATGAAAATCAGTCATTATTATTCATTTTATACCAGGAGAACTGGGAAGGATTGTCAGTTTCGCCAGGATGAGAAAAACCTTAAATTGATAACTATGGAGGTTGGACAAGAATGGGACATTTAAGGGGATTATCAGTGCTGTTAGATTGTAAAGGAGTTTGTGAAAGTACTAGATTAGGTCCTAGGAAAAATGGTAAGATAGTCAAAGTTTGTGTATTTTGGCTCTCTCCTGCTCCTCAAAAAACCTGCCACCTGAAAACTAAAGTGTGAACTGGTAAGAATTTTGGGCATGGCTCAAAAGGGTCATAAAACTAAGGAGTTTAATTTTTAAAAATGCAATGACCCATAAGACTGGGCCAGATGAGTATTTGTTCTTTAGCATGGCATAAAAGAGAAAGTTCTAGACTTGGAGTCAAGAGATATTAGATTCAAATCCTGTCTCTGACACTAGCCATATTAACGGTGGACCAGTGGGCAAATCATTTAAACTTTCTGGGCCTTAATTTTCCTCATTTGTAAAATAGAAGAGTTGGACTTGATCTTAAGGTCTCTTCCAATAGAATCTATGATCTTATAGTTCCTTGCAATTATTGGACTTTTGGGCTCAAGGGAGCTTCTGCTAATGTTTCTTAAGGAAGCTTTTAATGTGCTTTTGCCTACAATCTCAATCTACATTTATGTTGGCTAGTTCTCTGCACAGTGAATAAATAAAAAATTGTCATGCTACTTCAAAAAAGTCATGGACTTTAGTAAATCTATTCTTTAAATTTTTCTAAAATTTGTTTCCCACTTAACAAGTCAGTTGAACAAAATGAAATTTTAAATGTGAATTTACTCTGAAGCTAGAGCCATTCTTATCTCTTTAAATAATACAGCAAATCATTAAAATATACGTATTTTAATTATTTTGGCTCTTCCAATATTATAGATATGTAATACATTCATAAATGTTTAAATATACATTTAGGTATATAGACACATGTGCCTTAAAAACATATCACCTTAATAGTTTGAGGGGAAAGACCAAAGCAGTATCTGCTGTAGGTTGAATCCCAAAATGGTGTAATAAATGCTTGTTGACTGACAGTTTATCTTCTTAGCATTGGAGAACTCATATTAAAAGTAAACATTGGCCATTTGCTTATGGAGAATGATGAAGTTTATCTGTGACTTTTTAGAGGAGTAAATTGACATTTCCAGTCTTAGCATTTATTTTTTATAAAATTTTGAGTTCCAAATTCTCTCCTTTCCCCTACCCCCAAAAGAATAAGCAATTAGATATAGGTTATACATATGTACAATCACATACAAATGTCATTTCCAGTCTTAAAGATCTATGAAATAGAAATGAATCTTGACAATATTCTCAATTTTATAGGAGTCAAAAATTGAGTTTGATACCTGTGGCTATAAACTCAAAGGCCAGATACAGCTAAGTACATAGATTTTTTTAAATTTTGTTTTGTTTTTGATAATCTTCAGCAACAGAGATAAGCCCATAACACACTGCTTCTCGGGTACTTTCAACTATAAAGAAAATTAAAACTAATATGGAGACGTGAGTAAAATAATTAAATTTGAAAATGACATTCTCCTCAATTATTTCAGTGATGTAGATTATTAGTGCTTTTGGCCAGAGTATAGAACATTTTAGTGAGGCATAATACAAAAGCCAGGATGACACTGATGCAATTACCAAACCACATGTCCTGGGTCCTGGAAGTCTAGAAAAGCCCACATTAGAATAATAGCATTATTTTCAAGTATGAAGCCCATGGGGGTGCTGGGTATTAAAACAATTATGAAAAAGATGAACTGTTCTGATAACTATTAAAAAGTATATATACATTCAACCTGTATGAATCCGATATGAGTTTGTCTATTTTCATTAAAGAGAGAAACATGGTAATTCAAGTTCTCAGTTTATAAAAGCATGGTTAGTGATGGGATTGCTTGCAAAACTCATTTTTAGGTAATTAAAACTTATTTACAGGTTTATTTCCATTTCTCTTTAAAAGTTCAAGTTAGACACAGCATGGCATTGTGATTATTTTCCTGCATGACACTGAAGATCTACAAGAATATTCATATTTGTGTTTTACATGATTATTAGTAGAACAATTTATTCTCATTTCTTCCAGAATTTCTCGAAGTATCAAAGAAAGTCAACAGATTCGATTCCATTCACGGTCAACTGGCCTTGGAGTAAGAAAGACTTACATGATTTCAAGTCCTGTCCCTGATATGCTGTATGACTTTGGGCAAATTATTTAAAATCTCAGTAACAAAGGGAACTTGACTAAGATCATTAAGCTATAGAACAGCTATGGATTTATATTAGTGAAGAGAATTTCCAATCTGAGAATTATACAAACTGATGAATTCATATATTCAGGTCATTGCTCCCTCCCACCCACTCCACCCCCCACCAAAAAAAAAAAAGTGGAGGGAAAAATTCTGAGTAGGCAAAGTTGTAAATATTAGCTTGGGTAGGCTTAACACTAAGCTTTCTTTCTGGCATCAAGACAATCTCTCCTTTGGAAAAAAAGGGCAGGATAGCTGAGGTCACTGGGTCTTTGAATATGTCATTATAGACTTAGATGGATTCAATAAAATGTATTAAAACTAAATTAAATTGAAAAAAGCACACAAATTAATGTTCAAGACATAATATTTCAACTGGATTGAATCTTCATATTCTTGTTGCAAAAAATAATAACAAAATTCTCCAGTAATTCAGATTTGTCTTAGGAATGTACCTACTGGGATAAAAGCAGAATGGACTAATTTAGTAATTTAATTTATTCATTCCTCTTGACCCTACCCTTATTCCTCATAATACAAAACTCGCCTGGAAATTGTGTTGCTATAGATCAAACCTAACCTCTTATTCAATAACATTCTATCTTGTGGTGACATTATAAAAGATGTCCTGGATGTCTTAGGGCAGATGTAAGCTTTAATGGCATTATAAAACTATAGAATAGTTCCTCTATGGGAATAATTCCAAACCAATTTATTGTTCAGGGTCTCTTTGGGAATTTGGTGAAGCCTATGGGCCTCTTGTCAAAAATTTTTTTCAATGCATAAAATAAAATTCATAGGCTTACAAAGCATACCAGTTATACTGTAATAAAGTTATGGGAATATTTGTGAAAAGTTCACAGACTCCAGTTAATCTCTGTCCTGTAGTGTTTTTTTTTTAATAACATTGACTTAAATTACAATACTTTAAATATTAAGTCTAAATATTCTTAGTGGGAAATGTGACATGAAATACTGTATTTTCAATAAATAATTTTTCCATAAAAAGAAAAATCCAATACTTAATAAACACACAGTAAAATGTATATGAATTTCCCAGAAAGTCTTTCTTAAAAACCATTAAGGTAAGGACCAAAAACTTAAATTTTATCACTGTTCTTATATAAAAGGGTTCATGGACCAACTTGTTAAATAAATAATTTTAAATACAAAAATCCTTCTTTCCTGTGATGACTGTGAAGACCTACAAGTATTTTTATATTTGTAGAATTGCTTCTTGCTAGAAAAGTTTATTAGCATTTCCTCCAGAAAGGCTTGAGGAAGAGAAGTCAACAAAATTTAGATTTGATTTCCTCTAATCCACTAAATAACTGAGACAAAGCAGTATATACTGAACCTGTTCCCCAAATATGCATTTTTACCTGACCTTATAGCAGAGGATTTAAAATAGGGAAGATAGCCAATTAATTGTGAACACTCATTGGATTTTCTATTTAGTACCAAGTGCTGGTAAAATTTAAGGTCAAGCTTTTGTTTATGATATAATTCAGCTTTTCATCCATATGTATTTTTAAATGTGTAAAAACTCACATAATGTAAAACTCTGGATTTGGTGTGTTTTTAATTATATGTAGAAGACAATCCAAGACTTTAAAGTTGATGATTCAATTTGAAGTTCCAAATTAGTATTAGGAAATAAACAAATGGAGTTCATCCAACCTGACCACAATGCCCTACACATAGCAGGTGTTTTATAAATGCTAATTGAATTGATTTGAATTGGTAGAGAATAATTTAATCTATGTAACTTTGGGCAGCTAGGTAGTTCAGTGGATAAAGCTTCTTGCTTAGAATCAGAAAGATCTGAATTCATATATGGCCTCAGATATTCATTAGCTGTGTGACTATGGGCAAATAACTTAACTTCTGCTTTCTTTGATCAACTTGAGAAGGAAATGGCAAATCTTTCCAATAGGCTTATCGAGAAAACCCCATAGACAGTAGGTTATACAGGGTCACAAAGAGTTAGACTCAACTGAACAGCCAAAGCTTTAATGAGAAACTGATGATGACTGATGAGAAATGCCTGATTTGCCTATAATTCAAACTGTATTACTAAGATCATTGCTTCCCCTCATGCCTGTTCTCTACTAGAGTCCTTGATGCTGTCATGGAAGCCATTATGAACAAAATATTGCTTTTGGAGAATCTTTAAATTCCAAAGCAGAGAAGTCAAAGGAAAGGATCTGTGAAAATAGAAACAGTTCAGGAAATTTGATCTTGAGGGTAAATTTAATGGGAGACGGCTTATATGAGTTTCCCACTAGTCATTAACAGGATATTGTTGGTCTTAATTAAGACTCCCATTAATCTTAACTAGAATTCCTTTTTTTTTATGTTAGCCTTTTTCTTTTTTTTTAATTATAAATTTTTTGACAGTATATATGCATGAGTAATTTTTTTATAACATTATCCCTTGTATTCATTTTTCCAAATTATCCCCTCTCTCCCTCTACTCCCTCCCCTAAATGAAAGGCAATCCCATACATTTTACATGTGTTACAGTATAACCTAGATACAATATATGTGTGTAAATCCCATTTTCTTGTTGCACATTAAGTACTAGATTCCGAAGGTATAAGTAACCTGGGTAGATAGGCAGTAGTGCTAACAATTTGCATTCACTTCCCAGTGTTCCTTCTCTGGTTGTAGTTGTTTCTGTCCATTGTTGATCAACTGGAAGTGAGTTGGATCTTCTTTATGTTGAAGATATCCACTTCCATCAGAATACACGGCATTGAAATGTACAACGATCTTCTGGTTCTATTCATTTCACTCAGCATCAGTTGATGTAAGTCTCTCCAAGCCTCTCTGTATTCCTCCTGCTGGTCATTTCTTACAGAGCAATAATATTCCATAACCTTCATATACCATAATTTACCCAACCATTCTCCAATTGATGGAAATCCATTCATCTTCCAGTTTCTAGCCACTACGAAAAGAGCTGCCACAAACATTTTGGCACACACAGGTCCCTTTCCCTTCCTCAGTATTTCTTTGGGATATAAGCCCAATAGCAGCAATGCTGGATCAAAGGGTGTGCACAGTTTGATAACTTTTTGGGCCTAGTTCCAAATTGCTCTCCAGAATGGCTGGATTCTTTCACAACTCCACCAACAATTTAACTAGAATTCCTACTAGAGAGGCTTGTTGTTGAGTCATTTCAATCAAGTCCAACTCCTCATGACACCATTTAGGATTTTCTACTCAGTGTACTGGAGCAGCTTCCCATTTCCTTCTCCAGCGTATTTCACAACTGAGGGAGTTGAGACAAACAGGGTTAAATGACTTGCTCGGTTAGTAAATATCCAAAGTCAGATGTGAATAGAGATCTTCCTGAGTCCAGATCCAATACTCTTTCCAAGGTAGATGTGGAAAACTACTACCCCCAAATACCTCTGACAGAATCCTCCTTTTTAAAAAAATTCTAAACTTAAATACCAAAAAGGGAACATTTCTATATATGTAGAAGAACACAAAAGTAGAACTGAATATTGCTTACTTTTAAAAAAAACTATATAATAAACTCTATATGTTTCTTCCAAAAATGTTCTGCTGATCTCTGCTTCTTTACAAACTTCCTTCAATTTTTTTCTGTGCAGTTTAAAAACTGTTTCAACATCTTCTGAGATCTACTCTTCTTGAGGTAAATTAATAACAAAAAAAAAATAACTATGAACATGAGACTTTCTAGTTTTGTGGTGTTTCTGTATATATCTGTATGTTTTTCTAAGAAGCAATACAATAGAAATTAGAATGGTTTATGAGAAGAATGTGGGATGGGGTTTGTGAGAATGTGAGACTTGAGAGTGTTGTGTATGTAAGGTTACTCAGTTCTGTGTGGTGATGAAAACACCTTTTCTGCTGACCTTTTAATTGTGAAGTTTCCTATACTTGAACTGAGCTCAGAATTGATAAAAAATTTAAAACAATAAATTTTTTTCAATAGTGCTTTCTGAAGGTGTATTGTTATTACCTACTCATTAAAAACAGGGAAAAACAATACATAAGCATAGCCAAATGAAACAAAAGTAACACAGTAACTACAAGTAGCCTCCTTTAATACCTAGCAAGCTGAGGTATGTTAGGAAAGACCTGGGAGTTTTGATAAAAGTACAGATGAGGAGAAAAAAGGAAGATTGCTTTATTCAGTTATCTAGAGGTCCAGGAGGATAGCTTTCAGTATGATATTGCAATGAGAGACCCACTGCAGTATGAAAATAGTGATTACTATGGGGCCAATGTAGGAGATAGAGAAGGGTAATAAAGATGTGGAAGGATACCAAAGACAATTTTTTAATTTCAAAATTTTGTCTATGGTTTTCCCTGGGCTCAAGAAATACAAAGAGGCCTTCTTCCTCAAACTTGAATTCCCTGGCTCCTGCTCTTAGGACCTGCCATTGAGGCTAGTGATATTAGGACTACAGTTTAGATATAGGCTATGTACCTCAACAGCAAACATTTATGAAGCACATACTATGTGCCAACTATTGTTCTAGGTATTGGTGAAACAAACAGAAGCAAAAAAAGAATCCCAACATTCAACGAATTTTATATTCTAATGGGGTGAATGACACATAAAGGAAACTCATGGGGGGAGAAAAGATCGTCATAGGCTTCTGTGGTTTTGTTTGGGAACTTAAACACTAGATCTGAAAATAAATTTATCGGAAAAAATGTTTTCTGAGTTTCAAAAAACTGATCTGAAAGTCACCTTTGGAACCTGTTAGTAAGTTGGAGGTGAGGTAATGGAAACTCTTGAAGTCAAAAGATTAAGTATACTTGCAATGGAATCTTGGCTTTGCTCCTTACTAGTTGTGATATCCTGCCAAATCACTTGAATTATCTCAGTTATTTTACTTGTCAAATAAGGTTAACTAGGTGATTTTTAAAGGCTCTAATATTCTATAATCTTTCACAACCTATATTCTGAATTAAATTTTAAAATCCAAGGTTACATGAACAAAAACTCTCATGAAGTCTTTTTAAAAAAGAAAAATGTTCTTAACTGGCTTAAAGAGATTGCTAAACAGAACCAGGTGATCATTTTACATGGTAATATCAATATTAAACGATGACCAATTCTGATGAACATGACTCTTTCCAACAATGAGGAATAGAAAGTTTTCAGAGGAAGAATTTCAAATTATCAAAAACTACATTTAAAAAACCCCTCCAAATACCTAATAATTAGAATAATTCAAATTAAAGCAATTCTGAATTACAACCATTAAAATATCAAAGTTGACAAAAAAAGAAAATGATAAATGCTGAAAGGATTGTGGAAAAACAGGTACACCAATATACTGTTGTTGGATCTATGGATTTGTCTAGCCATTCTGGAAAGCAATTTAATTATTAAACTATACATGCCCTTTAACCCAATAAAATCATAATTAAAGCTGTGTCCCAAAAGAGATCAAAGAAAGAAAGAATCCATTTGTACAAAAATATTTATAGCAGTTCTTTCTATGCTGGCAATGAGTTGGAAACTGAGGGGGTACCATTAACTAGGAAATTGTTGAATAAGTCATGGCAAATGTATATGATGTAATGCTATTGTCCCGTAAGGAATTATAAAGGGGGAAGTTTCAGAGAAAACTGGGAAGACTTGTATAACTGAAGCAAAGTGAAATAAGCAGAATCAGAAGATTTATATAATAGCAACTCTGTTGTGAAAACAAACAATCAAAAGATTTAAAAACTGATCAACACAATAAGCAACCACTATTATAGAGGAATGATGATAAAATATGCTATTCACAAGCTTTGATATATTAAATATATGTATGTGTATATATACACGTAAATATACATACATATATACATATGTGTATGTATTTGTATATAGACATGTCCAATGTGGAAATGTTTTGTTTGAATTTTTATATTCATTACAACACTTTGTTTTTTTCTTTTTTTTCAATAAAGCATGGCAGGGGACAAGTGAAGAAGAGGAGAATGTTAATAATTGAAAAAAAAAATTAATTAAAAAAGAAAACCTAAAAAGTAGGTAATATAATGGAGAAATTGTTTGATTTAAAATCAGGAAGACCTAATTTCAAATATTTCCTCAGGCACTTTAACTGGATGACCCTGGGAAAAAAATAACTCTGCCTCATTTTCCCCACTTAGGAAAGAAATTGGGAAAATAATAAAACTTAACAGAATGTTATAAGAATCACATGGGACAACATGTAAAACTCTTTGTAAGACTAAAAGTGCTATATAAATACTAGTAGTAAAAGCAACAGCAAGAACAGTGGTTATCATTAAAAATCTCAGAATGAGTAGAAATAAAATGAGATGATTCACAAGTCTGGTTATCTGAATTGGATCTCCACAATCCATATGATTCCTTAAGGGCTCAGATCTTTCTTGAAGAAGCAGTAACGATGGCAGACAATTCCCTTTTCTAAACTCACGCCTTTGGTGGTGACAAAAAGAGTTGAAAGCTAAAGATATCAGTGGTAAAGAATAAAACTTTTTTTTAAATTTTCAGTGTTTTTTTCAACATGATTAATGTAGAAATGTTTTATATTTATTGCACTGTATACCCTATATCAAATTGCTTGCCATCTTAGGGAAGGAGGGAGAAAGGAAAATTTGGAACTCGAATGTAGAAAATTGTCTGTACATGCAATTGGGAGGAAAACCACTACTAGTAAACTAAAAAATATTGTGGGTAATTGCTAAAGTAGCTGAAGACTTGGTGGGGGGTAGGGGAAAAACAGATATAGAGGAATTAAGAGTCCTTAAACTCTTCTTATTTCAGTGAGATGTAACTGGCACTTATTTCTAAACCTGTTCTTTTATTCCAGTATATATTATAACTGATCTAATCTTATTGCTCATAAATATCTCTGGTTGATTTTGTCCTTTGAATTTTGTTGTGTGATTTTGTTCACAGCATAAGAGTCCAGGAGAGTGCTAGGGATTAAACAGGACTAGTATTCCAATACTCCAATCCATTGTTAGATAGTTTTTTCTAAATAAGGCATCATCATTGCTTAATAACTATATTTATAAAGGCAGAATTACTAACTTGGATTTTTAAATCTGCCTTATCCTGCCATGATTTTAATGTAGGATTGGTATTGTCATAATTTCTTTTGCATAAAAGGGTTCTTTCCTTTTATCTTCAATCTTTTTGAAGTATATGCCCAGTAGTAATATCTCTGGAACAAAGGATAGGAGTAGTTTAATGAATTGTGGGCATAGTTCTAAATTGCTTTCTAAATGGTTAGAATAATTCAAAATCATTCAGATAGTGCATAAGCATGCTTATCCTCCCATCATTTATCTCTATGGATTATGTTTAGAGTGTGCTTCTTATAAATAGCATATTCTTGTATTCTGCTTTCTAATCCATTCTGTATGCTCTTCTCTTTTATGAGTGAGTTGATTCCATTCATATTTGTGGTTATAATTGTTAATGGTGTTTTTCCATTCATCATCTGCTCCTATATTTTTTCTTCCTTTTATTTTCTCCTACTTTTTTATAAAAAAAGGTGATAAAAGAAAAGAACTATGATCAGTACTAGTAATCCATCACTGATATGGTCTGATCTCATTTCTCTCTCTGTCTATCCCAGATCCTGATCATAGGTTTTTATATTTCTTTTCTCCTTTTTTTTTATCCCTGACTTTTTTTTTCATCTACCAAATTTGTAATTTATTTGACCTATAACTATTCTCTCCCAGAATCTGTCCTTTCCTCTATTATCCTTGTCCCTTCCTGTTTCCATGCTGAATTTAATATATTTCTACACCAAATTTTGGGTTTTGTGTGTGTGCTCAGCCATCTGTATTGAAATTGTCAAAATATTTTGGGTATACCTTGTTTCTCAAAGCTAAGGCCCAGTGGCTGTGTCTTAAGTTTGGCATAACAATCATTTTTTGTGCTCTGGATGATATTACCCTCTGGCAAAGTTTATTGCTTGGACCCAGCACCAAGTGTTCATTGAGGAATTTAGTTTCCCTTATTTCTCAGAGTTATCCATTGCATGTTCACAGTTCCTGTTCCTTGTCATTGACAGGTACTGCACCCTGTTCTTGTCACAGAACTGTGTTTCGATGTCCCACAGGATGGCCATGATCCCCCAGAACTTGAGACAATGACTTATCCCTTGGGACCAAAAAACACCTGTCTTGTCCCAAGTAACACTAATAATGAAAACTATCTCAAGATTTAATAATGATTGTTGTAAGCCAAACCCTTTCCTTTGTGTGGCTCCAGTCTATACAGCCTTAAGCCCTCCTTCTTAGGAGTGGGAGCTTTTGTTTGCAAAATATCATTTTTCTCACTCTGAAATTAATTAACTCTCTTGTCTCTAGCTTGTATTATTGCCACTCTAGCCACCCACAAATTAGAGGTTGATTCCAGTCCAGTTGACAAAACAAATGGATATAATCTCATCTAATATGGATTCTATCAAATGCCTATATGTGTGTGAAACACTCTACTTCTCTTTGGGTTTGGCTTCTTCACTCCAAGTTGCTCTCACACTTAAATTCTAGATAGATGATCATCACATGTTACATTCAAACTTATAGACTAGGGATAATCCTGATGAGGGGAAATATAAAAAGCCACTTTTTTCTCCTCCTTTAATCAACTACTCCTGAAAAGGGTCTTAAAAGACAGTGGGGTTTTTCTTGTGGAGCATGATAAGTGTGGAAATATGTTTAAAAGAATTAAATACAATAAATTGTGTTTAACCTATATTGGATTACTTGCTATTTAAAGGACAGGGGTATGGGGAAGGGAGGGAGAAAAGTTTGGAACACAGGATTTTGCAGGGGTAAATGTTGAAAACTATCTGCATGTATTTTGAAAATTTAAAAAAAAACTATAAATAAAAAAGGAGAAAGAGATAGTGGGTCTTTCATATCCATGGTCACCTATCCTCTTCTATATTTATAAAGGAACAGGTAGTATAGTTCTGGACCTGGAGTCAGAAAGATCTGAGTTCACATATATTATCTTTGTGACTCTGGGCAAACCATTTACCCTCTGTTTGCCTTAGTTTCTTCTACTGCAAAATGTGGATCATAATAGTATCTACCTCATAGGACTGTTGTGAAATCAACAAAATGCTATTTGTAAAAGAGTGCTTAGCACTCTATGTGCTGGCACAAAGTAGACCCTCTATAAATGCTTTTTCTCTTCCTTTCTCCTTTGCATGTTCTTCCTCCCATGTGTTCCAATTATGAGAAATAGCAAGTTCCTTCATTTTTTAAATTCACTTCTTCCCTAGTGTATTCCTTTTTTTTCCTTTCTTTAAACCAGTAAAACAGAACAAAACCATTTCAGGCTCTGTATTTATCTTTCTTTACTTCCTGTTACCCTTGAAACCATAGGTATTGGTCTAAACTAATCTCTACTTAACTTTGTAAAGACATTGTTGCTTCTAAAAGGATTGTGAAAATTTGCTTTGTCAATAACAAAAGTTGAGATAAGAATCCATAAATGTCAAGTTTGGTTAATCAAAGGAGTAGAGCTTAACAGACTCCCAGAGGATTATCAAGTCAATAACCAACTCTGAGTCATGAGTCCTCCATTCATTTTCTCCATTTTGGCTTTTTGGGCTACTTTTTGCTTTATATGATCATGATGCCCCTAAAAGTTCATGTTATTTAGTATCCTGGATCTTCAATTGCTGTTAAACAATTCTTTGTTTATCTTTTATTTACTTATTTCTGGGATATGTTTCAAACTCTCTACAGCCTCTCTATAGATAGGAAAATAACATAATAGGAAAAGCTCTAGATTATTAAATTTAGATTTCTAAAAGGAAAGGTTTCCATTAAGTGAACTTGGAGGTCTCTTTCAGGTCCAAATCTGTAATCTTATGACCTCTTATTTTAGTATCCAGCATGAATTTCTTCCATTTACATCATTTTTTGTCTCAAAACTTTATAACTACCATATCTTCTCCACCTTAACACCCTTTTTATCTAGTTTCCCCTTTTTAAAGCTGTCTCATGAATTTGATATTTTCCTTACCTCTCTTGCATATTCCATTTCTCTATTTTTTTGTCCTTTAGTTATGTCTAATCCTTCATGGTCCCATATAGGTTTTTGTGTGTGGTGTGTGTGGGGGAGGGGGGATTGGCAAAGATAATGGAGTAGTTTGCCATTTTCTTCTCTAGTAGACCTATTTTATCAAGTAATCTGAGGAAGGAAGTATTTGAGACTACATTGAACTCAGCTCTTCCTGAGTCCAGGCCCAGTCTATCTACTGAACCAAGAACTTTTTATTGGCTCCTTTCCTTTGGTTTTAAAAATTCCATGATCCCAGCACCCTTTAAAGCTACTGTTGTATCTCTTCTTTCAGAGTAAATCTTTTAGAAAGAATTTTTATGTATTCTGCCTCTATTTGCTTGTAGTCTTCTTAATCTATAATAGCACTCTGACTTCCTATTCTACCATGTAACTAAAACTTTTTCTTCTGTAAGACAACAGTTAAATACAATAGTCATTCCCAATGGCTTATATATTCTTAGGCAGCTAGATTAGTAGTAAATATTATGCTAGTGTTGGAGTTAAGATAGAGTTCAAATCCTACCTCACATGCTTTTTAGTTGTGTGACTCAAAGAAAGTCATTTAATTTCTCCCCATCTCAGTTTTTTTTTTTCATCTATAAAATGTAAATAATAATAGCACCTACTTCAGGGGTTGTTGTAAGGATCAAAAGAGATAACATAAAGCCTTATATAAACTTAAACTGCTATATAAATGCTACCTGCTATTATTAGATCTCTCTTGGCTTCCATGACACTATGCTACCCTGTTTCTCCTATCTCTCTGAGATTTTCTTCTGTGTCTAATTGCTTCTTCTTTCTCCAACTACACTCTAAATATGGTTATTTTTATCATGACTGGTCTTTTCTGTCTCTGCATCTGTTTATTTGATGATCTCATCTGTTCCCATAAGTCACTACTTAGGCCAATGACTTTCATATTTTTATCTCCTGTTGTGACCATTCCTCTCTGCAGTACCAGAACTGAATATTAAATAACCTACCAGACATTCCACATGAATCTCCTGATACTTAAACCCAACATCTAAACCCAAACTTAACATTCTGCTCTCCTTCTTCCCCTGCAAACATTCTTGCTCCCATTTCGACACCATAATTTCCTCAGTCATCCAGACTGGAAATCTCAAAATCATTTTTCACTCAGACCACTGTCTTGTTTCCCACATGCAATTAGTGAGTAAAATTCATCAATTTTCTTTTGTAATATTTTTTGCATCTGTCTAATATACTCAATATTGCTACCCTAAATCAGGCCCTTGTTACCCCACATCTGGACCATTTTAATTGCTTCCTAACTCTTCTATCTTTCTTCCTCCAATTATAATGTTTCTATTAGACAAATCTTCCTAAAGCCCTTCTTGTTTGGCACTCCTATCTTGCATAAAAAATACCACCACCAAAGCTCCATTCAATAGGTCTATACTGTCTATTGAATAAAGTACAAACAACTGCTTTAGCATTCAAGGCTCTCTAGAAGCTGTCTTCAATTTGTCCTTTTCAGTTTTATCTATTACTGTTTAATAGAATCAAAGATTATAATACAGAATTTCCCTTTGTCAGTTTTCCTAATTATTCCAAGCAAAAAGGAAACCAGACTTCATGTTATTAATCTGGCACTGGCACTGATGGGTTACTGAGTCAATAGCAGATTGTATTAGTGATTTTATTGTAGGAGTATACCCCATAGCAAAAGATAGGTTGTGAAAATTTAATGAATAATTTTTCATTATAAGAAAAGATGCTTACTGAAGCATTACTACTGTTATCATTAGCAAACAGTCAAAATGAGAAAGAACAAAAAGCAAGTTGTTCAGTATCAGCGACATTGCTTTGTAAGAAACAGAACTCCAACTCAGATCTTTTTGACTGTAAGACCACAGTCCTGTATGCTATATAATGTTGTTAGAAATACACCCTTGATACTGAAAATCATATAACAGAGGAGATTTATTAAAGAAGAATCTTAAGGAATCGTCTTAATGTTTCTGGCCAGATGCAAACTCCCTTCCTTTTTGGAAGAAGGAACCCAGAGCACAGAAGTGGGAAAGCCTTTATACTTGCTAGTTTGGCACAGTCCCTCCCTTCAGAGAATGGATTAGTCCTATTCTTCCAGATTACAATCTTTCTTATATGCCCACTACATGTTTCCCCTTAAATATGTATAAACATGTTTTCCCTCTCTCATCATACATCCCATGTTAAAAAATGGTGAAAAATTCTTCCTACTGGGTGTTGTTTAATATTCAATTAGACTACTAAGCAGGCACAACAGCAATATGGCCAAGTCAGGTCATTGACTCCAACCATTTTGGGCTGGATCAGCTATTATTTTAAGTTTGTGATTTTTCTCAACCATAAAACTCTTTCTTATTAGCTGAATACACCTGTGCCTTCCTAACTCCCCAATTCCTTGTTTGCTCAAAAGCTTCTATTGACCACTTAATTGTTCTGTGGAATCTTAATCTTCCTTAAGATTCCTCTCACATTCTGAAAACCTCTTGGTACCACTATCCTGCACTACCTTGAAGCTTATAACACTGTGGAAACCCAATTTTTAAGCATTTCTCATAATGTTGATTTTTTATAGCCTACAAATAGAGAAAAATTTTTAAAAATTGAAAAGCATTGAGAAAGAAAAAAAAAGAATGGATGGATGAGTAATATCTTTGAAAAATTTACTAGATCTCTTACAATATTGTCAGACCGAATTATTTTTGGAAATGACTTACTAGGCTAGTTTAGCTGATCTCCATGGAAATCTGCCAGTGAATATAAAATTCAGATGTGGCAGCTAAGTGAAAGAGTATATAGAGTCCCAGGTTTGGAGTCCGGAAGACTTGAATTCAAATGTGGCCCCAGACACTTGGCTGTATAACCCTGGGCTGTCATTTAATTCCATTTGTCTCAGTTTCCTGATCTATAAAATGATCTAGAGAAAGAAATGTCAAACAATTACATTATCTTTGCCAGAAAACCCCAAATGGGGTCATGAAAAGTTAGACACAATAACAATAGCAAAATTCAGATGACTCCTTTAATTGTGCCCTAAAACCATCCCATCCTTTCTTCTCATAGTTTGCCCCTCTTTTTTTCTTACTCATTCCTTTTGTTTCTAATCTACTTAAATTTTTTGATACATTTTATTTGATTTATTTTTAATTATACCTTTTTATTTACAAGACATATGCATGGGTAATTTTTCAGCATTGACCCTTGCAAAATCTTGTTCTAACTTTTATCCTCCTTCCCCCCACTCCCTCCCCTAGATGGCAGATAGACCAATACCTGTTCAATATGTTAAAATATATGTTAAATACAATATATGTATATATATTTATAGTTATCTTGCTGCACAAGAAAAATCGGATTTAGAAATAAGGTAAAAATAACCTGAGAAGGAAAACAAAAATGCAAGCAGACAAAAACAGAAGAAGTGGAAATGCTATGTTGTGGTCCACACTCATTTCCCAATATTCTTTCAATGGGTGTAGCTGGTTCTATTCATTATTGAACAATTGGAATTGATTTGGTTCATCTCATTATTGAAGATAGTCACATCCATCAGTATTGATCATCATATAGTACTGTTTTTGAAGTGTACAATGATCTCCTGGTCCTGCTCATTTTACTCAGCATCAGTTCATGTAAGTCTCTCCAGGCCTCTCTGAAATCATCCTGTTGGTAATTTCTTACAGAACAACAATATTCCATAATATTCATATACCATAATTTACTCAGCCATTCTCCAATTGATGTGTATCCATTCAATTTCCACTTTCTAGCCACTATTCAAAAAGAACTGCCACAAACATTCTTGCACATACAGATCCCTTTCCCTTCTTTAAGATCTCTTTGGGATATAAACCCAGTAGAAACACTGTTAGATCAAAGGGTATCCACAGTTTGATAACTTTTTGAGCGTAGTTCCAAATTGCTCTCCAGATTGGCTGGATGTATTCACAGTTCCACCAACAATGTATCAGTGTCCCTCTTTTCCCACATCCCCTCCAACATTCTGCACTACCTTTCCTTGTCATTTTAGCCAATCTGACAGGTGTGTAGTGGTATCTCAGAGTTGTCTTAATCTGCATTTCCCTGATTAATAATGATTTGGAACATCTTTTCATATGGCTAGAAATAGTTTCCATTTCTTCATCCAAAAATTGTCTGTTCATATCCTTTAACCATTTATCAATTGGAGAATGACTTGATTTCTTATAAATTAAAATCAATTCCCTATATATTTTGGAAATGAGGCCTTTATCAGAACCTTTGACTATAAAAATGTTTTCCCAGTTTATTGTTTCCCTTCTAATCTTGTCTGCATTAGTTTTGTTTGTACAAAAACTTTTTAACTTGATATAATCAAAATTTTCTATTTTATGATCAATAATGATCTCTAGTTCTTCTTTAGTCACAAATTCCTTCCTCCTCCACAGGTCTGAGAGGTAAACTATCCTAAAGCATTTTATTTTAAATATTATTTTCATTTCTGAATATATTCCTTCCCATCCCTTATCTAGTGAATCTATTCCTTTTACTAGTTGAAGATAAAGAGGAAAAAAGAACAATTCAGCATAACTAACCAACGAATGGAATCTAACAGTATATGCATTACACCTACATTACTCTTCAAAAATAAAATGACTTATTTATTTTCAATTTCTTTCCTATCCAGTTTCCTTAAAGACCAGTGTCTCACCATTTTAAATAAACAAACAAAAAACTTCTTCCCCCTATTATCTTTTCAGGCTTATATCTCCTTCCTTTTGCAGCCAAACTCCTGGGGGGAGGGGGAAAGGAAAGAGGGAACAACAAATCAAATTTTTAAAAAACCAGACTCAACCTGTTGTCACTTGGCTTCTAACTTCATCATTCATCTGAAACTGCTCTTCCTCAGATATATTAGTTGCCAAATCCAATTCACTTTTCTTAATCTTTATCTTTTTTTATTTTCCTACAACAATCAACATAATAGATTAATTCATCCATCCTAGATATTCTCCTCTTCCTGAATTTTTCTGACACTGCTCACTTCTGATTCTCCTCCTTCCTATCTAGCCCCTCTTCCTAGGAATCCTTTGTTGAGTCATGACCTATGTCTTGCCTTCATGTATAAATGTGCTACAGGAGACCTTATCTTGGACCTCTTTCTCTACACTGTCTCTTTTGATGATCTCAGTAGGTCTAATGTACTTCACAATTCATCACTAATCAGATAACTCACAGATCTATACATATAGTGTTGGTTTCTTTCCTGAATCCTATTCCCACATCACCAGCTGCACAGTGGGCATTTCCAACTGGATGTTACAAAACCATCTCCAGTTCAACTTGTCAAAAACCAAATTATTTATCTTTCTTTTAAAATTCCCCTTTCTTCCTTATTTTTCCATTTCTTTAAATGGTACTACTATGCTTTCATTCACCTAAGTTCATAAATCTTATACAGTCTCTATTTTTTTCACCCTCATATCTATCAGCTACAAAGCCTTTGTACAACTTGTTTCTACATTTCTTACATCTATCTCTTATTCTCCACTCACATGAATACCACCTCACTTAGACCCTTATCACCTCTTTCTTGGGCGGAAATTTGGAGTTTTTTCTACTGTTAGACCATACTAGCACTCAAGGATCTGTTGCAGAGCAGCTAGACTATAAACTCGATTATTAAATTTCAATGTGGGCATTTACACATCATTTCAAATCAAGTGCTTGATGTCTTATCAATTGTAAGAAAGTGATGGAGAAAATGCTAATGGTGGAGACTAAATTTAAACTAAAATTTAAAAAGAGTGGATAGAACACCAGCTCTCAAGTCAGGAGGATCTGAGTTCAAATCTGACATCAGACACTTAATACTTCCTAGCTGTGTGACCCTGAGCAAGTCACTTAACTTGCTTCAGCAAAAAGAAGAAAATAATAATAATAATGTTAAACATTTGCTAGCACTTCCCTACTAGCATTTCAACTCCATTTAATCACTTAATATCAATTAGTTTTTATAAAGGGATATTTATTTCAAAGACATAGCAAGAACAAACAAAAGCATTTCTTCACCTGACAACTACAGGGGCATAATCTTCTTTTCTACTACCTTAGTCTCTAGGGGAGTACTCAAACTTTGGCTCAGTTCCAACGTGGTATCAAATTCAGGCTCTGAAATGCTGGGATGTCAGGCTATCTTATAACAACCATTCAAATTCACTAGATATTAAGACTCCTTTCCTCTCACCAAAGAGCAAATGAAAAGACCAAGAAATTAGACTGATTCTTAGGGCCATGTTGCTTTTAAGGAGAAAAGGCCTTGTGACCTATTTCCTTATTTTATAGTGTCTAACCGGATTTCTTGAGCTGAAGAATCAATCAGTGAAGTGTGGGTGTTTAATGTTAATAAGTATTAATAATGTTAATGTTAATATGCCTCTAAACTAAAGAGTCCCCATTTTACATCATGATTGCATATTCCAGGTAGGGAAGAATGTCTGTGTGATGGGGGTGTAAAATTGTGTTCCCTTTAATCTGTAAAATTATCACTCTAAAATTGTGTACCTTTTGATCTGTTAAGAAGGGAGATTCTAGTCTCGGGCCCTCTTGGGAAGCATATCTCTCCAGACTCCAGAGAGTCTATGAGAGAGAGCATATCCTCCTGGCTGGCCTTTTCTAAGGCAAATCACCCCATTGATACCCTTTTCAGGAAATTCCAAATTCCAGTAGCCTTCAAAAGTGATTTCCCATTCAATTGGAGATCTAGGCCTGGGGACTTTGGCTTTCTTTTTCAATCTGAAACTGGAGCCTCAAGATTCCCTATTAAAGGGCAATTTTAAAGTCACTTCTTTGCAGAATGTAAAAACAGATGCATGGCTTGTCTCTTAGTATAGCTACAAAGACCCTGCTGGCTGAGAAGGCATTTTCTTCTCAGTGCCAACCTCCATTTCCCTAATAGGACTTTGCCACTATGAAGTCAGTCTCTTAGCAAAGCTTACTTCTCATCCAACAATAAACTTCCATTTTTGCCACCTAAAACTCTTTGGGGTCGTGAATTCTTTCATGAAGAGCCTGCACCTCCAACCAAAAGGGGATTTCACAACTCTCTGACTGCCACTAGAACCCCATCATATGCATGTCCCACTGTCTCTCTGGGGCAGATTCCTTCTCCTGGAAACTAACTCCTTGACCTAACAAGGTAAAGATGACATCCCAGGCATCCTACACATGTACCAGATCCCCATTATGCTTTGACCTCTGTCTTGTAGATTATCTAGCTTTAAGGCTCAGCTTAAGTACCTTTCTTAACCTTTACTCATCCATTCTCAGTTTCTACAGTTCTCTGTACAAGGAATCACTTTATATTCAATTATCTGGATTTTATGTTGTCTTCTGATAGACCATAAGCTTCTTAAGGACAGAAACTATTTTATTTTTGGCTTTGTTTTCCTAATAGATGGTTAAGTGATACTTATTGAGTAAATGAATTAATCTTGGGCCTCCATTTAATTTTTGTTCCTGGTTTGCCTATCTCCTTTTATAATATTTCTGTGAGACATTTTGGCAGAATGTTCAACCTCTTAGAATGATACAATTCTACACTAATACTAATAGAGTATTCATTTATAATCTTGTTAAAATATTCAGCCCTTAAAGAAGAAAGCTTTATTTGGCACTATTTTAAAGTTGCACATACAATCTTTTTGTTTTATTATGCTTTTTTGGGGGGAAGAGTGGGAAATACTCATCTTATTTGGCATCTAAAGTTCAAAATAAAAATGATTTAAAAACTCAACTCCTGAATTTTATTTTTATAAATTTGGATACATTCCCCATACAGCTTAGAAATGAGTCTCTCATCAGAGAAATTTGCTGCAAAGGTCTTTTCCCCTCATTTACCTGCTCTTTAGTTTGAAATGCCTAGCCTGATTATATCTTTGCAGACATAAGTTTCCATCTCAGTCTGTCTTGGATCTGTGATGGAATTGGGTAGTAAGTGACAAAGCTATCAGCTGGCACTTGCTTCTTCACTCTGTACAAGATTGGGTCCTTTTGCATAGGCTTGAGGCCTCTTCTTGTCCTAACATCTTCAGATCTTTTTTTATGCAGGAATACTCTGCACCAAGCACTCCTGGCTGTACCCTAAATCCAGTGTATACAAACATCTATATCTATTTGTTAATCCTGTGCTGGAAGAAAATGATTTTCTGTGATTTTTTTTTTCTTGGATTCTTTCCTGATCAGGGCTTGACTTGCTGTATTTTTCAGATCTTTGTTGAAGAATTGTGATGGGGGAAGTAGACTTCTTTCTTCTACTTTGCCATCTTGATTCCACTTTTTCAACCCTTAAATTGTATTAAAGCCAGAAATTATTATAAAGCTATGAAGGACTTCAATATAATTAATGCCTTTAGTTTAACAGTATGAAAAGGATCCAGTATGACCCATATGGCTTTCTGTCAGCTAGTCAAAAATAACCAGACCAATTTTAGCTTTCTGAGGAGCTCTTGGCCTCAGAAAAAAAGTTTGGCCCTGTTGCATCAGAATGGGGACCTGAGCTAACTAATAAATAATTCTGCTTAAGTTTCTTTAATTATCAAGTGACTAAAAAGAAGCCCAAGGAATGACTGGTTGTGGTGAAAGGGTAAGGGACAAAGGAGAATTTGAGTTTTAGAGAAAAGATAAAAAAGAAGAGACTATATGTATGCTATGCCTTAGCTGTCTATTAGCACACTCAGCCACAAGACAGTCTCCAGAAGTATATTAAAATAATAAAGCCACTTCCTGCTGTTCCATCTCAGTTGTAGGTGTCTCTTTTGAAACTAAGTTTAGATCTTAGAGTGATGCTCATATTTATATCCATAAAAGGAGGTTGGGGGATCAGCCAGTGGTTCAATGGAACAAAAATAAAAGCCTAATTGTTTACTCATTAAAGCAACTCATGTTATATATAAACAAATGTTTGTATATATGTCCGTAAAAATATGCATGTGTATATATGCACATATATAAATACATGCATGCAAATACATAACTGTTATGGGCCAGAATTTGAAACAAGGTGCTAAGTCAGGGGAATTGATAGAGATAATAGTTATCTAATTTAGAATGGTGCTTTACAGTTCTCTAGTTCAGTACATGTACTTAATACTTACTATAGTTCTACAAGATTCACACCTTGATAAGAGAGCATACATAAGTAAGGAGCCTCAGCCAAGATTCAGTCGGGGATATTCAGAAGCCAGAGAAAGCAGGTGGAAGCTCAAGCTCTCGGATCCAAGGCTAAACTGAAAGGCTCTCCAGAAAGCTACCCAGCTCCAGGAAGGAGATAATAAAGGGTCTGGACTATAAGAAAGCTAACTGGGCCACAGGAAAGGAGTCAAGACTCAGAAAGAAACAATAAAAGATCTGGACTTTATCTCCTGGCTGTACTCATGTGGTGATTACTCTGAACTGAAACAAAGGCTGCCTCCAGAGATCCCAAGAAAAGCTTAACAGAGAATATTACATTTTAGAGAGAATATTACACATAACCATATATATCTATGTATTTTTGTGGGGGGGGGGTCTAAATCTATGATATAATCAGTATGAAAACTACTAATATACAGACAACTCTTTGGTAAGCTTTTTAAACCTTTGAAGAGCATCTTCTAGGTCACTGAGATAGTGAGTTATTCATAGTCATATAGCTATTGTGAATCAAAAGCAGGACCAGAACCAGATTCTTCCTGACTCCAGGATTTTTAAACCTTTT
Source organism: Sminthopsis crassicaudata (assembly GCF_048593235.1). Lineage (NCBI taxonomy): Eukaryota > Metazoa > Chordata > Mammalia > Dasyuromorphia > Dasyuridae > Sminthopsis > Sminthopsis crassicaudata. The sequence continues at coordinate 221,717,448 of NC_133620.1, forward strand.
AACCACTATGCTACAATATTGGTTTTTCTGTCTGCCATTCTCTTGATATATAGCAATTGTTACTAGTATGTGCTAAAACAGAATTTAGAATATATTGTTTACTTTAAAAATTCAAAAGAACTACTATTTGGTGCCAGATATATCAAAAGAATATCTGTACAAATTACCTGGGACATACATATACACATCTATCAAGTTGAATTTAGGGAGGAAACAAACTCATAGATTTACAGATGGAAAGAAGAAACTTGAGATCCATCAAAGTGGAAATGACTTGAGGTATAGATAGTATGTGACAGAACCAAAATTTAAAAATAGATCCTTTAATTTCTACTATATTATATTGCCTTACATTAAGATGCTTTATATTTACATGGATTCAAAAGTAATTTTGTTAAAACAGTGCCCAACATGAAACTTTGTCCTTGGGTACTTAAAAAATGTTTGCTGCATCAAAATAGCTACCTACTAAGTACCATATTTAGAAATTTGTTTATTGTTTCTTTGTTGCTTTGAATATGTCTGGCAAGGGTTAGTAGAGATCTTAGAAAGGAAACACCTGCCTGAAAGGAAATGATACTGTGCTAATTTAAGTTTGAAAGAGCACATTCTGTACTCGTGGAGACTAGTTACACTGAGGACTTTAGATTTCTCCTTTTCATTATGCTTTATATCCTAGCTTGATTCATCCTTTTAACATTTTCTTATGAGTAAAAATTAATTAGAATTAAGATTTTAGTCATGAAAAACAATCAGCAGATAAAAATAAATAATCTGAATTATAAAAAGGAAAATGAAAAGAAAAGCTGAGAAACAGGGGACTGATTGATTAGAAGGGGTGAAATGAGTTGTTTTCTTCAGGATAGCTTGTCTCTGAAATTCATCAGATGGAAAAACTGAAATAAGCACTGGCATCTACATAAGCTAAATAGTTTCTGCATTGCCAAAGGGTGGAATAGGGTATGGTCTGCTTATTCTTTAGATAAAAAAAGTTTCAAAGCATGATGAACTCTGAAAACTTGGGCATCCAGAACACGAACAAGAGGCAATGTGGTATAGTGGAAAGAAAGTTGGCCTCAGAGCTAAGAAGACCTGAGTTCCCCGATTTCAAGTTTTGTCCTTGCTATATAAAGTGTATGATCTTAGACAAGTCTCCTCATCGCTTTAGACAACTAATACTATAAGTTGCAGACAGGGTGCTGACAAAAATTAATAAGAGTTTCTGTACCAAGGAATTCCTTGTAGCAGTAAAATCACATGTCCAGTCACTAGTACCCCTACCCTTATGGATATTAGCTTGTAGTTATTTGTCCTCATCTTTGAAGAATACCAATAACATCATGAGTGATATCTTGACTTGCATATGAATTAGATTTGCTACTAGGAACATATGTGAGAGCTGCATAAAGAGCTTATGGGGAGGTTAGTTTATACTTTTTACTTTTACCATTCATCAACTCCAACAGCTTTTTCTCAACCCTCAACATTTTCTGCTCTATAGCATTTCAAAATGTTGACTGATTCTTCCTTCTTCATTATTTTCTTTTAATTTTTAAAATTATGAATTTGACAGAGATGAACAAATATGATTATTAAAATTTTTTTTATTTTGTGTGATTGCTTAAATCTATAGATGCAGCTCTTGGATGGCATGATAGATATAATCTGAGGTCTGGCCCAACTTTACAGAAAGAAGGAAAGCCAGGGGCTGCTTGTGCCCCCAGCACACCAGCAGACACCCATGCCAAAACTGGGTACTCTTCCTGTTTCCAAGCATGATGCTAACCTAAAATTATATCTACCTGCCCTTCCTTCCAAAAATGGGTAATTTAAAGAATGACAGATCCAGAACAAAAACATTTTCTGTTTACTGATAAGTGGAATATAGCTTTTAACTTACACTCACAAATTTAGTCCCTTCTCATCTAATATCTATATAAAGACATATATTTCAAATAAGAGAATTAGCAAAATAGTAAACAGAATTTTTAAAAGTTACATTGATTAGAATATCCAAAAGATACCCAAGGAGAGTGAATATGTTGACAGGTGAGAAATGAGGGGTGATCCTTAACAGTGATGGGGGTACCCAGGTCAGTGTCACAGGTTTTCTCCAAAGGATTCACAATCCCGATCTACAGGCAAGGTTTGTGGCCAAAAAAGAAAAAAAAAAAAAATTAAAAAAAAAAAAGGGCAGGGAAGGGTTTATTACACTGAGAAACAACTTTCCAGTGGGCCAGTTCCAGATAGGAATTAGCAAAGGTTTGGGTTTCACAACCTTGATTATATTTAGGTTTCTATGATTGGGGCTAGGAAGTGATCTCTAGATGGATTTGAGGGGCTGGAAGTGATCCAGATGGATCGATAATGGATGGTAATTATGCCCCAGGCCAAGATCTCCAATTAAATTGTAGGTGGAGATTGTCATGGGAGTTTCTTCCCATGGAGTTTTCTTCTTCATGGAGTTTTTTCTGACCTGGGTTCACCCCCAGCAAAGATCAGGGGGACACATTTCCTATTACATCAACCCTTTACTTGGGACCAATATAAGATCTCAGCTCAATACAGAGGAAAGAAAATATCACCCAGAGGGGATCCATTTTTAGCAGTTTCTAGAATTTTAAGCAAATCTATTGGTATACTGAGGTTGAATCTCCATCCATATCTGCCAATCCAAAATCTTTCTCTTTCTCCTTCCTGATGTTCTCTGTCCATATGTCCTTCAGAAAAAGGTTTGAACTATGCAAGTCCTTACACATTGCTAATTGGGAGTCACGTTTTTCTCTACACATGCAGCAGGACACAAAATAACACAGGTTTGGCTGGAAACAGAATTGCAAAAGTAGATAATAAATTCAACTAGTTACTTTCAAAACTAGCCTGTATACCTCTTCTTATATCTAAACTTACTTCTTTACCTTCTGTGTATCATTTTGTATCTTCTAATCTGTTAGAAATATGTTGCAGAGATAAAAAGGACACAGGGGTATATGAGGTAAATTGGTTTATTTATGGGTCTTGCAAGAAACAGGGCAGTTCACCAATGGGTTTATAGGCAGGGATTAAGCCTTTTATTTCCTATCCTGAAGCACAAGGTCCCCCCCATCATCCCCTAATTTGGTTGGAGATGATGAAATCAACCAACTTCTTGGTCCTTTGATTGCATATTCCTCCCTGACATGTTCCCCCTCCCTCATCATACAACTCATATTAAAAAATGGTGGAAAATTCCTTTGAAAGGAAACTAATATTTTTAATAATAGCTTTTTATTTTCAAAATATATACAAAGATAATTTTTAACATTCACCTTTGCAAAACCTTCTGTTCCAAAATTTTCTCCCTCCTTTCACTCAAGTCCCCATCCATAGATAGCAGGTAATCCAATATATGTTAAACATGTGCAATTCTCCAATACATATTTCCACATTTATCAAGCAGTACAAGAAAAATCAGGTCAAAAAGCAGGGAAAAGAAGAAAGAAACAAAGTGAGCAACAACAAAAAAAGTACAAATATTATGTTGTGATTTATATTTAGTTCCCACAGTCCTCTCTCTGGGTGTAGATGGCTCTCTCTGATGCAATAGGAACTGTGTCCCCCTAATCTTTGGTAGGGGGAAGGGAGGAATGGATGGAATTGAAAAAACCCTAAATCTCAACCCCTCCCACCTTTGGGAGTAACCCCATCCTTCTATTTCTAGGGGAAACTCCCATAATAATCTCCATCTACAATTCAATTGGAGAGTTTGGCCTGGGCATAATTACCATTCATTATTGATTTGTCCCTCAAATTCATCTGAAGATTACTCCCTAGCCCTGGGTCATGCAACCCTACATATAATCAAGTTTGTGAAACCCAGATCTTTCCTATTCCCTATCTGGAACTGGCCCACTGGAAAGTTGTTTCTCAATGTGAAATTAAACCCATTTTTCTTTGGTGTGCTAAAACCTCACCTGGAGATCAGGACTGCGAATTCTTTCACAAAATCTTGCAACACCGGCCTGGGGACCCCATCACTATTAGGATATCTCTACCCCTCATTTATCACCCCTCAACATCTCCATCATAAGTCTATTGGAATTCGTCTGAATCACCTCATTGATGAAAGAACCAGGTCCATTATAGTTGATCATCACATAATTTTCTGTGAACAATCTTCTCTTGGTTCTTCTACTTATTTCACTCAACATCAGTTCATGTAAGTCTCTCCAGGCCTCTTTGATGCTGATGATTTTTTTTACAGAACAGTAATATTCTATAACATTCATATACCATAACTTATTCAGCCATTCCCCAACTGATGGAGATTCACTCAGTTTCCAGTTTATTGTTACTATAAAAATGGCTGCTACCAACATTTTTTGCATATGTGGGTCCTTTTCCCTTTCTTTAGGATACAAGCCCAATAGAGACACTGCTGGATCAAAGGGTATGCACAGTTTGATAGCCTTTTGGACATAATTGCATATTGCTTTCCAGAATGGTTGCATCAGTTCACAACTCCACCAACAACATATTAGTGTCCCAGTTTTCTCACATCCTCTCTAGCATTTATCATTATCTTTTCCTGTCATTTTAGTCAGTCTTAGAGGAATGAAGTGGTACTTCAGAGTTATCTTAATTTGCATTTTTCTAATTATAGTGATAAAATCATGTCTCTTATGTATAGCTTTCTAACAGCATATAATAAAATTTAAAACAGCAATCCCAATGCTGTTCTGTTTGTCTCTTTCTGAATTTTCTTCTACTGTTTATTTTATACATGTATCACTTATGGTCTTTTATTTGTTTTTTAGGACATCACTCTTATTACTCCTCTCCTCATTCCCTTTAAATAAACTAACAAATAAAATAAATTCCCTCCTTTGTAACAAATAAGTATAGTCAAGTAAAACAGATCTGTACCTTGGCCTTATGAGGAAACATATCTTGTTTTGCACCTACATAGTTCATTTGCCTATCTGCCAAGAAGTGGGAGTTATTACTTATCATTCATGTTCTAGAGTCATGAACCCACTATTCTTTGTTGAAACTGTCTCTTGCCTTAATTTATGTGGCATTGCCTTCAAAGTGGCTACGTACCTTGATAGTGGTATAGATGAACTGAATTATATGTAGTTTGGTAACTTTTAGTATAAAATTTCCATTCTATCTCCTAGGGACCATCTCCAGTTGTCATCTTCTTTATGTCTTTGATCCTTTTCAAGAATAAATGACAACTAACAACTTTTATTACTATTTTTTTCTGGTTCCTTTTGCTTTGTTGGTGTTTCTTGGGTTTTTTTTTTTATATATATTTTTCCAGTTGATCTTCTTCTATTCCACAGGTTCAACATCACCTCATTCTTAAATCTCCATATCTGGTAATTTGCCTGCTGGTTATCTCCACCTGGATAGCAAAGTCAGTGTATTCAACAATGAACATATCATCTGTCTTGCCAAAAAAAAACCCTTATCACTTTCCTGTAACCAATGATATCTCCACTTCCAGTCATCTCGACTTAAACCTAGAAACCAAGAAAAATATATTTTTTTTCCTTGGCCTTCATATGTGAACTTTACTTCTACAATGTCTTTCATATTCATTTTACTCCATTCCCACCCTATCACAGTAGTTCAGGTCATTTTGGTTTCAATTAGTCCAGGAAATGGATAACTGATTTGTTTTACAGTCATTTTCACATACTGACAGATTAATCTTCTTAAAATGTAGTTCAAATTAGTATAGGATCTCAGAACTAGAAAGATCCTCAAAAGCCATTTAATTCAACTTGTACCCAAGTGAGAATTTCCCCTACAACCTACCTGAAAAAATAAAAATAAAAACAATAAAAACAAAAAATCATCTAGGGTGATTGTCACTTCTTTGATCAAAAATCTTCAATGACTTCTAATTACTTAGTAAATGAAATCCAAACTATTTGGCTTTACATTCAAGGTCCCGGTTGACCATCTTGTTCAACTTATGTTCTTTTCTCTCACATCTAGGTGAGACATAAGATCCTTCAGCCCAGAGGGAACCTGTTGACAATGTCTAGTTCAGCTCCCCATCTCCCCAAGGGCTCTTGGCTTTCCTGAGAAGTCAGGCAGCAGTGACAACCTATGTTATAATTAAAGCAGAGTGATACCAAGTGGCAAAGAGTCATCTACATACAATAGCAAGTTGTTTATCTAGTCTTTGGTTATATAAGGGTATTAGGGTATATAAGGCTGAGAGAATATGGAATAAATGGACTCCATGTTTGACCATCAACACATGAGTTTCACCTCATCACTCTTCTTCTAGAAACAAGGACTTGGGCTGGTACTTAGATCCTCCACGAGAGCTAGTCTGGACACATCATCCAAGCACTGGTGACAATTAAACACACACACACACACACACACACACACACACACATATATATATATATATATATATATATATATATATATATATATATATAAACACATAAAATGCATACAAAATATATATGTAAAGCCATCCTATACATATTTCTACTTATCAGTTCTTTCTCTAGATGTGGATAACATCTTCTTTCACTATGTACTATATACATTTTCTGTTACTATGTTCTCTTGTTACTGTTCCTTTCATTTTTCATTATTTCATGCAAGTCTTCTCATGTTTTTCTAAAATCAACCAGCTTGTCATTTCTTATAGTACAGTAGTATTCCATCATTGTAAGGGCCCTTTAAATGGGCAGTGCCACAGCGCAAGGGGAGATTGAGTGCCCCAGGAAGTATTCTCTGTGGATATAAGACTGCCCAGTGGGTGGGATCTTGGCCACATTGAGATAGCTTCGTAATGGGTGACTCTCTCGCTGATTGGCTGTGTGTGTGACCTCAGAGGCCCTATATAAGCCCACTGCAGGCAGCAGTCACTCTCTTTAACCTGGTGCTCTTTAACCTGGCTCCCTGAGCCAAGTGGATGGATAGCCCAGAGGTAAGGAGTTTGGTAGTGAACACATGGGTCTTCTGACCAGTTGTTCACTAGGGAACCAACAAGTCAGAGCATTAAGTCAGGGCATTATGTAAGTAAGTATAATAAAGGCTTTTAAGATTACACGTGGCTGTTCTTGAGCGTGCTACTGGTTATTAAACTACAGATTCAAGAGATCATGGCCAGAGACCTTTGAAGGCCTCAGAGGAGGCGAGCCGGGTAGAGTCAAATGTACTCTGTTTGGCCTAGGGCAGACTAGTAATTGTAACTGCCAGGAGTGCATGTTACACATCATAATCATGAATTACAATTTATTTTGCCATTTCCCATGTATCATTTTAGCCAATACGAAAGATATGATATGTCAGTTATCTTAATTAGCATTTCTCTTATTAATGATTTAGAATATTTTTTTCTTATGACTACATATTTTGATTTCTTCATCAAAAAACTTTCTTCAAAGAATTGGCAATTGAAGGGATGTCCATCAATTGGGGAATGACTAAACAAATTGTGGTATATGACTGTAATGGAAAATTACTGTAATGTGAGAAATCATGAGCAGGAGGATTTCAGAAAAATCTAGAAAAACTTACATGAACTGATGCTGAGTGAAATGAGTAGAATCAAGAGAACATTGCATATAATAACAGCAATGATGCAGTTAGTGGCAGTGCAGAGAGTTATGGGAATCCCCTCTGGTTGACACAGGTCCAACGTGAAAGAATTCACAAACCTGAACCTGGCTGAGAAGCCAGCCTTGCTAGGAACTGACTTCTCAGTTGCAAAAGGTCCTGACAGAAATAACAAGAAATTATCACTGAGAAGAAAGTCTCTTCACAACATGCAGGAGTCCTGGTAGGCAGCTGTGCCAGGAGGAGAGGTTCCTTGGAAAAGCATAATTCTTATTTCAGACTTCTAAAAAGATATGAGTTTAAAATTGTCTTTTTATAAGAAATCAGAGACCTGGGTTTCTATTGAATGAGATTCTTCAATGTTGTCACTGTCCCCAGGCCTAGATTTCCAGGTGAATGAGACCACTTAAGTTATATCAGGTTCAGATCTTCAGCTGAATGAGACCATTTAAGTTTGAGCTAAGTAGGGAGTGGTCCTGGACTAATCAATGAAACCACTTAACTTCTCTGAAGGGTGGATCTCTGTCAGAGGAGAGTTTCAGAGTTCACCCCAAAAGTCAAGGAGGACAGTTTCAGGGTTCACTCCCATTAGCAACATTGTATGATATCAACTTTGATAGGCTTTGCTCTTTCCTCATCAATAAAATGATCTAAAACAATTCCAAAAGACTCGTGATGGAAAATACTAATCACATCCAGAGAAAGAGCTAAGGATTTTGAATGCAGATGGAAGCATACAATTTTCACTTTTTGTTTTGTTTTTTTCTTTTTTGTGGTTTTTCCTTTTTGTTCTGATTTTTTTTTTTTTTTACAACATGACTAATGGGGAAATATATTTAATGTAATTGCATATATATAAATAATCCAAATCAGCTTGCTTGCCATCTAGGAGAGGGAGAGAGGGCAAATGTTGAAATCTATCTTTACATGTAATTGGAAAAATTAAATACTATTAAGTGGGGGGAAACTGCATGTCTGTATCCTTTGAACCAATTAAACTATGATTGCTAGAATTCATTTCACAATGTCTAGTTTGTAGTTTCTCTGATCTGTTTTATAAAGTGTATTATACACCTCCCAGATTGGCTAAGATGACAGCAAAAGATGACAATGTTGGAGAAGATGTGGGAGAACTGGGACACTAGTACATTGTTGGTGGAATTGTGAATGGAATTCTGGAAAGCAATTTGGAACTATGCCCAAAGGGTTATCAAACTGTGCATACCCTTTGACCCAGCAGTGTTTCTACTGGGCTTATATGTAAGGGCCCTTTAAATGGGCTGCGCCACAGTGCATCATTGAGGCCCGGAAGTAATTTCTGTGGATATTAGGTCTGCCTTGTAGGTGGGATCCTGTCCATGATGAGATAGCTTTGTAATGGGTGACTCTATCTGATTGGCTGTGTGTGTGACCTCACAGGCCCTATGTAAGCCCACTGCAGGCAGCAGACGCTCTCTTTAACCTGGCGCTCTTCACCCTGGCTCCCTAGCCTGGGTGGCCAAGCCAAGATGGATAGCCAAAAGAGGTAAGGGTTTTGATAGTGAACACGTGGGTCTTCTGACCAGGTGTTCACTAGGGAACCAACAAGTCAGGGCATCAGTCAGGGCATTATGTGAATAGGTATAATAAAGGCTTTTAAGATTACATGTGGCTGTTCTTGAGTGCGCTACCGGTTATTAAGCTATAGATTCAAGAGATTGTGACCAGAGACCTTTGAAGGCCTCCGAGGAGGCGAGCCGGGTAGAGTTCACACTGCTAAGCACAGTGGTCAAAGGTATTCTGGTGGGTCTAGGACAGACTAGTAATTGTAATTGCCAGGAGAGCACGTTACACTTATATCTCAAAGAGATCTTAAAGAGGGAAAGGGACCCACACGGGCAAAAATGTTTGTGGTAGCCTGTAAGGGTCCTTTAAATGGGTGGGCACAGTGCAACAGGAGGTTTGAGTGGCCCAGAAGTAATTTCTGTGGGTAAGGACTGCCCCATGGGCGGGATCCTGGCCATATCGAGATAGCTTCTAAACAGGGGAAAGCTCCTTCACTGATTGGCCATGTGTGTGACCTCACAGACCCTTTTTTAAGCCCACTGCAAGCAGCAGGTCACTTTCTTTATCCTGAGGTAGCTGAGCCTAGTGGAGTTTCATAGTGAACACGTGAGTCTTCAGACCAAGTGTTCACCAGGGAATTAACAAGTCAGGGCATTACTGTGAGCATATATAATAAAGGCTTTAAGTTTGCAAGTAGCTATTCTTGAGCAAGCTATTAGTTATTAAACTACGATTCAATAAATCGTAGCCAGAGATTTCTGAAGGCCTCAGAGGAGGCCAGCCAGGTAGAATTAAGTTGACACTGCAAAGGTCAGTAGCCAGAGATATCTGATGCCCTGGGAATTAGAAGAGACTGGCATTGTGAAATATCATGTAACCCCAGAGCTTTCATAGATGAAGTGATTGCTCAGGGTTAAGTAATGAAATGATATTTTTCAGCAGCCCTTTTTGTAATAGCAAGAAACTGGAAACTGAGAGGATGCCTATTAATTGGAAAAAGGCTGAATAAATTATGGTATATGAATGTTATGGAATATTATTGTTCTATAAGAAATGATCAGCAGGATGATTTTAGAGAGGCTTGGAGAAATTTACATGAACTGATGCTAAGTGAAATGAGCCAAAACAGGAGATCAATATACATGGCAATAACAAAATTATATGATAATCAATTCTGATGGATGTGGCTCTTCTCAACAATGAGATGATTCAGACCATTTCCAATAGACTTGTGATGGAGAGAGCCATCTACACCCAGAGAAAGAACTGTGGGATCTGAGGGTGGATCACAACATAGCATTTTCACTCTATTTGTTGTGGTTTGTATTTCTCTCTCATTTTTCTTCTCCTTTTTTTTTTTTTAAACTTTTTGATTTGATTTTTTTGTGTGTGTTTGCAGCAAGATAATTGTATAAATATGTATGCCTATATCGGATTTAACATATATTGTTACTATGTTTTAAAAAAAAGAATACAGCTTTAACTGCTCCCCCCCAAATTAAATAAAGTGTATTAGCATATGTTTGGTTCTTAGAATTTACAACTAAGTATTATCCTTAAGCTGAAAGTGGAAATAATTGACATTGCTTGATAGAGAATATAAACATTTGCATGTAGCTATATCCAAAAACTGTGACTTTTTTTTCCCTTGTTGGGATCTTTGAGGAACTTAAATGGTACAGTGGCCAGAGAGTTAGATTGAGAATCAGGAAACCCTGAATTAAAATTATGAGTCACACAATTATTAGTTATATGATCTTGGGCAAATGACTTGAACTCTCTCTGCCTTAGATTTCTCATCTGCAAAACAGGAATAATAATAATACCCACTCCCCAAGAATGTAGCTGGATCAAATAAGACAATATTGGAAAGTGCTTTACAAACCTTAAAAGCACAATATAAATGTTAGGTATTATTATCATTAATGTATTGGAAGTTTATTTTCCCCCTCCTCTATGTTGGCTTTCAAAGAGAAAAGTTATATGCACCTGTGAGAAAGGAAATTTGTTATCTTACCTGAGAACAACCCAGAGTAATGACCCTTGGCACAGGCCAGGCAATTTAGAAAGAATACTCAAACCCATACTAATTGATTACTATAAGGTACATGTACAATTTATTGTTTGTCCCTTCCTTTGGCTTTTGCCTCTGTGACTAGCTAAGGTCTCTTCATATCTGCAAAATTATTATATCATAGATAAATGTTTGCCTGGGCCAAAACAGCCTCACAGGACCTGGGGTCATAGATAATTTTCTTCACATCACTCTTGTTAATGGATCTCATTGAATAAATTGGCAATAGGGGAAGGAAAGGAGAGATGGGAAATCAAATATATCTCATCTCTTTTTACCAATTACAATACTTAAAGATACTAAAATATAGGTGTGAAAGCAAAGATAATAAATAATGTAACTCTACCAAAAGCCTGAATACCCTGAAAATTTAGGGAATGTAACCAGAGATACAGAGCATTTTTTAATCATTTACCTTATATCAGACTTTCTGCCAAGTTCTGGGGATGCAATTACAAGCAAGTGCAACAATCTCAAGAATTATACATTCTAATGAGGAATATGCTTCCTCATAACATAAAAGGAGTTTGAAGTGGGTGAATGGTTAATAATTATCCAGAAAGTGGCATGGAAACTTGGTTCTGAGAGTTCAGTATCCTAATAATGGAGACTAAAGGTGCTGGGAAAGAAGGAAAAAAGGGCATTTTGGGTATGTGGGGTTAGTAGAGAAAGGAAAATGAGGATGATGTTCAAAATTTGGGCAACATGGTGAGATGTCCTAGAAATGTTGTGGAGGGAAGCCTGAAGTGAGGCAATTTGAGAGGAAAGATTGCCTTAACTAATGGCTAGAATTCAGTATTACAATGGCTGAAGGTGAGAATGATGATTGGAATTTGCAATCCTAAAATCACCTATTTTGGAAGCAGATTGGCAACAACTTGGATCCCTTCTGCTTCTAGCCAATCTTAAATCCATCATAAACTTTTCTGAATAGCCTTTAAATTTTTTTAAATTATATTTTTTCAATCAGCAAAAATTCATCCTTTTCCCTTCTATTTCTCTCTCCCTTTACACTGAGAACAAAAGAAAAATAAAACTCCTGTTATAAACATGTATACTTAAGCAAAACAATCTTCTACTTTGTCCATGTCTAAAAATACACATATGTATTTGTGTTTAGTTATGTCCCATTTCACATTTCAAGTTTTTTATCTTTCTGTTAGGAGGTAAGTAGTATGTTTCATCATTAGTCTCCTAGAATTGTGGCTGGACAATAACACTGATCAAAATTCCTAATTTTTTCAAAGTTGTTATTGTATATAAATTTTGGTTCTGTTCACTTAACTATATCAGTTGATACAAATCTTCCCAGGTTTCTTTGAAACCATCTTTTTTTTTTTTTTTTTTTTAATAATTTCTTATAGCATAACACGTTTTTAACCTAGAACTTGTTCCACTCTTGCCCAATTTAGGGAAAGTCTTTCAGATTCCTATTCTTTGCCATCTCAAACTCCCCTCCCCACAGACTAAAAATATTTTGTACATCCTTAGTTTGTTTTGTTTAGGACTAATTTCTCTCTTACTCTACCTTACATATCCTTTTAGCTTTATTTCTAAATTAAGTAAAGTCTGTTTACTGTACAGAATATCATTAATATCATTTGGACACATAATTCTTGTATGGAAGTTTTCTTTTTCCTTAAGCAGATACTGATTTAACATATCCAGACTTATTTGGAAATGCCTTTCTGGCACAAGTGGGAATTAAAATGAATAAGAGAAATAGATTAAGTCTCCTAATTTTGAACTTTACACAAAGAGTAGTCTTGTGTATGGAATGGGCAAATTGAGTGGGAGTTCTGAGGAGTTACATAATCTTAGAGTATAGAAATTTCCGAAAAAGAATATAGAGTATAAATCAAGTGAAAGGAGGCATTTCCAGTATTCTGAGCAGAGACAGTATGTATCTCAATTTCAAGGAACTAGAACATCATGGACCTCTCTATAACAATTTTCACTTCCTCTAGAATTTCTGAGTTTTGTATGGAAACATCCATCCTAAGTTTCTTCTCTGTTCCTTCTATGTTTCCTGAAATTTCCTTTTTTTAAAAAAAAATTTATTAATGCTTTTTATTTACAAAACATAGGCCACAAAACGAAGTTTTCAACATTGACCCTTGCAAAACCTTGTTACAAATTTTTTCTTCCTTCCCCCCACCTCCTCCCTTAGATGGCAAGCAAGCTATTATATGTTAAAATATATGTTAAATTCAATATATATATATATATATACAAATTTATATAGTTATCTTGCTGAACAAGAAAAATTGGATCAAGAAGGGAAAAAAAAAACCTGAGAAAGAAAATAAACTGCAAGCAAACAACAGAAAGAGTGAAAATGCTATTTGTGGTTCATACTCAGTTCACACAGTCCTTTCTCTGGGTGTAGATGGCTCTCTTCATCACTGAACAATTGGAACTGGTTTGAATCATCTCATTGTTGAAGAGAGCCATATGCATCAGCACTGATCATTGTATAGCCTTTCCTGGTTCAGTTCATCTAATGGTTTTGATAACAGCTGCTTTATAATATAGTTTTAGATCTGGTACAGCTATGCCACCTTCATTTTTTTTTTTTTTTAATTAATTCCCTTGAAATTCTTAACCTTTTGTTCTTCCAGATGAATTTTGTAAATTAGTCAGTGAAATAGTTTCTTGGGAGTTTGATTTGTATAGCACTAATCATTTCCTGAAATTTTATACCTGTCTAAAAACAAATAGTTAAGAGACTATTTAGCAAAACAAGTCTATATTTTTGGAAATAGCTCACTTGTGAAAATACAATTTTTGATTCAATAATACCTTGATTTCCAAATTAATATAAATGATCTACAAATCCTCTAAAATTGAATCATTTGTTGCTTCCTAAACAGTGATTCCTTTTAAGTTATAACAAGATAAAACAACTGTATGAGAAATCTCAACACCTTTCTGTAATGTTCGAGCTAGCTTTCTGGAGGTCCTTCAGACGGGCCGTGGTCTCAGCAGGATAGACACCACAAGAATGGTCAAGAATAGAGGTCTAGATTCTGTATTCTGACCCAGTCTTGATCTTAGTGAGGAGGCATGAGAGCCACCACAAGGCTGATCAAAGATAGAATGTTTTTCTTCCAGTCCTTCTTAGCCCTTATATACCTTATTGTAATTACATCATTATAGCACACTGATTATGTGTGAACTAGAGAACCATTACATCATCATGCTAAGTATATATGTGAACTAGAGAACCATCATCTCATCAGTTCCACTGAGTTAATACCTTGTTTAAAGTATACTTCTCCAGAGGTCTGGCTCTCTTCACCTTTCTTTACTAAGTTAAAAGATAATCCAAAGGACAAAATAGATTACATAAAGCAAGTAAACCTGGTCTTTATCCCTTGGGTCCTTTTACTGTGTCAAACATTTATTAAGCATAGAAAATGTGCTAGTCAATATGCTAAATGCTGAAGATATAAATACAAAAAAGACAAGTCTTTGTTGGCAAGGTTCTTATAGTCTAACAAGAGAAGATACAAAAGGAATGTGAAAAGGGTGTAGGAAAAGGGGAGGTAAGATACCCAATGCAGGAGCATGATGGAGAAATTCAAAGAAGTATAGTGGCTGGGAAATGGAGGAATGGATGGCCTTCAGTAAAAGTGCTGGGAAAAGTTCTTCATTAAGCCTTCCAATCCAAGGAGCAGAGTAGTGTATGAATACCAAGTTTAATTCAATTTTGTCATATTCTCTCCTCTTGGTCTTAAAAAAAAAAAAAAGATTAAAAACCCAAGAAGTAGATTTTTTTTTCAAATGAATTTATAAACAGTCAAATAAAAGCATAATTTTTAAACAAAAATTTTAAATTATAGCTTTTTATTTTCAAAATATATACATGGATAATTTTCAACATTCACTTGTACAAGATCCTGTGTTCTAATTTTTCCTCTTCCCTTACCCACTCCCCCAGTTGGCAAGTGATCCAATATATGTTAAACATGTGCAGTTACTCTATACATATTTCCACAAATATTATGCTTCACAAGAAAAATCAGATCAAAAACAAAAAAATGAGAAAGAAAACAAAATTCAAGCAAACAACATAAAAAGAGTGAAAATACTATGTTGTGGTCCCACTGTACTCTCTCTGGATATAGATAGCTTTCTTCATCACAAGACCATTGGAACTGGTTTGAATCACCTCAATGTTGATGAGAGAGCCATGTCCATCAGAACTGATCATCATATAATCTTGTTGTTTCCATGTATAATGATCTCCTGGTTCTACACATTTCACTTAGCATCAGATTATGTAAATATCTCCAGCCCTCTCAAATCATCCTGCTGATCATTTCTTATAGAACAATAATATTCCATAATATTCATAGACCAAAACATATACTAATTGATGGGCATCCAGTGAGTTTCCAGTTTCTTGCCACTACAAAAAGGCTGCCTAAACATTTTTGCACATGTGGACCCCCCCCTTCAGAAATACTGCTGCATCAAAGGGTAAAGAATCATTTTTTGTTAAAAAGATGTAAACAAAAATATCATGGTAAAAAGTATGCAAATGCTAATAAAACAACTTTAGAGAATTATAATTACTGTGTCTGATTTAATAAATGATGAAGTCCTGAATAATGTGTTTGACAAAGAGAAATTAAAGAACTGATCTCTGAGGCAAGCAGGGAGAAGGCATTGATAAGAGATTGGTTTAGCTTCATGGCCCCGAACTCTAGGGAGGTCATACACTCTAAAAACCAAGTTATGTCAAATCTCTGAGACTCACTCTCTGTAGGAGTCTTGAACAATCCCTTTCAGAATTTAGCCTGCCAACTGGGATCATTCCCTAACTTCATGGGGAGTTCCCTTTCTACTTAGTAATTATAAGTTCTCCTGGGAACTTGTTTTTCATTTGTTCTCCCAATTCTATTTTATATTTACCATTTCTATATTTTATGTATGCCTTCATTTTGTCTGTAACCTTTTCCCTAAATAAATCTATCTTTTGCTAAAGAGAATGGCCATTGTGAATTCTTCACGTGACTGAACCCCAACTTTTGGTGCCTCCCCATCATCTGGTATTCATATCACCCATATCTCACATCAACAAATAGAAAACCATTCCCAGAGTCAGAAAAACTTGGGTTTAAATTTTGCTTTAAACACATTTTGCTGAAGGTAGTTAGGTGCCTAAGTGACTAGAGCACCATCCCTGGAGTCAGGACTCAAATTCAAATGTGACCTCAGAAAATTACTAGTTATGTTACTTGGTCAAATCACTTAATTCTGCCTCAAAAAAACAAACAAAACCCCCACATGTATTGCTGCTAGCTAGCTCTGGGCAAGTAACAACTATTTTAGTGCTCTAGGGAATCTTGGAATACTATAAATTGTAAAAGAGATATAGTCTTCTTTGGTCAAAGGTTCTTCCCCTATCAGTGCAAACACTGATCTGGATGTGTAAATGAAGACCCAAAACCCCCACAAAAAAACAACTAAAAAAAGTATGTATATTGTTGATGGAATTGTGAATACATCCAGCCATTCTGGAGAATGAGTTGGAACTATGATCAAAACATTATCAAACTATACATACCCTTTGATCTAACAGTGTTACTACTGGGCTTATATCCCAAAGAGATCTTAAAGAAAGAAAAGGGACCTGTATGTGCAAGAATATTTGTGGCAGCCCTCTTTGTAGTGGCCAGAAACTGGAAACTGAGTGGATGCCCATCAATTGGAGAATGGCCGAATAAATTGTGGTATATGAATGTTATGGAATATTATTGTTTTGTAAGAAATAACCACCAGGATGATTTCAGAAAAGCCTGGGGAGACTCACATGAACTGATGATGAGTGAAATGAGCAGGACCAAGAGATCATTATAAACTTCAACAATACTATATGATGACCAATTCTGATGGACGTGACCATCTTCAACAATGAGATGAACCAAATCAGTTCCAATAGAGCAGTAATGAACTGAACCAGTTATGCCCAGTGAAAGAACTCTGGGAGATTACTGTGAACCACTACATAGAATTCCTAATACCCCTGTTTTTGTCTGCTTGCATTTTGGATTTCCTTCACAGGCTAATGGTACACTATTTCAAAGTCTGATTCTTTTTGCAAAATAACTGTTTGGACATGTATACTTATATTGTATTTAATTTATACTTTAACATATTTAACATGTATTGGTCAACCTGCTATCTCGGGGAGGGGGGGTGAGGGGAAGGAGGGGAAAAATTGGAACAAAAGGCTTGGCAATTGTCAATATTGTAAAATTACCCATGCATATATCTTGTAAATAAAAAGCTATAATAATAATTAAAAAAAGTTTTTAAAAAGTATGTATTAATTTTACTTCCCCACATGTAAAATTGAGGGTATTAGATTAGATGACCCCCTAAAGTCTCTTCTTGTTCTTTATCTGTGATGAAGATATAAGCTTTATAATATTTCTAAAAAATTGCTAAAATACAATTGAAGAGAGTGATTGAAATTGTATCTGAAGATGAGTAAGGGCTGTCCTTGGACAAGGTTGCACCTCTATGCTTATTCTTTTAAATTGATAAATGATTGAATTTGTAAGAAAGATACCAGATTTAGGCCAGGCCATTTGTTTACTCTGGCTTTTTGATCAGTTGGGCAGAGGAATTATTGGTTTACATTTGGGATAATGTGGAAAACATTTAAATCAGCATCAATGTTAGCTCTGGCATTTACATAGAACTTTAGGGTTTGAAAAGCTTTTACTCATGATATCTCATCAAATTTGCTTTTGAATCTATTTGCACATCTCTTCTTACCTATCCTGCAGTTTAAATCTTTTAGTTTGAACTTTAGATTTAGGCTTATTTTTAAATACTCTAATGTGGTAAAGTCATATGCTTCTAGTTCTGTATTAGTAATACTTTAACAGTTAAAAAAAAGTTAAACTGTTTAAAACTGTTTAATGTTTTTGATGGGATTGTAATGCTGGAGAAATTGAGGCAAGAGAGAGATTAGAGAATTTTTAATAATTTATTTGAAAGGGAGAGATTATGCTGAGGGCATGCTGCCCCAGGGCTGATGTCCAATGTGAGTTCTCAATGACATGTATATACACACATGGCTCAGCTACAGGGATAGACTAAGGCAGGGGCGGAGTCAGAGAGCTGAGAATGGCAACGAGACTATCTATCCGGTTCTGACAGGGTGAGTGGAGGCACCAGACATTCTGTTAAGTTGGGAATGGGAGAGGCACCCAACATTCTGATGATGTCTTAGAAGGTCTAGATCATCTTATCTGGATCATCATGATTAAGAGTGTTGCAGGACTGAACAGAACAATTAGGAACTGAGGCAGAACAATTTAGAGAAACTGAGTCAGGACAATTAGGGAAACTGAGACAGGACCATCAGGGAAACTGACAATAAAAGAGAACTGTGGCACAACAGAATTGGGGTAGCAGTTCCTAGTTCAAAATAAACACATGACAAATTCACAATAGCAATTCTCTTTGGCAAAAGGTAGAAGTAGAGAAATAGATTACAGACAAAATGAAAGAATACAATAGACACTAGGAATGATAAATATGAAAGAAGAGTTGGGAGAGCATATAGCAGAGTAAGGAAGAAATTAGAGGGAGAAACTAAGAGGAGAGGGAGAGAGTAGTCTCATAGTAGGCTTAGTTCTGAAAAAAATTTAGTAAAGATCTTCATCAAAATCAGATCTTTTATAGGGGAAATATAGCCTTAGGGGTTTACTAGGCATAAAGGTGCAAATTCAAGAGTCAAAGAGCCAGATGGAATGCACTTGGCAGATGAGGTCCCAGACCTTTCTAAAGATATACCAGTTAAGATAGTATGGGAAAGCTAATTTTCTTTTTGTATGCAATTATGTTTGGTAAGATTTTACATTATGCCTGTCCTAATTTAGGGTAATAAGACAGTCTGGGAAAGCTAAATTCCCATCTAGATTGTCTCAAAGCCTGTCTTTAAAAATGCTAACTAGATTGGAGACTGGATGAATTAACAGTAGACTTTAACTAAACATTATTCTATGAGTACAGGATAATTTGGGAATTTGTTATATCTGATAATAGCCATTTGGGCTTCTTCCTGACAGGAGAATATAGTTCACATCAGTTTAAGCAATTTAAAAAAAATCAAAAGAAAAAACAAATTTGCAAGACCTCATTAGTAATCTTCCTTATTAGAATCTTTCTGGCATTGGATATTATTGTTATTCTAACCAGAAATGTTCATTCTACCTTAATATAATGTAATTTAATGCAACAAGTAATAAATATCTATCATGTGCCAAGCACTATGTAATTTCCATCTGTCCTTCACAGCTGAGTTTAAGTCCCTCATCCATGAAGCTTTTCTACACCATTCAGTCCCCAGTGGTTTATCATTTATCAACTTGTAGCCTTTATGATTTTTTCTCAGATGCAGAAATAAAATGTTCTGGTGGTATTATCTTTTGATTTCATTTTAGAAATAGATATGAACCTGGCATGCTTAAATTTCTAGTGAACAATTTATTATCTTTGCATATTTCTTTGTTATATGACTCTTTTTTAATTCTTTATGCTACCTCTCTTCATTACATGGTCAAAAAGAGAAAGTAATCTTACATTAAAAAAAATTCCTCCATAACTGGTACAATTCTTGCACCCAGTAGGTGTACAACAGATATTAATTTGATATCTAGTGCAAAGAGGGAAAAAATGTTATTGAATGTTATACCTGATAGTTCTCCCCCATGCCCTTTTTTCCACACAGACTGTCTATTGAATCTCTAAGAAGAAAAAATGTCAGGTTAACTCCCATGAGATCCTTGTTTGATTTAGACCTTTAAAATATCTGAGAAAGTGTGGTATTTCTGGAAAATATTTGAAATCGGAGGTCTGATGTCATATTTTTTGTATTTTTGTTAAGAACCAGAAGGGATCTTATAGATCATTTGGTCCAACTTTTCATTGTACAGATGAAGAAACTAAGGTATAGAGAAATGAAGGGAGATCTTACCCAAGATCACACAGTTTATTTAGTGGTAGACTTGGAAATAAGGACCCAAGTCTTAGTGATATGGCAGATATAGACACCAGATGATGGTAGGAACCAAAAGTTGGGGATCAGTCATATAAAAAATTCACAATGGCCATTCTTTGGCAAAGGATAGATTTATTTAGGGGAAAAGGTTACAGAAAAAATGAAGGGATACTGTTAAGGGACAGGTCAGTTCTCTGAGAACCTCCACAGCTGTGAATCATAACATTTGAAGGAGTTGCAAGGCAGTCGTTGCTGACACAGGTGTTGCAGACTGGTAATAAGATAAAGTGGAGGCAGAAGGAAGAGGAGAAAGGTCAGACAACGCAAAGGCCTCGCAGTCAGAGGTCAGAGAACAGCAACTGCCTCTCAGTCTCCTTGTATCATCTTCTCACAAGAGGAGATCCATTCTGGGTTGGATCTCCAGCAACAGGCGGCTCTCATGTATTCCAACAACTCCCAGTAGTACAACAGGATACAACAGGAATGGCAAATATGAAAGAGTTGGGAGAGCATAGAAAGAGATTTTAATGATGGAAAGGGCAAGTTCCTTAGTGGAACTTGTCTTTTACCAGGAGAAAAGGAAACATTCTATGATGGTGGGACATACCCTTAGCTGGCAGCCTAAATCTTGAAAGGGATTTAGTACCCAAAAGAGCTAGCTGTAAAGAGAAGTTGGGTCTGGAGAGATACCACAAGGCATTAGGTGGGATTAGGAGATACTACATGGCATGGTAAAGAGAAAGACACCACTAGGCAGACTGACCCAAAGGAAGGCCGTATTGTTGAGGTTAGGAAAGGGACCCCAAAAGATTGGTGTTGCAAGGTGTCTCAAAAATAATTTGCAGATTTGAACCCATTTCCTAGTCAAGGGGCAAACTTTATTGTAATTGTAATGCCATTAGTAGAATAGATCCAGCTTTTTATCATTGACATGCTAATTCTATGGCCCGGAGGAGTGGTCTCTGGAATTTGATTATCCCTGACCAACATATTATCTGACAGTCAGCAATGAACTGAGGAATTGTTTATTCACTGTTGATCAGGAGTTTGATCTGTGGGACTATCCTGAGGCCAGAAGCTATCTGATTGAGAAGTGGTCTATTTAGAATTAGGCAGCCTGGGCCTGGGAGTTTCCTGAGTCGGACTCCAAAACCAGAAGACTTAGGATTACTGACATAATAGAAACCTCCCTAACATCTAGGGACTACAAAATTATATCAGTATGGCATGGTCATAAGTAGATTTCATAGGAAAAATTTAACCTCAGGGATATGACTGGAATTTCTGATAGGATGACTTCCCCAGAGGGTGGAACCATAGAGCTAAACTAATTTCTATCAATGCCTTCTCTCAATTTGTCTCAGAGATCAATGTTCCAGTTTTTTTCTGCCTAATACACCCACCATTCAGGATCTCATCATTGGGATCATGGATATAAAGTTAGAGACAATCTTTGAAGTCACTGAGTTCAGCACCTTCATTTGCAGATGCTGATGACCATACTAGTGTCTGAATCTGAACTCAGGTGTCCCTGACACCAGGACCAGTACTCTGTCCACTAGGCTAGGCTCATCCTTAAGATTTTAATTAGTTAATACATGTTCTCAGATTTTTCTTCCTAGTGAACACAGTGAAACGTTACTCGTATAATGGGGTTAGGGCCAAACATTCATTTTGTTCACATTTAAAGGATTTCTATAGTAGAAGGCAGTACGACAACTGCATCTCAGCATCTATCTTCCTCTCTAAATGCAGAGAACATCATAAGCGTTGTGGGGAAGGGGAAAGGAAGAAGGGTGATAGCTATGCATTATGTTCCTCTTAAAGTGACAGGAAAGAAAACAGTGGGGTCCCCAAAGGTAGTGTAATGGGAAGATGGGGATCTCTTCAGCATGACCCCGTCCTCTAGACTAATGAATTACAGAAATGGAAAGGCACTTCAAAAGCAACTAAGTCTAGCTTCTGCCTGAAAAAGAATCCTCTCTATAACAATCCCAAATAAGTGATTATTGAGCCTCTAATTGAAGGCTTTAGTGGAAGAAAGCCAGAGTCTTTTGGTTAGCTATAATTGTTAGTCTTTCCTCTAGCATCCTCCACTTTTGCCTTAGTTCTGAATTCTGAATTCTTTCAAGATTCAGCTCCTATGAGAACTATTGAAGTAGTATAGTGAATAGAGCCAAAAAAATGAATAAAGGTCTGGAATCAGGAAGACCAAAGTTCAAATTTGGCTCCAGATAATTCCTAGCTGGGTGACTCTGGGGAAATCATTTAATCTTTGCCTCAATATACCTAGTTACTTATATCATTTTACCTCTCCCCTCTATCAAAATATATGCTTCTTTAAAAAAATACTTTTAAAATATTTTTCCCAGTTCATGTTTAAACAATTTTTTAAACATGTTATTAAAACTTTGAATTCCAGATTCTCTCTTCCTCCTTCCCCCATTGAGAAGGCACATGTGAAGTTTTGCAAAACATTTCCACAAAAGTCATGTTGTAAAAGAAAACATAGCTTCCTTTTCTCCTCAAGAAAACAAACAAACAAACAAAAAAAAAAACTCAAGAAAAATAAAGTTTAAAAAAAAGTATGCTTTAATCTGTAGGCAGACACAATCAGTTCTTTCTGTGGGCATGAATAGCATTTTTCATCATAAATCCTTCAGAGTGAGTAGTCCTGAATCACTATATTGCTGAGAATAGCAGTCATTCACAGCTGAGCATTCCACAACATTAATATTACTTTGTATATAGTACATTTGAATTTGCATGAGCTCATGGATAATTTCCCAGGTTTTTCTGAAAGCATTCTTTGCTCATCAGAATGTATACTTCTTGAGGGTAATAACTTTATCACTAGTTCTTAGTACAATGTTTCTGTCACTCACATATCTTTTTCTTTTCTTTAGACTAGGTATCTCCATATTTCCCAAGTAGAGAGAGATGTCACTTAAAAGCTCAATTGCATTGCTTATTGGCAGAGAAGTTTTGATTAGCTCCATTTTTGACGTGGACTGGCTCTCATTCTTAGCAAGCTTCTCCTTGCCGGAAAACCTCATTGGTGCCAGATCTGAACAACCTAGCCCTACTAAAGCTCAGAATTCTGGAGCTCCAGTGATCTGCCAGCCTTGCCCCACTTAGCAGGTGCAACTTGAAGGCAAATGATACTAGGCTAGGTCCATAAGTGCTTAACAGCTTAACATAAGTGCTAATTGATTGGCCAGAGGTCACAATGGCTGTAAGCCTCAAAGATGGGATGTGATATATTGGATTACTTGCTCTTCAGGGGAGGGGGGGAAATTTGGAACATGAAATTTTGCAAGGGTGAGTGCTGAAAACTATCTTTGCATATATTTTGAAAATAAAAAGCTTTTATTAAAAGAAATGGGATGTATACCCAGCTTCATTGACTTTACCACTAGTGCACTAGTGCTATGGTATCATACCAGAGCAGCTAAGGAGCAGCTAAGAGACTAATGTCTCTTACCAACACTCTATAGTAAAGGGGCCTGGAGTCAGGAGGACCTGAATTCAAATTCAATCTCCAACACTTACTGTGCGACCCTGTGCAAGTCACTGAGCCCTTTTTGCCTCAGTTTCCTCATCTGTAAAATGACGTGGAGAAGGAAATGGCAAACTACTATGCTATCTTTGCCAAGAAAATCCCAAATGAGATCAGGAAAGCCTTGGACATGATAGCTATAATAGGATATTATAGTTTTCTATGATAAATGAAGAATTCAGAGAAATATTTCCAGAAGGTTTGTATAAACTTTGATGCAGTGACGTAAGACGCATAAAAGCAAAAACAAAAACAAAAAATATATATATATACATGACTACAACAATGTAAAAAGAAAGGACAGCGAAATAAAATTCAACTTTATGTAATTACAATAGATCAGCTAAGAATAGAAAAAAATCTCCCTTCTTTCATTCAAAGATAGGAGATTGTATAGACCATTACACATGATAGAATTAGACATATATATGTTTTATATATGATAGAATTAGATTTCCATGTGTATTGGTTTTGTTAACTTTGTAAAAAAATTTCCTCACAAGGGAAGACTTGTTAGAATTGGGTGGAGGAGGGAGGAGGTTATTTTTGTAAATGGATGGGATGTAAAGGGCATCATTAAAGCTTTGATAATAATAATAACAGCTAACATGTACATAATGCTTATTATGTACAGGCACTATGTTAGCACTTTATAAATATCTCATCTGAACCCTTACAACCACCCTGATGAGTGCCATTATTAGACCCATTTTGTTGTTCAGTAGTGTCTGATTCTTTGCGATTTCACTTGGGGTTTTCTTTGCAAAAATACTGGAATTGTTTGCTACAGGAGGAAACTGAGGCAAACACAGGTTAAATGACCAGTATCCCAGAGCCAGAAAGTGTCTGAAGACAGATTTGAACTCAAGACGATTCTTCCTGACTCTGTCCAGCACTCTATTCATCTATCTGCCTCTATTTTACTACCTAACTTCAAGAAGTCATGTTTGTATATCTTTTTTTTTTTTAGAAATAATTTAGAATAATTTTTAGAAAAAGAAAAAAAAAACTTTATACCACGAAGGCATCAAAAGTCTGATGTCAAAAGAAGAACCACACAGCTCCCACCTCCCGTTTTTGCACAGAAGGCATGAGGAAGTGTTCCAACACTTAGCATGGTGCCCTGTATACAGTAGGTGCTTAATAAATGTTCGGGGCTTTTTTCACTTCTCTTCTTGGAGTCAAATTTAGTCATCTCTGTCAGCATTCAGTTTTCATTGATTTTTCCTTGTTCCTTTTTTCTTTTCTATCGCTATAGCTGTTACCATTTAATCTCTCTGGCTTCAGTTTACTCATCTATGAAACAAAAAAGCGTTAGCTTCCAGTAAGGGTTTTTAATGTGGTTTCCGGGGCCAAAAAAAGTCACCTTTATTTCAATATATTGGTTTCCCTTATAATTCCGTATCTTTTGTTTTATGCATATAAAGCCTTCAGTCGGAGGCGGGGCCCACAGACTTCACCAAAGGGCCCCGGGCACATAAAGGATGAAGACTGGACGCTCCGTTCCGAGTACTACTACGTTACCTTGGACAAGTCACTTCCCGTCTCCGGAGCTCCGCTTCCTCCCTTGTAACAGGAGTGAGTGGCGGGTGACAGTAACAAGGACTTTAGCCTAGGACTTCCCGGCTGGCGGACATACAGAGGTTCTCTCGGGTCCGGACCCAGGGCCAGGAGGCGGCCTGAAGACGTGACCACGCCTGGCCCGCGGCCGGCCCGCCACGAAGTGACTGACACGTCAGGACAACTTCACAAACCGCGCGCGGGGAAGGGGGCGCGACACCTGGTCTTGCACAGGGGGCTACGCGGGCGGGCGGGCGCGGCGGCGGCGGCGGGAGGACGGAAGCCCTGGCGCGGCCCCTCCCCCGGCTCTCCAGCCCAGCGACGGCCCCCGCGGGCCCGGCCTCCTGCCCGGGGCGGGGCGGGGCGGGGAGGGGAGGCAGGGCTGAACTCTAGCCGGGCGGGCCCGGCGGAGGCAGAGAGGCGGAGCCTGAGGAGGCGGCTGCCGCGGAAGCGCGCGGAAGGAGGCGGAGGCGGAGGCGGCGGCGGCGCGGGAGGCGGAGCGCAGGAAAGGAGGCGGAGCCATAGCTTTCGCCGCCGTCTCCGCCGCCGCCGCTGCGTATCCCTGGCGCTCGCTCGGGCCGCCGGGGGCGGGGACTGGAGGACGCGGCTTCCTCGGCTCAGGAAGTCTCAGGGACCAGAGCCGAGCCAGCAGCTGGGTGCGGAGCCGAGGAGCAGGAAGCGGCGGCGGAGCCGGAGCGGGGCGGCAAGGCCACCATGGAGACCCGCTACAACCTCAAGAGCCCAGGTAGGGAAGGGAGCGGCCGCCCCCTCCCATCTCTTAGCACGCATGCGCGGACGGACAGACGGACTGGCGGACTGGCAGCTGGGGAGGCCTTGGGCCGCCGCCCCTTCACCTGTCACGGTCTGAGAGCCCCCTTCTTATTGACTTCGATATTTGGACCGGGCTGAGCGAGACCTCCCGGAGCGAGCCTGGGCCCGGGGAGCCGTCCGCTTGTCCGGTGGCCGGCCCAATTCGAGCTCTTGGAGAGAGGGCCCAGCTCCGACTTGGGCTCCTGCCCACGCCCTGCCCCCACCTTGCGACCTGGGCCTCAGCCCACTCCCCTCCCTCCCCCCAACTCTCCTTCCTCCCCTTTCATTCTTCTCAAAGGGGCGGCCTCCTAGAGGCAGCCAGGACTGCGGGATCCCCCGCCGGCTGTCCGCCCCATCTCTTCAGGCTGCTACCCTCGGACTGGACACTTTTCCGGCAACTTCGCTGACCCGTCTTTTGGGATGGGATCGGGGGTGCTGGTGTGTCCGCGTACCTGAAGACTAGGTGTCTGTGGGGAAGTAAAACCGAAAAGCGGTCTGTGGAGGTATTTCTGTGGCAGACCGTCCCCTCCCCCCTCGGCACCTGAGAAATGCGGGAAGAGGTGCAAAGGAGAGCGCCCGGAGAAGTCAGAGGACCTGGATTCAAATTTGGGCCTCTGTGACCTTCGGTAACTCCCTTCATCTCTCTGGGCCTCATTACCTCCGTTATTAGGGCAGTTCGCTAGGGGACCCTAAAAGTCGCTACCCTCCCTAAAACTGTGATCCTATAAAAATGTGGTGGGTCCTTTAGCTCGGTATGACCTTGGGGGGACCCATCCTCTCGGAGATTGTTTTCTCATCTAAAACGGGGGAGTTGGCCCTGGCCCCACAGCAAGTGTTCTTAACCTGGAGTCACATGAGTATTTTTTGGGGGTAGGAAGAGTGAGATTTATGAACTTGGATAGGGAAATTAATCACGTCTTGTTTCACAAACTTTTTAACTGAAATTTAGTGTTTTTTTCTTAATTATTTAAAAGGAGTCAATAACAGAAAAGAGTAATAGTCCACACTACATCTCTAAATGCCCTTGTGGTCTTAGGATGTTGATGAGTTAACTTCGAACCTGAAAAGCTTTTACGTAAAACACTTTTTGATTAATTATCATTGGCCTTACAACCCTTTCTATGAAGTGAGTGGTATGAATATCCATGTTTCAACTAGATGAATCCACAATCCTTTCTGAATCTGGCAGTCATCAATATCATGCAACTTCATGGATGTGGTCATTTTACATATGTATATGTATCTATTCCTACCTACTTATCCATCCACCTGCCTATTCTTGGAGTCAAGAACAAATTCGTCCCTGACCTGCTGTGGTCATGTACTGGCTGTGTGATTCTGTAGAGTCACCTAATCTCACATACTGTAAATTGTAGAGTAGATGCCTATTTGCTGTGAGAGAGGGAATTTCCTCTTCTGGAGTTCTCTGTCTTCTGGAAAACGTGGCCCCAGAATGTCTACTGATTCCTATATATATATATATATATATATATATATATGTATATATATATATATATATATATATATATATATATATATATATATATCCCTACTGATTCCTATGTATATATATATATATATATATATATATATATATAAATATATATATATATTTTTATATATCCCTAGCCAATATTTAGGGGGGGGGAGTGGTAGATAGTTGGGACCAGTAATTTCATGGGATAGAGAACTTTTGATGAGGAAACACTCCATTGATAAGAATGTGTGAACAAGCACTTTTTTTTAAGTTGACAAAACATATGCATGCATAATTTTTTAACATTGACCCTTGCAAACACTTCTATTCCAACTTTTCCTCTCCTTCCCTCCACCCTCTCCCCTAGATGGCAGGTGGTCCCATCCATGTTAAACATGTTAAAGTATAAGTTAAATACCATATAGATATACATATTTATATAATTGTCTAGCTACACAAGAAAAATTGGATTTGGAAAGAAGGTAAAAATAACCTGGGAAGAAAAACAAAAATGCAAGCAAACAATAGCAGAAAGAGTGCAAATGCTATATTGTGGTCCATACTCATTTCCCAGTGTTCTTTCAATGTGTGTAGCTGGTTCTGTTCATTACTGGTCAATTAGAACTGATTTGGATCCACTTCCATCAAAATACATCCTCATACAGTATCATTGTTGAAGTGTACAATGATCTCCTGGCCCTGCTCATTTTACTTAGCATCAGTTCATGTAAGTCTCTCCAAATCTCTCTGTATTCCTCCTGCTGGTCATTTCT
This sequence comes from Sminthopsis crassicaudata, assembly GCF_048593235.1. Taxonomy (NCBI): domain Eukaryota; kingdom Metazoa; phylum Chordata; class Mammalia; order Dasyuromorphia; family Dasyuridae; genus Sminthopsis; species Sminthopsis crassicaudata. The sequence continues at coordinate 221,745,849 of NC_133620.1, forward strand.
TACAGAACAATAATATTCCATAACCTTCATATACCATAATTTACCCAACCATTCTCCAATTGATGGACATCCATTCATTTTCCAGTTTCTAGCCACTACAAAAAGAGCTGCCACAAACATTTTGGCACATACAGGTCCCTTTCCCTACTTTAGTATTTCTTTGGGATATAAGCCCAGTAGTATTACGGCTGGGTCAAAGGGTATGGACAGTTTGATAACTTTTTGGGCATAGTTCCAAATTGCTCTCCAGAATGGTTGGATTCATTCACAACTCCACCAACAATGTATCAGTGTCCCAGTTTTCCCCACATCCCCTCCAACATTGATTATTATCTTTTCCTGTCATCTTAGCCAATCTGAGAAGTGTGTAGTGGTATCTCAGAGTTTTCTTAATTTGCATTTCTCTGATAAATAATAATTTGGAATACCTTTTCATATAGATAGAAATAGTTTCTATTTCATCATCTAAAAACTCTCTGTTCATATCCTTTGACCATTTATCAATTGGAGAATGGCTGAACAAGCACTTAATAAATGTCTATTCTTGTATGCCAGGCACTGAGAGCACAAGGCCAAGATAAACAATGAAGTATACATTTTATTAGCATAGCGCACGAAATAATTATTCACATATGGTGCTTTGAGGTTTTCAAAGTATTTTGTTTATACATTAGCACTTAATCCTCATATTTACTCTTGTTAGGTAGGTGTGATCATTATCCCCATTTTATAGATGAGGACATTGAGGTTCAGAGAGGTTAGGTGATTTGTCCAGCATCAAATATATTACCTGACGCAGTAATCTAGGACTCTGAACTTCTAAGTCTAGAACTATTTCCACTATCTAGTATCTCTTTTGTTAACTAGATGTTTGTATATGTTCCCTTCATCAGGGGAGAAGGAATTCAAAGCAGAAACCCTGATGACGAGATTCCAGTCATTTTTATATATACATATGTACACACACACACAATAAAACACTAGTGAAAAAGGGAGCTAATGCCTATGAAATAGCTGTGCACTAATAAGCATCTTTTGATTGATCACTAGGTACTGAGCCATTAAACTAGTGCACTGACAAAATTTGTGAAATGGGGAAAAAAAAAAAAGCTTAACTGAAATTTTTGGGAAATAACTAATGGTTTAACCAGCTGTTATTTATTCTCTTCTCCACCCTCACCCCACCCTTTTTTTTTTTCCCCCAATTGGTGCTAGGAAAACCAGTAATCTTTACTCCATGAACTTAGGGTAAAATAGTGCCATATCTGATATTTTTTCTTTTCTCTTGAATATGCAGAACATAAAAAAAAAGTCATTGAACATTAGATTGAATAGGACTTGAAAGTTCTTTGGTGAAATTTAGATGAGATTTGAATGGAATAATAAAATGCATCATGTAGTGGAAGGAACATTACTGTTAGTCTGCTAAGGATAGATTTGTTCATACATGAGGATGGATAACTCATCTAGTCAGTTGCAAAGACGGAAGATTTTCATTTTGGCATATTTACTAGAAAGTCAGGTTATTGGATTGAATCATAGGATCAAGAAGCTGAAAAGGAGCTTAGAAAAAAACATTTTGTTCAACCCTGTGCTTTTTTTTTTTTTTTTTTTTTTTTTGAAAAGGACTCAAGTCTAGAAAGTTTTTAACTTATCCATGATCTCCTAGAAAAGTAAAGTTAGGATTTGAACCTTTTAATATAAAGTCAATGCCCTTTCTACTATTTCTGGCTGCCTTTGAATTATTCCATTCAACATTTATTAAGCAATTACAAAATGAAAGCAATTCTTGCTTTCAGAGAGCTTCTTAAAATACTCATATAAGAGCTGTATGCATTTACAGTTTGTTGTCATCTTTCTGGAAAAAATGGAAAACATTTCTTGGAAAATAATGAAGCTCTTTATTAGTCCTCAGACTTTTATTCCTAGCTTCTCATTTGGTTTGAGTTGGATGGGTAGGAATACAGGTAAACTGGCCTGTTTTATAAAGAGCTGGCTAGTATGTAAAGAGCTGCTGTGTTTTTATTTTATTTTATTTTATTTTAAGTAAAAAACATTGAGAATTATTATTTGAAGAAAATATTTTCAAATTTTTTATGAACCACCTCAAATGAACATGATATTTGATCTCTTCCACCTCTTTCCCATTTAAGTAATTAAGGTCCTTTCAAAAACAGTCTTCACTTGATTGTATAAATTCTTGAAGGTGAATTGTTTTGAGTTTTGTTTTTTTTAAATAGCACATCTTATTACCAAGTTATTATCCTAGAGTATATATTTGGATACTGAGCTTGATTTTTAGAACACATTCTTACTATTATGCTTATAAGTACTGTTATCACTTTTTTTAATTGTAGAGTTCAAGGCTGCTAGTTTTGGGGGTGTGTGTGTGTGTGTGTGTGTGTGTGTGTGTGTGTATTTAAATTATGAATTTGAGCACTTTTATAAAAGTTATAAGCAGTAGCCTGTAATAAACTAGTTTTTCTAATCTTTATTAAGACTGACTTGCAAAACTCTTCATATTGTAAATCTGTGCTTTTCTGCTGTGTCAAAGTTAGTTTTTTCCCAAGATTTTCTTAAAATAGAAATGTGGGTAATTATAATAATAATTATTATTATTAGCCAGCCCATGGTTTAGTAGGTTCAGAAGACCTGGGTTTGGATAGGGATGGATATTTTACAGTGTGGGATCATGGATAAAACATTTTGATTCTTTTTCTTAGCTTCTCTCATCTATAAAAGGAGGAAAATAACAGCTGAATTACCCATTTAAACAGAGTAAAATCAGACTTTGGTAAACTCTTAAAAATATTATAGCACTATGTGTTGTTGTTATTAACTAGTTTGATGATTAGTTAATAGAACATCCACCAGAAAGTTCTGATATACGATATAATTATATTTGTAGATTTTACTGTTTTCCCAACTTATTAGTCCTCGAGAATACTGGAAAGAATGACAGGATTTTGAGCCTATCCCATATATTTGCCCATTTCCAAAAATAAGCACAACTTATAAGCTGTTCCCCTCAGTGCTTAGCATGATTGCCTAAAGTGAGAACATTTGTTGAATTCAATTGAACTGAAACTTTAGATTTTAAAAACTTTAATCAAAAATACCAGATTTTTTTTTCAGGTAGCTAGAAGTTTTCTGCTTCTTATATGTAACTTCACTTGTTTTTTAGTACAGTACATCAGAATTTGTCAATAGACTGTCCTTGCAGTCCTTGTGTTGGGATTGTTTGCCAGACTTAAGGCCATATCCAAATTCTGCATCATTTGAAGTTTCTTTTAATGTTTTGTTTCTTTTCCCTTTGAGTTCACTTTACTTTTGAAAAAATCTCTAACTTTTGAATGAAGATCATTGTTGGAAGAAAAGAAACATTTTGCTTTCATTTTGCCTTCAGCCTGAAAATTGTAAACAATTTAACAATTTTTAAATATTCTGTGTTCTCCCTGGTTCTCTCTTTCTTGTGATATCCTTTGGACTTGAGAACTGACTAATTCTGTAAGCTGCCATCACTTCCTGACTAGTGGAATCAAACTGAAGAAAATTGAATGACAAAGCAATTGCTGGAATTTCTCTTTAGACTTTTCTTTCTGTTTGAAGAATGTAACATAATATTTTGCTTATAGAATACATATGACATCATGTAATTTAGTAATGCCCATATAATAATTATTATTTTTACCATATGAATTTTGCTTTCACTAGACTTTTAACTTTTTAAATGACTGTTTTGTACAAATCATCCTTAACCTTTCAGGATGCAAACTGGAAGTAGTCATAGGGTCAGAGATTTAGAACTTGAATGAATTTTAGGGGTCATATAGTGCAATCTACTCATTTTACAGATAAAGCGACTGAGACACAAAGAGGGTAAGTGCTTAGGCTTACATACATTGTAAGTGATAGAGCTAGATTCCACTAAAACCTAGAATTTTCCATTGTACCATGGGATTAGTACTAATGATAATAATAGTTAATATTTATGTAGTGCTTCCTATGTACCTAGGTACCATGCAAAGGGCTTTACAGTTATCTCATGATCCTCACAACCCTGGAAGATAGGTACTATTATGATCTTCATTTTATAGATGAGGAAACCCTAAACAAGGGTTAAGTGACTTGGTGTCAGGGTCCCACAGCTAATAAGTGTGTTAGTTAGATTTGAGCTCAGGTCTTCCTGAATCCAGACCAGGTGCACTATCCACTGTGCTCCCTATCCTAGTTGCTTTTAATTTATAAGATGGAAGAGTCAACCTGCCTAGTTGGGTATCTAAGAACTACGGTGATTTTGATTTTGACTTTCTGACCCTGATATCTTCTGTCCCTAATCTGGTTGTTGCCTAATCTGATTGTTTTGATCTAGATTTTTGTATTTCTGACTCTTAATTTGGTGACTCTGATTGCTCCTTAAAACAGTTTTGTTTTTACATTCTTGAATTTAGTGTCTTAGTAGGAGAGATTCGATCTCCTTCTGTCATAGACAAGCATAAGCTCCAGGCATTCTGCAACTTTCATTTTGACAAATTTAATAAAAAGCTTACTTTAGTCATTGAAATTTTGAACTCATTTAGGTTCCAAACTTTTACAACCACAGATATCAAAGAAGAATTGGTTCCTTCTGGGGAAAAATAATAGGGAAGCAGTTAGGATATGATTGATCAAAACTCTGCTATTTTCTATTCCTGTCATCTTTCACCCCTACCTCTTCTTTGGGAATTTTCAAGCTTGAGTTCCATGAAGAGAGCTCAGGGAGAATCTCACCTTCCAGGGGTTCTGCAGAGATGTAGAGGTCAGAAAGTGAGTAGTCACACTGAAAGGAAAACAGATTTATTAGTACACTGAGAAAGATGTCTTGTACCAGTAATGGCTTCAACTTTTTAAGGTATAGTTTGGGTTTTTTGTAGTTTTTTAGGTTGACTTGCAGTACAGAACCAATGAACTATATTGTAAGGTAGGATGGACATGGGGAAAGCATTGGGATCACAGAAATCATTAAAAATTAGACTTTTCCTTGTGGGGGATGCATTTTTCTGAAGTTTGCCTTAACCAGAATTTATGTATTGGCAGCAAAATCTCTTAAGATGGTGGAGGCCTCTTTTAAAATGGATCATTCTTGTTCATTCTATTGTTACCAGTAGGGACAGAAGACTTCACACTTCTGTTTCCTTGGTCTCAAAAGTTATTTTACCTGGGGAGCAGATGTTTCTCCCATTGCCACAGTATACCAAACAGATTTCATCTGCTTTTTCCACATTGCACTTGACATCTTGAATTCTTATTTTAACACAGAACTAGAACCCCCCCTTTTTAAAAATAGCTTTTTATTTTCAAAATACTTGGCAAAGATAGTTTTCAAAATTCACCCTTACAAAACCATATGTTCAAATTTTTCTCCCATCCTTCCCCCCATCCACTCCATAGTAAGCAAGTAATCCAGTATGTAGAACTAGAAATTCTTAAGTTAAAGTCTAAAATTCTTCTCTTTTTAGATCCACAAAGGGAGACTTTGACATAGTGTCTAGTTTTTTTTCTTCTTCTGCATAACATTTCAAATCTATCAGTTTTATATGTTTAGCTCCAGATGGGCTGATAAGGTCAGCCTTCTTTGAAGTTACATTGGGTTTAAGGAAAGGGCTCAAAAAGGAGAGGCTTGTTTTCTTGATAATTCTTCCAGAGTTCTGTTATTGCTTAAACTGAAATTACTAGGGGTGTAATTATTATTGATAAAGAAATTTCATTATATCAGAAATGATTAAAGTAGTTATACATGTTCTGTCACATACTTCTATTATTTAGAATGTCAGTAGAATACATTCTTGTTTCAAACTTTTTTTGTTGAGGTTACTACCATTATTCTATACACCCAAGTTTGTAGTCATCCTTACTCTTTACTTCCCTTTACCTCACATATTCAGATAGTTGCCACATCTTTTCCATGTTATATCTACAATATTTCTTGCATCCATCTCTCCATTCACATGGTTACCACTCTCATTATGATCCTCATCACTTCTCACTGGAATTCTTGCAGTACACTTCTCTCAACTACATATAGTTGACAAATTGACATTTCTAAAGCTCACTTAAGACCAAGTCTCACCTTGCACATAAACTTCAGTGGTTCCTTATTCTTCTGGAATCAGATACAAACTCTTGTTAGGTATTTAAAGCCCTTCATAATCTGTTCCCAGTCTTCCTTTCCAGCCTTGTTATATATTAATTAGTTTTCTGCATTGTACATTCCAGTTAAATTGTATTACTCTTGTCTCAGCTCTTGTACTAATTGTCTCCCATACCTTATGTATTCCTGATTTTCTCTTTTTTTTTTTTTTTCTCTAGGCAGTTGGGGTTAAGTGACTTGCCCAGGGTGACAAAGTTAGTGTTAAGTATCTGAGGCCAGGTATGAATCAGGTCCTCCTGACTTTGCCAGGTGCTCTATCCACTGTGCCATGTAGTAGTTGTCCCTCCATCTTTTAAGAATACTTTTTCCCCTTCAAATCTCACTTTTTCTGCAAGCCTTTCCTGATTTTCCCAGCTGCTTTTGTATCCTTTTTCCCCTTCAAATTACCTTGTTATTTATTTTGTATATCATGTATACATATTGTCTCCAAATTCTTTATGGGCAGTGCCCTATTTTATAATGTCCCGGCTCACCCTCTCTGAAGGGCCTCAGGGTCAGTCAGAGTCAGGATCAAAGTCCTTGCTCTTTAGGAGGAGAAGTCAAGGAGGCAGGCAAGTTGCCATGAGGCTCATCTTTAATGTCTCAGGTCTGGAGATGATTGAAGTCTTCCCTCCTCAGAGTACTTTTATCAAGAGAGTCTGACCTCCCTCAGCCCTCTAATCCTTGCCTCTGATTACCTCATCACAACACATTCAGCAAGCACCAATTCTGAGGAGAGCCATCACACTGTCATATAGATATCATATATCATATATCATATAGAACCATTATCTCACATTGAGTAAGTAATTAGCTTTAAGTACTCTGCTGTCTTTAAATTCAGATACACCTTTTCAGAGTTCCAACCCTCTACACTATTTAGATACATTTTTTTGTATCTACAGCACCTAGCACATTGCTTGCAAGGTAGTGGGTACTTAAATACTTGTCAATTAATTGATATAATTACATGTTCTTCAAGAAGTCCTTGTACATATTTTGGATGCTAATAATTTTGATTCTGGTTGTGATAGAAAAAAAAATCAAGTAACAATTTTAAAGCAGTTGAATTTTTTTTTTCTTACTACTGAGTCAGCATTTGGGGGGGAAAGCCTTAGGATTATTATCAGAATACCTGGGTTGAGTCCCAGCTGACTGTCTTCTTGATAATTTATTTTCTACATGATAAGGAGTAAATTATTATTTTTAATCAACAATTCATATCTCTAGATCTCAAGGATCCTTTATGCAAAAATGACAAGGTTCATAAAATGAGTGCATTAGAACTAGAGAGCCTATGAAGATCTAAGATACCTTCCAACTCTAAAATTTTGTGAGCCTGTCATACAGACTTTAAAATTTTCTATTGTATTGCATTATTTTTAATTAACAGGAATTTATTTTATCTCTCCATCTTCCCTTTCTCTGAAAGAAAAAAAAAATTCCTACCAGCCTAGATAGTCAAGCAAAACAAATTACAGCATTGGCTTTGTTTAAAAACTTGTGTTAATTTTTCATCTTGAGTTCATTACCTCCCTGTTAAGCTGTGAGCAGTATCATAACTCCTCTGGAATTGTGTTATTGCATCGATGAGAGTTTTTAATTTTTGAAAGTTGTTTGTCTATATGGTGTTAATTATTTACAAATTATTCTGGTTTTGTTAATTTCAGTCTGACTCAATTTATTCAGTTCTTCCAAAATTTCTCTGAAACCTCTTCTTTCATCTTTTTTTAGTAATATTCCATTACATTTACCTGCTCTGACTTGTTCAGTTATTCTTCAGATGGTGGGTATACATGGTGGATTAAAAGTTTCAGTTACATTGACTAAAAGATTAAAAAAAGTGTACTTTAATTGCATATTGCCTATTTAAACTTGGAGAAGAGAGAAAAGGGGAATTCTAATGTCATTTAGAAAGGTGTTCAGGGAGAATAAAATATGAAAAAAGAAGTGTAGAGCTTCTTTTAAGGCATTAATTGACTTCTGTGCATCTGTATTTTTAATGTGTTGTGTTGTGTGAATGTGTATATACACATATGCATGTGTAGTTATTCTATGGGAATATATTGATTTTAGAATGGCAAGAGGTATACTAATCAAATTGGTTCTTCCATAATCATTATAAAATAATGCTTTTTTATATAATATTTTATCATCTAAATGTTTTGCATTTGCAGTAAGTTTTCTTTAGTGGAGAAGGAAAAGCATTATTGGAAAGCAATTTATATAATCAAATCTCTCAGAACTTTGTCTCAACAATCTTTTTAAAAGGACAGATTTGATTTTGATTATTATATAAAGTTTAAAAGTTTTAAAGTTTAAAACGAATGCAGACAAGATTAGAAGGGAAGCAATAAACTGGGAAAACATTTTTACATTCAAAGGTTCTGATAAAGGTCTCATTTCCAAAATATGTAGAGAATTGACTCAAATTTATAAGAAATCAGGCCATTCTCCAATTGATAAATGGTCAAAAGATATAAACAATTTTCAGATGAAGAAATTGAAACTATTTCTAGTCATATGAAAGGGTGCTCCAAATCATTATTGATCAGAAAAGTGCAAATTAAGACAACTCTGAGATACCAGTACACACCTCTCAGATTGGCTGAAATGACAGGAAAAGATAATGACGAATGTTGGAGGGGATGTGGGAAAACTGGTACTCTGATACACTGAGTGGAATTGTGAACAAATCCAACCATTCTGGAGAGCAGTTTGGAACTATGCTCAAACTATTAAACTGTGCATACCCTTGACTCAGCAGTGTTACTATTGGGATTATATCCCAAAGAGATCTTAAAGAAGGGAAGGGGACCCACGTGTGCAAAAATGCTTTTGATAGCCCTATTTGTAGTGACTAGAAACTGGAAATTGAATGGATGGCCCATAAGTTGGAAAATGGCTGAATAAATTGTGGTATATGAATGTTATGGAATATTATTTTGTAAGAATGACCAGCAGGATGATTTCAGAGAGTCTTGGAGAGACTTACATGAATTGATGCTAAGTGAAATGTGAATATTTCTTTCTGTTATTGGTTGCTGACATTTTTATTTTCCTTCTCAGTTTTTTTTTCTCTTCCTAGAGCTGATTTTTTTTGTGTGCAATGGAAATATGTACACATATATTGGATTTAACATATACTTTTATATATTTAACATATATTAGACTACCTGCCATCTAGAGGAGAGAGTAGGGGGAAGGAGGGTAAAAGTTGGAACAGAAGGTTTGGCAAGGGTCAATGTTGAAAAATTACCCATGTTTTGTAAGTAAAAAGCTATTAAAAAAAAAAAAAAGGACAGATTTGAAATTGAATGTTTGGTCTACAAAAGGCTATAAAACTAGTTATAAAAAAATAAGATACTATTATTGAGAACAAAAAGAATGTTAGATATAGGTTTACCCCATTGGTATCTGCTTCTCTTTTTCTTAGTAGATTTAAGGTTAACAAATAATTCCATTTTTTAAATTTTTTTTTTTAAAGCAATGTGGAGTAACTATATAGTGGGCAAACAATCTGAGTGAGCCTCTTCATCTTCCAAATGTGGGTGGGTTTTGATTCAATTTACTATGCACTCACCGTGTGCAGATTATACTAGGGAATAGAGATACTAAAATAAAAAAAAAATACCTGTTCTCATGGAATTTATATTATTTTCCTGGCTATTCCTTAAGAAGACCATCTACAATCAGTTTCTCCTCTTGCTCTTGAAATTCTCTGAAGTCTTGTTTACTGACATCTTTCAACTGAAACTCCTTTCTGCAAAGATTTCTTAATTGCCACGTCTAATGACCTTATTTCAGGCCTTATTCTCCTCAATCTTTCTTTTGCATTTGATACTATTGACCATTTCCTTCTGCTTTGGTTTTCATGACATTGCTTTTTCTTGATTCTCATACCTATTTGACGGTCCTCATCTCCTTTGCTGAATCTTCATACAGGCAGTACTCACTAAATTTTTATCTCTTCCCTCTGTATTCATTTGATTGGTGATTTCATTAGCTCTCTTGAATTATTGTCTCAATGCAGATGATTCTTAAATCTGTTCTGTTAAACCTGTTCTGACTGCTTTTATGGTTTCTAGGCATGCATCTCTGTCTGTCAGACATCTCAACCTGGATATTTCATGGAGATCTTAAACTCAGTGTCTCCCAAATTGAACTCATATTTCTCTCCCAAATACTCTCTTCCTTTAAACTTTCCTGTTATTTTGGAGAATACCACTATCTTCCAATTACCTAGGCTTGAAATCAAGGCATCATTCTTGACTCCTCACTCTGTCTCTCACTCCCAATTCTTATATGCAGTCTGTTGTTATTTGTCAATTCTATATTTATAACATCTAATAAATCTTTTACTCTGACACTGTCTTCACCCTGGTATAGGTGCTCATTATTCTCAGAATAGTCTCTTGGTTTTATACATTGTTGTTTGCATATTATTTCCCCTATAAGGCTGTCAGTTTCTTGAAGAAGTAGTTGCCTTTGTAGCCCTAGAACTTAGTACTATTCTTGGTATATAGTAGATGCCTAATAAATACTTGTTGACTTGTATTTGGCTTGGAGGTGGGAAGGAAATGTAACTTGTTCATAGATGTTTACACAAAGTATATATAAAATAATCCTACAAAATCGCTTTGTGTAGCAACTGGCACTTAAACTTTGTGTTTGAAGTTAAGGACTCTAAATGTTGAGACTTGAGGACAGTCATGGAAGATACTTTGATGGAAGAGAATTTTTTAGGTTGCATTTTGTTTCATTGGTTCCATTTTTTTTTTAAATCACTAAGCATTAAACACAGTGAAGCTTTGCATTTTCCAATCATTTGTGTAATATAAAAATAGTATGCTATAGATAAGTATTTTCTTTTTACAATAGCTTTTTATTTTCAAAATACATCCAAAGATAGTTTTCAACATTCACCCTTGAAAAATCTTATGTTCCAAATTTTTCTTCCTTTCTTCCCTCTCACTCCCCTCTTCTAGATACAAATAATCCAATATAAGTTAAACATGTGCAATTCTTCTATACATATTTCTACATTTATCATGCACAAGAAAAATCAGATCAAAAAGGGGGGGAAAGGAGAAAAGGAAAAAAAAGTAAACAAACAAAAAAGATGAAAATACTAAGCTGTGTTCCACATTCAGTTCCCATAGTCCTCTTTCTGGATATAGATGGCTTGAATTGCCTCATTGTTGAAAAGAGCAAGTTTATCATGACATAATCTTGTTGCTATATTTAATGTTCTCTTGGTTTTACTAAACTTCACTTAGCATCAATTCATGTAAGTCTCTTCCAACCCTTTCTGAAATTAGCCTGATGATCTTATTTTTTTTTTTTTGGAACAATAATTTTCTATTACATTCGTATTCTATTCACTTATTCAGCCATTCATCTACTGATGGATATCCACTCAGTTTCCAGTTGCTTATTACTACAAAATTGCTGCTACAAACATTTTTTGCACATGTGGGTTCTTTTCCTTTTTTATGATCTCTTTGGGATACAAATCCAATGGAGATACTGCTGGATCAAAGGGTTTATATGCACAGTTTGATAGCCCATTGGGCATAGTTCCATAGATAAGCATTTTCAAAAGCTTCCCTGTTTCCCTTATTTTCATCAAGGGCACTTTGAGTATATTAGTAGACATTAAGAATCAGAGATTTTTAACTGGAGGGACTCTTTGGAATGGAAAAATTTCAGAATATAAATAAATTTGGATGGGAAAAAATACATTTTTATTTCAGGATTCTTAGTTTACTTTGTTAAGGTCTGGGCTAGCTCCTCTGAAGGGCTCAGAATCAGCCAGAGTCAGGTAAGCAAAAGTCCTTGTCCCACATTGGGCGCCAAAATGTAATGTTCTGTTGTCTCTAGATTTGCAATTGTTCTCTGGGAGGAGATCTCTTGGGGAGCTTCTGGGGAGACAGTCTTGGCTTTAGTTCTGTATTGTGTCTTTCAAAGTCTTGAATCTTTTCCTGTCAGAATGTCTCCAGCCAGCTTCAATCTCTAGCTCCCTCTGAATCCAATCATTCAAGGGAATATTCTTCCACACTCATGTATCTTGAAAATTTATCTTTTAAGTCTCCTCAAAATGATATCTTTACCACAGACTGACTCTGTTTATACATGGTGTCTAGCACATTGAAGTCTGAGATATCTAAATTCAAATGTAATTAATTTTTTCCACCGTTAGTGTTGGTCGAAATAATGCACAATGTTCACAAATTTTTTCCCCTCATGTGTTTGTTGTCATCTTTCCCATTCATCGTTAGTAGTTTTGGGGTGATCTGGGAATCTCATGTTTATCTAGATTCTTAAAATTTATTTTTCCCTCCACTGCTTTTTCTTTATGAGATAATAATCATTGTTCTACTATTCTCTTTTGTATGATTTTTATAAATGGGTTTTTATTTTAAATCAGTATAGCTCTTAAATATTTCTTTGCTTGGCAAAGATCACAGAATTACAGATTTTGAGAGTTGGATGGATCTCAGTCGATATTAGTCTTAACTCATGCATAAAAGTTATCGTCAGTGTATCCAAGAAGTGGTCCTCCACCCTCTCCACATAGTCATTTCAGAAGATAGACTCGAGGTCTTTTGGGGCACATCATTCAGCTTTTGCGACAGCTTTAATTTTAGGAAATTTTTCAAGTCTAAATATGCCTTTTGGTGACTTTTCCAAATTCCTTCTGTTTCTGTCCTTCAATGCCAAATATAGCAAGTCAAAGCTCTTTTCCATATGAAAACTCTTTTGAATATTTGAATATTAATCTTTTCTGAATCCTTTCTTCATGCTAAGCATGTTCAGTCAGCCTATCCTCATAAAACCATAGAGTCAAGGCCCATCATCATCCTGGTTGTCCTGCTGAGTATTTACCACTTTATCAATGCTGCCTCCCAGAAAAGAGCAGATTACTCGTAAGTGAAGTTGGATAAGGATGAAACACACTAGAACTTGCCTTTCTCTATTTCTAGAAGCTATGTCTCCATTAATACACCATAGATTTTATAAGCCTTTTTGTCTGCATGTATCCCTGCTGACTCATTAAACTTGCTTCCACTAAAACAGAGTAAGATCTTTTTCAGAAGTGCTCTTTACTTGTGTTTCCTAACCATTTTATATTTGTGTAGAATTTTGTCAGGGGAGGTTTTGGGTACCCAATTACAAAATTTTACATTTATTCCTATTGTCATTTTGAGTACTGAGAGATATTTTTGAGGTATTTTTAAAATTCTTGCATTAATTTTCAAAACTTAATTTCAGCTGTCAAACGTTTAATGAAAGAAGCAGCAGAATTGAAAGATCCTACAGATCACTACCATGCTCAACCTTTAGAGGTAAGTTTTCCAATAATTGTAATGATCCAAGTTGATCACATTTATAGAGGAATTGACAGCTTAAGGTGTTTTAATAGCCATTTAAATAATTTAAAAATCATTTCCTTAAAATTTTCTTTTAACATCATCTTAAGTAGAAAACTACTTGACTTTGCTTATTGAAATAAGAAGTCTTACTCTTGTCCTTTTAACTTGTTTAGCTTTGAAAAACAAGTTGAATTTGAAATGAGGCATCCAGTTGGAGATGTTCAGTAGACAATTGGTGATTTGGAATTGATGGTTGGGAGAGACCATTCTGAGTATGTAGACCTTAGTATCATAATAGAAATTATAATTAAACCTATGGGATCTGATGAGGTCACCAAGAGAGACAATGGGAAAGGGTTTGGGGAGATCCAAATTAATGATCCAAAAAAGGAAGACCAACAAGGAGCAGTTAAATAGTTAGAAGGGAAACCAAGATAGAGCATTGTCATGAAAACCCAAAGAGGAGAAGAATATCCAGAATTAGAGAGATTGTTCAGTCATGTTAAATGCTTTAGAGAGATCAAAAAAAGATAGACATTGAGAAAAGACCATTTGATAAGTGAGTGATGAGAGGAATTGGAGATGGTGAGTACAGTTTTTCTAGGGGCTTAGCTCTAAAATAATAGAAAAATATAGGATAATAATTTGAAGGGGATGGTAGAATCAGGTGATGATGATTTTTATGGCAGGAGACCTATGTGTATTTGTATGTAAGAGGGAAGGAACAAGTAGATAGGGAAAGACTAAAGAGAGAGAAGAGAAATGATTCTTTGTAATATTGAACTGGTTAAGTATAGAGTTGAAATTAGGAAAGGAGGAAAATGAAGCCATAGATGGCCTAGGAAGATACTGAGGAATTGAGAAACTAAAGTTCATGATGAAGAGGAAGCGTAAGTCTAGGAAAAATGAGGCATAAGGAAATATGAAATTATAATTTACTGTTAGATAAGGAAATTTTTGAATTCTTGTTTGGAGATCAAAGGTATGACCACTAATATAGGTGCCTGAAGTCGATTATTAAAGGAAGTAAGTGATGAGAGATAAGATAGAAGATCTTGTAAGCTAGAATTTTGAAGGGGGACATTGACTTTAATGATGAAATTTACTATTATGAGAAGAGGAATTGTGGAGAAGAATATTGTGTGGCCATCTCTGAAAATGGATGGGGAATAATTTGAAGGCTAGTAGATAATTGGATTGGTTAATATTTGGGATGTCTCAAAAGTCTTTTCAGCTACTAAAGCCAAACTGCTTGAAGATTTTTAGGATACCTTGTATTTGGATGGAATGAACTTTTGAGAAGTATCTGAGTGGTGGAAGAAGGAACACAGCATTCCAATATTTTATCCCCCTCTCAGTTAACAAACATTTATTTTCTCTTGTTCCTACCTCATTCTTACACTAGAAGAAAAGAAAAAAGAAAAAGAAAATCCTTGTAACAAAAGCATAGTCAAGCAAAACAATTTCTTGCATTGGTTATGTCCGAAAATGTACATGTCTTTCTGCATCTTGAGTCTGTCACCTCTGTGTTAGGAGGTAGGTAGCATGTATTATGAAGTTATATCAACCAGTTAAGAAGCTTTTAATGAAAAGTAGATTGTGTTAGATATTAAAATGTTATTAGACATTAAATATTTTATTCTGGGATGGTAAATTTATATTTCATGTGTTGGTAACTGAAGAATACAAAAAACTAAGTGCTTTTCTAGAACACAGCCATTCAACTGTCAGGCTTCTTTGCTTTTTTTTTGTTGTTGTTGAGGCAGTTGGGGGTTAAGTGACTTGTCCAGGGTCACACAGCTAGGAAGTGTTAAGTGTCTGAGGCCATATTTGAACTCAGGTCCTCCTGACTTCAGGGCTGGTGCTCTATCCACTGAGCTAGCTGCCCCTATAATTTCTTTTAATTTCTAACATGATGTTCTACTACTTTTGTGCCTTTGCACTGACTGTCCCCTATGATTGATATTCTTGCCTTCGTTGCTGCTACCTTTTAGAATTTACAACTTTCTTCAAAGTTTAACTAAAATAACAGTTATTATATGAAGCTTTTCTTAATCTTTCCAGTTGCTAATTTCCCCTTCCCCTCAGTTACTTGATAACTATATATATATATATATATATATATATATATATATATATATATATTTGTCTCCTTTGTAACAGGAGAGACTAATAAGCATACTGACACTTAGTAAGCATTTAATTAATGCTTATTGATTGATAATGTAGTTTGATAATTGATGTATATCTCCTTTACTAATAGCAAATAGTTCATCATCTTTCTTTACTTTGTGTCACGTTCAAATCCATTTCTCTTCATCTCCATCCTTTGGGTCTTTATGTTGGGGATGGGAGGTAGCAATCTTTAAGTGCCTGCTATGTGCTAGGCCCCTTGCTAAATACTCTACAAATATTATATTATTTGTTGGGTTATATGTGGTAATCTGATAACAACAAGACACTTGGCAAAGTGTCTCTCTTTTTTTAGTGAAGGGTGCCATGTCAGGTATGGACACTAGAATCTATGTACATAAGTCACCACCAATAATAGTATCTAATACTTTGTTTTATGGAATAAAGGTGATCTATATCTATATCTATAAATCTGTCTTTGTCCAGAGATGAATCTGAGTACTCTTTCATTGTTAAACAACAACCTTAAACATATATCATTAAACCCTAAAAACAGATTATTATGTAAATAGTAATGTACCTTGATAAATTATGCCAGAAAAGTAATGTACTTGTCCTCATGTTTTTGGTAATATTTCATAGTCATATATGATTGTTTTGTTTAGGATAACCTTTTTGAATGGCACTTCACTGTTAGGGGCCCCCCAGATTCTGATTTTGATGGAGGAGTTTATCATGGACGAATAGTATTGCCACCAGAATATCCCATGAAACCGCCAAGCATTATCCTATTAACAGTAAGTATCCTAGACTTTAAGAATTCCTTTATTTTGAGTAATTAGATTATTTTCATTTTTTAAATAAGTAGCCCACATAATTTTTGTATTGCATGGTGAGAGATACATAGAATTCTTTTAAAATTTAACAAATTTAACAAATATTTTTAAAGTTCAGGCAGATTTAAAGTTGAACAATATTTATAATTGTTTTGGAAAACATAATTTTGGCATGCTCTGATTTAATAGTTCAGAGTACAGGTCACTGTAGATTTTTTCATTATATAATACCCTAGACACTTAGTTGAATTCTGTCCTTGGGTTCTAGGTTTTTCTAACCATGGTCAGACCCCAGAGGGGTCATGATTTTGCCTAAGAATTTCCTATGTAAATGAATGGGCCTAACTCTTTCAAGTAATTATAAATCTTTTCCAGGAAAGCCTTAAAAAAGATTCTGGGATTTGATATATAAACAAATTGTAATCCACAAACAAAAGCTACTGAAGAATCACCCCCAGTATGGCAGTTCCCATAATTCACATGACTAGCTGCTGCCATCAAAGTTGCTGGGGATGTTGGCCAATCCTGAATCTTCTGGAAGTCTTGCTTCTCCATACCCTCCTGTAAAACATCCATATCAATACACTCAGAGATTAAATCTTTGAGAAAGGACTCAGTATTTCAGCACTTCTTTCATCACTTCAGAGTAGTAATCAGGATCACCCTCAGTACCGTAATTCAGCTTCATTCTGGGTAAAATATACTTTTGGAGATTGATTGGAGAAAACAGCCATTAAACCAATTTCTGAGAGAAAATGCATTCAGAAGTTTGACCTCTCAAAAATGAAACAGGCTGAGGATTTCCTCGGATTGGGAAATGCTCTTCAGTAATGCTTATTCTCAACCCATCCATGCCTGCCTATCTCATATTTCTCTTGTCCATGTTCTCTTTCAATGTAGAATTCCATCTAATATAGTGAGAATCTTCCTTGCTTTCTTTTAACAGTATTGAGGTTCTTTTTGAATACTCTCATCAGCTGTCATTCTTTATTATTACCATAAGACCGGGCCATCTTTTCTTTCTATGTACAATTCCTGATCTTTGAAGTTCCTCATTGGTTACATGTTGTAGCCTTCTCACACCTCTGTGTGATACTTTTTTTTTTTGGAGGCAATTATATTCTGCCATATAGCAATTCCTGCAGAATATTAGTATTAAAAATAGACATTTGCTTTCATCATAAAATTGTGGTAAATCTTTAGTTTCCAAAAAGTCAGTCCAGTTCACTTTCCTTTCCTATTCAATTCTGGAAAAAACTTCTTATCCATCTGTATTACTGTTTCCCAGAAATACATACTGATAAGCTTTATAGGTTGTTCCCAAAATACAGGTAATAGACTTGAGACCAATTCACATTTTATTTTGAAATTTGACTTGTTGACATTGTTGTCATCCTCTAAGTTTCTGCCTTGATCCTCTTACCATAGCATCTTTCTGCAGTCAGGTCCATTTTTGTTTTTTTACTCATTTTTTTCTGTCTATCTCTTCACTTTTTACTTTTTGTAAAAGTTGGGTTCTGCTTCTGGAGTGGCATGGGCACTGTCCCAAGCTATTATGCCAGAGGGGGCTTAGGAACTTGCTGCTAGCTTGCAAGTAGTGGGGTGTAGTAAATGCTATCTAATACTTAATTTTGAGTCACTGCTGCTGGCTTGCACTGCAGCTCAGAACCTCACTGCTGCCTTATACTGATTGCTGGCTTGCCTGGATAGAGATTTATTACTGATTTGTACTGGAGGTGGGACTTTGCTGCTGGCCCCTGGGATGTGACTTGCCCTTCTGCTACTACCTAATTGCACTCTCCTTTCACCCTAAGGCAACACACCTTGATCTTCCAAACTGTCTTGGTTTAGAAAACTGCTTTACTGCTCTAAAATTTGTTCTGAAACATAAAAATTGCAATGTTGTTTGGAAGCAAATTTTTTTTTTTTATTCATTTTTCCAAATTATCCCCTCCCTCCCTCCACTCCCTCCCCCCGATGGCAGGTAATCCCATACATTTTACATGTGTTACAATATGACCTAGATACAATATATGTGTGTAAATACCATTTTCTTGTTGCACATTAATTATTAGCTTCCGAAGGTATAAGTAACCTGGGTAGATAGACAGTAGTGCTAACAATTTACATTCGTGGAAGCAAATTTTGGAGAACCCAGGCAAGTTCCTCCCTCCCTCATCTTGGCACCAGAAGTCTTACAGTTATTTTGAGTGACTTGACTTGGAAGAACTGGAATGAAACTGGTGGGGGGGAATCCAGGGCAGTCCATTTTGCAAAGAAAGTTTCTTGGTGAAATCAAAAGTGTGTGTTCTGGAAAGTTCTTCTGAAAAGGAGACAATTCTTATTTATTTGCCATGTAGAGAACCAATAAGAAAAATTCAAAGAGGAAATTTTCTGAAATCTTGCAACAAGTTGGAAGTAGGGATGACTTTCAGAAGCTTTCATATCTTCCCAGAGTCTTTTCTTTCAGCAACTGGAAGCTTGACCTCTGGAAGAGTCTGGAATATACCTACCCTGCTTCTTGTTACTTAACAGCCATGATTCACGTTTGTGCCTTGACTTTTTTGCTTTTTGTATAATTATTCCATCAACTCATCTTCCAGTGCAACTTCAACTAGCATCTTTTCATAAATAACTAGTATAATAGAAGGGTTAAAGGCACTGGATTAAGGAATCAGGAGACCTGATTACTACTCTTAGCTCTGCCACTAGTAGTTATGTTAGTGTGAACAACTTGCTTACCCGATTTGGGCCTGGGAATGGGGATGGGTTGGGGAGGACTCAATGATAGAAAGTTGCTTTCAATTTCTGAAGTTCAAAGTTTTATAATTCCCTAATATTCATTTGTATCTTAGTACAAAGAGGAACCATATTTTTTATTTGTTTCCCTTGATAGTGTCTAATGTGAAAATAAATGCAGAGTTAGGAACTAAATAAATACTTTTTAGATTATTATGTTTTTGGGAGTACAAGTTAATATTTTAAATATTATTAGAAGCATTTTCTAAAGCTAAGAGTTTTACAGAAATACTTAAAACATGTTTGTGGTAAATATAAATTATTTTATCTTTAAGGCTAATGGAAGGTTTGAAGTAGGCAAGAAAATTTGTTTGAGCATCTCAGGACATCACCCTGAAACTTGGCAACCTTCATGGAGTAGTAAGTATCAGTTTATTGCTGTAATTAACTTATTTAAAGAACTTTTTCTTCCAAGATTAAAATGATCACCTTACGATATTAAATTCTGAATAGAAAAACTGTAAATTTAATTCAGTTTTAACATTTGCTTTCAGCTAAATACAGGATGGGGGACTGTGTTGGGGTGTTTAATTTTCTTAAGTATTCCATGTTATGATAGGTGGTGGGGAGTTGTGGCACACACCCTCTCCCTTCCCCCCCAATCCAGTGGTGGGAAGCAAATGATTTTTAATTTCACATATAGATTGAACATTATGTTATTCATTTCAGTCAGAACAGCATTGTTAGCCATAATTGGATTTATGCCAACAAAAGGAGAAGGTGCCATAGGGTCTCTAGACTATTCACCTGAAGAAAGAAGAGCCCTTGCCAAAAAGTGAGTAGCTTACATTTTATTTTTTATCTGGTGTTTTAAGTTGTTTTTCAAACCTACAAAGCATATACTTTGAAGAAATGATACTTGTTTTTTTCCTAACTTCATTTTTAATTTCATGTTCTGACTTGTTCTTAAATCTCAAGTTATTTAATTAACTTCACATAAAAGTAACAGTAAATGACATGATGTTTTGTTGACAGAAGAACTTAGTGAAATTCCATTAGATTTGTTCTAGTAGTGGAATTTTTTTTCATAATGTTGCAGTCAAATAGAGTAGAATTCTGATGGCATGGTTAAGTTAATGAATACTATATGAACTTTTGCTCTTAAATTTCATCTGCTTCCTCAGTCAGAAGCTAAAGAGATTCTCATGTCAGGTTTTTGTTGTATAGTTGAGTCTGAAATGAAAAGGGCAGTTCTTGTAAAAAAAAATTTTCCAGTAGTCTGCAAATAATGGGTGTGCCATCATTACCATCTAGAAATGGCATAGCTTTTTCTCCTAGGTGCACTAAAACGCTTTTACAAACATTCAGTCATTTTTGAGTTGGTAGGTACTGTCTTTATAACTTAAGTATTTTAATAAGACAATAACACTGCATGCATAATGGGAAAACTAATTCATAGGATCATAGACTTAGAGCTGGAAGGAACCAAAGATGTCAGTCCCAAGCCATCATTTTACATATGAGGAACAAAGGCCCAAAGAAGCTAACTGACTTGCCCAACATTGCACGTGTAGTAATTATCAGAAGTAAGATGTAAACCCATTTAGCACCTACAATATGCAGATTTTAGTAGGCTTTGGCATAAAATGACAACTCATAAGATATTCAATTCAATGAATATTTATTGCCTACTTGGGTAGTGGTAATATAACCCTTGTCTTCTGACTCCTACTTTTATTTTCAACCTATCATAGATCATGGCATTTAAAGATAAAAGGAATAAAAAGAAATCATTAGATCCCTCATTTTCAAATGAGTAAAGCCATATAGTTTTTCAATTAGCTAGCTAAGTAAATATGTAGTTTAGAAACAATGTACACATGCAAAGTTTTTTTGAATATTAAATGGGAACCAATCACAGTAAACATGATTGGTTATTTTTAAAGACATTTGATACATTTGTAGTGTAATTGAGTAAAAATGTATGCATGTGTGCATTCAATATTTATGCAATTTAAATATGATCTCTTTTGGATAAATAAATATTGTATTTTGTAGACCTGTCTTAAGTTAATGTTTAAAAGCTTGATAGAATTCAGGTCTTTATTTTGGATGACAAATCTTTTCTGTAATTAGCATCTGGAAGAAAAAAATTTCTTATTTCAAAAATTTATATTGTAGAAGGTGAGTTTTTCATTGTAAGGTAAGAAAATTATATTTTTGTTGTGGGTGAACTTGTATTTATACTGTCATAGGTGTTAACTATGTAAATATAAGAGTATTTGTGAGAATGTTACTGAACTTTTAAAAAAAACATAGCTGTTTATTGAATTTATCCATATGGTTGAGGGGCAGGGGAATAAATGTTACACTTAATAGTTTTGTTTTGGAACAGAAAAGATTTTGATTTGTGGCTTGGTTCTATCGAAATATTCTGATTGGAAAAAATATTTAACAATGTGTGCTAACTTTTTGAACTCATAGTTAGATGGCCAAATTTGACTTAAAAAAAAAAGTCTGAAAAAAATCTTTATTTTCTAATATTTTAATTTTTAAAATTTGATGTGGCTATAAAATGTACTTCAAAATGTATATGATATTCAAGGAAATGTTCTCTTGGTTGTCCAACCTAGAAAGCAAATGAGTGCATATGTGGGGTGAGCTTTTTGATAATTTTTTTTTAAAACAAGTTTATTTGTTCAGTGTTCATGTTTTGTAAAAAAGGAATCAGGATTAAACTTAACTACTTCTGTTTCCATTCAGTGAGAAAGTCCTTTTTAGCAATCATTTTAAAATTCTTTTATTTCTTTAGGTCACAAGATTTCTGTTGTGAGGGATGTGGCTCAGCAATGAAGATTGCCCTATTACCTTTGTCATCAGGAAGTAATTCAAGTCAGGCTGATCAAGAAGCCAAGGAACTTGCTAGACAAATCAGTTTCAAGGTAGACTACATAATGGATTTTTAGAAAGTATTCTTCCCATTTTCTTGTCAAGAAGAAAATATATTTTTTAGGGTTCTATAATAGTGTGTTTGTATTCTTTAGAAATAGCTATACCTATACTTTTGGAACTTAATTTCTAAATTAATGCTATTTCACACTTTTGTCTCTGACTCACTTAATCATTAGTTGCTTAATTTGGCACTTAATCATTTGTTGTTTTGCCTCATGTTACTATAGCTTTTATTTCTAGATTAAAATGAAAAGAGCCTTGGATTTAGTCATAAGATATACATTTTAAGCCCCCAAATTAGAAAACTGAAATATTTGCTTTGAAAGTGACTAGCCTGCTGGGTGTGTTTCACTTAGCCCCCTTTTGTTTAAAACTGAAATATTTGAATACTACTTTATTAGCTGTGTAATCTTTTGCAAGACACTTAATTTTTCTGAGTTTATTTCCTCATTTGCAAAATTTGTGCTGCCTAACTTATATGATTTTTCTGAGAATTTGATTGAATTTATATTGTGTGGAAATGCTTTAACAATTTAAGGTGACATTATTATCGGACACATTCTTTGGTATCTTCCACGGTGCTGAACACATAATAGAGTTCTGCAATCAGTAAGCATGAATTGCCTTAGTCTCCTGTATACCAAGTGTTAGTTGTATACAAAGACTTACAGAATATCAAAACCAAGAATTTTAGGTAGTTAATGTAGAAGACAAAAATTGACAAGTGGTAATATAGATGGAGCTGAATTGGGCTGAATAGGGAGTTTTAGGCAAAATTAAATGATTACTTCCCTATTTGTGTAACTTATGAACTTAGCCAGTTTTATGTATCTTTTAAAATGCTATATAAGGCCAATTATATGAAAATTAAAGTATTTTTTCATGTAAGGGCTCATGGACATAGTTTTTAAAAAGATATATCAATTTTATAATAAAAATATGAAAATTTCCCCAAAGTTGGAAGAGAAACATTTAATTTCTCATTTGCTGCTTTTCATTTAATATTTAGATTTTTCTTTTTTTACCAATTTATTTTTAATTTTACTTACCAATACAGCAAAGGGTAAAGAGCAAATTATAAGGAAAATATCCTTTAATTTCATATTATAACTAATCTAAAATAAGAGGGATGAGAAAAGGATAAGAAAGAATGACAAAACAAATGGAGAGGAAGAGAGAGTAACAGAAAGGGAGGGAAGAGACAAAAATGGAAAGAGAAAAAAAAAAAATCCAGAAAGAAGAAGACATTGAGCTATAGAGAGGGAGAGAGAGAGAGAGGAGAAACGGACAAGAAACCAGGATGGGAAAGGTAGAGACAGAAAAGTAAAATACATAAAAGAAAGCAAGAAAGATTCCATAACTTCCAAGAGAAGTGAACTATATAAGTTATACCCTACTGTGTGGACTACCTAGAGTACTTGCTTATCTGTTTCTTCATAAGATAGTAATATCTTTTATCTCTTACCAGGCTACCTCACCTATTTGATTTGTTCTATTACCTTGTCTCCTTTCTCACTCTTCTCTATTATAGTTTCTATTCCATTTTTTTCATCTATGTTTTGTTTCCATCTGCTCTGCCAATTTTTCATATTCTACCTACCATCTCTGACACCAATCCTGTGCTAACATGTGGAAGAGGAAGAGTTTAGTATTTCTACCATTATAGTTGGCCTGACCTGTTGTTTAAAAAAAAAAAAAAAAAAAAAAAAAAAAAAAGTTTTATTGATTTCTTTATAGATTGCAATCATTTTTCTAATAGTTTCCTTCTCCCCTCTACCCCCCCCAAAAAAAACCTCTCCAATTATGTCTATTCACATCTACTTTCTTCCCTAAATCCTTACTTTACCGAGAAAGAAGACTCTTTCTATATAGCCTTTTGAATTCATTATTGGTTATTTTACTTAATCTGAGTTCGTTCTACCTTTTTTGTATTTTCATTTGTGTTATCATAGTGTGTGATTGTTTTCTTCTCCTGTTTTATTCCATTGGCATGTTTATGTGAATGTTCTTCTTCATAAGTGTCATTTCTTAGCCTAAAATGGAATGCTACTACTACTGTTCTCCATTTAGCAGATGTTCTTTTTGTTTCTTGAGGGTTTTTTGCTACCACAAAATGTGCTGATACAAGTATTTTGTTTTATATATGGGAATTTTGTTTTTGTCTTTGACTTCCTTGGTGTAAAACTAGTAGGATTGTTGGAAATGAACAATTAGCTTTATTTTCCAGAATGGTTGAATGAATTCACAGCTTCTGCAAGCAATTTGTTCGTGTTTTCTTGACTTTCTGTAACCCTTTAAACATTATTTTTGTTTTTTCTCATTTTTGCTAATTTGAAGATAAGATTTTTCAGTTGCAATATCCAGTAACTTGAAGAATTTTCCTATGTGGTTACTCATATTTTGCATTCCTTCTTTTGAAAACTGTTTGCTCATGTCCTTTGAGCATTTTTTTCTTTTGAAAAAAATGTTTGCTCATGTCCTTTGGGCACTTATCTACTTGGGAATGATTCTGTTCATTATACATTTTAGAAAAAAAAAAAAAAAAAAACCACAGATTTCCCATCCCCCCTCCCCTCCTCTACAGTTCCCTTACTTTTAGTTATATTGATTTCCAGTTGTGCAAAAGTTTTTAAATTTTGTATAAGCAAAATTTTTCATCTTTTATAATTTCCTTTATCCAGTGCTTAAGAATTTCCCCTCAGTCAGAGTTTTGAAAGGTATTTCTCCAGTTCTACCATTTTTTTTTTTAATATGGCTTTTTTATATCTGATTTTATCTGAATTCTGCCTTCACCATCTTCTCTTCTCATTTTCCTTGCTCCCATTAAAACTCATGAGGTATTTAGCTCCTTATGCAAAAACTGAGCATTTCTTTTCTGTGCTTGCTATCCTATGAATAAAATACTGAGTTGTGTTCGTTTTGTGAGGATTTTTGGTAGTTTCACATTAAGCAGATATGATTGACAAACTTGATTTAGGAAATCTAAAATTGAATCTTAAACTTATTTCCTTTTTTGTTATAATGTGGGAGTGGTAAAAATGACTATTATTAGATAATCACACCTAAATACCATTTGTCTTAAGAACAAAAGAGCTCAATAGATACATATAACTTTTCATTAGAATGTTATGTTAGATATATTGTACAAATAAATACTTATAAGGTCATTTTAGACATATAGTAAACAAGATTGTAGAACTGAAGTTAATGGGACTATTTTAGAAAATTATTAGAAATGAGTTTGTTGGGTAATCGATTCTGTCCAAAAGGAGTACTTGCAATACTTGATCATATTTATTTTAAAAAAAAAAAAAAAAAAAAAAAAAAGTGACATTCCTAAAACTCTAGTTTAATGAAATAGCTACTTACGAGGCATTTGAATTGATATAACAGATGTTTGCCTTTTTCCTGTCCTGTTCAAATCTATGTGTATACCAAAGCCCCATATCACACATACCTTTTTTTTTTTTGGGGGGGGGGTGAAACAATTGGGGCTAAGTGACTTACTCAGGTTCACACAGCTAATAAGTATTAAGCGTCTGAGGCCAGATTTGAATTCAGATCCTTCTTACTTCAGGACCTATGCTCTGTCTGTTATGCCATCTAGCTATTCCTTCACCCTCTCTTTAAAGCATTCTTTAGCTATCCCATTCCTCACTGATTATTTTCCTTCTTTATTGTAGGTAGGTAGCCATTATTGACATTTAATAGTTTTCTGTTATTTCTTTTCTGTCATTCTTATTTCCCTAATTAGGTTGTAAATTCTTGAAGAGTAGAGACAGTATTTCAAGTTTCTTTTGTATTCCCCAAATATGATTATAAACACTGAAGAGAATTAAAAACAGATAAAATTAAGTTTATGGATTACTCTGCAGTTTCTCTTCTTTATATATATTTGTGTGTGTGTATGTGTATATGTATTATATATATATATATGTATATATATATATATATGTATATGAATATATATATATATATACATATAATTTTTTTTTCCTCCTTCTTCTTTTAGGCAGAAGTCAATTCATCTGGAAAGCCTATCACTGTGCCAGATTTAAAACACTCTTTCTCCTTAAGTGATCCACAACAGGAAGGTAGACCTTCAACATTCCAGGATACAACAGCCAGTACATCGGTATGACTATTATTTATTATTATTGATATGTGGGTGTATAGAAAGGAACATAGATTTGGGAACCAGCCCTAGTTCTGCCATTAACTACTTATATAAACTTATATAGGTTGCTAGAAATTCTGTTTGTTTTCTCCTCTATTAAATGGCATTGAGACTAAATTATCTATAAAATTCTATAATTCTGTAATCCTAAACATCCCTGGTATGCTAGACTCTCTACAATGAACTAAAGGACATGAAATGTATTTCTATTTATGCTTTAAAATAAAGCATATTTTTATGCTTTAAATAGATTAACCTCCTTTACTTTTTTGTACCTACTTTCACCTACTTGGTTAATTAAAGCACTGTGCTTATGTTAAGAATAAAGGAATGACTTTATTCTCTGTGGTGGCTAGTTAATTCCAAGGTTAACAGACTGCACCTTTAACTTTAATCAGCTATTTTATTAGGTTTATACCCTAGATCATGAGGACAGGATGAATATATAAGCTCAACTACAGTTGTACTTAATATTCATACTTCACACTTATATTTTAGATTTCAGTGTTACTCAGAACTTTGCTTCAGAAATCTTGAATTCTGAAATTTCCATTTCTGGCCTTTTCTTCTACCCACCCTCTTATACACTAAATCTCTTCTTTGTCTTCATTGTAAATTCTTACTCTTTGAACCTTCTCTTTTATCCCTGTTCATTACCACCATTTTGACTTCACTTGCTTCCTTTCTCAGCTTGAATCTCATTATCACCCATTTAATAATATACTCAACCACTATTTCATCCTCTTTATTGTCTTACCATTTTTGTCCTGCCAAATCTTGTGTGACCTCTCCTTTCAATTTAAAGGTTGCTAAGCAAGGTTAAAGAATAAATTCTATAATTCAAATCTTTAGCCATAATCTAGCTTTCCTGAAGCTGAGCATGTGGCTTCATTTCATACTTTACAGAAATTTGAGCAGTACATTATGAGTTCTCACAACTTTCCTTCTGAACCTCAGAATCTCTTGTCACCTTCCTTTCCTGCCTGCTTAGTTTTTCTTTCTGAGAAGGAAATAGCTCTTTCCCAAGCCAAACCTTTTCTGATTCTTTTGTTCATTCTGTCTTCTTTTTGGGATTTGACTTCAATAATTTCTCCTGTTGAATTTTTTTTTTTCTGCTTTACTGCCTTCTATTTCTATGATCCGTGCTCCTTTCCCTTATCCTAAAATAACCTTTCTTCAAACTTATTACTTTCATTAAAGCATTGTCTTTTTTTTTTTTTATCTCTTCACTGCCAAACTTATCAGATTAATCTGTACTTGTTACCTGTACTTTTTATTGAATTAATTATGCCTAGGAACAAATTCTGTGAGATTATCTATGAGATTAAAATTTAGATTTAGCTCCCTCTACCTAAAGATTAAAGTTAATGTAAAAATTTCTAAGTATCCATACAGATGTAAAAGTCCTGTGAATTCAATTTACAATTCAAAGAGGGGGTCAGGAGCTGGCCAGCTTCAAAGGAAAGGAACATCAAAGAGGGATGCAGTTGTTCTTTTCTGAAATGATTTTATACTCTTATTATCAGGGCAGAGAACCTCTTAAGCTTAAAAATAACACTTTCTAGTATTTTCCAGAGGCTTTTGAAGGTTGTTTATTGCTCATTTAAGAATTTAGAGTTTTTCAACTGTTTGGGCATGTATACATATATTGTATTTAGTTTATACTCTAACATGTTTAACATGTATTGGTCAACCTGCCATCTTGGGGGGGAGGGGAAAATTAGAACAAAAGGTTTGGCGATTGTCAATGTTGTAAAATTACCCATGCATATATCTGGTAAATAAAAACTATTAAAAAAAAAAAAAAAAGAAGAATAGTGAGATTGGGGGGGGAAGAATTAAGAGTTTTTTATGTCTTTATCAGATCTCATCTCCCCACTCAATTGAAACTGATCTACAAAAGGTTACCCTTGACGCCCTTATAACTAAATTTGGTGTTATTTTCTCAGTCCTTCCAACTTTTCTGCAGCATTTGTTGCTGTTAATTGCTTATTCTTTCTAAAATTCATTCTTTTCTTGACTTCTTTGACATAGTGTTATTCTGGTTTTCTTTCTAAACTCTCTTTTTAAAAAAAATTTTTTTTCCTCCCCCTAAATATGTGTTTCCCAGGTTTTTGTCTTTTGTGCTTTTTTCCTCTCTGAAATGTCTTTGATTTCATCCATTCCCATAACTTCAACAATCATCTCTATATATCTTGTCTTGACTTGTTCCCCAAGCTTTGGTCTTGAATGTAAGTGCTTTCTATATATTTTTACTTGGACATACCAAGTTTAAGGCTTTAAAAAAAGTCTGAAACAAAATTAATTATTTTGCTATTCCTCTTCAGTCTTGTCGTTTTCCCTTCGGAAACTCCTTTGAATCTCTTTTGTGTCTTCTTCTCCATTCTCACTACTACTTCACTACTTTAGGTACTAGGGAGAATTTCTAAACATAGGGAACAGCATAAGGAAATGCATATAGATGGAAAATGAAGGCTATTCATCAGAAATGTTGACTTAGTAGTTCAGTTTAGGGTAATTATAGAGTTATAAGTAGTAAAGATAAGATTGAGAAGTAGGTTGATAGCAGATTATGGAAAGCTTTGAGTCTATAAGAGGTTTGGATTTTATTCATTATGTATTAGGGAACTACTTAAAGGTTTTGAATAGAAGATCATCAAGAAGTAGTCTGTGCATTAGGAAGAGTCATTTGGTTGTCATATAAAGGGATAAATCGGAACACTGTTAAGACCAGACTTAAGTAGGGTAGTTGGGAGCTTTTGTAATGATTAGTAAAGAAGGATTGCAGTGAGTTGGAAATAGGAAGAATGGGATGATGCTAGAAATATGGAGGTTGATTATATATGATTTTATGTTGTGTGCTTTCTAGAACCCCCAAATTGGGGTGCTAAACTATACCATCTGGACTAACTCTCTGTAGGATCTCAGGACCAGCCTGAATCCTTGGTCTTAGTGGAGGAGTGATGAGGCAAGACTCCTATGGATGGGCAAAACATGGAGTCCGGATATTCCAAATTCTTTCAGCCTAATATGCCCTAATACCCTTATATAACCAAAGCAACACTGCTCATGAGCTAATATGTGGGACTACATAAACAACTTGCTATTGTATGTAGGTAACTCTTTTCCACTTAGTATCACTTTGCTTTAAATATAACATAGATTTCATTGCCCCCTGACTTCTCAGGAAGGCTGAGAGCTCTTAGGGGAGATGGGGAGCCAAGTCAGACATTGTCAGCAGGTCCCCTGTAGGCTGAAGGGTCTTATATCTTACCCAGAGTTCCCCCACTATCTATAGCCCTCTACAACTTTATGATTGATTGGATTTAGGAGATAATGTAGAAGAAAATGCAAAGATAATGACTATTCGTGAATGAATCATAGTACCATTGGCATGAAAAGTAAGGAAGATGAATAGATTTTAGGAGAAAGATAATAAATTCAGTTTGCAATATGCTAAATTTAAGGTTGCAAGACATCCAGTTTTTAAGTTAATTAGGGCTAATATTATATAGTAGTGGTTTTAGAATGACATCTCTTAAATTGTGACTCATTTTTTGGAATAAATTTTATCCAAAGAAATTGGTTTTATACTCATAGGGAGGTTTCAGAGAAACTACTTTGGCTGTCTATTGGCAAGCAATATCTTGCCAGTCCTCATGTTCTCGACTTGCTCTCCTATCTATCGCAAATCATCAGTTTTCAGTAGGGGAAAAAAGTATATGGGATTAGGAGTCAGTTGGGAAGTGTGGAACAAACAAGTTGTTTTAAGTAAGCCTTGGTAATCTCAGGCTATTTCATTATAATTATTTATTTACCATTCTGTACTCCATGTTAAAATCTACTGAATTTTCAAACTCCATTAGCAATCTGTAACATTTAGAATATTTTATGTTCATGTTGAGGAAGTAGAGAATTCTTATAAAGTAAGAGAGAGAGAGAGAGAGAGAGAGAGAGAGAGAGAGAGAGAGAGAGAGAGAGGTGTGTGTGTGTGTGTGTGTATAAAATTATTTGAGAATTTGGGTATTAGAAAAAAATTAAATTCTTCATTTTTGTATCTTAATCTAATCCTTTGCTCCTAGTAAACATTTAATGAATGTTGTGTTGCATTGGATGACGTTTTCTTTATTCAGTTAAGTTAGTCCTTGGTCTTCAGTTTTACAATCTGTTTCTGGATTAGCAGTTTTTTCATTTTTCTGGGCTTACCAAAGCTTGTTCATAGATTTGAGACCTCAGAATCAATACCTCACCAAGATGGGTTGAAAATTTATGCCATAAACATAAATAAGAACCTCAATGGATGAGAAAGGTTGAAGGGGCTTGTAGCAATGCCCATATGGATATATGAGTAGTGAAGGATTTGAAAGTCTCCATTATACTTTTACTTGCTTTCTCTGAATTATAAAGATTTTCTATAATTTTTGTATCAGAAAATTTGTCAAGAAAGCAATTATATACTTGCCATATCTGCTATTTCTTAAAATTAATTATGGATTTTATTGTAGTTATTTATAGGAAAAATGAGATTTTACCAAGTCACTGTAGATACATGTAGTTTGTTTTTGGGGGAGGTGATGATGTGTATCCTGGTTCTTCCTCTTTTATTAATGACATTTTCCAACTGAAACATAAGAACACAATAATTGTTAATGTTGTAGCATTTTTTATGGCCCATTGGTCATGTCATCATATCCATATTTATTAGCTATAACTTCTGTTAATAATAGCTTAGCTAATGTTTTCAGTAGCAGTCCTTTTGAAATAAAGCATACCACCATGTTATTGTCTGCCTTTGGTATCTAATACTACATTTAATAACTATTTTAAAAATGAGATTCCAGCCTATATTGAAATTAATAGGAAGAATGGAAGGAAAATAAAATATAATTTTCTAAAGGAAATACTTTTTTTTTAACCAATGTCTCTTAAGCTTTATTTAGCTTTACTGAATATATTTTTCTTTAATAATAGCTTTTTATTTTTCAAAATACATGTTAAGATAATTTTCAACATTCACCCCGGCAAAACTTTGTGTTCCAAGTTTTTCTCTTTTCCTTCTCCTCCTCCACTCTACCCTAGATAGCAAATAGTCCAATATAGGTTAAACATTCTTCTAAACATATTTCCTTTATCATGCTGCACAAGAAAAATCAGATCAAAAGGGGAAAAGATGAGAAAGAAAAAACAAGCAAATAACAACAAAGGTGAAAATACTATGTTGTAATCCACATTCAGTCTCCATAGTCCTTCCTCTGGAAGCAGATGTTTCTCTCCATCACAAGTTTATTGGAATTGGTCTGAATCACCTCTCTGTTGAAAAGAGCCAAGTTCATTGCAGTTGATCATCATGTAATCCTGTTGCTATACACAATGTTTTCTTGGTTCTACTTACTTCGCATCAGTTCATGTAAGTCTTTCTAGATTTCTCTGAAATCAGCCTGCTGATCATTTCTTATAAAACAATAATATTCCATTGCATTTATATACCGTAGCCATTCCCCAACTGGTGGGCATCCACTCAATTTTTGTAAATATTTTTCCATTTCACTTATATAGTTTATTGACATTTAATTAGGCAAAATAATTCCTTATACTTTAATTTCATCTTCACCAGTGATATCGTCACTTTAAAAAGAATTTTTTTGGCAAGGTAATTGGGGTTGTGACTAGGCCACCTGAATATCTTTATGTACTTGATGTATTATACAGAATTGTTATAATCAGAGGGCTTCCCTTCATATATCATTTCAAAGTATTTTCATTTACTAAAATAACAGAACCTAAAACCCACTTTGCTTATTATTAGAAGTTATCCTGCTAGATTACTAATGAAGAATATAGATCAGAAACAAAGATCAGACTGAGTTTGTTAACCTGATTTTCAAGCTACTTCTCTAGCTACAAGGAAACTATTTTTCAAAGCATGAGTCTTGGTCGTAGAAGAAAATCATCTCTGTGACATGAGCACAGGTAGCAGGAAAAAAAAAAAGGGAGCCTCTCTTTTAGGCTTCAGAGTTTCTGTTACCTGTACGTATATTGTATGTATACATATAATACTGTTACTTGTACATTACACACCTAAAAAAATTTCATTCAGTTGCCAGATCTTGTGGGTTTTTTCCTCTACCACATCACATATATCCCCTCTGTTCACGTATGCAATTCATACCCTTATTCAGGCCCTAATATCTCACCTGCACTTCTCATTGATCTGTCTACCTCAAATCTCTCCCTACTTCATTCCTTCTTTGCCAAAGCTCCCAAAGTGATGTTCTTAATTTCATTCCCTCTGCTCACCCTCTCAGCAAACCCCATTGGCTCCCTAGGATTTCCAAGAAAAAAATATAAAGTTCTTTGTATAAAATTTTAAACTTTTCACAAACTGGCCCTTGTTGCTGCTTAGAAAGAGATCTGACATTATGCTTCCCTTCATCCTAGAGCTCTATGATCTATTTATACTGCTGTTCTCTTTGAATGCAACACTTAGTCTCCATTCTCTGTGCCTTTGCTTTGGTTATTCCCCTGGCATACCTGGTATACTCTCCCTCCCAACCTTCAATTTTTAGCATCTTTGATTTCTTTAAAACGCAGCTAAAATGCTACCTCTTTTAGAATAATTTTTCTGATTTACCCTAGTAGCTAGTATCACCCCTTGTTTATGTTTATATATGTTATCTCACTTATTAAAATTAAAATGTAAGGTTGAAGGAAGGGACTCATCAAATGAGAACTGTATAAATAGCTTTTGAAAACCTCAAAAGAGGTTTTACATTTTTTTAATAAATGCTAGCTGTTGTTATTTTCTTTGTGTTCTCAGTGCATAGCAGTGCCTGGTACATAATATAATCTTATTGATCAGTTGAATATTTTTAAGACTTGATTGGCATGAGAAACACTGATAACAATAAGTAGTACCACGTCAGAAAGTCTTAAGCTAATTCTTGAATGTATAGGAGTATGTTTTAAATTATATATAGTCTTTTAATATTACTATATATTTTAATCTTTTTAACTATTCTATAATTTAAAGTGAAATTATTTTACTATTTTCATATAAATTTTACATAATAGTGATTATATAATCTGCCATTATGGAAACTGCTGAGACCTCCTGGTTTTGGGCCAAGGCAGTTGCTGTGAGAATCAGTACTATATAAATGTAGTGAGAATTTATTGTCAAATCCCAGATAAGCTATGTTTTTAGCAGTGAGGGGGCGAGGGATTGGTAAAAATTTTAAATACGTCAGAAAACGTCAGGCCATCTGTTGCATCTTGATACAAACTTAAACTTTTTCTAGCCTTGTAGGAAATAAGAATGTCTTTCTCCCAACAGTGAAGACTCTCTCTTTATTTTCCCCTCTTTACCAATTTTCTTATTTTCTGAGGGAAAGTCCTAAATGACCTTTGTATTTTCTAAAACCTACAAGTACTGATTCTTCTGTTTATTGAAAACGATTAACAGTCTCTGCCCTTAAAGAGCTTATATTTTATTGGTAACTGCTTAGGAGGCTCTGGTGGTAGATAGTTTGTGAAGGCATAATAGTAAATAAGACTGGAAAGATAAGTCAGATTTTATTGTAGAAGATTTTAAATATCAAGTTGATGAGTTAATGTTTTATCCTAGAGGCACTGAGGAGTCATTGAACATTTTTGAGAAGGACATGGTCAGATCTCTATTGTAGGAATATGAATTTGGCATCCTTTTGTGGAGGATACATTAAAGAAAAAGAGACTAGATTCAGGGAGACCAGTTAGGAAGTTCTTCACATAAGAGATGATGAAGGCCTGAACTAGCTCATTAAGTTGAAAAAAATATTAAGATAATATTAAGAAGCATAAAAACTGTCACATTGCTTCAAAGCTGTAACCCGGAATGATTTGGAAGGATGACACATTTCCTAACAACTAGTCATTGAGCCTTTGCATAAAAAGCCCTTGTTTTGATATGGCTCTTGTTAGGAATATTTTTTTTTTTTAAATTGAGCCAAAATCTGCCTCCGCAATTTCCTCTCACTCCTCCTAGGTTCAAGTAGTACACATCTAGTTCCTTACCCAAAATAAGTTGGCTACTTAAGATCACAGTTGTAGAGCTGAAAGGGCTCTGAGAGGTCATCTTCCCAACTCTCTTCTTTTATAGATGAAGAAACAGTAGGCCTGCAAAGAAAAGACACTAGCCTGAGCTGTGTAGGTGGCCGCAGGGCTGAGCTAGGACTGAATTTGGGCTTGGTACTGTCATTATCAGAACTCTTTCCACTGTACTAGGCTGCCTCTAAGATCTGCAGATGGTATCCACATCCTTTCTTAGTCTTCTCTTTTCTAGCTAAACTTCCCCAGGTACTTTACACAAAGTGGATGACCCAGTTTCTAGTCCTCACCAACCTGGTTTCCTTTTTTGGATGTACTTCAGATTGTCATTGGCCTTCCCAAATATTACATAAAGCCCTCATGCTGCATTGAACACCCTCTCATTTTCAATTTCAGAATGTTATCGAGGTCCATCCTCTCACTTGTTCCAAGATTCCAAAATTGCCCTACTCCTCAAAATCGCCTTTAGTGTAACTTGGTCCTAGGAGGAATGTGGTTTAAGCTAATTCCCATTGTGTGAATAATTGATAACCCTATAAAAATTCCAGAGATAATTGAATTTTAAGGGGAATATTAATCTCCTATCTACACAATGTTGATGAGTATAACAAAATCAAGTAAAAAAAATTAAGGTCATATATGGAAAGCATTTGGTGTGGTAGGTAGGTTATCATGAAGGTAGGCCAATTAATTGTCCCCAAAATCAAATTAATTAAGGTGTTCCATTTTCTTAGATTTTTCTCTTATTCTATATGTGAATAAAATTTCTGTAATGGTCCTAGATTTGTTCATTATAACTTTTATGGGCAGGGATAGCGGGGTCTGGCATGAGGTGGAGAATGGGATAAGGGTGAGTGTTGTCTGCAGAAAAGATAGAAATTGAATGCTTGCCAGCTGAAAACTGCCTACCTTTCCTTAAGACTTAAATCATTATTATTGGTTTTTATCTTTTAAGCTTTTTTCTTATGTAAAGGAGCAAAGTGTTAACAATTGCTGAAAGCTTAGTTGTATCAACTAGATTTAGATCAATGGTCCTTGACATATAGATGACCAAGTGAAGTAACTGATCCTAGTTAGAGCCTTATAATTAGATAAGATAATTAAATAAGATTGCCTCTTTTTACATTTGATGAACCTGGATAATATCCAAATTATATTAGTATTTTAAAGGATTAGATTGTGGCAACTAGGTGGCACAGTGGATAGAGCACCAGTCCTGAAATCAGGAGGACCTGAGTAAATCTGGTCTCAGACACTTAACACTTCCTAGCTGTGTGACCCTGGGCAAGTCACTTAGCCCCAATTGCCTAGCCAAAAAGAAAAGAATTAGATTGCCTATATCACATAAACATATATTTTAAAAGCTGAAGTGCTTTCTTTCTAAGAATTGGACATTAGTTTGGTAAGCTGTTTGTTTAGGCTAGGTTTTGAGGAAGGATGAGATTGGGGTTTTTAAAACTGATTAGTCAAGCAAGTTATGTAAAGTAAAATATTTTATTTAATTTGGATCAATCTTAGTTATCAGGCTTTTTTATTCCAGTCTCTGGATTGCTAGTTCCATATGGATATTTTTGTTCCTTTTAGGAATTTGTATTTCTCTTAGGAACTAAGGAATTTTGTTGTTTTACATGAAATTGAATGTGTTCTTACCTGTTTTAAATTTGGCGACCAACCAAGAACAACAAATACTTTATTTTGAATGTTTTGTAGCTCGTTTAGTATAGTTCAATTCAGGTAGCTATTACCAGTTATTTGTTTATACTAGGAATATTAAGATTTATGGATAATTTGTAAAATGATACTGTTATGCTATTTAATTTCTTTAGGTAGCAAAAGTAATAATCTGGCATCCCTGAAGTCAAAGAATCAGAATATATGAAAAGTTAATGTCTTTACTACTGTCTCCCTTTATGTTATTTTTAG
Organism: Sminthopsis crassicaudata; assembly: GCF_048593235.1. NCBI lineage: Eukaryota > Metazoa > Chordata > Mammalia > Dasyuromorphia > Dasyuridae > Sminthopsis > Sminthopsis crassicaudata. Next base: position 221,782,239 of record NC_133620.1, read on the forward strand.
AATCTATAATTGTGTCTCCCCTATAAATTCAGGATACCTATCCTGTGTGCCTCATAAGGTATATTAAGAAATAGAGATATGGTCTATTAAACTTGTAAATAAGTATCACAACTTTAAGATGATAGTATTTCTTCCTCAGTTATGCTACCATTAAGTGACAGCATCAGTATTTGAATCAAGAGATGACAGAGTTAGAGCTGGTAGTAAAAAAAAGTCAATGAGGCTTGTGTTTTTCTCCTGCTTCTGTGGGGAGCGGAGGAATATATAGGAGAAATATATATATATATATGAATAATGTAGTCATTGTAAGTTTCTTATGATAGGTTAAACAAAGAATTCAAGACAAATGCCAGGATCAGGCTTTTTTTCCCCGAACAAAAGTATATCATAGTAAAAGTTAAGCCTGTCCCAAATGTCTTTAGACCACAACTACCCAGAAGAATCCTCTTTTCCCGTTATTGCTGTCCTAGCTTAAAACACATTGCCTTTTAAGCTTCTTTGAGATTGTCTGGCACAGATTATGACTATGGGTGACAATACAGTAAGTTAAGAAAGTAACATGTCTCTTGTGAGGTGAAGCACTATATTGTATCTGGTTTTATTTGATGAATATGGTTCCAAGGCACATAAGGCAGATTGAATAATATTGATATCCCATATTAGTGCATGATACAGAAAAGTCACATTAACTGCTGCTTTTGGCCTATGAAACTGAAAGTAGGAGTCAGCTTGTTTCCCTTCCCAGATATCCTGAGGGAAAGAGGATAGTTTCTAGTACTTTCTAGTAAACCTAGTATTAGCAAGCATTGCTAGAGTACCACTGGAGATTAGCTTGGGTAACTAGTCAGTAGAGAGGACTCTGTATAAATCCTTACTCTTACCCTGCCCCATAAGTCTATTTCATCAAATTTAAGGCCATTTTAGGAGCTTAGAATGGTTCTTGGTAACCCTGTTCTTGTCCAAATTTATTTCTCTCTATATTCTAACATGATGTAGTGCATGTATATTTGTGTATGTGTGTCTCTATGAGTGTTTTCTTTGCTTCAATTAACTATTCTTAAAATTTCTTAGTATGATGCTCAGAACATTGCTGCAACTTCCCTACAAGAGCCTCCCCAAACCATTTCCAAGAATACCTCCATGAGCCCTCGACAGCGCCGGGCCCAGCAGCAAAGTCAAAGAAGAACATCATCGAATTCATCTGATGTTCAGGTCCAGCAGCCAAGAGCCAACCCCAACACGGATCATATTGGATCAGCCGTACTGATCGTCATCCTGACTCTAGCATTGGCAGCTCTCATATTCCGACGAATCTATCTGGCCAATGAGTACATATTTGACTTTGAGTTATAACATTGCTTTTGTCTTAAGAGCTGTGACTCGAATGCTTCATTAAACATTCTGCAGTGGGTATGATATAAGAACTGTTTACAAAAAAAAAAAAAATTTTTTTTTTTGTATTTGCCCCTCACCTCCTTTTTTGATCCTTATAATTGTCAGTATATATTTAGACAGATTTTGAGGCTAATTATGTCGATAGAGAGTATATTAGCAGTTAGCTTAAGGGATTGGAAGTCATAAATCCCACATCCCACCACTGGCCTGCATTATGACTCTTGGAAAATCATTTATAACTCTCTATGCCTCAATTTCTTTATGTATGAATTTGTGATAATTTTTTGTAAAGTTCTTTGAAACTTTGGATAAAAAGTGGTGTTTAAATTCCAAGTGTTACTAGTAGCTCAATGCCCATTTGTATTGAGTACTAGATCTCTGCTTGAGTGGAATAATTGGGGAGCAGAGAAGAATTGAAGATACGGAAGCAAAGCCCTCTTGCTTCTGGGGTTCAGATTCTAGTGTTTTGCTTAAATGTCATTCATAGGAGGTGAGGTAAAATTGGGCATTTTATGAAATTTATGTGCATGTGAGAAACCATGTTTTAGTAAAGGTGAAAAATTGCTTCAGACAAAAGCACTTAAGGAGAAAACGTTACCACATTTGTGAAGAGAATATTGACTAAGAAAAAGGGAATGATGCTTTATGAACGTTTTCTTTTACTGACCAGATAGTTTCAAATCCCCACAAATTTTTGGTGTTGGTGAAAGAAAGGGTCCAGGCCAGAAAATAATTTTTTTTTCCATTGAAGTTACCTAAGTTGATCTTAAGAATTGAATGTTGTCTCTGATTATATCAGTTGTATATCTTGCTTTTAAAATTGAAGGTTATATAACATGTTCTTATAACACTTATAAATAAGGAATATAATCATTCACCCAGTGCTACTATCTTTTAATTATTCCAAAATATGCATAATGTATTGAAGAAATGTTTTGCCCATCCTTTATGAAAAAGCAAGTAATGGAAAAAAAATGAGAAAAATGTGTAGTTAAGAGGAAATCAATGTGATTCAAGCCCAAGACTTAACTTTAATATAAAAAACTATTCATTTACAGGAGTATGTCATGCCAGTTACCCAGGGTTATTCCAATGCCTTGTGGGAAAACAGAGCCATGGAAATATTCTCTTTGTTCTTTAATACATGTAACTCAATGGCAGCATTGCAGGCAATCACTGGGGCAGTATTATTGAAAAGCTTTGATTGTATTTCTTTTCTTGTTGTTGTTGTTCTTTTTTAAAAAAAAAAATTTTTGAGTCTGGGTCTCACTATCTCACCCAGGTTAGAAGGGCAGTGGCTACTCAGGGCCCGATCCCACTGCTGATTGATTGGTTTGGAGCTTTAACCTGCTTGTTTTTCCATCTCCACTCCCTGGGGGCTCACCATATTGGTGCCAGACTTAGTGCAAACACCTGGTAAGTTTTAGTCTTAAGTGTGGCTCAGAATTCCCAGGTTCAAGCAAACCAACCAGCAGCCTCAGCTTCCCTAGCAGCAGATACTACAGGTGTGCGCCATGATGCCTGGCTGATTGTATTTTTAATACAGGCAGCTCCCAACTGAAGAAAGGGCTGTGTTCTTAAAATTTATTTGGAAGTTATTTGTTTTAGAATACAGAATGCATTTGCTCACCAGGGAAAAAATATTATGGTGTGTTTAGATTCTGAGGCCAGCCCAAAAAAGACTTTAAATCAGAATGTAACTGATACAAGGTCTTAATCAAGTTCATTATGCAGTTTTAAACCTTTTAAACTTGTAACTTTTAAACTTTACTGACTTAGGTTGTAATTATGAAACAATCTGTAAGTAGCATTGAAAGGCAAGTTTAATTTCGTTATTAAAGTTGATGCATTTCATCTTTTCATCCACACAGTAGCTAGTTTTCATTTGTCACAAGATTTAAAATGAGAACACATTGTGTAAATCTATGTAATGTGGTTTTCCTGAGCCTTAATAAATTTGCTTTGCAATGATATTTACAGATTGTGTCTATCATGTCTGCAGCCTAAATTATTAAGCTTTCAGAGAGCACAAAGACTTTATGAAGAATCCTCCCCCAATATTATATTGGTCTGAAAATAGGCTTCATCTTTCCTCTTAAATCCGGTTTAAATATAACCCAACATGGCTTGTAATTAACATTCATTCTCATATTCTATCTCTCTCCTCTCTGCTCTCTCTTTCCTTCCTTCCCTCCTTCCTTCTCCCTCTTTCTGTATTTTTTCATCTCCCCATCTCATTTTAAGAGTATGGCCTATATTCAGATCAATATTTCACCTATGTTAATAGATTGTGAAGGTGCCATAACTTATTGAATTTTTGTATCCCTATTCCTTAGTCCAGTGCCTTCCACATAGTAGGCACTTAATAAATTTTTGTTAAGTTACATTAAGAGTTTAACACAGGCCACTGAGCCTTTTGTTACTGTTTCTTTGAGAAAATGTGTTCAGAATTTCAACTCATGATGCTAAAACACTTCCCATGTAGGGCCACTATGAAGTGGCCTTTTTTATCCAGTGAGAAGGGAATTCACTTGTCTTCCCCTGTCTCATTCACTCTCCTTTTCCCTATCACAATACCCAGGATGGTCACTGGTCACGTGCTGAAAATAAATACTTGCCCTTTCCTCTGCCATTTTCCCAATCTTTGATCCTTAAATGCTGGGAGAGGAGGGATGCATGATAGCTTGGAGAATATGTCCTATGATCTAAAGAAAGCTTTTCTAATAATCCAGCATGAGACAGACAGCCATTCCCATATATGAGAATTTGTTGAAGTTGGTTGGATGTTCTTAGCTATCAAGGTATGATCATTATGGTAAAAGTTTTTTTGTTTTGTTTTGTTTTTTTCCATTATAGTTATTAGTAATATGACCCAGCTATCCACTTTGTCATGCTTATCTTTTCCCCTCCTTTATTTCCAGCAGACACCTATGAGAACAGCAAAAATTACCCTACCCCTAATTCCATGCTGTCTTTCTTCTCTCACAAGTTCTTAAGGACAGATACTTGTCATTCTGGCCTCTTTGGAGGAAATTAGGGAGCAAACAAGTAAGACTAAGGAGTGAGAAAGGATTCTCATTTAAATCTTTCCCCTAACAATGTTCAAGAAAACAAACTTTTGCTTCCTTATTGCAGATTAGGGGCTGCACGTGGAGAGTGACCTCGTAAATCAATCTGTTATGGTTCCACCTCTAAGTTCCTTGTATTTGTATTTGTGTTATCCACAGCTGCTTGTAGTCACAGAACCTAAGTTTACATCAAGCTGATTAAAGTTAGCAACTTTTAAAAGAAACTTATTCAATGTCTGTTTCATATAGAATTTTTGGGAAGATGTAATTAGCTTTTCTCATTATATTGGGGGGGCTTTTATTTAGCACTTTGTTTTCAATGCTGCTTACTTTTCTTTTATTATACTAAAAATAAATACTCAGTGTTTCATCAACATTTTCAGCTCCATTTTTTAAAAAAAAAATTAGACAATTTTCCATTGTGTTTTGGGGAAAGTGAAATTTCTGCACTGAAAAATAAAGAAAAATTTTCATTGTTCCTAAAATAAAATCTTACGGGAAAACCAGTCACTTCCTACACCTAGTCAGTTTCCTAAGCACTTTGAATTTTTTCACAGTATTTCTTGAATCTGACTTTGCCTCTTCACATTCATTGCCAACACCCTAGTTCAGGCCCTTATAACTTTATTTTTGACACTTTCTTTTAAAAAATTAACATTCATTTTTTAAAAATTTTGTTTCATATTCTTCCCTCCTTTCAGCCCTTCCTTCACCCCTTGAGAAAGGCAAGCAATATGATATATATAGGATATAGGAAGTCATGCAAAACATTTCCATAGTGCCTTTATAATCCAGTGGCCTGAATTATTTTAATTTGTTCAGTATCTTTTTTGTTTCAATGTCTTCACTCTTTAGTTCATCCACAGCTGCCAAAATCCATTTGTAGGTTCAACCAATCTCTTGCACAAGTTTCAAGTGAATCCTATAATAATGGTTTTAACCTACCTTTCCAACCATATGTCATATTACTTCCCTTACTAACTCAATGTTCCTGTTGGAGTGGACCTGTCAGTTATTCCTATGTTTGTCCTTCCCCTTACCAGGCTTCCCATCACCCACTCACTTGAAATACATTCCCTACAGGTTCCTGCTGAAGTCCTGTAATTAGTAGTTGCTTAGGATTCATGGAATAGGTTAGAACTACCACCTCCCCCCCCCCACCACCACTTTACCTCACCCTGCATATATATGTGGATATAGACAGGTCTAAATTTAGATAGCATTAAGTTAAAGCTAACCTGAATTCATCAAAAAGTCTGAATTATGGAATATATTTAAATCATTCATTGAAAATACAGAGACTGAGACTTCCGGCCAAGATGGCGGCGTGGAGGCAGACAGCTGCTTGAGCTCCTCGTTTTCTCTCAGAACTTACTTCATGACAAGCCTCAGACTTAATGCTTGACCCAGAAAGAAATCCACAAATAATCACCAAGAGAAGACATCCTTGAAAGTCGCCAGAAAAGGTCTGTGTTTGCTCGGGGGAGGGTCGAACAGACTGGGCACAGACTGAGGGCAGGCAGCCAGAGCGAGACAGGCAGCTCACACAGCTCAGACCAGAGGGGGAGGGGTTCGATCTCTGCCGTTTCTGCAAAAAGACTTTTTCCCCAGTGTGGATACTCCATCTTGGCAGCAAGCCAGGAGCAGCGGAGAGGGTGTAAACACCTGAGGTGAAGATTAAAACCCCGGAAAGCCAGCATCTCTCAGAACCTGGCCACCCCCAACCCCCACCTGGACTGACTCAGCTCGTTCTCAGAGCCTCAGAGCACAGACTCAGTACAGTCATTGCTGTTCTGTTAGTGGTTCTCTGCTGCCCTACCCCCAGAGGAAGCCCATTAATACCATCCAGCCCCATCCCCCCCAAAACAGACCAATTGTTTCTCTTGTCAATGTGTTTACTTCGATTCCTACTCTGACAAAATGAACAAAAAATTCAAAAGGGCTCTAACCATTGACAGCTTTTGTATGGAGAGAGAGCAGACTTCAAACACTGAGGAGACTAAAAACAGACTGTCCCCAGATGAATCCCCTAAGAGGGATATGAGCTGCTCCTCAATACAAAAGAATCTCATAGAGGAAATCAAAAAGGCTCTCACAAGAGAGCTGGAAGAGAAATGGGAAAAGGAAAGGGAAGCTTGGCAAGAGAGCCTGGAGAAGTCATCCCATGCATTCAAAGACAGTGGATAAAGAAATCAAATCATTGAGAAACAAGATTAGTGAGCTGGAAAAGGTAAACAACTCCAAGGAAAACAGGATTAGTGAGCTGGAAAAAGAAAACAGCTCTCTAAAAAATAAAATGGATAAAATGAAAAAAAATTCCATAGAAGATAAAAACTCAATTGGACAATTACAAAGAGATATAAAAAAAGTGAGTGAAGAAAATACATCATTGAAAATTAGACTGGAACAAGTAGAAATGAATGACTCAAGGAGAAACCAAAAGGTAGTCAAGCAAAACCAGAGAAATGAAACAATTGAAAAGAATGTCAAGTACCTTATTAGAAAGATAACAGACCTGGAAAACAGATCCAGGAGAGACAATTTGAGAATAATCGGACTCCCTGAAAAATGTGACGAAAAAAAGAGCTTGGACACTATTTTCGAGGAAATTATCAAAGAGAACTGCCCAGACGTTCTAGAAACAGAGGGTAAAATAGACATTGAAAAAATTCATCGATCACCTACTGGAAAGGGACCCTAAAATCAAAATGCCAAGAAATATAGTGGCCAAGTTCAAGAACCATCAGACAAAGGAAAAGATATTGGAAGCTGCTAGAAAAAAGCAATTCAGATATGGAGGATCCACAATAAGGATAACCCAGGATCTAGCAGCGTCCACATTAAAAGAACGAAGGGCCTAGAACATGATATTCCGAAAGGCTAAGGAACTTGGTATGCAGCCAAGAATAACTTACGCAGCAAGAATGAGCATTGTTTTCCAGGGAAGAAGATGGACATTTAACGAAATAAATGAATTCCATCTATTTTTGATGAAAAAAACCAGACCTACATAAAAGGTTTGATCTTCAAATACAGAACTCAAGAGATTTCTAAAAAGGTAAAAAGAAATCTTGAGAACTATACTTACATATGTACAATTTGTCTTAGAAACTAGAGGTGGAAAGGAAATTATATCATAAAAAAAGTGTAAAGTGGTGGTACATCTCATGAAGAGGCAAAGGTAACCTATTATATCTGAGAGAAAGAAAGGAGGGAGATGAACATAGTGTGTATCAATAGACATATTCGATTTATGGTGAAACTTCTTCCACTTCATTGAAAAGTGAAAGGGAAGGAGTAAGCTAAGGGGAAGGGAATATGGAAATTTTGAGGAAAAGGGGTAAAATAAGGGGAGGAACTTTAAGGTGGGAGAGGGATCCTAAAAAGGGAGGGCTGTGAAAAGCAAGTGGTGTTCACAAGCTTAACACTGGGTAGGGGGGGTAAGAGGGAAGGAAAGGGGAAAAGCATAAGCAGGGGTTAATAGGATGGCAAGCAATATAGAATTAGTCCTTCTAACCATAAATGTGAATGGGGCAAACTGCCTCATAAAGAGGAAGCTGTTAGCAGACTGGATTAAAAGTCAGAATCCTACTATATGTTGTTTACAGGAAACACACCTGAAACAGGGTGAGACATTCAAACTAAAAGTAAAAGGGTGGAGCAGAATCTATTATGCTTCAGGCAAAACCAAAAAAGCAGGAGTAGCCATCCTCATCTCAGATCAAGCAAAAACAAAAATTGATCTAATTAAAAGAGATAAGGAAGGGCATTATATCCTGCTAAAGGGCAGCATCAATAATGAAGCAGTATTAATATTAAACATATATGCACCAAATGGTGCAGCATCTAAATTCTTAAAAGAGAAATTAAGAGAGCTGCAAGAGGAAATAGATAGCAAAACTATAATAGTGGGAGATCTCAACCTTGCACTCTCAGAATTAGATAAATCAAACCACAAAATAAATAAGAAAGAAGTCAAAGAGGTAAATAGAATACTAGAAAAGCTTGATATGATAGATCTTTGGCGAAAGCTAACTGGAGACAGAAAGGAGTATACTTTCTTCTCAGTAGTTCATGGAACCTATACAAAAATTGATCATATACTAGGGGATAAAAACCTCAAAATCAAATGCAGTAAGGCAGAAATAGTAAATGCATCCTTTTCAGACCATAATGCAATCAAAATTACATTTAATAAAAAGCCAGGGGAAAATAGACCAAAAAATAATTGGAAACTAAAAAATCTTATACTAAAGAATGATTGGGTAAAACAGCAAATCATAGACATAATAACTTCACCCAAGAAAATGACAATAATGAGACATCATACCAAAATGTGTGGGATACAGCCAAAGCAGTAATAAGGGGAAGTTTTATATCTCTACAGGCCTACTTGCATAAAATAGAGAAAGAGAGGGCCAATGAATTGGGCTTACAACTAAAATTGCTAGAAAAGGAACAAATTAAAAATCACCAGACAAACACAAAACTTGAAATTCAAAAAATAAAAGGTGAGATTAATAAAATTGAAAGTAAAAAAACTATTGAATTGATTAATAAAACTAAGAGTTGGTTCTATGAAAAAAACAACAAAATAGACAAACCCTTAGTAAACCTGATTTTAAAAAGGAAAGAGAAAAAGCAAATTGTTAGTCTTGAAAATGAAAAGGGTGAACTCACCACTAATGAAGAGGAAATTAAAACAATAGGAGCTACTTTGCTCAACTTTATGCCGATAAATTCAATAACTTAAATGAAATGGAAGAATACCTTCAAAAATATAGTTTGCCCAGATTAACAGAGGAAGAAGTAAGTAGTCTAAATAGTCCCATCTCAGAAAAAGAAATAGACCAAGCTATTAACCAACTTCCTAAGAAAAAGTCCCCAGGACCAGATGGATTTACATGTGAATTCTACCAAACATTTAAAGAACAACTAACTCCAATGCTATGTAAACTATTTGAAAAAATAGGGATTGAAGGAGTCCTACCAAATTCCTTCTATGACACAGACACAGTACTGATACCTAAACCAGGTAGATCGAAAACTGAGAAAGAAAACTATAGACCAATTTCCTTAATGAATATTGATGCTAAAATCTTAAATAAGATATTAGCAAATAGACTTCAGAAAATCATCCCCAGGATAATACACTATGACCAAGTAGGATTTATACCAGGAATGCAGGGCTGGTTTAATATTAGGAAAACTATTAGTATAATTGACCATATTAATAATCAAATTAATAAAAACCATATGATCATCTCAATAGATGCAGAAAAAGCATTTGATAAAATCCAACATCCATTCCTACTAAAAACGCTTGAGAGTATAGGAATAAATGGACTATTCCTTAAAATAAGGAGCATATATTTAAAACCTTCAGTAAACATCATATGTAATGGTGATAAACTAGAACCTTTCCCTGTAAGATCAGGAGTGAAACAAGGTTGCCCACTATCACCATTACTTTTCAATATAGTATAGAAACTCTAGCCTCGGCAATAAGAGTAGGAAATGAGGAAATCAAATTATCACTCTTTGCAGATGACATGATGGTATACTTAAAGAACCCCAAAGACTCTGCTAAAAAGCTATTAGAAATAATTCAGAATTTTAGCAAAGTTGCTGGATACAAAATAAATCCATATAAATCCTCAGCATTTTTATACATTACCAACACAATCCAACAGCAAGAGATACAAAGAGAAATTCCATTCAAAATAACGGTCGATAGTATAAAATATTTGGGAATATATCTACCAAAGGAGAGTCAGGAATTATATGAGCAAAATTACAAAACACTTGCCACAAAAATAAAGTCAGATTTAAATAATTGGAAAGACATTCAGTGCTCTTGGATAGGCCGAGCGAATATAATTAAGATGACAATACTCCCTAAACTAATCTATTTATTTAGTGCTATACCAATCAGACTTCCAAGAAACTATTTTAATAACCTAGAAAAAATAACAACAGAATTCATATGGAACAACAAAAGGTCGAGAATTTCAAGGGAATTAATGAAAAAAAAATTAAGTGAAGGTGGTCTAGCTGTACCTGATCTAGAACTATATTATAAAGCAACAGTCACCAAAACCACTTGGTATTGGCTAAGAAATAGACCAGTTGATCAGTGGCATAGGTTAGGTTCACAGGGCAAGATAATGAATAAAAATAGCAATGTAGTGTTTGACAAACCCAAAGATCCCAAATTTTGGGATAAGAATTCATTATTTGACAAAAACTGCTGGGAAAACTGGAAATTAGTATGGCAGAAACTAGACATGGACCCACATTTAACATCACATACTAAGATTAGATCAAAATGGGTCCAAGATTTAGGCATAAAGAACGAAATCATAAATAAATTGGAGGAACATGGGATGATTTACCTCTCAGACTTGTGGAGGAGGAAGGAGTTTGTGTCCAAGGGAGAACTAGAGACCATTATTGATCACAAAATAGAAGATTTTGATTACACCAAATTAAAAAGTTTCTGCACAAACAAAACTAATGCAAACAAGATTAGAAGGAAAGTAATAAATTGGGAAAACATTTTTACAGTTAAAGGTTCTGATAAAGGCCTCATCTCCAAAATATACAGAGAATTGACTTTAATTTATAAGAAATCAAGCCATTCTCCAATTGATAAATGGTCAAAGGATATGAACAATTTTCAGATGATGAAATTAAAACTATTTCCGCTCATATGAAAGAGTGTTCCAAATCACTATTGATCAGAGAAATGCAAATTAAGACAACTCTGAGATATCATTACACACCTGTCAGATTGGCTAAGATAACAGGAACAAATAACGATGAATGTTGGAGGGGCTGTGGGAAAACTGGGACACTGATGCATTGTTGGTGGAGTTGTGAAAGAATCCAACCATTCTGGAGAGCAATCTGGAATTATGCCCAAAAAGTTATCAAAATGTGCATACCCTTTGACCCAGCCATACTACTACTGGGTTTATATCCCAAGGAAATACTAAAGAAGGGAAAGGGACCTGTATGTGCCAGAATGTTTGTGGCAGCCCTTTTCATAGTGGCTAGAAGCTGGAAGATGAATGGATGTCCATCAATTGGAGAATGGTTGGGTAAATTATGGCATATGAATGTTATGTAATATTATTGTTCTGTAAGAAATGACCAACAGGAGAAATACAGAGAGGCTTGGAGAGACTTAGATCAACTGATGCTGAGTGAAATGAGCAGAACCAGAAGATCATTATACACTTCAACAATGATACTATACGAGGATGTATTCTGATGGAAGTGGATATCTTCAACATAGAGAAGAGCTAATCCAATTCCAATTGATTAATGATGGACAGAATCAGCTACATCCAGAAAAGGAACACTGGGAAATGAGTGTAAACTGTTATTTTGACCTTCTGATTCCAATTCTTCCTGTGCAACAAGAAATTCGGTTCTACACACATATATTGTATCTAGAATATATTGTAATATATTTAACATGTATAAGACTGCCTGCCATCTGGGGGAGGGGGTTGGGGGAGAAAGGGAAAAAATCTGAACAGAAGTAAGTGCAAGGGATAATGTTGTAAAAAATTGCCCATGCATATGTACTGTCAAAAAAAAAAAGTTATAATTATAAAATAAAATAAAAATTAAAAAAAAAAGAAAATACAGAGACTCTTATAATATTTAAAGGAAAAACCTTTCAAAATAGTCATGTTAATAAGCTTAGATAGACTCATTGCAATAATGCTGTCATTTCCCAAAACATTTTTTGAAGTCTTCTTTTGGAATTGTCTTTAGAGCTACACAAGAATATGTAGTCACATTGCCTTCTTTTGCAGTCCCATCCCACTCCTTGCTATTTTAAACCAAAAACAGTATGATCAGACAACCTTATTAACTAGTCCTTACTCTAAATTTTTAGCTTCTGGCTTCTTTCATTTTTTAAATTAAGCCCAACCTTAAAAGAGGTTGCCATTATTGAAGATATTTTATTAAAGACAATTCAGGAATTGGCAAGCCAAGAAGGACAAAAATTCATTTGCTTTATATCTTTATAAAGCTAACTGGAAGATCAGCTGAACTTTTCCTGAATTTATGGCACTGAATCTTTCTCCTGTATATCATGCACATATCCCGGTCCTGAGGTCAGGCTTTCTCTTTCCCGGTAGTTCTGACCTAAACCTGCAGTCAGAAATTCTGAAACATTTTCAGTTGCTCCAGGGCTCTGTGTTTGAAGCTTTTTGTCTTTAGGCAAAAGTCTACTGAACCTTAGTGATTCTTTTTATCTTAGAAGCTTTTAGAAAAAAACTTTTAAAAAAAGTCTTGACATTTTTAATCTCATTTTTTTGTTATTGTTATTTTTATTCTTTTAATTGGACACATAATATGGGATAAGTAGAAAGAAATACAGTTTCCAAAAAAAGGGAAGTTAGATGCTATAAGTTAGAATATAATACTTTGGAAATTTCCCACCCTAATCACTAGCACTTAACCAGGTCTAAATAAAGGATGCTTATTGTTTGTTTCTCATATCACAAAATCTCAATTGGAAGTGATCCTAGATCAGCTCCTTACTTAAGCAGGAATCCTGTGTAGAACATATTCTACAAAAACTCCTCCAGACTACATTTCAAGATATCTTTCCAGAGACGACAAAGTCAGAATCTTGTTACTAGTATGAGTCTGTTTTTTGGACAGGACTACTGAAAAAAGTTTTTACATATATTGAACTAAAATCTGTCTCCCTGGAATGTCTATCACTCTGCACTTAGAGACCACCCTGCTTCTCCATGATAAGCCTTCAAATAGCTGAATGAAATTTTCACTTCCCCTCTTCCTACTATTTCTTCATCTAATCCTTATCTCAATCAGTTTTGAGTCTCCTCACTTCTAATGCCTTCCACTAGAGGCACACCAGCTTCTCAAAAAAAGTCATGCTCTTCATTGGTCTGCATATGGTTTCCCTAACTATTTTGTTATCATTTCTGTCTCTGTTACATCATTTGGGGTTTTCTTGGCAAAAGTACTAGAATGGTTTGTGATTTCCTTGTCCAGCTCATTTTACAGATTGAAGAAATAGATGAACAGTAATTGGACTTGTTCAGGGTCACATAGCTAATAGATCTGAGGAGAGATTTAAACTCAGATCTTCCTGACTTCAGGTCTTCTGTCCTATCTATTGTACCATGTGGTTGGCTCCAAGGCCAATCAGTAGGTTAGCAATAAGTATAGGTTTATTTAAAAAAAACGATGTTAATATATTAGTATAAACAGTACTTATTGGCTAATAAAATTTCCTAGGAGAGCACATTCATCACCAGAACTCCCTAATTAAGGTTCACTTAAAAAGGGAAAACGATTCATTACAGAGGAAGTTAATCTTCATTAAAACAGGCTTTCTCAGGACCTTTTAGAAATAGCTATGCAATTTGTTTCTTACATAAATTAAAAAAAAATTTTTTGAACTTAATAGTCATCAGTAAATATGAATTTCCATATACATATATAGGACAACTAGATGGCACAGAGATAGAACTCTGATCCAGCCTCAGACACTTACTGTTCTGGGCAAGTCATTTAACCCTGTTTGCCTCAGATTCTCATATGTAAAATGAGCTGGAGAAGGAAATAGCCAACCACTCCAATATCTTTGCCAAGAAAACTCCAATCTTCTGGAAGATTGGACATGGACTGAACAACCACTATTGAGACTCTTGTCTGCATCCTTCCTTAATTTCCTTTCGTGTATTTTAAGTATGTACCTTAAAGAGTTGGATGGAAATGTTTAAGACTTTTGTGAAAAGATTAAGTTTTTCCTTTTGGTGTGAAATAGGTATTAAAATTCAAAGGCTTGCCTTTATTAATGTCCCTTTGAGGCTAAAAATCAAAGAACAATTTGTTAGATAATTAGTCTCATGATAACAAGTCAGTTCATGAATTTACTCATTGTTTTTGCCTGTACCTTTGCATTCTTACAAACCTTTCCCATTCAGTCCATCTTGAACGCTCACAGGCCTTCCAAATGAAAATGACAGCTTGCTTGGTTTTATGTAGCCTGAGAGAAGGAGATTAATGATGTAAGCAAAAAGCTGTCATGGAGAAGGGATTTATAAAAATATATATATATAACAGTTTTAATCAAAAGACTGAATTTCAGAACCAAATGGAAGCAGAATCTGACTAACAGGAGAAACTTCTTAATGGCCAATCACCAAGCAGCAGGGAGGGAGACAGTGATAGAGAGAGAAGAGAGAGAGAAAAAAGCCCTGATCACCAGACGAAACTACTGCTTCAGAAAAACAGCCTTCTCTAATAATGATCCTCCAGGTTCAGCAAAAACCTGGGATTTTCAGCTGAGTCAGTCTGGAAACCAGGAAAGACTTATCCTGTAAGAAGTAACTGGACAGTAGCCTAGTTCCTCACTGCCTTTCCCAAAATGCCTTATTTTTTCAGACTCCTTTTATTCCTTTTTTGCCTCATCCTTCTTGTGGAAAGCAGGAATCCCAGGAGGAGACGCTGGTCTGGACAGCTGGAAATGCCCAGGCTAAGGTAAGGAACCAGAGGAGGGTTCTGAAATTCTTGGGCATATTCTCCAGACTTCCATGTAACATTTGTTTGACCCCTCTTGCTTGAAAAGGTCTTATTTTGTAATTAGACAATGTTTCTTGGAAGTCTATTATATGATGGAATTATATTCAGAGTTAACCTGCAAATTCCAAGGAGTTTGTCAGATTTGGATTTCCCCCCCTTCCAATGGTTTGGAATGTTATTGATGCTACCACCCCCTCACAGTGAATTTACACCAAGCAAGCTCCTCTTAGTCTTCCCAGAACAGTGTTCTTTAATCTTGCCGAAGCTGGGATTTCTAAACTGCTGTCAAAAAAAGGGCTAACTTCTTATAGCTCTGTGAAAACAGACTCAAATACAGTGTCCCTGGGCAAGCAGCAGGACTCAATTCATTCAATCGTCAAAGTTTTATTAATCCTCTGCCTACTGTGTGTGAGACAGACATAAAGACAAAAAGGGAACCAGTTAAATGATATATTCATTCATTTTATTATTTTCCCCAGATGAAACTCTTGATTTAAGAGGGAAATTTCTGAAAACTATGTGTGGGAGGCCTTGGGGAACAAAAGCTATAATCCTCAGATTGTACTTTAATTTCTCTTCACTAATATTTTATTTTTCCAATTACATGTAAAAAAGTTTTCAGAATTCATTCTTGTAAGATTTTGAATTCCAAATTTTTTCTCTCTCTCTTAGTTCCCTTCTCCCCAAGTCAGCAAGCAATCTGATATAGGTTATATACATACAATCAATATACTTTTCTTTCTCCATGTTACCATATGTGAGAATCAATGTAGATAAGTTCCATTATCAAGGAATCATGCATCTTCCAACCCTCTATCATCCTTGACAGATATATTCAGAGGGAAAGCCCCTTTCCTTTCGTGTGACAGTAGGACTTAATCATCACTTCATAGTTTAGAGGAAAAGATAAGCAATCCAAATCTGCCAAACTGAATTAAGTGAAATATTCAAACCTGGGACAATAAATATGGTGCTTGTTGGAAAAAGTTCCAAGAAATGTAGGTGAGACATGGAACCTGTATAGGAAATGAGTAATACTACCTGGGTCTTGCTGTTTAATTGTTTTTCCTTATACAAAGGAGGGTTCAAAGATAAGGATAGTTAAAATGACTGTGATGAAAAGACAAACGTCAACAGTAAAATAAAAATATTAACCACCTTCAGATCATGATTTTTGTAAATATAAGTTAAACATTTTAGATTTTTTAAATTGGCATTTAATTTTTTAATTTTAAAAAGACATATGAATACACAAAACAAAAATATATAAAATATATAATATGGTTTTCCATTGGGCATAAATAGAATCAGGATCTGTTAAGTCTGTGAAGATTTCATTTCTAAATATATTCTGAACAAACTAGGGAACAGCTAGGATTGACTGTTAAACATTGATATTGGCTCCATACAGAGTAATATAGAAATGTTACTGAATTAAATTTTAATTATTAAATATAGAGTGATAGTATCTTTGAAAATGAGTTTGTTACTTTATTTCTAGAGGGTGATAGTTTATTCAGGGGTTATCTGTTCTTAAATACATAAGCAGCAGTTCTTGAGACTTTTTCAATAACAAACATTTAAGCATTTTTCAGTCATAACCCTTTAAAATATATAAAACACACATAATTACTTTCAGTTTTGCAGATGTTTGTATTTGAATCATTAAGTTGCCAAATTTTGTTTTTAACTATGAAGATTTTATTCCCCCTTTTCCTACACATAAAGAATATGAATCCTTTTTTTTTTTTTTTTTTTTTTGAGGAGGAGGTTAGGAACAAGAGGAAAGGTCTAGATCTGTCACTCCTTCTATGGACACCCCCTTCACTTGTGTAATTCAATAACCTTTGTTTGACTTGTAGTCTTAGAGAGTGGTCTGGGGTACTGAGAGATAAGCAGAACTTGAATTCGTGTGATCCTGAATTCAAGATCTACCATTTCTTCCATTATATCATGATATCCCTTCCTCATATTGCATACAAAATATATGTTGTACAGCCTCATGAAATACACTGCGTTCTCTTCTTTCAAAGTTCAAAGGGGTCCCAACAAATCTTAATTTATTGCTACCTAACTTTATTTCCTCCTGCCCCCAAATTCCCCAAGTTATTTCTTTACCATAATGGATGAGCAGTTCATATTGGTAAAGGACATCACAAATGTAATACCTGAACTCTAGGTATTGTGGATCTTGGGAGTTCTGGCTATTAATATCATTCTCTCTCCCTACCACATAAGTTTTCTAGCTCCGGGCTTGACTGTCAGAAGACTTAACTTCAAGTCCCAACTCCAATTCTCAATCAATCAGCATTAAGTTCCTACTGTGTGTCAAGTACTGTGCTTCATGTTGGGATGCAAACTACAATGAAATTATCTGCTTTCCACAAGCTCACAGTTTTATAATAGAAAGCAAACATACACTTTTAAGTATATATATATATATATATATATATATATATATATATATATATATATATATATATATATATATATATATATATAATATTAAGTAATTGAGAAAAGGTAGTGCACTAGCCACCAGCAAACATACACTTTTAAGTATGCATATATATATGTGGATGATAAGGCTAGAAAAATAAGTGGAGCCAGATTGTAGACATATTTAAATGCCAAGTAGAAGGCTTTGTATTTGATCCTAGAAGTAATAGGGAACCACTGAAACTTTTTGAAAACACTGAGTGACATGAACTTATAGAAATTTATACTTTACGAAAATCACTTTGCGGGCTGTTAGGGGGATGGAGTGAAGAAGAAAAAGTCTTGGGGGAAAAGAGACCAATAAGGAGGTATTGCAGTAGTTTATGGGAAAGTGATGAGGGCCACTAGGGTGGTGGCCCCATGAATGGAAAGAAGAGCATGGATAGGACAGATTTATTTACTATATATTGTTTATCAGAGTTTATCAGGGCACTCATTCTTGCTGGAAGAGCTATTCCTCCACCATAGCATTTGCTTTTTTAAGTTCTTTGTAGTTATTTCCAAGGTCTCCTTGGAAAATCCCATGCACATTTCTTGCATGTGGCCCTATCCTGTGTCCATTACTATTTTCTTACACAATTCATTTGCATTTTCTTCATTTTTGTATATTGGTTGAATGCAAAATAGTCTCAGTAGAGAAGATATGGGAGAGAAATGTAGTCCTATTTACATGCAAATAAGAATTTGTCTGATAAGAAATTTCAAAAGTCAGGAGTAGTATAAACAAAATTAATCTTTGGGATGATAACTACGGACTACTTATAAGACCTTTTGTTAAACAGCTCACAAGTTTTGTGGAAATTTTTTTTTTATTCATGACACTCCAGGATTATGAAATACTAAGAAATATCAGTAGCAATCAGTTAATTTGTCCTTCTTTATCTTTGATCTCTAGCTGTTTTCAGGGTGGATACCTTAACCTGAATCTTCTATTGCCAGATAAAATGTATTATGGCAAAAATTGTCTCCAAAGCCGCCTTTTGATACAATTTCTGCATCACCCTAGGTTAATGCATCCATATAAAACTAATTATAAAGTTTAGATTCTTCCTTCTTTCTTCCTTTCTTTTGTTGTCTTCTTTCCTTCTTTATGTACATTTTTTTCTCTCTTCTTTACTCTGATTCCTTCTTTTTTCTTTTTCCTTTTTTTCCTTTTTAATGAGCTTTTTCTTCCTATCTTCTTGCTTAACTTTTATTCCTTTCTTTTTCTTCCTTCCCTTCTTTCTTTCTCTTCCTTTCTTTCTTTGCTCCCTTCCTTCCTCCCTAATTTTTCTAAAATCTCTCATATTCACTTGCTCCAGCTCATTGCCAAATTCCTACTTTAGCAAACTTCATGTAAGCCACCTATCACCTGTTGCCAAAGTCACTATTCACATCTGAACACTTACCAACAACCCTCTTTGAAGAGATGAGAGAGTGATGTCAAAATCAATCTGGAGTTAGAGTTAGAAAAATTGGGTTTGGATTGTTCCTTACTACCTGTATGATTTTAGTGCAAGCCAAATAACTTTTGGCCTTATCTAAAGATGAATGGATTGTACTAGAGAGTCTCTGAGGTCCCTGACCTCTTCTGGAATCATATAGAAATTTCTGACTCTAATCTTCAAAACTTTACATTCAGAGGGACCCTGGCATGGTAGAGAGGATAGAGAGGAATTCATCTTTCTTTTTTTTTTTTTTTTTTTTTTTAAAATTACAGCCTTTTATTTTCAAAACATATGCATGGATAATTTTTCAAAATTGATCCTTGCAAAAACTTGTTACAAATTTTTCCCTCTCTTCCCCCTATCCCCTCCCCTAAATGTTAAGTAATTCAATATATGTTAAACATGTTAAAATATATATATATATAAACTCCTATATATATAATATATATATTTATACAATTATCATGCTGCACAAGAAAAATATCAAAAAGGAAAAAAATGAGAAAGAAAACAAAATGCAAGCAAACAACAAAAAAAGTGAAAATGCTCTGTTGTGATCCTCACTTAGTTCCCACAGTCCTCTCTCTGGGTGTAGATGGCTCTCTTCATCACAAGATTATTGGAATGAGGTCATTAGTTTTGAAATAAGCAAGACCTGAGTTCAAATACAACCTGAGACAGCTTCTACCTGTGTGACCCCAAGCAAGTCAATAACATTTCAGTCTCAATTTCCTCATTATGTAGGGAGTCTGGTTGGATCTGTCCGGCCACATCTAAATCTATGGATTCATGATACACTGGTCATCACTACCCTGTCTGCCCTCATATACCTCTCTAGCCCAGTGTGTTATATTCTCTTCACTCAAGTCTTAACCTGATCCTTCCTCTTGCATTTGGTCCTTTTCCGTACTATGAACATTCTCACCAAACTGTTATAAATACATGGAAGAGAAAAATTTCACTCTTTTCTCTCAGTCTGGAGGACATCTGTTTCTGGAAGCTTTTCTAAACTAACTGGCCATTCTCTGGTGCACCAACATCTCCTCTTACTTCATTCATTCAGCCTTTCACTCCCCATTCCCCTTCTTGGAAATTTGTTCATACTGAAAACTTGTTGATCATTGCTCATGTTTTTTGTTTTGTTTTCTTTTGTTTTCTTTTTCTTTTTTTTTTTTTATTGTCTAGTTTGTAATGAACGACTTATCTTGATTAAGGTGCAGGTGAATTTAGCCATTGTATTAGGGAGGTATTAGAAAAAAAAATATTAAAAAAAATTTTTCCCAGCAATGAGAAGAATTAGGGAGTGAGGACAAAGAAGAGACTTTTCTTCTGTTTTAAATTAAATTTTATTTTTCAAAATGACTTAAAATCCACTTTCTCGCCTCTACCCCCATTTTGAAAAAAAATAGAAAAAACAAAGCTCTTGTAACAATATGCATAGTAAATAAAAATAAATTCCCAAATTGGTCAAATAGAATAATATATATCTTGTTTTCTACCCCCAATTCCATTACCTCTTTTTCAGGAGATGGATAATATGTTTCCTCATAAGCCCTCTGGAATTATGGTTGGTCATTGTGTTCTTCAACATTCTTAAGCCTTTCAAAATTGTTTGCTTTTTACAATATTGATGCTATTTTACAAATATTTCTTCTGGTCTTGCTCAAGTCACTTTGAGCAAATCATTGACTTCACACTAGTCTAATCAAATTTCTCTGAAACTATTCCTTTCATCATTTCTTACTGCACCTTAGTCTTTTGTAAATAAGTGGAACATACAAGATGAGCTGGAATCCGGGTATGTTTTTCTTTATTACCTAAATCAGTTAAATTTTATCATGTTCTCTTCATGGTTGCCCCTAGACTACATCCTTCATAGAAAAAAGAATGTCTTAAAAATTAAATGAATTATTTTAATGCAACAGGCACTTCCCAACAGATAACCAAAACAACTCCTCTTTCAAGTCCACTTCCTTTTCAATGAGGGTAGGCATACATCTCTACTCCCATGAAGCCAATGGGTTCACATTGTCCAGCCATTCTAACATCAGAAATTTCCACCTTCTTCAAACCCCACCCCTAGAGATCCTAAATAGATTGTAATTATAATAGTGTCACTCTCTTTTATTATAGTTTCTTTATTGTTAACAAACAAATTTCTTAATCAAGTCATCATCTATTCTCTCAATGTCTTAAAAAACACTCAAATCTCATTCCTTTTTTCTGATATTTATATGAGGACTTTTTCCATTTCCCACATCTGTAACTTTCTGAGAAAAACTTATATGAGAAATCCTATAGAATTATAAAACTTTTTCAACATAAAGCTTTCAGAAATCAGATCCATGCTTTCTAGATGCCAACCTCACACCCTTTGCACTACTCCTACAAATGACACCAAATATTTCTGTCCTAAGTCAAGGCTTGCTTTTTATTCATTTTTATTCCCTGAGAGCCTCTACAGCTGTGAATCATAACACTTGAAGGAGTTGCAAAGCAGCCTTTAACGCAGATATTCCTTGTGGATTGAAGGAATACTTGGAGGCAAAGAGGAAGAGGAGACAGGTCAGAGAACAGCAATTGCCTCTCAGTCTCCTTGTATCATCATTATCATCATCATCATCATCATCATCATCATCATCATCATCATCATCATCAACCCTCTCACAGGAAGAGATCATTCTATGGTCTGAGTTAGACCTTCGCAGCCACTGGCAGGGGGCTCCCTAATCACAACATAAGATTATCCACTAGTTCAAGACAAAAAAACAAACAACAAACAAAAAAAAAACTTTTCAAACACATCAATCACCGTCCCCAAACACACTAAGAACAAAACTACCGAGTACAATAGCCTATGCAGAATCTCTGTGATTTTATTTCACTTGGAACTCATAATGTCTCTGAAATCAGAGACCATAGTGCCAAGGCTATGCTTTTACTAGTAGCAGGCTGTTGTCTCTTGTGCAAAGGGTAGGTTGTTAATGGAGCAGGCTATTCAATAGCTGTTCCTCAAAAAGCAAACAAAAATCTCACAAAGAACCTTTCACTAATGGCCCCAGGATTTAAATCTGCGTTCTCTCCTCTGGACCACAGAAATTCAGGGACCTCAGTTACTATAATCCTCGTTTTTAAATTGATGTGGAACTGTGTTCTGGCAAAGAGGGATTTTCTCTTTGAGATGCATAGAGGCAGTTAGCTTGCCCGATTTATAATTTAATTTCTATGATCTGTTAAGCCCTCTAGTTGAGCTCTTCATCAGAATTCTTGGAACATTTCTGCCACTGAAGACAATACTCAATGTCCAGTTCTTGCTTATTTCTGTATCAAAAGATATGGGCTCCTCTTCCCTTTTAACAGAATTATCCCTTGAGACCATTCTTAGCCAAAAGGCCAGTTAGTTCTGGAAAGTCATGCATATGGTACTATTACTTTAACATTACACACCTTTATTTTCAGTGGCTTCAAACTGGGGTGCTATTCAAATTAAAGACATTTAATACTTCCTAGCTGTGTGACACTGGGCAAGTCACTTAACCCCAACTGCCTCAGCAAAAAAAAAAAAAAAAGGATTCAGAATGATTCTGTAACGTAGATCTACTTTAAAATGTAAGAAGGAATTTTCTGCATTCTGGAATTTCATCTATCTCATATTCTTTTGTAAAGTTAGTTCCACACAACTTTTTTGCTTACCAAATCTATTCTGAATGTCTCACCTGGAATATGAAAGCCATCTAGAAAAAAGTAAGCTCACTCTTTCTCTTCTCTGTCCCTCCCCTTTCCTGTCCCTCTCCTTTCTCAATCTTCAAAAATGAAGTTTTTGTTGGAATCTATATCCCAAATCTACATCTATTTCTTTACCTAAAGATAAAAAATGGAAACCAGGTAAGCTAAATTCTTACTGAAAGGGTATTCTACTTTCTGAACATGAAACAATTATAAATGAGAGCAAAGTAAAAAAAGCTCACTCAGTGCTTGGGAATGAAGGACTGCTTGAGAGAACAGAAAGAGTTCTTGACTTCTAGTTCTAGGTGGTGCTGTAGATAGAATGCTAGGCCTAAGGCAGTTACTAGCTATGTTGCCTTGTGCATCTTTTGTTTTAATTTAGTTTTCCTCTCCTCTAGAGTGGGAATAATCATATCAACTACCTCCTAAGATTGTTGTGAGAATCAAATGAAATTATATCTTTGAATTATTTCGCCTAGTGCCCAACATATAGTAGGTGTTATAAATGTTTATTCCCTTTCCTTTTTTCTTATTTTTCATAATTAAGGTTTAGGAGTGAGAATCATTTCAGGTCCTCTCCCCCATCTCCTAATCTCAAGCTTTTGACTAAAGCCAAGTCTCAATAAAGACTAAAAGAGTTTGTTCTCATGGAATTCTTGAAGGACAGGACTATCCCAAAAGATAGGTTGCTGGGAATGTCCCAATGGGATTATTATACTTGCTTATATATTTTGGAGGGTTGTAAAAGACTCTTTGCAAAACTCAAAATATATCAGAAATGGGAGCTAGTGTAATTACAGCAACAAGTACTGTAGTAAGTAGCCTGGCATTCAAGGACAGTGGAGCTTGACAACTTGGGAAAAAATTTAGGATTGAGCTGTGAGGTAAAACATCAATTTTCCAAGTTTGATCCTCAGACTCCAGGAGGTTTTCAAGATTCTTTCAGTGGAATCGATGAAGTCAAAACAATTTTCATCATAATTCTAAGATGTTATTTGACTTTAAAACACTCTTTCCTTTTCTGTGAAGTTAAATATTATTCATATACTTCAACTAGATTGCAACAGATTGAATACTGAAGCACATATGAGAATCCTGTTGTCTTCTATTAAGCCAAACATTAAAGGAATTTGCAAAAATGTGTAAAACAATGCTGTTTGTACTGATTTTTTTTTGTTTTGGAAAAGATACTTATTTTTCCTAAAAAAATAATTTGTTTATTATTGTTATTTTAAGTGAGTAAATGCATATTATAAAACTTTATCAGGTGTAATTTCTAAAACTATAAATATATCATATAGACCCTATATACACAAAAGTTTTTTGAGGTCTTCATTAATTTTTAAGTGTACAAATGGATCCTGAGATCAAAAAGTTTGAGAATTACTGCTCTAAAGTACAGAGTGAGCCAAAACAAATTGGACCTACCAAACCAACTAAGAGAAATAAGTTCCTTAGTCAGGCAACTTCCCATTCAAAGTATGATATGATATAGTTTTGAATCTTCATATGCAAATCAATAACCAACATTAAGTATCTATTGTATTCAAATTCCAAGGCCAGATGCTAGAAAAGAGCAAAGTTTGGATTTGATGTAGTCCCTGCTCTCAAGTACTTTAAAGTTTGCAAAGAGAGGTCCTCACAGCCACTTTGGAAAACAGTCAATCCCCATTTGACAAAGTTCAGGGGGACTTGTCCAAATTCACTGCTTCTATATTGTCTATAAAAGCTTCTTAAACTCTGGGCCACAGTCCCATGTCGGGGTCCCATAACTGGATGTGGGGATTATCAAAAATTTGGCAGCAGTGGAAGGTATCAGATATTCCCCCAAGATTTAATTCTTTATGTAAAAATAAATAATCTCATTATTATGCAAATTTTCTTATAGAAAAATATTATACATAATAAATAATATTTATATATTATAATACAATATAATGTAATAATTATTATATATTATATATATATAATATATTTCTTTATAAAATTGATGCCTTTTATTTTTATATCATTCATTTCTAGATATACCACCCTCTCCTCTCCTCTCAAAAGTTGAATCCTCTTTTTTCCCCCCCTGAAGCAACTGGGGTTAAGTGACTTGCCCAGCGTCATACAGCTAGGAAGAGTTAAGTGTCTGAAGCCATATTTGAACTCAGATCCTCCTGACTTCAGGGCTGGTGCTTTATCCACTGCACCACCTAGCTTCCCCCTTGAATCCTCTTTTGTAAAAAAGAAAAGCAACTTAAGCAAAAAAACATGTTATAATGACTGTATCTGATAGTATATATTACAGTCTGCTCCCATATTCTCCCACCTCTCTGATTAGAGGTAGGATATATGTTTGTTTCATGATTTGTTCTCTAAGATCATTACTAGGTATGTGTTTTCTCTCTCTCTCTCTTTCACTTACATTTCAACCATAACTTTTTGAGAAGTGGCAGAAAGTTCAATATAATTATGCCCAAGATTGTGCACAGGTAGTTCAGATGAGCCATACTAGCAACTTTATCCCTCCCAGTCTCCACTGATACTTCTAAATAGATATGATAGGAAAAAAAGATTAGCTATATCATGATAGAAAATTTTTTTCTAAAGGACAGGATGCTACAGTATATACCTTTTCACTATCTGATTCCGTTTGTTTGTGCTATGGAATAGTGTCCAATGGAGGAGGTTTTATTTTGTGTCTTTGCAGTTACTTATATAAGAAGACTCATGACATAACTAAATTACAAAAAGGAAAAACCGAACAACTTCTGAGAGTAGATGAACATGATTTCACCATGAGGCCAGCCTTTGGAGGTATGACATTTTTACTCCCTTTATTATCTGCGCATTGTGTCATTAGTTTTACAGAATCTTTCCCTCTGTTCTTATCTGTGTAGCCAATTCTCTGCCTAATAGTAACTCTGACATTTATATGGAGCTTTTAAAGTTTTCAAAGTACTTGACAGGCATTATCTTATTTGAGCCTAACAACAGCCTTTTGAGGTAGGGGCTGTTATTATTATCCACTTTTTCTAGGAAGGAAACAGCCTAAGAGAGGTAATAATGCCTTGTTAGAAAAGGTTTGCCTGTAAAGGGATGGGGTGGAAAATAACAAGTTCTTCTCAAACTTGAGGAGAATCTTAGGCCTTAACTTTTTTCAATAGATTGTAAGTTCCCTAAAAGTCAAACTTTTTTTTGGTCCTTGTATCCCCAGGGAATAATATCGTGCTTTATACTTAGTGGAAACTTATTAAAGACTTGTCATATTCAATTGTTTTGAGGACAAGTGGTATGTGCCTTTCATCTCTCTGGGAATGAGGTTTTAATTAGCATTCGTGTTTTGGAACTAGCTCATAATGGAGAACCAACTATTAAATTTTCATTGTAAACATTTGTACTATACTACAGTATAAGAGCTTGATTTTTATTTTGTTGCTCTTTTAGAATTAAGGAAGTGATGAGGAAAATATTTAATAATGCAGATTAAACTTAAAAGTGGATCTTTTATGTAGGTCTGTTTATTAAATATTTATTAGCATACACCTAAGATGTGTAGAAGTAGGGCAAGTCAACAACTCAATATAAATGGTATTTGCATGTCACATATAATAATTATGGAGTTAGGATAGAGCTCAGGACCTCCTGAACTGGTTTATAGACTTTTAATCCATTGTATTTGTTGTAAGATTGGGCCTGGTGGTCTTGAGACCACTGTAACAGTTTCACCTTAATGAAATATGTAATTTATGTGAATGGAAACTATTGATATTATTAGGCCTAAAAAAAAAAAAAAAAAGGATTAGGTTTGATAATTTTGAGGCAGTCTCCTATTAAGGGAGACTAAGAGCTTTTAAAATTTACTCATGGAAAAATAACTGACAATAAAAGTTTTGAAAGTTAGTACAACTATGTCCCCACAAGTAATATTTTGTCTACTGCCAGCTTGTCTTTCTCCCTGATAACAATCTCCCAAGATAATATTTTGCCCTGACCCCTGACATTCATTTTGGCAAGTGTCAAGAGACCATCCAAAGGCTTCTTCTCCATTGCTTACACTGAAACTTTGTATTGAACTGATTCCCATTGTTTTACATACTACTCCCAGCATCTAAATTCTTTAAAGGGTTGTTTTCCCAGAAGTATTCCTCTGGTCCAAGAGCCTTTCCTTAGATATAAACTGGGTACCCAGATAAGGACTTAATTTATTGACAGTCATATCTAGAATGGAGGAGAATATGACATGTGAATACAATTGTAGAAAGCAAGAGTCAGTAGGAGAATCCTATATCCTACCATGACTATATTAACTCAATTAAAATGATTTTAGATGCTGCACAGATATCAGCACTTCAAATATATACCAATCTCATGGAGTTGCTTATAAATATGACATTTTTTCAAATTTTTCTTATTATAAACCTAATAGCTAATTTTCTAAACTAAACATTTTCATATATAAAGAAAGAAAAGAAGATATTTGAAACTGAATTTCTATTATGTACTCCTTGGTTTTTCAAAAAATATATACTAAAATGAACATGGTACCAAACTTGATCTGCTTCTCTGGGTCCCTTTCTGAATTTTCTTCTGCTTTTTTTTGTGTATTTTAAACATTTTATTGGCATTTTTAAAAAATCTTAATTGATGACCCCTTACTATATCCCATAGTTATGCCCAACAAAAAAACAAAGACCCTCCCTTATATTGTACAGCATAACAAATTCATATAGCAAGGACTGTTTTTGGCTTTTTTTTTTTGTATCCTTAGTGCTTTCCAGGGTCCCTGGCACTTAGTAATCCTTATTGACTTCACTTGTTAAGTTACTCTAAAAGACTGATAATGCAGCATGCTTCCCACTTCTTCCCACAAAAATCATGGATTATAAAGGCATGTTGGGTTCAAATGTTTTATTGCTGATGCTTATTAATTGTGTGATCTTGCACCTGTGTAACTTTTAGGTTTTTTTTTTTTTTGTTTGTTTGTTTGTTTTTTGTTTTTTAAAGGGATCTCTAAATGTTTGATACTAGTTGGAATTTTCTTTTCTTTTTAAAAAAATTTATTTCAGTTTTGGTTTCTATGAGACCTGGCTCTACTTTCTGCTGAGTTTGGGTGAGGTGGTCTTGCCTTGAGTTCCCCTACTTTCTGGGGTTGGGACCTTTGGGATCTTTGAAATTCAGACTGATGGATCTTTCAATATGCCAGTTACACATGTAAAGCTTATTACACATAGAGTGGCACATTAGATAGACTGCTGGGCTTAGAGTCAGGAGGACCTGAGTTCAAATTTCCTTCAAATACTTATTAGCTTGTAAAACCCAGTGCAAGTCACTTAATTCTGCTTGCCTCACTTGAGTTGGAAAAGGAAATGACAAACTATTCCAGTATCTTTGCCAAGAACAACCCAAATGGAGCCACAAAAAGTCAGACAGACATGACTGAACAATAGCAAAAAAGGTTGATAAAATATCAAAGACTTAAACGAAATTGACCTTTGGAACTAGAATATATTTTTTAAAGGGGCACATTCTCAGATCCTAAGAAGGGTTGATTTAACCCAACCTTATTATTTAGAAGAAGAAGAGATCAAAACAGAGAAGTTAAGTGACTTGTTTAAAGTCACAAAAGTAGTAAATGGTAAAGCCAGGGTTTCAACCTAAGGCCAATGACCTTATTCATAATAATAATAATAACAGCTAATATTTATACAATACTTTAAGCTTTGCAGAATTTTATCTTTTTTTACAAATCTTATTTTACAATATTTTTATAAATATTATCTTATTTGATCTTCACGACAACCCTGGGAGGTTGGTGGTGTTATTATCCCCACTCTAAAAATGAGTAAACTGAGGAATAGGGCAGTTAAATGACTTGCCCAGTATCATATTACTAATAAATAGATGAGACCAGATATGAACTAAATGACTCCTACTTTAGTGTACTATCCACACAACTGATTCTAATTTAATAATCTAAGATTATTTGGCAATATATTAATATGTGCAGATTATGTAAACATTTCCATTTATTTCCTCTTCCTTAGGCACTTATCAGAACATTTCAGCCGAGTCTTTGAATAAGCTGCTTTAGTTAATACTTAAAATAGCTCTATCTCCTTTAGGAGGAAGTTAGATTTTCAAATGCTTGGTATTCAGGCCTGTTTTGGTTGGGCATTATTAGTTATCAGCCCTCACAGACTTAAGGATAGAAGGTAAGATCTGAGTCCTTTTTTTCCATAACTTGATCACCCATATCACTTCATGCCCATTCTATGGATTTTGTTCTTGCAATTTCCTAGTCACTTAAGGTTGGGTCTTCTACTTTCTCCTCCTTTTCTAATCAATCAATAAGCATTTATTAAGTATCTACTAAATTTCAAGCACTGTTCTAATGCTGGGGAAACAAAGAAAAGCAAAAGATAGCATTTTGCCATGTGTCATTGTAATTGTTGGAAGCAGGGATAAATCTATTCCTAAATGATGGCTGTTTGTGACCCTGGATTTTGGCTTCCAAATAATGCTTTCTTGGACACTGTTAATGGCACTAGCCAGCAGAGCAGGGGAATTGAATAATGCCTCTGGGTGGGAGTAAGGGAAGGGAGGAGAAGCTGACTTACCACTTATTCTAGTACTAAAGGGGTCCTTAAAAAAAGATTCACTGTCTTTAAATTCTTCCAGTCCTTAAGGGAAAGAGGGTGTGGACTGATCTCTTCAGACATTTATTATCTCTGTAACTCTGGGCAAGTCATTTGGGTTTCTGCAAATGTAAAACGAAGGGATTAAACTAAATTCTTTTTAAAACATATTTTTATCTATATCCTATTTTCCCATCACTTATATTTTATACTTTATTTCTCCCCTCTCCCCTTCCCAAAGAACTATTTTTTAATAATTTAAAGGAAAAAAAAGTTCTGAAAAACTAACCAATAAGCCCCCAATGCCTGATATATATAATGTTCACAGCCATATCCCCCTCCTCTCTTAAAAAAATGGGAGAAGTATTGTCAAAATTATAAAAATACTAAAATGTAGACCAACAAAGTTATCAGTAAATAATAATAAGTCTTTTTTTTCAGAGTCAAGGAATTGAAATTTATTCAGAGAGGGAAACTATAAACATAGGTTTTACAGCACACAGGAGGGGAGTCTAGGTAGATATATCTAGAACAGGATGTGGGTCACAAATTATTTATTGCAGAGTGGTAGCTCCTTAGGAAGCTTTGTGACACAGTGGTTAGAGCTCTGGACTAGGAATCAGGAATATTCATCTTGTTGAGCTCAAATCTGGCCTTAGATATTTCCTACTTGTGTGACTCTGAGCAAGCCACTTGACTCTGTTTGCCTCAGTTCCTCATCTGTAGGATGAGCTGGAGAAGGAAATGACAAACTACTCTAATATCTGTGGCAAGAAAACTTCAAAATACGGTCACAGAGAATCTGACAAGATCGAAATGACTCAATGACAACAACAAATGATAGATCCTTTCTGGAAAAACTATAGTATTAATATAAGCTGCTTCTAGGCAACAAAGGGATACCACTGACCATATCCCAAGCTAGGATCACTTGTAAGGGTCAATAGATTACCCAAATTGTAGGCAGGGAAGTATCTTTGCAACTGTCTTTGTTGGGAATAGGAATGGTTAGAAACTACTGGTGGGAACAGAGATTCCCAGGAGTTTACAGAGATGGAAGGGGCAGATGATTAGAAACTGCTATTCAGAACAAGGGGCCAGAATTCCCCAGAGGTTGTCAGTGTCTCCTAATATCTTTTCTTTGCGGCCAAGCTTGAATATTATAATTTTCATTATAAATTTGATTATTTTGTTGTTGTTCTTTCCATTTATATATAGTGATTGTGAGTATTGTTTTCTTGATTCTACTTACTACATTCTGCATCAGTTCATAGAGAGCTTTCTGTGCTTTTCTGTACTCCATAATGTTCCATTACATCAGTGTAACACAGTTTATTATTTAGCCATTTGCTTTGTTTTCAGTCTTAGCTATCACAAAATATGCTACCATAAATATCCTGTGGGTTAGATAAATTCTTAAAATTCTTTCCAGTTCTGTTTATGAGCCATAATCCCCATTTTAAGCACCTTTCAGGATTGTTTTGGGGACATCTTTTCCCCTTCAAGGCTGCCCTTTATGCTTATTTTAAATAATCCATGTAAAAATATTGGGGTGGGGTGCAATGAAATTGGTCTCATGCTCCACCACTACTCCCTGAGACATTTTGAGCCATGTTCCTATTTAGGCCTAGATAAAGAAAGAGATTTAGGGTCCAGAGTGGGTTCAAGTCCCAGCTCAGCATTTATTAGCTATAAGACTTTTTGAAGGTAGGTCCCTTAATTTTTTTTAGCCTTAATTTTTCTCCTGTAAAGTTGAGATTATGTGTTTATATATGTATATGTATATATACATATATATACATGAATATATGTTCATATAAATATGCATAATCAAGCAAAATAAATTCCTGCATTGGCTATGTCCAAAAACTATATGTCATTCTATACTTTAAGGCTATCACTTCTCTGTCAAGAAATGGGTAGCATGACTAAATGATAATTTCTGCAGCTTCAGCACCCCTTGAGGGTAAGCAGATAACTTGAGTAATGGTTCTGTGGAGGAACTATGAATTAATATGGATGTATTCTATGCTAATGTTGGGAAAGATTAAAGGAAAAAAGAAAAGTGGACAGCAGAAGATGAGATAGATAGAAGGTGTCATGGAAACAATGAACATGAAAACTTGGAGAGACTTCAAGAGATAATGGAGGATAGAAGGACCTGCCGTGGTATGGCCTGTGGAGTCACAAAGAGTCAGACATGACTAGAGGACTGAAATATAACTTGTTCCCATCCATTTTCTGTTTCCTTAACAGAATTTTCCCTGTGCACTGACCTTTAAGTAGTAGTTGATGGAGGAATTTGACTAAGCAGCTGAAAACCTTTTGGATGACCCTTTTAGTTTAGAGAGGGAAAGGATTAAAACTCTAGCAGCTTCCTAATGATCCCATGGATTAGTGAAATTGGAAATCTCTTGACATCTTTCTGTGACTAAACAGCAGCTGTCTCATTCAGCTATATGCTTGCTTTTAAGAACTCTGTGTGTTTGTGTTCCATTTGTCCTTAGAATTCAAAAGAAGCTCCAGATTTCTGGGGCTTTAGCTTTCCTAATATTATTCTTATAGGATTCTCTTTGATTTTCATACCTAGTTACCTGCTTCCCTTGCTGCCTCTTTATTAGTCAGAAACAGATACAAAATAGGACTTTCCCTTCTTGCATCCTCTAACTTCTGATAGATGGAATTGTCAACAAAGAAAGCCTGATCCCTATTTTCTCCTCTGTCTGTACCAGGTTTTTAGTTTTTTTCCAGAATTTTTCTTGTCAGTCATTTCTAACTTTTTCTTCCTTCCTTTCTTCCTCCCTTCCTCTTTTCCTTTTCTAATTTCTTTCTTCCCCCTCTCCCTCTCTCTCTCCCTCCTTCCCTCCCTTCCTTACTTGATTCCTTCCTGTCTTCTTAGATCCTTAGACAGAAGATTGTATTGCAAGTCATCATGGCATAGTTGAAAGAGCCCTGAGCTTTTGAATTAGAGAATTTAGGTTTAAATCCCTACTCTACGATTTACTGTCTATGTGATCTTTTGGAACCTCAGTTTTCCTTGTTTATTGTATAATGGGATTTGTATTACAGTTCTCGGAGTGTTGTTGTGAAGATCAAAGAGGATAGTGTTTTTAAAGTTCATTGTAAAATGCCAACGAGAGAGCTATTATTACCTTTCTTAATTATAATTTCTTTTTTTTCCCCAGTAAGTCTCACTCAAATGTTTTCCATCATATATCCCCTCTCTAGCTTGTAGATTCTAGCAAGAGTAAAGATTCTTGATATTCAATGACATGCCATCATTTTTTTTGTCAAATTTTTTCCTTTCAAATAGAGTGGATCATTCATTACCTTTTCAAATTCCAGTCATATGTCACATCCTAGTCAACATAAATGATAACTATGAGCCTTCCATATTTTAAGATCTTTAGTTTAAATTCATGTGTATTACATATACTTTGTACATTTACATAAGGACATCTGAGACTATGAGTAAAATTATTATTTCTGATTTGGGATTTAAGAGACTTTGTATCCTGTTAATTATTGGGTGTTTCCTTCATTTTTAGTTTAAGACCCTCTTTATCATGTATATAAATGTTTCTAGACAAATATAGTCTTCTTGGCTCTTGTTAGGTACATTCTAAACTTGACTCCAGGATCATTATTTCTACTTCCTTTTCTCTTGTTTATAATTCCAAATTCTATTCTCTGCCACCATCTTATTTATTTGTTTATTTATTTTGGATCATCTGGGTACCTCATTTTTATTTTTTTTTTATTAATTTTATAATTATAATTTTTTGACATTACATATGCATGGGTAATTTTTTTTACAGTATTATCCCTTGTACTCACTTCTTTTCCAAATTATCCCCTCCCTCCCTCCACTCCCTCCCCTAGATGACAGGCAATCCCATACATTTTACATGTGTTACAATATAACCTAGATACAATATATGTGTGTAAATCCCATTTTCTTGTTGCACATTAAGTATTAGATTCCGAAAGTATAAGTAACCTGGGTAGATAGACAGTAGTGCTAACAATTTACATTCATTTCCCAGTGTTCCTTCTCTGGGTGTAGTTGTTTCTGTCCATCATTGATCAACTGGAAGTGTGCCACCATCTTATTAACTAAATGTTAACTTCCTTGTATAAGACACACTCTCATGATCCTGGGGATTTTCAGTGTTCCTGATACACAGGTTTCTCTGCTCCCTTATCTCCATCTCCTAACTTCCCTGATTTCCTTCAAATTTCAGCCAAAATCCCATCTTCTACAGGATGCCTTTCCCAATATCTCTTAATTCTCATGCCTTCTCCAGTTTATCCTGTAATACTTCTTGTTTGTTCATAGTTTTTACATGTTGTCTCTTCCAGTCAAACTGTTGACTCTTTGTCTTTCATCTTTCTTTGTATATTTAGCCCAGTGCCTGGCACATAGTAAGCACTTAATGAGTGTTTATTATTAATTTTCTATGTCTCATTTTCCTTTTGAAACTCACAGCAGAAATTTTGGAAACACAACCTGCATCCCTAAAACCTTTAGTTTCTTGTCCAAAACCATCTGTAGAGGTGCCTTTCTAGGTTCCTTTTGGTGATTATATTTGTCCCCATATGAATCACCAGAAGCAGATAGTCATTAGTAAGTTTGCCAAATCTCAAAATGTTCTCTACAATGAACTGCTACTTTCTGATTTTTTCAGTAACCATTACTATGCATTTTTTCATCTCACAGAACCTCCAAATCTTCATCATCATTTAGTAAATGAATGGATGAAAAAGAATTTATTAAGATTTTACTAGGTACCAGCCACTATGCTAAGCACTAGGAGTCCAAATTAAAAGTGAGACAGTCTCTTCTCTTAAGAAACTTGATACTCTGGTTGGGAAGAAAATACATAAAAAAAAGATCAGCTACAGGGTGGAGGCTTGGAAGTCCTGAGAGTACAGAAGCAGAGAAGATGGCAAGACCCCAATAATATTAGGTTATATCAGTAGATCAGATGTCAGTGAAGAGGGTCTGGAAACTGAATAAGCAAGGCAGAGGATGAAGACTAGTGAGGGTAAGACCTTAATCTTTCCATAAAAAATAGATTTGATGACTTCTTTCTCATCTAAATATGTGAGCAACCAAGCATTATAGTTAATAATAATAGTAATAATAGCCAGCATTTATTTAGTGCACTCTATGTACCAGGTACTTTACAAATACTATCTCATTTGCTCTTCACAACAACCTTGAGAGGTAGATGCTATTATTATCCCCATTTTGTAATTGAAGAAACTGAGGGTAGACCAAGATTAAGTAAACTGCCCAGGGTTACACATCTGCTAAATGTCTGAAGTTCTATTTGAATCCAGGACTTCTTAACTTCAGGGTCAGCTGCTTTATCTACTGAGCCATCCAGCTACATCATTTGAATTCAGGGTGATTAGGGCTGGGTAAGAGAAGGGGAAAGCAAGGAGGAAGTCATTCTAATGGTAAAAAGGTTTTCTGATACTCAGCTCCCAGGACACGTTCTGTGGATCATGAGAAATTAATTTGTTCTTAGCATCTGGAATACATCCTGTATTGGAAGAATCCCAAATCTACTAGATCCCTAAAGGTATACAATGTTCCTTTTTTTTCCCCTTCCTTCTTAGTGATACATTTTTCATGTTCCAACAAACATGGATTTGTCTTCTTATTTGCCTCCTTAGATTTATTTTATCTTTGTTTAGCTCTTTAAAAAATAATTGATTTTTATTTACAAAACATATGCAAAGATAGTTTTCAACATTCATCTCTGCGAAATCTTGTGTTCTATATTTTTCTCTCTCCCTTCCCCTACTTCCCTCTTCTAGGCAGCAAGTAATTCTGTATAGGTTAAACATGTGCAATTTTTCTAAACATATTTCCTCATTAATTATGTTGCACAAGAAAAATCAGATCAAAAAGGAAAAAAATGAGAAAGGAAGAAAAAAGCAAGCAAACAACAACAAAAAATATGAAAATAATATATTAATGATTCACACGTAGTCCCCATAGCTCTCTTTCTGGATACAGATGGCTCTCTCCATTACAAGTTTTTTCATTGTTGAAAAGAGCCAAGTTCAACTTCGTTTAACTCTTAAAGCAATTTTTTTCTTCAAGGAACACATCATTATCTTCGATAAACCTTCATTTCTCCACCCCTTTTACCATCTCCTCTAATAGAGAGACAAACCTGCATTTTTTTTTTGTACATTAATACTACTTTTTGGCAGTGGTAAAAGCACAAATAAGGGTTGTCTCAAAGATCTTAATGTAGTTCTGAAACTTAATAGCTTAAAACAATCATTAAGACTTTTGATGTATCTTGCTTAGTTCAATCTCTAAATATCATTGGAACATTGACCTTTAGTCCCATACTTAGTAAAATTAAGACTATGTTTTCTGTGGCCCTTGCTGCTAATGCTGAGACAAATATTTGTTCATTGGGGGTGGGGGTAGGAAACCTGGCACAGGAGCTTCTTTCCACTCTTTGTTCTTGGTTTTCCCTTGAGCTCTCTCCCCAAAGGTTTCCTAAGCTGTTTATATCACTATTTTTTCCCAAGATCCAAATTGAGTAGTAATTAGCAAATTTCTAGCCACTTTCAGGCAGACAAAATACTTCCTCTGAAGGCCTTCTGAGAGGTAAAGTAATTTGCCCAATGTGCCGCAGAGCTAGTAAACAGCTGTTTTTTCACTGGGAATGACCCAGGGCTTCATTCAACAGGCAATTCTGTTTGCTGGTTTCTGACACTATGGATTGTATTTCTTTGTAACCTCCACACTGCTTAGCACAATGCTAGGTATGTAGTAGGCATTTAATTTCTGTTACTAAGCAGTAAAAGGAGCTCTGGGGCAGTGAAGTAATACTCTGGATAAAGCAGTCCAAAAGGCTCATCTTCCTGAGTTCAAATCTGGCCTTGGACATTTATTAGCTGTGTGATCCTGAGCAACTCATTTTACCCTGTTTACCTCAATTTCTTCATCTGTAAAATGAGCTGCAAGGAAGGAAATGGCAAACTGCTCTAGTATCTTTGCCAAGAAAATCTCAAATGTGATCAGTCAGACATGACTGAAATAACTGAAAAACAATGAGAAAAGAGCTCCATCATTGGTGTTATAGAACCCAGGTGCAAATCCCAACTTTTCTGCATATTTATAGGATATTGGGCAATCAACTTTCTAGGATTTGGCTTCCTTATCTATAAAATGAAGGGACTAGATTAAGTGATACATAAGACCCTGCTTGACCTTGCTTCTAACTGTACATCTATAGTCCTATGAAACAGGTAACAAATTTACTGTTTTCTGTGGCTTCCCATTCCTGAGCTCTGCCAAAGTATTCACTGCCTTATTCCCTGTGGAATGGAAAGAATAATCAAGGATTTCTGACTTTGCATTTAATATTTTGTTGGATTTTCATGATGAGCCTAAAACTCTCTTGATTTTAAGAAGCCTAAGCCTGTATTTAAAATTCAGTCTTTGTAACTACTTGTGGGTATAAATCCAGAGGTGTATTCCTAAAACCCAAGCTTCTCTTGCATCCTTGATTTTTCATCTGAGCTATTCTGGATCAAATATTTGAACAAACATCCTTGAGTTGGACACCAAGTTTCATGTATTTTGAATAATTAAAATGGAGGATTTGTTACAGTCTTTTATATGCTTGAGTCCTGATTTTTCTCATTATAGTTATCCTGTGCCCTGCCTTCTATATGTATTTTGTCATATAACTGGATCTTTAGAACCTTAAGGATAGAGGCTTTGTGTTTTCTTTCATACCATTGAGAAGATTAATATTGATGCTGTATCATTTTCATATCGATTATAGTTACAATTAATTGATTTTGTCCTATTTACAGCTTGTCATGATTTTTTTTTTTTGAATTTAGTTCTGAGTTCAACTGGTCTGCTATAGGCTAAGTTTAAAAGCCTACTTCTTGCCTCAAGGAATTTTGCTAAACTTGAGAAATGTGTGTGAAAGAAAGGGACTCAGACCTGGTATCTTTATCAACCTATCCTGAAGTTCACTGAACTTCAGTTTTGCAACTAAACATGTTGTACTGAATCCTATGATGTCATTTATTCTATTGTGTTCTTTGCTCTGTACTTCCCCAAAATCTATATAAGGGGACCTGTCTTCTTTGTGTCCTTGACATAAATGAACGTAAGTCACTGACCCATTTATTGATAGGTAGTATATCCCTGCTATTAAATCTTATTTCATGCAGAGTTTCCCCATTGTTAATTGCCCATTTGTTTATTTATTTTTTTGCTGAGGCAATTGGGGGTTAGTGACTTGCTCAGGGTCACATAACTAGGAAGTATAAAGTGTCTGAGACCAGATTTGGACTCAGGTCCTCCTGACTTCAGGGCTGGTGCTCTATGTACTGAGCCATCTAGCTGCCCCATAATTGACCATTTGTTAAATTCCAATTGCAACACCATCAAAATTTATGACATCCTAGATTTTGATCTAGAAGGGATCCTTTTATAACATCACAATGTTTATTTGAAAGGGAAGAAGGGACACCAAGTCCTTATGTCCAGAGCCAAGAGAGAAAATTTACCATGAGTATGTCTAATTCAGTCTCAGTTTCCTCATTTGTAATGTGAGAGGCTTGGACTAGTTCTAATTCTTAAAATGGTCTTGTGAGTTTCTGTTTGGTTTGTGAAGAAGAGTGTCCTTGCTCTAGGTTTATACATGTATTCTTTTATCTTGGTTATATGGGAGGTAGTAGTAGGTAGCAAGTCTGGTCAGGGAGGGAAAGGGGCAGATAAATTGGGACAGGCTTCACACAGAGCATGAACAATTGCATAGTCTTTGTTACTATGTATATCTCTATGCCTTGTCCATAAACAACATGACTGTAAGCATGGTGTGATGAAAAGAACACTGGGTTTGGAGTCCAATGCCTGGATTCAAATGGTGTGACTTTGGACAAGTTGTGTAATTTTGTGGTGCAGTGAATAAGACCTGGAGTCAGGAGTTTAAATCTGACTTTAGGGACTTATAGCTGTGTGATCCCGTTTGCCTCAGTTTGCTCCTCTGTCAAATAAGCTGAAGAAGAAAATGGCAAATCACTCCAATATCGTTGCCAAGAAAACCCCATATGGGGTTATGGAGAGGTGGACATGACATGAGAACAACTCAACAAACAGGTCCCTTCTTATTTTAAACAGGATATTTGTAAAACATTTAACATAATGCCTAGAACATAGTAGACAATTAATAAATGCTTATTACTTTCTCCTTCCCTTCTGCAGCTTTACCACTTACTTCCCCTTTCCACCTGATATTGGAAATACATAAAACAGCATCTTTGAGAATAATTTAATAAAATAAGGGCAGCATCATTATTCTTTTGGGAGAGCCACAAGAAAAAAACTTAACCCCAGTTAAGTGACTTGCTGAGGGTCACTCAGTAAGTGTCTGAGACTGGATTTGAAATCAGGTACTCTGGGCCCAACTCTATCCACTGCACAATCTAGCTGATCACCAGATCATAGAATTAATAGGATTTGAGCTGGGAAGTCAAAGTCATTTAGTTCACTCTTCTCTTTTTCCAAATGAGGAAAATGAGGTGCATGGAGGTTAAAGGTAATGTCAGGATTTAAGTCCACGTCCTCTAGGTCTGAATCCACTGATCTTTCTGAGGATATGAGGACATCTTGCTATGAAATAGCACAAGTTCAGACTTCAGTTCCTGCTGAGGGAGAGGCTCTCTATTGACTGTGACAAGAAGTCCAAGCTGAATTTTACCATCTTCCTAGTTATAGTAAGGTCTGTAACTCCACCCTGACTCCTATACCACAATGGAGCAATCATATGGTGTTTTCATAGTAAACAGTGAAGCCATCTATGACATCTGCTGCTGTAACCTAGATATCAGCCACTCCCTGTGTAACAACCTCAATTAGGTAGATCATTTCCTACTTCGTGCCTCTCTGCACTTTCGTGGAGTTCTCAATGTGTACTTCACAGAGTTCCAGATCAACCCCTTCCTTGTCCCCACATATACTTCCCCCAGTCACTTATTCATCCATTATCTGCTGAGGTCTTCCATAAGCTGTTCTCAGTAACTGAGCTCTCCAGTGACTGCTTTGAGCCCTGCAAACAGATGATGAAGACATGTTAAAATAAATACATGATCTATTGTATCCTGTATCTAATGACATCATTGCTGTCATTTTCATGATTAAGATGAAACAAATTATTCAGTTTGTAGATTGGTATCCCACTGGCTTCAAGATTGGTACAAATTATCAGCCATAAACCCTAGGGCCCTGGGAGGATTTAGCTAAAATTCAGTGAAGTATTCATGCTAAATAACATAAACTGTAGTTGATACCAAAGTGTGGGTCTGCTGAGATCCCAAGTTAGATCTATGTATTCCAGGTGGGCATTTACACTGCTATGTAGGTGAAAGTAGAGAGAGGAGAATTTGGCTGCTCCTGATAAAGGATTATGGGAAAATAGGGACAGAATTTATAGAAGGTCAAGATGAAAATAAGGAATTTCAAAAGGTACTCTGCAACCAAGCTCATCTGGAATATCCATTGTTTGTTAACTACAAATTGATTTTTACCACAAATTAGATTTTTCCTTACTTGAAAAAAAGTGACATAAGATATAAATAAGTCCAACAGTAAGTGCTATAGATGCACCTAAATACCAGAAACATTAGTAGAGAAAGCCACTCAGTGAATGTGGTACATGGTTATAAAAAGTTAGTCCTTAAACGGTTTGGTTTTGTTATTCTGCAGGCCCCGCAATTCCTGTTGGTGTGGATGTGCAGGTGGAAAGTTTGGACAGTATCTCGGAAGTGGATATGGTATGTAACTATAACCTGAGGCTAGTCTTGCATGGTCAGTGAAGAAGCTAATGCTCCACTGGGGATTAGAAAGGACTGTGTAACTGGAGACAGCACTGCCATTTGAACAAATTGTGTTTCTGCACAGGGAAATGGATACTCAGAGGTGACAAATACAAAACAATGAAAAGGGTACTGTATGTGAAATCAGAGATCTTTCGTATTTCAACTCTGCCATTGACACTAGTCTTTTACTCTCTGTAAGCCTCAGTTTCTTCATCTGTAAAATAGGGATAGGAATTAGAATCATGAGGGATTCAAGAGATCATCTCCTTCAAACTCTGTATTTTATGGATAGGAAACTAAGAACCAGAGATGAAAAGGGACTTGTT
The DNA here is from genome assembly GCF_048593235.1 of Sminthopsis crassicaudata. Taxonomy (NCBI): domain Eukaryota; kingdom Metazoa; phylum Chordata; class Mammalia; order Dasyuromorphia; family Dasyuridae; genus Sminthopsis; species Sminthopsis crassicaudata. Next base: position 221,822,759 of record NC_133620.1, read on the forward strand.
CAAAATCACACAGGTAGTGAATGTCAAACATTCAAACCCAGGGCTTTTCGTTACAGAGTGCCTCCACTGATTTCCATTTGCCTGTTGTTTTTCACTTGCTGTCCCCCAAGCTTGAAACTCTATCCATCTTCATCTTTGCCTTCTTGCTTCCCTGGCTCCTTTCAAATTCCAGCTGGTTTCATCTTCTATAAGAAGCCTTTCCTGGTCCTCCTTAATGCTAGCATCTTCCCACTGTTGATTATCTCCAATTTTTCATGTATCCATTTTGTTTGTATGTAGTCATTTTCATGTTATCTCTCTGCATTAGACTTAGTTTCTAGAGATCAAGTTCTGTCTGTCTTTTGCTTTTTTTTTTTTTTGATCTTAAGCACTTAGCACCACTTCTGGCACATTGTAAGTACTTAAGAGATGCTTGTTGATTGTGTGATTAACTGCAGAGTTTACTGCAGATTAACTGCTTCCTATTTCCTTGAACAGCATATGTCACACTAAAAATCTTCAATAAAGAGAAACTAAGGCAGAGTTTATTAGCTAGAGTAGCAATTTCCAGTAAAAGGGATCCAAGGTCCCTCAATAGCCAAGTACCCCTCTAATAGGCAGAACTCTTTAACACAGTTGGTCACATAAAGTACATAAGATACAGTGAGGCAAACTAAACTGAGACTATGATTGGTTTACCATAAAGATGAAGGCTGAGCTTACATTTACCTTGATTCAGAGAAGGGATTTCCAGGACCCAGGGCAATAGGGAAAACCAGAATTGATTCATGATACTCTGAAAAGTCTTGTGGAGGGCAAACATACTACAACCAGGTTAACTTTTACCTTTCCCTCCCTTTCCCCTTCCTTGGTGAGCAACAACTTACAGATTGAGTCTTTGTAGTCAGGCTGTAGCCTAAGGTATAGGGAAGGTAAACTCTTACAACAAACTTTACCACTGATATATATATATATATATATATATATATATATATATATACTCAAGCCTAAATTTGATCCATAAATATTGATTCTAGTGATTAGATTGATGTAATTCTTAATCAATACTTCAATCAATTTTTTAATAAGCAATTGAAAATAAAGCGGGGTGTCAATGATCAATTTCAGATAGCTCACAGCATTGCAAGGAAGAAAACTCTTTGTAAGCCCAATATGAGCCTGAGCTCTTCTTGCTTTTATTTGAAACAGGCTCAGAGCTTTTTGTCTGTTGGAGGCTCTGATTGCTGTCCTCCTCATCATCATCATATTCCATGATGGCATATGAGGTTTTTGCATGCTCTGGTGCTAGCTGATTAACTCCCTCCCCATCCAGGAAAAAACATAGCACATGTTTGGGAGAGTTACTAAAAGGGACAGGCCTAAAGGTCTTCAGGAAGCTAGAGTTCAAAGTGCCAGGCCATTTGTAATACTGCAGTTTAGTCTCTTACCTCAAGCTGGGGAAAGTCTGTTGGAGCTGGGTCTGGCTTTTTTCAGTCTTCAGTAACTTTGGGAGCTCAGGGGTAGACATATATTCAGTGGTTGGAACACTTGTTTAACAGATCTAATATCAGCCTGCTTTCTGGGGAGCTAGGGTGGGGGTATATTTTTGGCCCCTTAGGAACAACTCAAGTGAACTATATATATAGCATAACTTTTGGGCTGATCTCACCAGGCCCAAAACTGGATCCAGCAGAATAGAAGTGCCCACAACTGATATATGGTTCACATATAAGGTGGTCTGTGATCAATAACATCAGAAATGACTTCTGTTGGGATGTGAAAGAACTGTAAGGGGTATTTGAATATACCTAAAAAGAGGCATCTTCTGCCCTTGAATAGCTTACAGTTTAACTGGAATTATATCATGTACATATATAGGAATATACAAAATAGATATAGATATAGGTATAATAAAATACATAGATATAGATGAAATAATCTGGGGAGAAAAACATTCATTAGTGTGAGTGACTTAGGGAAGAGTAGGTCAGGAAAGGCAGGTGACATTTCTGTAGAACCTTGGAGGAAACTAGGGATTCTAAGAGCTGCATTTGAGGGAAAAGTATATTCTAGTCAAGGGACACTGCCAGAGCAAAGGCATAAAGGTAGGAGATTGAATACTGTGTGTGAGGAATGCCCAAAAGTCCAGTTTGGCTAAACTCTAGAGTGCAAGAGCAGGAATTATGTGTAATAAGGCCAAAAAGGTAAGTTAGGGTTGGTAAGTTAGGTTTGTTTATTCAGACATTTACTCAAATATTTCAGGCATCAACCAAGAAAGTGTAAGGAGACATTTAGGGAGCAGGAGTATGGATCTCTATTTAAAGCAGCCAAAATCACACTAAGTAGGCAACTGACTATTCTTCCTAAGGGGAAATAAGGTCAACTCTATTATGTGCATTATCAGACAATCTTTTGGTTTATAACTGCAAATTTTTCCTTTTAAAAATATTTTTCAAGTAATTTGTTGACTTCTCTCACTCTCAGCTTATTCCTGTTGGATCTGGAGTGGTTCTTTTTTTTTTTTTTTTTTTTTTTTTTTTTTTTTTTTTTTGCCTTTGACCTTGGAACTGTCCCATGGAAAGAAACACTCTTGTCCCATATTGTTGCATGCCAGGATTCTATATAACTAGAAGTCATGCTTCTAGAGTCATATTTTTAGGGTGTTCTTAAAACACCATAGTAAGTGTCTGAGGTAAAATTCATGAAGATGAGTCCTTCTGAATCCTTACTTTTCTTTAAAACCCAGAACTCCTACAAGCCTTTTCTGATTCCACAATTGGTAGTGCTGTCTATCTCTTGAAGTTACTTTGTATTATTTTGTTTGTTTTTATTCCTCTGTAACACATGTTGTATCTCTTCAGTAGAATGCCAGGTCTCTGAGGACAGCATCTGTTGCATTTCTGTCTGTATTCACAACATTTAGCACAGTTCTTGGCAGAGTAGGCACTTAAATAAATGCTTGTTTACTTGGATTGAAGTCATTACCTAGTGTCCTTTCTTTTTCCCACAGGATTTTACAATGACTCTCTACCTGAGGCATTATTGGAAGGATGAACGCCTCTCATTTCCCAGTACCACTAATAAGAGCATGACATTTGATGGGAGACTAGTGAAGAAAATTTGGGTCCCTGATGTCTTCTTTGTCCATTCCAAAAGGTCATTCACTCATGACACTACAACTGATAACATCATGCTCAGGGTATTCCCAGATGGTCATGTTCTTTACAGCATGAGGTAAGGCACCCATCCAAGTTTGTTTTCCCACAAGTACCATCTGGAGATCTGCTTAGGTACTGTGACCTTCAAGGTTTATAGTCCTGCTGAGGTGATCAGCAACATCTTCTTGTGGTTAGAGAACTGGCCAAATTTCAGAGAAAAGTCATGCCAGCCAAAGTGGTTTCTGGATAAGCCAGAGAGATGCAGACTAGAAAAATGAACTTGTTCAAGGAGGGCTGAGTCAATCTGTGCAAGGTTATTAAAGCGAAGTCTTTAGTGTAACACTGGTGACTGCTACTGTGATGAATAGAGCTGATCAGCCAGTACTTGACTGTTTCTTTCTTCTCCCATCTCTCTGCTAGATAAGGGGTAGACTGGAAGAGGGAAAGGGAGGAATTGGTTTGGGATAGTGTCTTTTCTCCAGTTATTACTGTCTCCCCTTACCCCTTTCTCTCTGAATATTTAATTTAGCCACACACGTTGTTATAACACTTAGCTCATTTTTTAGCACAGGGGCAATATAGAGGTCCTCAAGTCTATGTGGTCCCTTTCTCTATTTTTATAGAGTTTATTTCAGAGATAATTACAATTACAATAGCTTAGAATGGGCAAATTTCCTATCATTCAGACAGACTTTTGGCTTTTGCCCTGATTTAAAATTTTGCTTATCTCTAGCTAACTGTTGGCCTTTTTATGTTTAAGGGGAAAAGGAATCAGAAAATAAGCAATGTTGAGGAAAATAAATAGCAGAGTAAACTATGAGAGCCTATCTCCATTCTTTTGAAATTGAAGTTATGGAGAACAAGTCTATCTTCCTCCCCTTTGATACCATTTTTGGAGTCAGAGTACCAAGTTGGAGAGACCATTGTTGTGAACAATTGGCACTTTTCACAGGTTTTCTGTAGCAGATATTCAGAGAATTCTGGAAGAACCAAGCAGATCCAGAGGTAAAAACTATCCTTGCAAGTGCATGATGTAACTTTTCTTTAGGGAGAAGTAGGATTGTATAGTGAATAGTGTGCTAGCTAAGTAGTAATGGACTGGGAAAGATCTGGGTTCAGAGCCTAATTCTGAGACTTATTAGCTTTGTGACCCTAAGCACAAACTGCCTAATGCTTAGCTTTGAAATCATAGGCTCAACATAGATCCTCATTTTCATTTTGTGACTAAGGAGAAATAAGAGGATGAAAAGTCTTAAGTCCATGTCTTATGAGGATCAATTGAAGGACCTGAGAAGGTTTAGCATGAGGATGAGAAGACTCAGGGGGCATTGCATAGCTGGTAAGCATTTGAAGGCCTCTTATGTGGAGGAAGGATTAGATTTATTCTAATTGCTGAGTAGAAAATGCAAAGGGGCAAATTTAATTTTAATACAACTAAGAACTTCTTAACAATTTTTGTTGTTAGTTATATATAACCCTGTGTGACCCAATTTTGGACTTTCTTGAAAAAGATATTAGAGTGATTTGCCATTTCCTTCTTCAGCTCATTTCACAGATGAGGAAATGAGGTAAACAGGATTAAGTGACTTGTCCCATGTCACACAGCTAGTTAATGTGTGAGGCTAGATTTGAATTCAGGAAGACTTGGTACTCTGTCCACTATACCACCCAGCTGTCCCCTTCCTAAGAATTAAACCAAGTGAAAAGTAGAATGGGCTCCTTTGAAAAAATGGTAGATTTCCTCTCCTTAGAAGTCTTCAATAAAAAGAGCTCTATAATATACACAGAGTAGTGGAAATGCCTTTCCTAAAATGCACTGGAGAAGTTTTTTATGTATGGCATGGCCTTTGAGATCTTATTTCATTTTTAAATTCCATGATTCTGGGAGAATAAGGAATGTGCATGAGAGTTAGTGATAAAGATCCACAGACCATGGCTAATTATTTCATTAAAAGATTTGTGTATGTGATTTTAATACTCTTAGGTCTGCAAATCCCTGTAACAGATATCCTGGGTTTTGAAACCTTTTAAGAAAGTAGGAAAGAAATGGCCTCCCCCCACAAACTCCCTGTATTTTCCAGCACAAAAATTAGAAAAGCAAAACAAAACAAAATCCCAATTATCTTTTTAAAAAAATACCTTTTTTTTTTTTTTTAAATTTTCCAGGATTACAGTCACTGCAATGTGCAACATGGACTTCAGTCACTTTCCTTTGGACTCACAGACATGCTCTTTGGAGTTAGAAAGCTGTAAGTGGTTCCCTTATCTTGTATTATAGGCCTTCCTTCACCTTATGACTTCAGTGCCTTTTGAGACTTTTCCACCACTATCAGTTTAGTGTCACCTGCCAGCAAGAAGCACTTTTTAGTTCAAGATTGGGTTATGTTTTGTGGTTTGTGTAATTCTGATTTAAAAACAAATTCCCTTTCTTGTCTGCTCCCTCTCTAAGATGCATACACAGATGAAGATCTGATGTTGTACTGGAAAAATGGGGATGAATCCCTGAAAACAGATGAGAAGATTTCTCTGTCACAGTTTCTGATTCATAAGTTTCACACGACATCCAGACTGGCTTTCTACAGCAGTACAGGTATTATATCTTTGTCCCTGCCTAGAAGGCCACAAGAGAAAGAAATGATTGCCTAGTTGACCTCTGCAAAGCAACATGGAGGTGACATTTCTGCAGTTTGGGATGATGGAGATGTCCTAAAATCTTATTGTTAACTCTTCCTTGATTGTGGTATTCACTATCACCAGACTAAACTCAGTTACCCCTTCCAGGCCTAAGAGCACAAAGAAACTTTGTTAGGAGGAATGAAAGCTCAATAAGAAGCCAGACTCTGCCACCTTACTACCTTTCCAAGTGACCCTGGGCAAGTCACTAAATTTACTTGTTTTCTCATCTATAAAATGAGGGGAATTGGAATAGAGCTAAAGTTCCTCCCTACTTTCAGTCTGCTCTAATGCAGAATCCTTTCCTCATATCTTGGTTATGGCAATAATTCTGTAGGATTTCTTAAACTTGTTTCACTTGAGACCTCTTTTCTCCTGAAAAATTTTTACATGACCTCAGGTATATAGATATATAAAATAGACATACTAATCAAACATTGACTGATAATAAATCATAATTTCATGACTCCCACATTCAGTGAAGAGATCCCCATATGGAGTATAACCCACAGGTTAGGAAGCTGAACAAATATCCAGAAAAAGAAAAAGAAGTTTGAATGCAGATTGAAACATACTATTTTTTCCTTTTTTAATTGCTTTTTCTTTATCATGTTTTTGCCCTTTTGTTCTAATTCTTTTTTTTTCTTCACAAAATGACTAATGTGGAAATATGTTTAATATGATTGTTATATAACTTATATCAGATTGATTGCTTTTTGAGGAGGAGAGGAGGAAAAATGGAAATCATAGTCTTATAAAAATAAATATCAAAAATTAATAAATACATTTTTTAAAAAGAAGCTAGACAGTAGCCTAGTGGTAAGTATGTCTGTCTCAAGTCTTTCACCATTCCAATCTAACCTTCATTTAGCCCCCAAAGTAGTTACCCTAAAATACAGGTCTAATTATGTCACTCACCACCCTCCTCCCCAATAAACACACACACACACACACACACACACACACACACACACACACACACACACACACTAAACTCCAGTGGCTACTTTTTGCCTCCAGGAACAAATACAAAATGCTATTTGGCATTCAGAGCCTTTCACAACTTAGTCCCCTCCTACATTTCCATTCTTCTTTCATTTTACTCCCCAGCACCCACTCTTCACTCCAGTGACACTATCCTCTTAGCTGTTCCATAAATAGGATATAATGCCCATTTTATAGGACCCCACAACTAATATCTGAGGTCACACCTGAATTCAGTTCTTCCTGATTCCAAGCCAAGTGCTCTACCCATTTTTTTTACTTAATACCCCTCCCCTACTTTATGTAACTTAGTCTCTTTTTATCCACAAAATGGAGATAAAAATATTTGTATTTCCTATTTCACTGAGTTGTTATGAGGCTTAAATAAGGTAATGTTAAATAGCAACAAATTAATTATTAATTAATAAATTGATGTAATAAATAACATTGAGGTTAACTAATTTAATGAATAAATAAATTGATGTTAATAATAAATAACATAAAATGGTATTTAAAAGAGCATAATTATTAAACTTTTGGTAGGAGTGTGCTAGTAAATGTTTAACAAACAACTGTCATAGGGAGAAAAGTGCAAATAATACATTTTTAAGTTTAACCTATATTAGTAACACTTTACAGAACTAATAAGATATAAATGCTCACACTGAAATTTTAACAATTAAGGTCAGTTTGGTTCAGTAGATAGAGCACTGGCCATGGAGCAGTGTAGTCTCAGACATTTACTTGCTATGTGATCCTGGGCAAGTCACGTAATCTTGATTGACTCTACAAAAAAAAAAAAAAAAAAAAAAAAAAGAAAATTTAGCAATTGAGTATCACAAGCTGATCTGAGCTAGCTCCAGCATATTCTACTTTGGGGTAAAAATATTGGTTCCAGAGAAAGTTAAAATATTTATAAATAAATATAAAATAAAATAGGCAGAAGCTGTGTAAACATAATCCCCAATGAAAGTGTGGTGTAGTGGAAAGACCCCTCCATTTGGAGCCAGAGGGCATGGGTTCAAATTCTTGCTTTCTCACTTTCTGCTATATCATCTTGAGAATGTCCTCTCTCTGAGACTGTTTCCTCATCTGTAAAATGAGGAGTGGAGGCAGGTGGGAATAAAGATCCTCTGAAGTCTGTTCCAAGTCTGAATCTATGGTCCCATGACATTTCAAATCAGACTACAATTCACTGAATATTGCTGGACACTGAAGATATGTGAGGACCTCGGGGAACAGAACTACCATTAATGAAACAAAATCTGTCACTTTATCCCAGGTACTCTGAGTCTTTTTTTTTTTTTTTTTTTTTTTAAAATCACTGAATCCATGCTTCTACTTTGGAGAAGAATGCAGTTAATTGTTCCAAATGCCCTTTTCACGTTTTCTCCTTTTTTTAAAATAGAATTCTAAAATATCAGAGTTAGAAGGACTGCAAAGGCCATTTAAGCCAAGCTGCTCCCATAAAGGATTCCTGTCTACACCGTCCCCCCAAAGTGGCCATCTGGCCCTTTGAGAATTCTGTAGCAGTTCTCAGATTGAAGGCAGCTATATAGTTAGATGCAATGGTTAAAAGCTGTCTTGGGGATAAGGAGCAAGGAACAGTTTCATTCTCTTCTCGTCTCCCTCCCACCATAACCTCCCACATTTATCTTGTGTAAAGATGGCTCATTTTCAGTGTCTTTGTAGCACTTTCACTCTGGTATATGACACACTCCCCTGGTCTATTCATAACAGTACTCTTTTAAGATCCCCACTGCGTGATAGAGTTGGTTTTTTTGATTTTCTCTATTTCGGTAACCTTTCATTGAGGGTTTTCAGTGGTCTCAAATGCAGTGTACTTGGTTTGTTTTTCTTTTTAAGTAAGTTACTCTGTACCACCCAGATGAGCCTGCCATCACAGTAGTAGCCCAGTTGTTGTTATCTCAATAGCCTTTTTGGGAACACTTGATACTTATTTTTAAAGTCTGCATTTGATCCCCATTTTTCTAAGCCAACTATCACCTCTGGCACCTTAGTACTAAAACAAGAGGATCAGGCTAGTTCATAAAAGGAACACTTCCTTCCTCCAAGAAAAGGCACTATGTAAATCCAAGGTTTAGTGAGATTTTATAGGATCACAGAAACACACAACTATAAAGGAACAGAGGTCATTGAATCCATTTATCTCAGTGCTATCTATTCTGGATGAATGGGAAAAAGGGGGAATAATTAGGATAAACTGACTTTATGATGGAATAAAGGATGAAAGATAAATATACCTTGTTCACTCACTTGCTGGTGAATCTCATATTAACCTACATTCTTTTTTGTTGTTTAGTCATTTACAATCAGATTGGACTCCTTTTGGGATTTTCTTGGCAAAAATACTAGCTAGGTTTTCCTTCTCCAACTCATTTTACAGATGAGGAATTGAAGCAAACAGGGATAAGACTTGCCTACGTAGTAAATGTCTGAGGCTGGATTTGAATGTAAGTCTTCTAGGTCTGGCACACTGTCCACTGTGCTACCTAGCTGCTACTGTACTAACTTACCCTCATTAAAATCACTTCCTGTATTTGAACAAACACTGTAGCATGCAATTAAAAATATAACTGGAGCACCATGGTTGAGACTTTACCTCAGGCACTGACATCTAGGAGAAAAGTTTATTTCCTTTACTTATATGTTCTTGCTCTTTCAAGCATTCCACTGGCTTCCCCTCCCAGTAACATTGGGTGGGGAGAAGAACTGCCTCGTTGAAGGTTGGTCAATGAGATCTTGGACTATTGGAACTTGGAGAAAGTCATAAGAAAATATGCTAGGTATATTTCATCCTCCAACTGAATTTGTTTCAGGTGCTGGAATTCCTAGTTATAATTCTACTCTCAGTTTGTCTCCACAATACACTTGCTACTTTTCCAAAGGAACCCTACATTCTAATCATTTCCCCCTGGATGCACCAGACATATTCCTAGTTCCTAACTTTGTCTTAGTTATGTAATATTCTGCTTTTCCTCTTTACTTCCTCAGGTCATGTCCCTTTCTTTCATGAAGCCTTCCCCATCTGCTTCAGAAGATTCACAACCCCCTTCTCTTAAAGCACTTGTCTATGATGCTTAATGGACAAGGACTAGACCTGTGATCTCATTATAAATATTATGTAATGAATGTTTAAAGTATTTTATTATAGATATAATGAGGCAGTTACATTACAGGCAGTAGATGCATCTTGACGTCTAAGTTAAATCCAGCCTCAGATACTAATTAACTGTGATCCTGGTGGCTTAACCCTATGTGCCTTAATTTCTTCCTCTGTAAAATGGGAAAAATAATAGCATCTATCCTGAAGGGTTGTTGTCAGGATTAAATGAAATAACTGTAAAGTGCTTAGTACAGTGCCTTACATATAGTAAATGCTAGATAAATTATCATAAGTGATTCTAAAGTGAGCAAACTTCTTCTACCAATGCAGATTGGTACTTTCTCTGCAACTTCTCATTTTACAAAGCTGCCTAGAATTTTGAAAGGTTGTTTTGCCCAGGATCATATAACCAGACATAAACCTGAATCTTCCTGGCTCTAATACTGACTTTCTATTCCCAATATCATGTAGTTTCTCTTAATTAATAAGGTCTTTAATTGTTTCTTAATTGGTATATAGATTTTTTTTTCCTTAAACTATTTAAGGGACTATACTTTATCTATCTCTTGAGCTCTTAAATGACTAGCCCAGTACTGTTATGAAAAGATTCTCCTATGGCACAATAATTTTCCATTGCTGCTTTTCAGCTTGTTCAGCCACTCCTCCACTGATGGGCATTCCCTCAATTTCTAATTTTTTGTTACCATAAAAAGAGCTGCCACAAATACTTTGGCACATATAGGTTCTTTTTTCCTTTGTTATGACCTCTTTGAGATACAGACCTATTGCTGGATCAAAGGATATGTATAGTTTGCTTGCCTTTTGGACATAGTTCCAAATTGTGCTGCAGAATAGCAGCCTTCTAATTTTATAAATCCTTTAGGCCCAGAGGATTTAAACCCGTCTCTTCTACCTCCCAGAGAGGAAAAAGTTGGAGCAGCAAGTGAAAGTTTCAGAGGAAAAAAAAAATTCAGCTAAATATAAGGAAACACAGGAGGTTATGGATTCTCTATTAGTGGAGAATTGTCTAGGATGACTGTTCAATGGAAATATTGAAGATTGATTCTTGTTCAGGTGTAAAGTAACCTTTGAGGTACCTTCCATCTCTGAGATTTATTGATGTTTGGTGATATTTGTTGTTTCTTCATTTTTTTAGAGAAGGATTTTTCTCAGTGTCAGATTTTGAGCTGGTGCTAGAACTTTAGGATAAAGCCATAATTGTTACTTCTATCAACTCCCCCTACCCTTCTATAATTTACACAAAGATTAAGAGTTTGGCTTTAAATCACTTTGTGAATGAGTCAAGTATCAGAGTGCAAGTTTCTTGACTCTAGCTAAGCTAGTTGCATGGACAGTAGAGATTAAAGTCCCGATGGATTGTGATTATGAGCATGTAGTATTGTTTTCTTTCTTAAGCTAACCTGACACATCTCCAATTTAGCATATTACTTGCTGGTATTATACAGAGTTAGATAATATAGATTAATTTAATAGATTTATGAAAGTCAGCTATGAGTTCATATTAAGAATTGTTTTGACCTCTTTGAAATACCTATATGTCTATTTTTTTGACTTGGGATTTAATTGATTTAAATCTATATTAAACAAATAATTTCTATATCTGCTTATCAATCTCTAAAATCCTAATTGATATCAATATTTATATCTATATCTATACTGAAGTCTAGAACTGAAAATCTATTAGATATATTTCCACTATAGATATAATTTTCAATGGAATTTTTAAAAATTATTTATATGTTTCATTCATTCATGAAGCATATGAATATATATTTTAAGAAATCTGTTGAAAGTGAGAGATTTGGGAATGAGAGGATATGATAGGAAAGATGACTCGATTTTTTTTTTTTGCCTCAAATTATACCTCAACATATTATTTCTTCTGGTTAACAGGGTGGTACAATCGACTGTACATTAACTTCACCTTGCGTCGCCACATCTTCTTCTTCTTGCTTCAAACCTATTTCCCTGCTACTCTGATGGTCATGCTATCCTGGGTATCCTTCTGGATTGATCATAGAGCTGTGCCTGCCAGAGTTTCACTGGGTAAAAGATATTTCAACAAGTTCAGAATAATGTTGTCAATTATCCATTTATGAAAAAACATGTAAACTCCTCCTCAGAGGCATTTTATGCAGTTTTTGCCCAACTTGTACAAACTGAGTTATGACTGTTGAGATAGTGAAAAAGAAAACTTGAGGAAAATAAATGAGAGAAAAAAGTTTAAGGTATTGTACCTGCCATCCCCTTAGTTATGTACACATCCTTCAATAGACTATCAGATACCAGATGATTGAAATGAATGAGAGTGAAAGAGAATATTCAAATGCAATATTAAAAGCTTCTCAAGTCTAAATCTACATTTCTAGCTCTGTTAGCAAATGTGAGGCAAAATATTGTTACCTTGGGGAGGTGAAAGATACTTGCCAGGAAAATGGTCCTGTTGTTGAAGGTTAGATCCTGAGGACTCTGGTAGGGGGAGGTAGTGAGGAAAGCATATGGTAAAATCTCCCCAGATTTATAGAGAACAAGAAGGTGTACTTGTGAATCATGAATCACATTAGTAGTTAGGTAAGGAAACCAAAATAAGCCAAATTTTAACTTTTAATCTTATTTTATTGATTATTTTTGTTTATCACTTTTATTTCCATTCCATTCCATTTCCTTCTTCTCCTACCCAACATTCCATTTCTTGTAATAGGAAAAAAGATTTAAGAAAGACAAAAAGTAGTCAAATAAATCAATTCATCAATTACCAATAATGAACACCTTTTGTTCTCCACTTTTGCAAAGAGAGTAAAGAGATTAAGACACTTAAAAACCCTTTATGAATTCAATGTCTGAACTAACTTTGGGGGCCTTTCCAGGTAGTACAACTGTCCTCACCATGTCTACAATCATCACTGGTGTTAACGCCTCCATGCCTCGAGTTTCCTACATCAAGGCTGTGGACATCTTCCTGTGGGTCAGCTTTGTATTTGTGTTCCTTTCCGTGTTGGAGTATGCAGCAGTGAACTACCTGACCACCGTACAGGAGAGGAAGGAGAGGAAGCTTCGAGACAAGGTGAGAAAAATTTTCTTCTTTTTAGTTTGTCTAAGGATAGAAAAATAGCAAGAATTTATTCCTTGGTTATTTTGTATCAGGCAAAGCATTAAGTACTAGGGATACAAATAAAATAGCAAAAAGAAAGTTCCTGCCCTCAAGGAGCTTAGTTTTCTAATGGGGTAAAATGACACATAAAAGGGATCTCAAAAGGGTTGAGGCAAGGTAAAGAAGGTGTTAGTGGTAAAATCCAGACAGTCACAGCTGAGATGGAACTAAAGCATGGCTAGTGAAGGCTCATCCCTAAAATAGAGACCATGAAAGGAACTCAGAAATGAGACAAGAGTGCTTCTAGAATGGAGAGATGTTTTAGGATGGGAAGGTCCAAGGTGCTTGTAGAATCCCTAGGATGAGAAGGCCTGGCAATTAGGTTGCACAGTGGATAGAACACCAGCCTTGAAGTCAGGAGGATCTGAGTTCAAATGTGGTCTCAGATTTTAACCCTTCCTAGCTGTGAGATCCTGGGCAAGTCACTTAACCCCAGTTGCCTCAGGAAAAAAAGAAAAAAAGAAAAAAGAAAAAGAAATGCATAGCTGGGGAGAGAATGGGAAGAAGAAGAGAGATGCACATGAAAAGTTCCCAGCTAAAAGGGCCACTGCGAGAAGTGTCTTAAGAGTTAATCCAACCCTGCTTATCTTCCCCCAATAGAAGAATCAAATAATGTGAAAGTCTCTTTGGTTTAGTAAAATTCAGGTGCTCTTCTGAGTGTCTTTTGTCCCATTGGTAAGTGTAGAAACTCTGGAGAAAAGACAGATTCTAACTAAGGAATCATCTGAGAGCCACAAAACTTTTTGCTTGGAAGATAATTGTAAGATACTTGTTTTATTAAAATGAGACAAATTAGGCTAGTAATATTCATAGACTCATAGGATAACTAGAGCAGGAAATAACCTTAGAGATATCTAGTATGATCCTCTCATTTTATTAACAATGAAATTGAAACCCAAAGAAATCATAAATTATAGGATTGAGAGTTACAAGAGATCATCTAGACAGACCCCTTAAAGATGAGGAAATTGAGGCCCAGAGAAATTAAGTGACTTGCCCAAAGTGTGATATGCATATTACATCAAAGAGCCAATATTCAAACCTGTATTCTCTGATTTCAGATCCAGTGCTAAGACCCACACCTACTATATTAAGAAGTTAAACTATCCAGACAATATCCATTTGTTATCAACTAACTTACCATAGTTTAAAACCTACAATGGGTGTATCTCTAGAGCAGAAACCCACATTTATGAATATAATTATAATGCTAGTTATTATTGAAAATAAGGAAATGATTTTTACTTACAGAATTCTAAAAACAATTGAGGCAGTCCATTTTTTCCATGATGCTCTATTTTTACAACTGTCTCTTGAATATTTTATATATATATATATATTTTTGTAACTATGCTAGATAATTTGAGAGGATAAAAAGAGGGAGATAAGCCTTATCCACAGTAATTTTACTTCAACATCTGAATATGTTTTAACTTTCTGTTTTCTACTCTGTGATCATTTTTTGAGTATTCCTGTAGCAAATGCTAATTTTTTTTATTCTTTAATTTGCTGCATTTCCCAGCATTCTGGGAGCATTTGGTTCCTTTGCCTTCACTGATGCTGAAATGGTGTTACTGTAAGAAATAGCATCTGAGAAGGAAAATAGCCTGGTAGAGAGAGACTTATTGAGAGGGGTTATCCCCTCATAGCCACATCTGCAGATAATAGATTGAAATGGTCAAATATAAGGTTAGTCATAAGATTATGGGATCAAAAGTGAAAGGTTCAAGGTCCCCAATCTAGTTCTGTCTTTTAAAAATATCTTATTTATACCTATTATTTTTTTTACATCTCAGTTATTTCTAGAAAGAAACCTCTCCCACTCACATCTTTCAAATGATTTTTTCCTTTACAATAAAAGAAAAATTGTTATACAAAACCAACCAACACAGTGACTGCATCTGACAGTGTATATAGCGTTCTGCATCCATAGTACTCTACTTATTATTGAAAGATGCAAGGTGTTTCCTCATCTCTTCTTTGGGACCAAGAGGGATTTCTCAGTGTTTGCCAACCCTCTTATTTTATTAAGGAAACTTAGGCCAAAGGAATGCCTTTGAACATCATAAATTATGTTTCTTTATGATTTCTTGAAAATATTTAAGGAAAGACATGCTCCCTATATGAACTGGCTTTTATAAATCTTATATAGCTAGCTTGAGTACAAAGTACTGTGTAGGTCTGTATTCCCCCAATAATCCAAACCATTACTCACAAGCCCTCAACAATGTATTTATTTTTACCAGTCAGAGGAAATTATTAATTCATTTATAAGGTATTTATTGAAATGGCATAGTAAGAAAAGTAGCAACAAAATATTTCCCTACAAATTTGGGGCACACTGTCTCACAAATAAATGTACCATCAGTGGAAATAATAGACATATGTAGGGCATCTACATAGAGGGACACATAGCTAGGGAATATGTGTTATAAGAGTACACACATGGAGAAATGCACATGTAAGGAGTGCAAGTGTGTAGGCCATATATGTGGAGGGACATCACCTATAGAGAACCTAAGAGACATGGGATATACACAGAAGGGGAACTTGGGTCTATGGCACTGCAAGGTTGTTGATATTTTCTACTAATGTAATTGTACTGCTCCCAAGCAATCCTGCTTGCTCCTAGTTTCACATGAGTTCAGTCTCTGCCAGACAAGGCAGTAAGTAAGGAAGGAATTGCTCCCTGTTGGTTTTACATGGATGCTTCCACTCGGCATCAGTTGCTGCTGGATTTTGCCATGTACTGCTCTCCCAGACTTGAGGGTGTATGGAGCTTCTTTCTGCCTCCTGCTGGAGACCTCAACTAAATCACAGGAAAGATGGTCTCTGCCCACCCTTTTTTAAAACCCAGAGTTTTTTTTTTCTTGATGTAGTTCTTTTAGAAAAGGCAGAAACCCTAATACATATAAGCCACTGGATTTGAGAAGGATGGGGGGAGATCTAGCTAGTATTTTCCCCTAGAAGTAAGTATTTATCTATTTCTCAGAACCTTGACTAGGAATTTCCAGAAGAGTCTTTGCCTTTAGATGCCAAGCTCTTGGAATACTGAGCAACCCTAGCTAGCCAATGCTTTCAGATTTGTATTTATTTTTAAGCTTTATTTCCTGATCATGGGAAATTGTTTGGTTTTTTTTTTTTTTTCAGATACCTCTTTCTAACTTAATGTTAGAAAATCTCTGTAACACATTTCTTAATTTCCATAAGCCAAAACTATTCTCAAGCATCCTTTTTAATAGAAGCAAACTTCCAGGAAGTCCAAGGTTTTCTTGTTTCTTGATTCTAAAATTCTTTTGTTCTCTGCTACATATGAATATCGGGGGAAAGGCCCTGGAACAAAGCAAAGCCCAGGGAGCAAGGTCATTGTCTCTCTCAAGTCCATGTGTATGTATACCAGCAAAGTCTTTCTTAGTTTTGAGCCTTCTCTACAGATACAAGGAAGGGTTCCACATTGGGAAGTGGAAGGGAGGATAAGGGAAAATGATTAGTAAAAAAGAAAGAAAGAAAGAAAGAAAGAAAGAAAGAAAGAAAGTCACTTAACCTGTTTGCCTCAGTATCTGCATCTGTGAAATTAGCTGGAAAAGGAAATAGCAGCTCACTCCAGTATCTTTGCCAAGAAAACCCCAAATGGGGCTGGGAAGAGTCAGACATGACTGAAAAAATTGAACAAGAAATTGAACAAGACAAGACTGAAAGAACAATTGAACAAGACATAGATAGAGTATATTCTCAAAGAAAGACAATAGAGGCAACTTTCCTGCTACAAATATATAAAGCTAATTTTAATCTTCGCAGAGGACCTAAAAAATTATAGCTATCACATGCTGTTTATTTTAATAAAATGCAGCTTCAAAATAAATAAAAATGAACAGATTGTTATAATCATTTTACATGAAAAACATTGGCGCATATACCAAATAATAATAGAAATAGAATTAAATTACATTTAAATTATTTGAAATGATTACCTTTTCCCAATAACAAAGAAAAGACAAAGGACAATTTAGACATGAAGCCATTGTTTCTCTTAAGAAACCACACACAATATGGATAAGATATTGGATAGTAAGGGACAGCTAGCTGGTCCAGCAAATTGAGTGCTGGGCTTGGAGTCAGGAAGATTCATCTTCCTATGTTCAAATCTGGCCTCTGACACTGTAACTCTGTTAAGTCAGACATGATGAACAACAACAACAGTAAGAGCAAAAGGAAAGTTCTGCTCAATAAAGAATCAGAAACATGACCTTTGTCTCTTCAGACAATTCTTTTTTATGTTCCATCATATCTATTTCTTTTATTCAAAGAATTTTGAGCCCTAAGTTCTGTCTATAGGACCAAGGTCCCTGATTCATTTCCAGTCAGTTGCCAAATCTTGTCAGTTTGACTCCATCATGTATCTTGCTTGTATTCTTTTCTCTCCATTCTCACTGTCATCCTCCTTCTGTCCCCTAGTTTAGACCCTCATCACTTCCTATATACTATTGCAATAGACTCCTCATTGGTTCCTGTCTCTAGTCTCCTCCTTCAATCTGCCTTCCATAGAGCTGCTATATTGCTATTTGCAAAGTGAAGATCTGATTGTCAGTCCTTTTTTATGAAGCTCTTAACTTGCCTCTAAGATGATATACACCTTTCTCTTTAGTCTTCACAGTCTGGCTCCAGATTAGGCTTATTATATATATTAATTTTCTGTATTCATCTATGCTCCAGTCAAACTGGTATTCTGGTTCTTTTTTTTTTTTTTGTAGGTCCCATTCCATCTTCTACGTCTATATCTCTTTATTTTATTTTCAAAATCCCTGGTTTCTTTTAAAATTCAGATAAAGTATCATTTCCTACAGGAATTCTGATTCTGATCCTCCCACTTCCTAATCCCCTCTCCCTAGGGATCCTTTTTATTATGTAGCCCAGGCTCTACGTTGTTAGCATAAGCCCCTATTTATACTGCCTGTTTAGGTCCCCAGAGCTTGGCTAGTTACTTGTCCTCCCAATGGCACTAGTACAATGTCTAACACATGAAAGGTGCTCAATAAATGCTTGTTCCCTTCCCTATTTAGCTGTGTACATGTGGTTAGCCCTGATGGAAGTAAGCTTCTTGCAGGAATTAGCCCTTTTTAAAAAATCTTTTTTATCCCCAGCATTTAGCTTAGGACTTTGCACATAGTAGGTGCTTAATAAATGCATCTTGATCAGTGTATATAATCTCAGGCAAAATCATAAAGTGTCTATATTACAGTAGTGCTTTCTAAATATGACCCTTTAGGATAAAAGAAGATTTGGGATGTTTTCTTCTACTGGTCTGAATATGGCTTCCTAATAAGTAAATTTCTGATTTATGGACATGTTAATTTGTAGCTTCAAGAAATATAGGAAAAAGTAATTCAAATGAACTTCATTAAATACCAAAAGCTATTGCAATTACTGGAACTCAAGAACAAAACACATTTTGTTTTCTTTTTTTCTTGTAACTTATTTATAAATATACAAATCATAACTATCAATCCTAGTGTTTTCTTCTTTCCCTCCTCCTCCTCCTTTATGGGATAAAGCAGAAATAGAAGCACAGAAACCAGAGAATTAGAAAGTAGTGCTTTGGAAGTTTGGGAGATTTATGCTTTAAAACTTAGCTGTGTGAATTATTAGCTGAGGGGCCATAAGTAAGTCACTTTTTCTCTGAGGCACAGTTTTTTTCTGTAAAATGAGGGAATTTAAGTGTTTCTCAAAGTGTACAGAGTCTTAGGTTTCCCCAAGACTTTTTTCAGGGATCTATGAGGTCCAAATTATTTTCATAATACCAGGATGTTATTAGTCTATTAAGATACTCCTCCCTTTTCCAACAACATATTTTTATGAAGCTACATTTTCTTTTTAAAGTAATATCAGCCAAAACAATCTCTCATAACAGATTGCATGCAGAAACATGAAAATCCAGCTGTCTTCTATCAAGTCAGATATTAAATATTTTACAAATATATATAAAATGCTATCACAAAATTTTATTGTTTTGAAAAGTATTATTATTTTCATAAAAACATGTTATTTATCAAACATAATTTTATTATTTTATAATAGGTTAATGAATATTTGTAAATTTTATCAGTTTTTATTTCTAACATGGCAAATATTGATAGCTATAATCCACATAAGAAAGAGTTCTTTGGAGTCATCAATAACTATTAAGAAGTTAAAGGAATTCTAAGATCAAAAAGTTTGAAAATTGTTAGATTAGGTGGTAGCTAAGGGCTCTGCCAGTTTTAGATCCTGTGATCCTATGATCCTATGAGGTCTGGATAGACCTTGGCTCTTCCATTCATTTGTTCTTATGAGTAAGCATTTTTCTTTCCCTGGTACTAGTTTTCTTCTTTTTCAAGTGAAGAGATAGATCCCTAAGGCCCTTTCCAATTCTAAGCTTATGATCCCATATTATTTTGGAATGAAAATAGAAATCCTTAAATACATTGAATAATGAATAAAGGTCAGTTTTGTGTATTTCATAAAACTACAGGTATACTCATTCTTCTGTGCTTTAATGGATATATGATACTTTGGCCCCACATATTACTATGTATTTATACTCAGATTTGAAAGAACTAAACTTTAAAAGTTGGTCATTCATCTAAACCTTAGCTAATATCTTAAGGAGTCAATAAACTGGGATGTGTTAATAAGCTGATGTAGAAACATGTCATTTTTATTTTCAGGATTTTTAAAAAAGCAATCCCTAGCTTCTAACTTAAAACTTGAGAGGAAAAAAGCCTTTTTCATTTTCATGAAATATTTCAGATTACAAATTGGAAATACAATAAAATCTTGAGAATTTTCTTTTTTTAAAGACTGAACTTCTAAACCTAAAACTCCTCTTTCACATAAAAGACAATAATTTCAGGCCAATTCTAATTTTATCTGAAAATTTTAAAAAATTAATATTTTATTTCTAAAATTTTGTGTTCTAAATTCTCTCCCTTAACCTCTCTTCCTCAATGAGAAAGCAAGAAATTTGACATAGCTTTATATGTATATATGTACTCATGCAAAACACATTTCCATTTACATGAAATTATTAATCTCTCTTTGCCATATAAAATTTCATGACATTCACTGGAAAATTTTAAAGCTCTGCAGAAATAGGAACAAGTTGGATAATTTCATCATCTCTGTTTCCCAGATGGAGAAATCAGGGCATTGAAGGATTAAGGATTAAGGCCTGCAGGCACAGCATGAATCAGAGATGGAGAGAGCCAAGAGTAAATCCTGATTTCCAGTGCAGACTTTGATATATCTCACTGCCTAATCAGCCAAAAATGTCCCCAACTAAACTGTAAGATTTAAGTAAGCAGGAGCTATTCTTTATACATTTTGGTGTCGAAAAGCTTGCCTGGCTTTAGTTCAATTTAATTCAATAAATGTTTATTAGATAATTACTAGTAAGGTAAGCAACTAGGTAATATAGTGGATAGGGCAGCTGGATTCAATGTCAGGAAAACCTGAATTCAAATCTGCCACATATACTTGCTAGCTCGGTGACCCTGGGAAGGTCACTTATTCTCTTTAAGACTTCAGTTTCCTTGACTATTAAATAGAGATCATAATAGCATCTATCTCCTGGGGTTGATATGAGGATATGCAAATTCTTTTGAAAACCTTAAAACACTATATAACTGTTAGTAACTGTTGCTGTTCATCCTTTGTTTTTGAAGAGGACCAATGACATCACTAGTGACATCTTGACTTATACATGAATTGGATTTAAGTGAAGCAGAGCTGTGCAAAGTCTTCAGCCTCATTCTTTCTTCCTGAATTATTGACTTAACTTTTTTCCTGATATTGATATTAACTATTATTATATACAAGAAAATTTTCCTAGACTCTGATGATAGTCAAAGAAAAAAATGAAATCATCTTTACCCTTAAGGTGTTTACATCCTATGATATGATGTCTATGTAGTACACATTTATAGCCACTTTGAATTTAAATCTTTTGCAGGTGCCTACCCAAAATACTTCCCTCCTCTCCTCCATAAAAATGATAAATCTAACTGATAAGAAGGAAATGATTTGTATAATAATATTTGTAAAAAGGGATTGAATTTGTTCTATTTCATTCCAGAGGGCAGAACTAGGCTTGATGTCAGAGAAAACTTCCTCACATTAAGAGCTGTTTCAGAGCAAAATGGGTTACTACAAAGCCTATCACTTGATGGACATCTTAGGGGCAAGGAGCAAAAAAGACTCCAATCTCATCCAAGCGAAAACTTCAATGTCTTTTCAAGCAATGGCAGGATGATCACTTACTAACTTATTATACAGAGGATTTCTGTTTAGGAATGGATTTGACCTTTAAGCTCTGAGGTTCTGTGATTCTATGAACTTAAAAAAGTCAGTGGGGCTTCATGTTAAAACAAAGAAAGCATCATCCTAATTGGATTTTTTTAATTTATACTTTTAAATGACTAATATCTACCATTTTTCCTTTGATTGCTCTTAGGTCCCATGCACATGTGGGATGCTTCATTCAAGAACCATTATATTGGATGGCAATTATAGTGAATCAGAAGCCAATAGTCTAGCAGGCTACACAAGAAGCCACATAGTGACTGATGAAGAAAAACAGGAGAAAATTGTGGTGCATTTGGCCCTGAGTGATGAATCTAATACATCCAGAAAGAAGGGACTGAGGGGCCATGTAGGGCTACGGATCATTCAGAACACTCATGTCATTGACAAATACTCCAGATTGATATTTCCTATTTTCTACATATTTTTTAATTTAATATATTGGTCCGTTTTTTGCTAGATGTGATATGACAATACCTGTGTTAAAGATTAGGTGTGTTTACACAACTGGTACATTCACTTCAGGGTGAGAAGAACACTGAATTTGGAGTTGGAGATCATCTCTTCCATTTGCTGGTGTGATTGTGGACTGTGTCAGATTCCTTCTTGGTTATATGAGGAAATTGAATTAGATTAATTATAAGGGTCCTTCCAGTTCTAGTTCTACATCCATAATCCTGTTATGTGATGAAATTTTCCCTCCCCCACTAGATGGCACAGTGGATAGAGCCCTAGAGTCAAGAAAAATAGAGTTCAAGTCCTTCCTCAGACTTCGGAGAGAATTTCTCTTTGGGTGAAATTGGAACCTTTTTTTTTTTTTTTTTTTTTTTTTTTTTTTGTCTGAGAGCAAAATATCTCAGCTCAAATTAAAAGAAAGCACTGAATTCTGGATCTATCTTCCATACTTGTCCTGGGAGCTAACTAAAGAAGCTCTCATTGATAGTTTATGTCTAATATTGTTGTTGTTAACCCTTTGTTTTCAAAAAGGGCCAGTCACATCCTGGGTGATGACTTTTGTGTGAATTTGAATTTAAGTGGGAAACCAGCTAATATCCCAAAAGACCTTTAACAAGCTGATGAATCGAAAATTTATTTATCTAGGGAGATAAGGAGAAAAAAAATGAAATGGAGGACAACTTCATGGGGATTGGAATATTGGAGACTGGACACTGGAATTCAAAGTAACCAAAATAGCAAAGGGGAAAGACCCCTAAATACATGAACTCCAAGCCAAAAGTGACTCATTCTGTAAAGGAACTGGAAAAACGTGTTAGATTGTGATAGATAGTTAAGTAACATTGTTTGCTCTTAAGAACACCCAGAGGAGGTTCACTTGTCCCTTTGAAGCCATGCTCAAGTTTCTCTAGGAATTATCAGGAATTATAGAGCAATTTATGCCTTTGCCTCATGGCCTTACCTCCTCATGCTAGCCAGGATAAGGTACATGTTTAGAGAAGGAATAGAGACTTGATTATAATTAGGTGACAAATGTTTGGTTTTGGGGAAGAAGACAGAATCAGCTTCTTTTTGCTTCCTTTTCACATCTGTGCTCCTTTCTTATCCATGCCTGGTGCTATATGGTTATGACAAACAGACAGTTCCCCATCCTGCCTCTCAGGAGTGTTGGTTGTTCCAAATGAATCTCTGGTAAAATTTCAAGGAGTGCTGGGAAGCTCTTTGAAGGGAGAAGGGCCTTCTCTTATATCACATCATTCAAGCAACAGTTTATAGGTAAAGCTCTGGAAAAGACAATAAGAGTGGGGGTTATAAACAACCTTTTCCATCTCCTTTTCCAGATCCACGTTTCATCCCGCTTCCTTCGCTATGAGTTGGAAGAAGTCACCTGCTGCTCCAACTCTCTTTCACTATTTTAGTAGCTTGTGGAGAATCTGAGACCCAGAGTGCTTCAATCTCCAGTAGTTTATGAAGTCGCACAAGACATGGGAGAGTGCTATCATTATCCAATACGTTCACTGGGCACTTGCCTAAGGACCTTCAAGCTCTAAGAATCTTGGAGATTATTAGGAGAAATACTTCTATTTCATCACAAATGATTTCCCTTTTTTTGATTTGAGGGGACAGGGAAAACAGGCAGGCCACTTGATGAGTGAATTATTTGGTCATGGCAACCCATGAAACAACAAACAAAACATAAAATGATACTGAATCGTGTGCCTACCTTCTATTTCTGTAGAGTGATAGAAAAGCAATGCAGAAGGAATTATTTACACATTTTAACTTAATTGTTTGTACTCTTAATGTGAAACTTTGTAAGTGACCAACCAGCAGACTTACTACTAGAGGAATTGGATAAAATCAGTGTTTACCTTCTTACTATAAATAATAATGAGACAAGAAATAACTATTGATGTATTTTGCATTACCAAATCAGTTGTTCATGTACACAGGATGTTAACTCTTAGAAAAGATAAAAATCAACATCAAATTGAAAGAAAACATGAAGATATGGGTGCAATTAAAACAGCTTAATGCTGTTAAAATTACTATTGATAAAAACATTAAATAGACACAACTAAAGACATGACCATTGATAATCACCATTTCCTAAGGAAGTCAAATATCATTAATAATTATTACAAAAAGAAGAATAAAAGAACTTCAAAATTACTTCAAGCAGCAACTAGGGGTAACATTGGTTTATAATATAAACTCATTTGCAGAAGAAGATTATGAGGTATATCTCTTCAAAAAATTGAGAAGTTCCATAAGGAAGAATTAGTTTACAGAAAGAAACTTAGCATGAGAATCAATTAGTCATGCTAAAAGTATTTGAGAATGAAATAAAATGAAGCATTTTTTTTAGTGCTTACAATATACTAAGGGCTGGGGAATACAAATGCAAAAAAGAAAAACAGTCTGTATTCTCAGATACAGTATCTCAAAGTAAAAGACAACACCACTGGCAGCCGGGGAAAGGAATTTTAGTTAAGGGTTGGGCAGTTAATCACAGACATTATAAATTGATCAATTGACATGCTCATTCTAGAAGAAATGGTACTATTGATCTGATAAGTACAGCAAGATATGGAAAAGCAGAGGAAGGGAATCAAGTTTATAGTTAGCAGGCAAGTAGTAAAAAGGCTTGGGAGAATGACTATGTAGAATGTGATAATGATGTAGTTAGCTTCATGGAGTGAAGTAAGCTTCATGGTCCAAGTAAGTTGGACCTCATCAAAGACATATTTGATGAAAACATGAGAAGGAAACAGGCAGGATTTTGCAAATGATGTATAGTAGACCACTTTTTAATCATACAGTTGGTTGAAGAATACATAGAACACAAGATTCCACTGTGCTTATTTATGGCTTTGAAAAAGCATTTGACTTCATTGGATTAAAGATTCTATTCCTCCAAAGTATAAAAGATTTCTTGGTATATATAACATTAGTGCTAACTTTCTAGCGCTAACCTTCCTTTCAATTTCAAGTTATAAGACAGAAATGTGCTTGCCAGAGGTAGAGAGAGAGAACTATCCAAGGCAAGGTCCAAATAGGAGCGATTCTCTTCAGATAATGAAATCCTCCATAGGATTCAGGTTGGAAGTGATTGTGTTGATTACAGCAAGCCCTAGAACATTGCAGAGCCTCCTAAAGGAAATCTATAATTGCTCAAGAGTTTGGCCTAACTATCCATGTGAGAGGGAAATGTATAAAGATTGGCTCTTATCCTTACTATGATGGGCTCTATGGACTGATACATCAATTCATATGTCACAGGCAGGCATTGCAGTTGGGGAATTGAACAGGAGGAGGAGAGTAGGCCAGATTGATTTTGGAATTTTGGAAAATTGCACCATTTTTAAAAATGATTTCCAAACTGAGGCCCTTGTAGAAAATCCTCATCCCTAGGGAGCTTATACTCTACATAGTGTAACAAGATCATTAGACTAATATACACATGGTCAGGCTGAATTTCAGAAGAAGATTCCCTCTGATGTGTATTGTTGCCTTAGTATTTTTTTTTTTATAGCATGCAGGTTCTTAAAGAGGATACCAGTAGAACACAAACTCTGATAAGTCCTAGTGAGATGGAAATATTTAGGTATAG
This sequence comes from Sminthopsis crassicaudata, assembly GCF_048593235.1. Taxonomy (NCBI): domain Eukaryota; kingdom Metazoa; phylum Chordata; class Mammalia; order Dasyuromorphia; family Dasyuridae; genus Sminthopsis; species Sminthopsis crassicaudata. The sequence continues at coordinate 221,848,258 of NC_133620.1, forward strand.
ACCTGGCAACAGAGAATATACTTGTCATCCAAGGATAAACCTGGATAAGTGTGGAGATTGTTTAAGTCATAAAGGAATTGCAATCTACATGGTAGAGGAAAAAAACATACATACCAATGAAAACATCATCATTGATTTAGAGCTAAAGATCATAGGATCATGACTCAAGAATTGGAAAGAACTTTTTCTATCTTACTCTCACTTTACCAATGAGTAACTGAGACCAGAGAAGTTAAATAAGTTGTTTAAGGTAATAGTGATAGAACCAGAATTAGATCCCAAGCCTTCTGACTTCATATCTTGTTCTCCTTCTAGTGTGGTAGTGGAAAATATTAATTTTATTAATTAGTTAATAATAAAATCACAGATCTTTGAGATTTTAAAGTGGTCTGGTTAACCAGTTCACTCTTTGTAAGCTTTGCATGTGACACTTCATTTCTCATGGTGTTTTAGGTGTTTCAGTCAATGTGACTTCTTTTCCTCACTTTGATGCTCAGAAATGACATTAAAAAGGGAAGAAAAGACATCAGATTTTAATTTAGGCTCTCTGCTCTCAGATATTGGCATGTACCTTGGGATTAGATGGCTATATCCACTTAAATCATTTAATACTCTATCCTTAATGTGAAATGATATTTAAACATTCAGAGTACCTAAGATACTTAGATTCATACAAAGAGCAGTGATAACTTATATGACCCTCTGAATGAGACCATTCTCTTAAAAACTATGTGTTGAAGCCATAGGCATTTGGATGTTAGGGATTTTTTCCCTCCTTTTCTTCATTTTCACTGAAAAAGAAAGAATACCTTAGCTTGAAGCATTTCCTGGGGATTAGTTGCTGGTTGATGAACAGCTGATTCTCTTAGTTCTCATTAATCCCAAAGAAATACTACATGTGTTAGTCATCTGTGCTTAAAACTGCAGGTAAAATTGAAGGCTTCATATCCTAAATTCATCCAAAGAATAGTACTCTGAATAGTTCTGATTAAAAGCTAAATCCCAGAGGCAGGTGGGCCCTCAGTGTCTGACTATGCTTTTCCTAACAGAACTGACTAGAGAGCTTCTGTAGGCTCTTGACCTGGAATATATAAACATATCCCATTAGCAGATTGGGATAAAACACTGAATGCTGGTATTATGGGAAAAAGCTCTGACCTGATCGGCAGACCCTTAGATGTCTCATTAGGTCCTAAAGTCCTTTATCATGAAATGGCATTTGTGTCATCCAGTGAGAGCACCAGATTTTGAATTATTTCAAAAGATAATTTTAGGGGGAAAAAAGAGAGAATGATATTTAAGGAAAAGAAAAAAGTAATAAGGGAGGGAAGAAGAAAGGAGAGAGAAAAGCAAAAGAGGGGAAAGGAAGGAAGGTTGAATGAAAAGAAAAAAAGGACGGTCTTCAAAAACAACAAATTCCTGTTCATACTAAGTAGTCAGGGAATAATTTTTTGGTTAATTTAATATTTGAGTTAACTTAGCATATATATATATGTATGTATACTTTACACAAATTATCACATTTCAAAGAATTCAACACTAAAATCTCAAGATAATTTAATATTACTTTGATGATTCAAAAGATAGTGTATAATACCTCCTGGCCACTAAGAACATTAATCATCATTGTACTGAACACTCCAGAAATGATCCTTACCATCTAAATTGTCTTATTTGGATTCCATAAAAAACTGCTGGTTCTAGTTCTTTGTTTTCTGGAGTTCACTGTCTTCTATGAAGTGAAAGCCAGTTAATTTGTAAAATGAGTCAAAAAAAGGTTTTGTGGATTGTGGATTTCTTGACTCAAGGTCACTTCACCTTTGGTTTTCGTGGGATTTGGAGACTACAAATGATGGCTCATTATAGCTCTAAGAGATAAAATAACATTTTACCTACTCTGGAATCAATGATGATATTTCATGTTAACACTATTTCACACCTGGTACCCCTACATCCCTTAGGACCTTGTTATTTCTTAAAATACTGTGATTTCCCCTTACCTACCTCACAGCATGGATCACAGTGTTTTTATTAGCATATTAATATTTTAAGTTTTGAGAAATATTGGCTTACCCGAGATCCATCTTGATTGTGATATTGTCACAAACTTGACTAGCCTCTGGCTAATCTGCTGGGAAATGTATTAAGCCGACTCTATTTCAAAGATTGCTTTCTCTTTGTTTTCATCAATAAATTTCTTTTTTTATATACAACCACAAGTCATATAACATATTACTGTGAGACTAGACTACTTTTACAAAGATTTGGTTATGCTTTTACTGAAAATCTATTGTCTAATGAATAAAGTTTAAATCATTTTGCATGATATTTAAGACTTTTCACAATTTTGTAGCACATTGAATTTTCAGCCTTATGTTATTCTCATCTACTCATGCTATGTTTGAATGAGTTGCTTTGTTTCCCTGTGCCTCAGTTTCCTCATCTATAAAATTAGACTATATGGTTTCTGAAGTTTTTTTCAGTTTTTATGTCTATGATCCCTGAACATGCCTTTCTGTGCCTTTGTTTACTTAGTTCCTAGAATATCTCCTTTCCCCTCTTCACCAGTTAGATTTTTATCTATTCTTTAAAAACCAATTTAAATATAAACTCCTCTATGATGCTTTCCTTGACCTCCTTAAGCAGTAATGACATTTTTTTCCTCAGCCTTCACATAGCACTTGTATATTGATAATATACTTATCATCAATTATTTTGTATTATAGTTATCATGTACTTTTTTGCATAAGCATTTTAATTTTTGAATTTTAACAGTCAAAACAAATGTCATCTATATAACATAAATATAGGGTATATGCACACAATTTATAACCATTTACATAGATGCAAGAATACAAACCTCACAAGAATGACAATGTATTTCAGCTTTCATGGAGTCAACTATTTAGATATAACTGATGGGTTATAATTTTAAAATTCACATATATAGCAGTATAGACAAAAAAAATTTAAAAAAAAAAACCCAAACTACACAAACTCCCAAGTGTTATTAGAATTTTCAGTTCCTAGAAGGATTAATATAAAAATGAGTACATAGGTAAGTAACATGAAGAATAAGTAAGAAAATATAGGGCTGGAGTGGGGCAGAAAGAGCACATTTACCCAATGTAAATTCTGAGCGTTTTTTACACAGTTTTATTAAAAATGTCTTTTTCCAATTTAAATTGTTTGGAAGTAATATCTCAGCACCATGTACTTATCATATTACTTTATTGAATTCTAAGAGGGCAGGGACTTGAATAAACTTTATCTCCTGCCTAGTATAATACTCTGCCCACACTGTGTAAGTCACTGTTGTTGAATTATTTGAATTGAATTCTAAAAGAATTGTCTCAATAAACATTTTAATTATCCAATTATGTGAAGTTTTAGAAAAAAGTTTTAGACTGTAATCAGTCCTGGTTACATATTAGAGGCATGGTTTATAGCAATAAATATTATAGTTTAGGAAATTCCTGATCCTAAAAAAAAAAGAGACCTCACATCTCTAACCCCTAAATAGGATAGTCATGTTTGAAACGTTTTCATATGAAAAAAAGTCCTTCAAGGTGTGGGCTGGAGATGTTTAACAGATGGAAAGCAACAACTCTTTATCCTAAACTTTGTGTGTGTGTGCCATCATTTTTCAGCTCCTTTCTTTAGGTTTCATATGGGCCTAACTTTTCCTTTAGTCAATGACCATGGTTTCTAATCTGGTGTTGGGAAAGAGAAATTTGTTTGAGGCTTCTCTGCCTTAGAGGGGGGAAGGGTTTAACCTTTTTCTGCTCACATCCTCCCATTAAAATGCTATTGGATTGTTCTGTGTCTAAATATGTTACAAAGTAAGTTTTCCTTTTCCTGCTATCATTAATATCTTTAATTATAATAATAGTGATAATAATATGTATCAATAACATCTCTTTTGTTTAACTCAAGAGTCCTACTAGGAAAAAAAATAAAGTAAAAAAAAAAGAGAGAGAGAACTTTCTTCTTTTTTTTTGGGTGACCATAGTTTCTTAAAATGCATTGAATCTCTCCAAGAATACACTCTCTCACACACACAATCTTAGATAAACTGCTTTCTTTCAAGAACTTATGACTAATGTAGAAAGTGAACAATTTTACAGATATGAGGAATGGGATATAGCATTAGGAAGAGAACAAGAGCAAGTAAGGGCCGAGAAGGGATGAGAAGATATAGATGTTTCACCAGTTTTTTGTCCTGACTCCAGAAAAACCACTCTCATTTTGTACTGGCTTTAGGTGACCTTATATAATTCAGCTATAGTGTTTTTCCAGCATCTTAACTGATTGGAAATAACAGGAACAGAAGTAGTGAAGATACTGAGCACCTGTCCAAGGTGCTGATTAATATAGCGAGTCTTTTATTCTTGTCAGTTGCTTGACTCCCACTTGCTTTTCCCAAGGTTGTACTTTTCTGTCATCCACAGGGCTAAAAGAGTCATCTCACTGGCACAATTTCTTGGCACTGAGGACTTGTGTAGAAAAGGTTCTCCTAAGTGTTATTAGAATTTTCCGTTCCTGGAAGGATTTATATAAAAATGAGTACATAGATAAGTAATATGAAGGTTATAAGCAAGAAGAGATGTGACTGGAGTGGGGCAGAAAGAGCACATTTACCCAAAGATATTTCTGAGCTCCTTTTACACAGTTTTATTAAAAATGTCTTTTTTCACTTTAAATTCTTTGGAGTAATATCTCAGTACCACGTATTTATCATATTGCTTTATTGAATTCTGAGAGGGCAGGGATTTGAATAAACTTTATCTCCTGCCTAGTATAGTACTCTGCTCACATTGTGTAAGTTGAATTATTTGAATTGAATTCGAAAAGAATTGTCTCAGTAAAAATTGTAATTACCCAATTATGTGAAGTTTTAGAAAAAAAGTAATAAAATGAGGCCCTCAAAAGCATCCTGAGATCCTGGGAATTGTTCCCTTTGGCAGTAAATCCAACCATGACCACGGATTTTTTAGGAGACTAAGAGTAGCTACAGTAGATGATTAGTAAGAAAAGCTGCAACAAGCTGCAACTCAGGGAAGGAAGTAGAGAAAAAAATAATGTTTTGTATCACCCTTAGAAATAGAGGTAAAAAAATGAAAAAGTGATGTACCTTCCTTCACGCTGCAACTATTTAAACTTTCTTTTGGTTTCAGATTTGACCTTGAAATTAGCAAGGAAATCTCTTGGAAAGTTGGTTTGTGTTATATATAGGAGGGATTAATGGTTTCTTATACAGGTTCCTTTTTATTTTGAAGTGTTTGTGTTTGCTGATATTTGCCAACTTCGGAATATTAAGGAAACATTTTAGTATATTTTAATGTGGTTAAATATTTTCCAGTTACACTAAAATTTTTTAATGTTCATTTAAAAAAATTCTCTCCCTACATTCTCCATCCCTTGAGAAGGCAAGAATTATATTGATTATATATTGGAGGTCATGTAAAACACATTTCCATATTAATCATGTTGTAAAAGAACACACACACACAATAACAAGAAACATAAAGTGGGGGAAAAAAAGTATGCTTTAATTTGTACATCAATTTTCCCTTTGGAAATGGATAGCATTTTCCATCAAGGATCCTTTGGAATTGTCTTGGATCATTGTTTTTCACTAGTTAACTTTTTCATAGTTGATCATATTTACAATGTTTTCCTGTTTCTTTCACTTTGCTTTGCATCAGTTCATATAATTTCCCCCTATTTTTCTGAAACCTCTTGTTATCTTTTATATCACAATAGTATTCCATCACAATTCTATACCACAATTTATTTAGTCATTTCCCAATTAGTGGACATCCTCTCAATGTCAAAAAGAGAGATAGTTTAAAAAATTAGTGAATCTGAAACCAGCCTGGTTTTTAAAATATGGATAAAAATGGAAACATAAATGGGGATGAACAGTTGTCAGCCTGAATTAGAAAAGGGGAAAATTACTGAGAAAAATGAAAAATAAATTGAGATTAAAAGGGCAGTTTAAATGAATTTATCAAAGTATTTTGTGATTTGTGATTATGGTAGTCAGAGATAGAAGAGATGATTGAGATCAATTTTCTCAAAACACTGGAAGATGTTGGATAGTATAATTCAAGATTGTCTGGGTGGGGTTAACAAGCCAGAGAAATGAGAATTTTCCCTAAATACACCCAGGCCCTTAATACCAGGATAGAGGTTCTAATCTAAGGGTTAAAATTCAAGCTCATAGGTCCCTTCCAGTCTAAAACATGATCTTTATGACTTGAGTAGGGATTAGCAGAAATAGGATATAAGAAGGAGAGCTGGGGTGGGGTAAGGTAACCCAGAAGGGAGGAATTAAAGAACTATTGATAGGGAAGGAGTGACTGCTGCTAAAGATAAACTTCAAAGACAAACTTTGCATGCAAACCCACAAATTCCCTTTCTTCAAATGTGCTGGGTTGCCCACTGAGAAGCAATGTAATTGAAGTGCATTTAGAGTCTAATCTTAGCTTTGCTTCTCACAGTCTGACCTTAATTTGCTCATCTAAAAAATAAGAGAGCTGAACAATCTCCATGGATTGTTATGAAGAAAGGATTTGTAAACCTTAAAACCATTCTCTAAATATGTTGTTATTTTTATGTTAATAACTAACCTTAGTATGAGTAATAGGTATTACTGACTGGTATCATGACAAAAATAACTAGCAATTGTGTAGTGTTTTAAGATTTGCAAAGGACCTTACAATTACCTTGGCCTTTTAGTGTTTTTCTTATTCCCATTTTATAGACGAAGAAGCTGAGGCAGGCAAAGATTTTTAAATGACTTGGCCAGTATCACACAACTAGTATTTCAGGCAGGATTTGAACTCAAATCTTCCTGATGCCTAGCCCAGTGCTCTTACCTATTTCATCACCTAGATGCCTCAATAGTGAGAACACTAAATGTGGAATTAAAAAAAAAAAAAAAAAGGAACTGGGTTTGAATCTGAACTCTGCTATTTACCACCTGCATTACTCTTAAAATAAATTACTTCCTTTTTTAAAGTCTCAATTTCCTCATGTATAAATGTATAAATGATCTCTAAGTTACCTTCGAGTTCTAAATCCCATTTTGCCTTCTAGATGATCCTAATGAATCTTTTTTCCTAATAAGAGTCTACATTTGTAGGAAAAGTATAATCCCCTTTCATCGACACCTGAAAAGCTCAGAGAATTAGGGATTCTAGAGTGTGTTGGACTCATAGATTCTAGATGAGACTTGGTGTTGGAAGCACAGTCATGGAATCAAGAAATTGGAAGAAACTTTAATGGCCATAAAATCCAACCCTATCCTGAAAAGAAAGTAGCACATTGGGATATGATAATATATGCAATAAGTAGCTTATTCATTTATTGTTGTTAGGAAATATTTTTCTGTCATCAAGACTAATTTTTTCTTTTGCACCTTTCCCCCTTTGCTTTGGGCACACAGAATACATCCAATCCCTTATTCTACTGGACAGCTCTTTTAGGATTTCCAGACAGTTATGTATGCTCTGAGTATTCTCTTCAACTGACTAAACAAGTTCCTTCATCTGGTCTTCATATAGCAAAGACTACCCTTCTGTAGATTCTCCAATACTATATTGTGGTATCCAGAATTGAACATAATAACCTAGAGGCAGTTTCACTAACTAATCTTACTCAGATTCCAAAAAGAGAACAAAGGCTTCCAGACCCACATATGGTCCTAATTACCATTGTACTCTTAAGTTTGAGCCCACTCTTCCTATGAGTACTGTTGTTTTGTTGGTCATTAGATTAAAAAAAGTACTGGCTTGAGCTAGGAGACAAAATCTGGAACTGGATCTGGTATTATCTTCATATATGCTCTTAATAGAGAAGTCCCGGGCATTTGAACTACTATCAGCATGTTCACTATAATTCAGTTTTATTATTAAGTATTAATTACAATTAGTTTATTATAATTTGTTGTTAATTACAGTTTATTTTATTATTGTCAAATATACTTTATTGTAATTAATTTAACATTAATTAATGTTAGAAATCTTATGAATGTAATTTATTGTAATATATATAATGTTTATATAAAGTATGTAATGTAATTATAGCTAATGTTATAATTAATAAACAGCAATAGTATTTAGTACATCAATATGTTTATTATTAAATATTATAATTTATTATAATAATTATAATTCAGAGATTAGGGCTGGATAATACTATGTTAGTTTTGTTGTTTTACAGGCAATTGGGATTAAGTGACTTGCCCAGGGTCATACAGCTAAGATATAATAACTGTCTAATGTCACATTTGAACTTAGGTCCTCCTGACATGTCCATGGTTGATAATCTATCCATTGGGCTATCTATATGCCCCAGTCCAAATTATTTTTAACATAGTATTGTTCAGGGGCCGGCCTCATATACTTGATACTTCCTAGCTGGGCAAATCACTTAATCCTAATGGTCTCATCTCCACCCCCCCAAATGAATATCTTATACCCTATTTTTAAATTTAAAAAGAATATTATATGATTAAATGAAAACATGAAACCCCAAGACTTGTTTTACTATTTCAGTAGAGTACATAAGAAAAAGAATACAAATAATAGATAGCCTTGATATCAGTTTTAGGGTTTGCAAAGTGCTTTACATATATTGTTTCATTTGAAACGAGCAACAATCTTGTAAGTTAGATGTTATCCCCCTTTTATAAATGAGAAAACTGAGGCTAAGAGATTCATTTGCCCAGTGTCACACAAACAAGCAAGTGTCTGAGATAGGATGTGAAATTGGATTTTCCTGACTCTAAATTCAGTTTCTGTCCCTTTATTTATATTTTTTGAAATAGCTGCTTATGCAAGATACATGTATAAATATGTATACATATATTGGATTTAACATATATTTTAGCATATTTAACATGTAATGGATTACTTGCCATCTAAGGGAGGGGTGAGGGGAAGGAGGGGAAATTTTGGAACACAAGGTTTTGCAAGAGTCAGTGTTGGAAAATTACTCATGCATATGTTTTGTAAATAAAAAGCTATTTAAAAAACTAAATTTTTGAAAAAGAAACAGCTGCTTATATAAGTCAAGTTATTTCCTGCATAGTAGTCAGAGGGAAAGAGAAAGATGAATGATTATACAGTGTCACGATAGGAGGATACATGCTATGAGTGATCTTGAGCTTTTTATCTATTTCTCCAACATCTTGATTTCCAGTTCAGCACTGATTATGTTGTATGACAATCCATACTTTCAAATTAAGTTTATCCTGTAATTATGTTAAAGTACAAAACCATTTTTTCCCTTTTTGATACATTGGGATATTCCTGGACATACTCAGCACATGCCCTTAATGTGGAGTGACTAGTCCTTTGAAGTCACATTGGCTCTTTATAATCACTGCTTTCTTTTCTAAATGTTCACTAATCATCACTTTAATAATATGTTCTAGAAGAAAACTTAGCAATTACCCAGTGTAGTGGGGTTGATATATAATTAATCCACAAGGTAAATAGAATTGCAATTATAGTTCAGACTCATATAGGACAGCTCAATTAGGGACTCCATACCCTTACAAGGAATGAATAAGATAAATTTTGAAAGGGCAGCTAGGTGACATTCCTAGGAATTCCAAGCTGGAGTCTTTCTGAGTTCAAATCTGGTCTCAGATATTTAGTAGCTGTGATACCCTGGGCAAGCCACTTAACTCTGTTTGTCTCAGTTTTATCATCTACACATGAAGGATTGGACTTAATATTTTTAATGTTCCTTCCAACTCTCAATTTGTGATCTTGTAATGAATCCAAGATCTTATTCATGTGGATACTTCCTCCAAAGAAAATAATCAATTCATGCCTTATGACTTTCTTGTGTGGTTTGTGTCTATATCCTCCTGTGAACTGTTTCTAAAGGATCCATCCAACATGTTGGAAATATTCTGAAGACACCAGTATAGAACTCAGACTATATCATTATCCCCCATCTGTGTCTTGTCTACCTCCTTTTCTGCCCCAGATAAAAAGATGTGATCTGTAAACTGTTTGGCTCCAGTGACTAATGCTAAATCTAGCATATAGTGGATTCTTAATAGATGATTGTTGAATTTTAATTTAAACTTGGCCTCCTGGAAGTGATTTCAGTTTCTGTCTTAGACACAAGGCTTAGTTTCAGTCTCCCATCTAGACTTTGGCTTTTTGAGCATAGTTTAGTCTGTCATATCACCAACCTACCTTTTGTGGTGGCCATACTTCAACCTGCCTGTTTCTGGGATGAATCTCTACCTTTGTTCCAGTCCCGACTCTCAGCTTTACTTGTGAGTACCATGGCTGATGTTTAATTGATTGGCTTATGCTTATATCCCCAGCTAAGGGTTAAATTTTTGTGCCATCTCAAGCCCATCATTAGATAAACTTTTAAAAATAAGTTATGTTGGAGATAGGAAAGTAGGAGAGGGAGAGTAGAGAACATAGTGAGACCAGACTTCAGAAGTTTACCTTTGTGGTTCATTATTTTAAGCCATTATTTTAAGTATTCTTGCTAATTAGCTTCTAGGTTCAGCTGTTTCAGTCCTGCTAAAAGACTTTAAGTATTATAATCACTCTTTAAATGTAAAAATATTGGTTCAAAGCCCTAGTCACCCTAACCCAGGTATAGTTCTACTTCAGCTCAAGACATGCTTTTCAACCCCACAACTTGATAATTGCCCCATCTTAGACATTTCTTGATCTAAGACCCAAGAGCCATCTTATTATAGATCCTCTACCAGGTTTTGGTGGCCAGATTAAATCCTTATAGCACAGGACTAAAAATATTTATTTTTGTACTGCCAGGTGTTCCATTTCCAAGTGCTTATCCCATGGTCTCTTCTTGTTCTCAGCTATCTCCCTGACACCATAGAAGCTATTAATTCAGATGTTAACTAATGACTCAGAAAGTCCTAGAATCATAGATTTAGAACTAGAAGTGACCTCAGAGATCATCTACTACAATGCTTTCATTTTACAGATGTGAAAACTCAGATCCCAGGAAGCCTAACTTAATTGTCTACAATATCAGAGGTGAAATTTGAAGTGCCTACTATGTGTCAAACCCTTGGAAAGATCAAGAAGATGGAACTGAATTCTATGTAATTGTAGTGACCAAGTGTGGCCCCAAGAAAATATGATAAATTGATCCATTCTTTTTTTGTTGAAGAAGCATGGGTATGGGATGTTGAGTATGTTGTCAGACATAATCAATGATTAGTTGGTTTTGTTGAATTTTTTAAAAAATAAATCTTTGTTACCTAGGGTAGGGAAGAGGCGTATAAAAATGAATATGATGTCAAAAATTAAAGTCATCAATAAGACTTTAAAAAATTAAACTACTAATTTTAAAGAGAAAATGAAATTACTTGCTCTCTCTAAATACTGTGGGTGAGACAGAAACTAGGTTTGGGACAATCATACTTCTGTTACAACTAATAATGGACACAAACATTCTCTGTAGCTGCTAAGTACCATTTTGCTAGAGGCCAGTCTAGTTTAACTGGTTTGTTTCTGATAATTTCTGTTCTATGCTTGAAGGAAGGGTTTCTAACATGCTTACAAGTGGAAAAAATTATGAGACCATGACCCAAGCCCTTGAATCTCACATAAAACATTTGTACTACTTGAATTCATTTATCATGTATTTTTTTAAAAATATTTTTGTTTTCCCCAGTAATATATAAAATATTTTTTACATTTGTTTTTAAAACTTTGAGTTCCAGATTCTCTCTCTTCCTCCTTACCAACCCTCCTCTATTGAGAAAGCACGTGTGAAGTTATACAAAACATTTCCATAAAAATTATATCATGTATGTTACAGTTAGCAGGATACATATTTTATCTTACTAGACATAACTGTAAACTCCATGAAAGCAAGATTTACATTTTACCTAAACCTTTTATTTCCTCCTATATCTAGAACAGTGCCCTGCACACAGAAGCTACTTCATAAATGCATATTTACTTGAATTGTCAAACAGAAAATTGTGATTCTATTAACTTCTGAGATAAAGGAGTTAAAGTGTGAAAAGGTTTGATGAATTGTCATTTCCACAGGTTATTTCTAGAAGTCTACATCTCAGAAGTTCTGAATTAGCTGAATTCTCTGTTTCAGAACTGAACAGATGAATAGAGTAGCAGCTGCTAAATTTTCTGGTGTCAAATTCTCTGGTAATAAATATTTCACAAGTCTTTCTCTCCCTTCCTTCCCTCCTCTACATTCTTCAGAAGAGGCAGTTCCCAAGAGCAAAGCTACAGACTTGAAACTAATAGTTAGGTAGTTGGTGTGCCAGTTTTCCCAGCCAGCACCTCTCTGGGTGTCAGGGATTCCTTCAAAATCCCATACCATTGTCACTGGAGAAGGGCAAAATGCCCAACCCAAATGAAAGACAGGATTTACCTCAGTTACAAAAGAGGATGTGATCATTCCTTTATCACTCCTTGGGATAGTTTAAGACTGAAAAGACATCAGAGAAGGAGAAAAGGTTTGCAACATCTAATTTCCTTGGGATCAGGCAACTTTCCAGGTTAGGTAGGCATCTTCCTGGTGGTCTTTGAGCTCTTTAGAGAGTTCCCTTTCTGAGAGTCAGGAGGGGACAACAAGCATTTGTAGGTTTTGGAATTTCTGCCTACTGGCATGGCATCATGGGAATTCAGACTGAATGCTTCCAAATTGTTTTGCTATAGAGAAATTGCTATACCAACTCTGATGGTATAACTCTGATAGTTTCTAGTTTTCTTTTAGCCAGTCCTCTTGTTCTTTCCTATATATTTCCCTCAAAGCCCCTAAGCCAATATCGCATGTTGTTCATGCCTTATTGAAGGAGTTCTTCTAATAAGAAGCAGTTCTTCAACTCTTGATACAACTGTGATGCTAATTATGTTTGGTAGTATGAAAAAACAAAACACTTACTTGAAAACCAAGGTTGAGCTCAAATTTCACATGACATTCATTAATTGTATGAGTTAAAGGAGGGAGACCGTCATTTAACCTCTTTTGTTTCTATTTGCTAATTGGATTAGATGATGTTTGATGTCCTCTCCAGCTCTAAAATCATAAAGAATGATTCTGTGGAGAATAGCAACAAGTTGTTCTCCAACATCACTAAGGCAGAATAAGAGTAAATGAATTAAGCTATTATAGATGAGACTTATGAAAAACTTCTTCATATTGAACATGTATCTCTCTTGTGGGAGTGGAATAGAATTTACTTTTTTTCCATGAGAATCCTGGGATATGTAATATACTCTTAAGAGAGTTTTTCATTAACAATGAAATGGCTGACACAATATACAAAGAATTTGATAACACCCTCTAGATTAAATCAATATAAACTTTGATCCTGGACTACTTCATGGAAAGGTGAGAAAAGGTAAGAATGGGGATAAATATATGACAAAGTATGGCTTAGGAAGAAGCAGTAAGAGAGGCCAAAGGATTTCTATTACACTGAAGTCTCATGATTTTATAGCATGAACTTTATGTGAGGAAAGTATTGATACCAGATATGATGAGCACCAAATAATATCTAATAATCAAGAACAAGATAAATACTATTTTAGTGGAGAGACAAAAATTGTTATTGATGAGGAAGTTATTCTTGACTCAACTTTCTGTGTATGGGCAGACAATCAGTTTGTCAGAATGAATCACAGAATTAAATAATAATGATAAAAAGATATGACATATAATTAAAACAAACTATTTCAACAAGTAACTTCCAATAAATGATCAAAACCAGACAGAAGTGACATTGACATTCATTATAATAATTTCATCCAGAAGTTTGACTGGTATAAATTAATTTCAATAACAAGTAAACCACAATAGACCAAAAAATATCTTACTCAGCAAATAGCTGATGTAGTTGCTAAATGGAGGGAGAAGTGTGCCAAAGGCAATCCTAGGTTAAAATTTAAGCTTTTTATAAAATCTCATAAAGTTGACGGAATATCTTCCCAACCTCCCCATTAGACTATGAGCTCCTTTTAGAGCAGGGATTATTTTTTCTTTCTTTGTTTCTCTAGCCATTAACACAATATCTGATGCATAGTAGGTGCTTAATAAATGCTTGTTGACTTGAATGACTATGAAAGAAATAACCTTATAAAGCAGTGAAAAGTAGAAATAACTCAAGGACATTTCAGGAGGAAAGTAAAAGAAGGACAATAAACAAAAGAAAGGTGGGAAAGATTTGTAAAAATTATTATAAGAACTGTTTTTTTTCATACCTTATGGAAGAACCATTCTGTACTTGAATCCTAATAATATGCCTGTACTGATATGCTTATAGAGAAGGGGTTCTTAATCTGGTATCCAAGGATAGATTTCAAGGGGATCATGAACTTAATTTTTCTTGATAACTATATTTTTAAAAACTGATTTCCTTTAAAAACATTATTCTGAGAAGGGATCTATACACTTTACCAGAGTGCCAAAGGGGGCTGTAACACACTAAAAACATGAAGAATTCCTATTTTAAAGATGTTTTAGACTAGCAGGGGTTCTCAAACTATGGCCTGCTGAGGACATTTATGCAGCCTGCCAGGTTATGGCAAATGGGCTGAAGGGCAGAGACAGAGTGTGAGCTTTTGTTTTTACTGTAGTCCTGCCCTCCCACAGTCTGAGGGACAGTGAACTTGCCCCCTATTTAAAAAGTTTGAGGACCACTGTTAGAGGAAGAGAGACATCTCTTTTTCCCTTTGTCTTTTATTGTAAGGTATACTTGTCAAAGGGGACTGCCCTCTTTGATCTTTTTAATGTTATCAAAGGGGATTTCCCATTTTAATTTTTATCATATCATCCATCTTTTTTTTTTCTTTCACATTGTCTCCCCTCATAAGTTCCATAGTTGGAAACTCCTGATGAAGTGTTTGGTGAACATGTTTGTCTTTGTTCTGATTGTCTTTGTTCTAAAAGAAATAGACAAATAACCATCCTTTTACATTAAAAAATCTGTTGGCCTTATTAATAAAATGATTCAATTGCCAAAAAATGATTCAATTGTCATGTTAGAGGCAACACATTTATGAATGTATTGAAAGACCAATATACAAATATATCTAAAAGAAGGGGAAGATAAAAAGGTATGGGAGGGGGGTATACTTAGACTTTGTAAATACTGAAAAAAGAGGCTGTATGTCTGCTGTTCCATCTATTCTCTTCAAAATCTCTATTTTTCCATTTTTACAAAAATTGAGGACATCCTTGAAGAAAGAATTAGGAAGGACCAAAAAGGCTTTCCCAGTGACATTAACAATTAGTACAATTTATCATTTTACAATTAACCTGAAAGCTATAGAAAATATTAAATTCCATTGTGTTTGCTTGCTAGTTGACAACAAAATTTATTTTGTATAACAAAATCTTATAGAGTTAGTTACAACAAAGTGTCTTCCATCTAGAGAAAACATCAAAATCATTCAAGATTCTTTGGAAGATATAATAATAATAGGAATAACCTTTATCAATGACTACCCTACAGAAAAATGAGGTGGATCATAAAACAGATATCTGTAACTCAATGGAAGTATTTGCAATTGTAATGAAGGAAATTAAATACAGTGTTAAGGTTAAAGAGGGATTTTTGATAAATGAAGTCCTCCAAATGTGCTGAAGTTTTCAGATGCCATTGTGTTGATTATATCAATTCCCAGAATATTACAAAGTTTCTTGAAAGAGATTGTAATCCACCTGTCAAATTGGCTAAGATGACAGGAAAAGATAATGATGAATGTTGGAGGGGATATGGTAAAACTGGGACACTGATACATTGTTGGTGGAACTGTGAATGGATCCAACCATTCTGGAGAACAATTTGGAACTAGGCTCAAAAAGTTATCAAACTGTGCATACCCTTTGACCCAGTAGTGTTATTCCTGGGCTTATATCCCAAAGAGATCTTAAAGGAGGGAAAGGGACCCATATGTGTAAACATTTTTGTGGCAGCCCTTTTTGTAGTGGCAAGAAACTGGAAACTGAAGGGATGCCCATTAAGTAGAGAATGACTGAATAAATTATGGTATATGAATGTTATGGAATATTATTTTTCTGTAAGAAAAGACCATCAGGATGATTTCAGAGAGGCCTGAAGAGACTTACATGAATATCAGTTAAGTGAAATGAGCAGAACCAGGAGATCATTATACATGGCAATAAGACTATATGATGATCATTTCTGATGGACATGATTTCCTTCAATAATGAGATGATTCAAACCAGTTCCAATTGTTTAGTAAGGAAGAAAGCCATATATACCAAGAGAGAGGCCTGTGGGAACTGAATGTGGACCACAACACAGCATTTTCATGCTTTCTGTTGATGTTTGCTTGTATTTTGTTTTCCTTCTCAGGTTTTTTTTTTCTTTCTAGATCCGATTTTTCTTGTGCAGCAAGATAAATGTATAAATATATATATATATATATATATATATATATATATATATATATATACATATATTGGTTTTAACATATTTAACTAGGGTAGAGTGAAGGAGGGGAAAAGTTGGAACAGAAAGGGTTTTTTTTTATTTAGAATTTTTTTCCACAGTATATATGCATGAGTAATTTTTTTTATATTTTCCCTTGTATTCATTTTTCCAAATTGTCCCCCCCTCCCTATATTCCCTCCCCCCGATGACAGGCAATCCCATACATTTTACATGTGTTACGATAACCTAGATACAATATATGTGTGTAAATACCATTTTCTTGTTTCACATTAAGTATTAGATTCTGAAGGTATAAGTAACCTGGGTAGATAGACAGTAGTGCTAACAATTTACATTCACTTCCCAGTGTTCCTTCTCTGGGTGTAGTTATTTCTGTCCGTCATTGATCAACTGGAAGTGAGTTGGATCTTCTTTATGTTGAAGATATCCACTTCCATCAGAATACACAGCATTGAAGTGTACAACGATCTTCTGGTTTTGCTCATTTCACTCAGCATCAGTTGATGTAAGTCTCTCCAAGCCTCTCTGTATTCCTCCTGCTGGTCATTTCTTACAGAGCAATAATATTCCATAACCTTCATATACCATAATTTACCCAATAATTCTCTAATTGATGGACATCCATTCATCTTCCAGTTTCTAGCTACAACAAAAAGAGCTGCCACAAACATTTTGGCACACATAGGTCCTTTTCTGCTCTTTAGTATTTCCTTGGGATATAAGCCCAATAAAAGCAATGCTGGGTCAAAGGGTATGCACAGTTTGATAACTCTTTGAGCATAGTTCCAAATTGCTCTCCAGAATGGCTGGATTCTTTCACAACTCCACCAACAATGTATTAGTGTCCCAGTTTTCCCACATCCCCTCCAACATTCATCATTATTTGTTCCTGTCATCTTAGCCAATCTGACAGGTGTGTAGTGGTATCTCAGAGTTGTCTTAATTTGCATTTCTCTGATCAGTAGTGATTTGGAACACTCTTTCATATGAGTGGATATAGTTTCAATTTCATCATCTGAGAATTGTTTGGAACAGAAAGTTTTGCAAGGATCAATGTTAAAAAATTACCCATGCATATGTTTTGTAAATAAAAAGCTTTAATTAAAAAGAAAAAAGAAAACCACACACAAAACAAAACAAAGAAATGAAAAAGATTGAAATCACTTAAAGGAGTTTGGCCTGTCTGTCCACACAAAGAGAAAGTGGATAAAATTTATTGCTTTGATTGCAACATAGATTTGGATGAATTTGTCTAAATGTATGTGCCTCTGGGACAAAAGATAGATTGCTAACAAGTTGTGCTCAAAGTTGACAAAAGATTTTAAATGTGATCTGCACTGAACTTGTCTCTAACTTGTGATGGCCAGAACTGGACAAAGCAGGCCAGAAGCAGATGAGTCAGGAATCACATAGCAGTTTAATTTCAAAATAAGGAAAATGCTTGCAAGTGGAAGTCCAACTTCTTAAGAAGAAAGGCTTGCTCACTTGTGGCAAGGGTAGGGCTTTAAAGCATAAAAACTAGAAAAGGGTGAGTCCTACAGTTATTCTTGGGTCTTGATTAAACAGTTCCCATAACAAGCCTATACATGCAGGCATTTTTTAGGATAAAACAGGCATTCTTGGATCCTATGGGAACATTCTCCAAGTTAGCAGCATCATTGACCCTTGTGATTGTCTCAGGCCTTAAGGTTCTTTAAGTCTTGTGATTATCCAGCAAAGTGAAGAACTAGAGTTAGCACGCAGCTTCTTTATTGGTTCACTTAGCAATTACAAGTGTAGGCATCAATGTTCAGAGTATCAGGAGATATGACTGATCACTTTCTGTTGCATTATGTCAATTGTAGTTCCAATTCTCAGGTCAAGATCCCCTGGAAAACAGGAAAATCATGTCTCAGTTTTGGGGTTTGTCTGTGTCTGAGATCATCCAGAGGGTAAATAAAAAGAATTGTTATACCAAGCTCTGGAAAATAAGGTGTCTCCTAATATCTCGATAGAATTAAATAAGAGGAAAAGAGATGGGGAGATGACTTTTAGGAAACTATAAAGCTACTTTTGTGGACTCATGTATCCTATGGAAACAAAGGCCCATTTAAAAATTACCAACATTCTAGGGGCAGCTAGATGGTGCAGTGGATAGAGTACCAGCCCTGAAGTCAGGAGGATCTGAGTTCAAATGTGGTCTCAGACATTTAACACTTGCTAGCTGTGTGACCCTGGGCAAGTCACTTAATCCCAATTGCCTCAGCAAAAAACAAACAAACAAACAAAAAAACCCAACATTCTAGTGTTGCTTTGTGCTAAGAAGACATGGAATTCAGCAATCTCAGAAGAAGGACCTATGTGTGCCAAAATGTTTGTGGCAGCTCTTTTTGTTGTAGCTAGAAACTGGAAGATGAATGGATGTCCATCAATTAGAGAATTATTGGGTAAATTATGGTATATGAAGGTTATGGAATATTAAAAATGACTATCACACCTCTCCGTAGTTTCTAGAGCAATAGAAAAGATTATAGTGAGTATCAGCTGTAACCTAGAGGAATGCCAAAGAAAAATAGGAATAAAAGATATCATCAAGGAATTGTGTGATACAGAAGTATGGTGGATTTCAAAAAAAATTTCATTCCAGCAATATCTGGTGGTGTCAATGCCCCTTGGATGTGGGAAAGATGAATAAGTGCTGCAGGATGGACAGACACGAATGTAATGTGCTTTGTTGGAGCAAACAGCCAAATGAATTTTTTCACAGCTCCATTTGAATATTTGGATACTGCTAGGGGAAAGTGTGGCTTTCTCTCCTCCTAAAAACCTGAAAAACAGGAAAAATAAACCAGTTTATGTAGATACAGCTATAGTGGTAGCTAGAGGGAAAGGAATAGATTAGATGACCTCTTTGTAAACTGTTATTCATGCTGAGGGGCAGAAGTGTGCAATGGGCCTAGATGATTTTGAAAAGAATGGCCAGGGCTGGGTTCTCTGAAAAACTGTGTAAAGCTAGTAAAGTTTTTCTTCGCTAACTTTCCTTTTCTGCTCTGTGTTTTTCCTTCATTTTAGGTCTACATTATTATTCCTTCTTACCCAATGAAATGAAAACACTTATCCTTACCCTTAAATACATGTTAACTAATCCCAGCAAAGGGGTTAATGAGTAATTAGGGTGTTAATTTATAATGGAAGAAGGAGGCCTTTAAGGTTTTTTTTTTTTCCTATGAAATTTCCATGAAATCAGAAAACAGCAGGAACACTATTCTCCAAAGAGCTCAAAGAAGGAGGAAAAGGATCCAAAGTACAAAAATATTTATAATAGCTATTTCCAGTTTGGCAAAGAAGTGGAAACTAAGGGGATGCCAACAAATTAGAGAACTGATAGGCAAATTATGGTGTATGAATGTGATGGAATAATGTAAAAAGAATATTTGCTCTTCAGGACTTACAGATCGTTAGTGAGGCAATATATAAAAATAATTTTACTATATAAATATAGCTATACAGATATCACATGGGCAAGAAAACATATGGTTGGTAATTTCTTTGGGTTTAGCACTTCTCCTCTGGCAAAGTGCCCAAGGAAATAAATGGATGTATTATCATATTATTATAAGTATCTGCATCACTGTCATCTTTTTTTTGGACCATAAACTTCTTGAGGGTAGAAAATAGATTTTAGCTAATATTTGCATTTTCATGGCACCTAATATATTATTCTGCACATAATAGCTGGCATTTACATGGCTCTTTAAAGTTTCCACACATTTTATATATGCTATCACATTTGATTCTCTCAATCATATTGTGAGGGAGGAGTGTTGTGATATGGGAGCTAACTGCCAGTGGCTGCTGGAGGTCCAACTCAGACCTGTAGAATGTGGATCTCTTCATGTGAGAGGATGATGATGATACAAGGAGACTGAGAGGCAGTTGTGTTGTCTGATTTCCCTACTGAGAAGCATTTGTGTGGTTTGACCTCTCTCCTTTTCCCTCTGTCTCCAATTTATTTCATTTCCAATCCACAAGGAATATCTTCGAAGGCTGCTTTGTAACTCCTTCAAGAGTTATGATTCACAGCTGTGGAGGCCCTCGGAGAATTGACCTGCCCCTTTACTTAGGCATGGTCCTTAACAGAAGTGCTATTATTTTTCACATGAGGAAACTGAGGCTGAGACTAAGTGACTTGTCCAGAATCACAGAGCTAGTTAAATGTCTAAAATAAGATTTGAACTCAAGTATTATTGATTGCAAGTCCAGGGCTCTTATGCACTGCGCCACCTATTTGGTCAATGTAACAAATTAGAATCCATTTTACAGATGAGAAGACAATGTCCAGAGAAAGGAATTTTGTGGAGGATCTTGAGACCTTTCAAGTGATCCTTGATTTAATTGAATGATTAGAGATGCTTAGTCTGGAGAAGAGAATGCTGAGATATGAGCATGATGTCTGTGAGTCAAAGATGTGAAAGGTTGTCACATGTGAGAGAGATTAAATTTATTCCAACTGACTCCAGAGGGCACAACCTGGAGCAAATAGTGGAAGCTTCCAGGAGGCCAGTTAAGGCTTGATGTCAGGGAAAAATTTCCAGTATGTGGAACTGCTTCAAGAAGAGGAGGATCCCGCTTTTATGATTTTGTGGAAAGATTCCTTTCAAGTTTAGGTTGGACTATATGACTACTAGAGTCCTTTCCACTTCTAGAATTCTGTGATTCTATTGTGGCCACTGATAGATTTTTAGAAGGTTTTGTTTGTTTGTTTGTTTGCAGGGACTCACTCATTATCCAGACTTCCCTTAGAGCTAGAGAGCCTATAAGACTCATCAACCTAAGCATATTCCTGTAAGAACTTGACAGTTTTCCTAGAAAAATGTATCACTGCCATAATAAGGGATTTTGGTGTCTAACAAAAATACCATGAAAAACTTTGGCACAGTGGGATCATGGTACAGTTCTGGGCAGGGGGTGTTGGGAGAGGGAGAGAAAAAAAGAGGAAGAGGAAGAGAGAGAGAGAGAGAGAGAGAAAGAAAGAGAGAGAGAGAGAGAGAGAGAGAGAGAGAGAGAGAGAGAGAAGAAAGAGAGAGAGAGAGAGAGAGAGAGAGAGAGAGAGAGAGAGAGAGAGAGAGAGAGAGAGAGAGAGAGAGAGAGATCCTGTGCCCCAAAGGTAGGCTTAGGAATACCCTTGGCATGAAGTGAAATTTCTATATTATCTTAATTTTTAAATTTTCATATGGTTTAATAATTTCCAATTCTATTGTGGAAAAAATGTTGCATTTACTAGCAGTTGAATTGAATTCAAATTTCAATTCCATCAGCTACTACCTCTGTGAAACTTTCTTCATCTATAAAGTGAGGAAGTTGAATTGGATGGCTTGTAAACTTCCCTGGCTCTCAATCTATGATCCTATAGCCATTTTGTTCATCTCCTTTTGATAAGGTTTAGAATTTGGGGGGTACCTAAATGAAATTAGGGTTAACTGAGGTCTAGTGGCAGGTTCAGGGTACAGGGAGTCAAATAGAGCTCCCCTGCAACCCCTTTAGATTCAGCACAAGGATACAGAGTTAAATGAGGTCTAGTAGTGGCACAAGAGTCCCCTGTAAAGGAATTTACAGACCTGAAAATTTAGATTGATAAAAGAGGTTTATTATGGTGTTTGGAAGTAAAATCTAGTTAGTAAAGTTGAAGGTAGAGATAAAAGGCATCAGAACCAGGGTTCCAGTGGGCAGAGATCCTTTGGCATCTCAGGCATAAGGCTGCCATGTTTGGAACCTCTGCTAAAAGAGGATTCCAGCTAAAGGGGCCTGTGGGTGGAGTCCCATGTTGGCTTCTGACTGGGTTTCATCAAGGGCTAGAATTTGCTAGGTGGGAGTTGGGAAACTTGAGTAGATCATTAGAATGGGGGCTGGGACAGCCCAATTTGCCTCAGATCCAATGGAGGCTGGGAGAGCCCAGATATCTCCTATTGGAATTCAAAAGGATGCTTTTGACCAGGATTTGTGAATCAAAAGTCCTAGCTTCTTCAGCTAGGAGGGGTTGGGAATCAGAAAGGAATAAATCAATCTGAAAGGACAAGTCTGAAAGGGAACACAACCTGCATCACTTTGACTACTTATTTCTTGTTAACTCCTTATAGGTCTAGATCATTGGTTTTTTTCCCAGCAAAAATTTTTGCACTTGACAATTCTTATTGTTTCTTCACTAATTTGATTTGTGCAAAAATTTTTTCAATTTAAAATGATCTATTTTGACTATTGCAATGATATCTATCCCTTGTTTGATTTAGAATTCTTTCTAAATTTTAGTTGTGAAAAGTTCTCTTCAGCTTTTAAAATATGACTTTTTATATTCAGGTTATGTTTCTGTTGAGAGCTTACTGTGATTTGTGGTGTGATTGGTGCTCCTGATTATTCATTTTACAAATGAGAAAACAATAGTTCATAGGGGCCAAAAATACTTTCCACCTGTTTTAAAAATATCTCATTTGAAACTTCAATTGCCTTGTGGTCAACGGACAGGTATAATTATTTCCATTTTACAAATGTAGAAATGGTGTCCAGTGAGATTAATGACCTGACCAAATTTAAGAGAGCATGGGGCTTCAGGTTTTCTGCCTCATGGACCAGTACTTTTTCCTGTTAAGCCACACAATCTTTAATGGTTTGCCCAAGTTCACAGTAACTAGTGACTGCTCATTCTAGGATTCAGCTGATCTCTTCTCTTCCAGTTATTGTCTTAAATTGTTCAGTATGTCTCCAATTTCCCAAATTTGGATAGAGTTAGGAACATCATATCTCAGCCCTAGCTCTGGAATTCCTGATCACTTTTTTCTTTCCCCTGTCCCTAGTAAACATTCCATACAGGAATCCAGAGCAGAGACATAGCACAACCTAGTGGCCTTATACTTTCCTCCATTGATAAAGAGTGGGGATACGTGTGGGAAGAGTACTTGAGAATGGGTAGGATGGGCAGTATTTCTGGCACTTAATTTGCAGTCTATACTCCACTGAAGATGAGTTAGTCTTTGGCAAATTACTTCATCACTTTAACCCTGAAACAGAAAACAGTAATAACTTCTTAAGAATCAGAAATTGTGAAGAAATATGGATAAAAATAATAACATTTATCTAATGCTTTTATGTTTACAAAGCACTTTATACATATTATCTCAATTGGTGGAGTTGTGAACTGAACCACTCGAGAGCAATTTGAAACTATGTCCAAAGGGACAACAAACTGTATCTATTCAGCAATATTTTGTATCCCAAAGAGTTCATAAGAAAGGGAAAGTGATTCACATGTACAAAAATATTTATAGCAGTTCTTTTTGTGGTGGCAAGAAATTGGATATTGTGGGGATGCCCATCAATTGGTGATTGGTCGAACAAGTTGTGATATATTATAATAATGGAATACTATTGTTCTATAAGAAATGATGATCCTGTAGATTTCAGAAAATCCTGGAAAGACTTACATTAATTGATGCTAAGTGAAGTGAGCAAAAACAGACATTGTATACAGTAATGGTAATATTGTATAATGATCAATTATGGCAGATTTGGCCCTTCTCTGCAATATAATCATCCAAGACAATTTCAAAAGACACATAATGGAAAATGAATTAAAATCTTACCAAAATGAATGCTGAAAACTTACCTTTATGTATAATTGGGGAAAAATACTATTAAATGCAGAAATTAAAAAAAAAAAAAAAAAAAAAAAGATTGCCCTGGGTCACAAAGTTAGTAAATGTCTGAGGCAGGATTCAATCTAGTTCTTCCTGATTTGAAGTCCAGTACTCTGTACACTGAACCACCTAGATGCCAAATATTTTCATAAGCATAGTTATAGAGTGGGGCCACATTTTTTTGGGAGGCTGAAAAATTAAAGTTATCTCATAGGTTTATGGACACAAACCTTATACATGTCATATAGAAATACATTTTTTCCTTTTTAAATAATATTTTATTTTTTCCAATTACATGTAAAGACAATTTTAATATTCTTTTTTTAATATAAAGTTTTGATTTCCATATTTTCTCCCTCCATCTTCTCTCTGCTCTGTAAGACACTAAGAAATTTGGTATTGATTACATAGAAATAGTAATTTTTTCCAGAATGCCTAGGCCAGTGAGAGATTTCTTATTGAAAGATATTTCCAGGATTCCATTTATTATAGTTGTGGGACTGTGGATAAATGTATTATAGCAAGATAAGAGGAGTAAAAGTCTAGGGTGAAGAGCAGAAGCTGGTGTAGCAGTTATCCTGCCATTTAAGTGTTGGTAAAGTTCCCTGTACCAGTAAAGTCACAGGTGAATTGGTAATTAATTTATGAAATTATAAAATTATGAAATTGGGTCAGGCAAAGTCAATTATTTGGACACTCACTAGGAAAGACCATGATGGTAGTGGGAAATGGGGTTGTAATAACTTTATAACCTCAGAGGGTATAGAGGAAAATAGTACAAAAAGTACCAAGACCAGTGGAGAAAGAGGTATAGAGACAGGGTGTATGTGAGGATAGGAGATAGGGTAGTGAAGGCAGGCAGTGTGAGGAAGAGGATAGGGAAAGGATGAGTCACTTGCATATAGCCTTGGATTAGAGTTGGGAGCACTTCATCAGCATGGACCTTAGGGGATAGAAAATGTCCAGGAAATAGGAGTTTGAGGTCCCTTTTTTATAGGGTTTTGTTTGATTTGTTTGTTTTTGGAAAACAGTTTAATTCTTATTTGTGCCACTTTGTACTTACTTCATTAAATCCAAATCACTTCAGAGTTTTCAGTAAAACTTCAAAGATAAGATACACACATCATCTGAAAATTGACACCACCATTTGGTGTTCTGCTGGTTTTAACTGGTGAGATCAGGAACTTGTGTAAGATTTACATCTCACAGGCCAAAAGGCCTGACAGCAAAGCTTAGATGGCTTCTGCTAATTCAATTGGTAATACTGGTTAATACATGATACAATTGGTAAATCATGCTCCTTTGATCTTTGGGGCAATTTGGATGTGACTTCCAAATTCTTCTTTGCAATCTTATTTCCTGCTATTGTCCCTTTAGACTGGCTACTGAGAAAGTTACCATATTGATCAGAAGGAGTTGGGGGAGTGATCAGAGGGATGAGAACAAGATATGTACATGTATTATTTGTAGGATTTAATGTTAAGTATTGGGCATAACAATGGTGACAAATAATATAGTTTCTGACTTCAAGGAATTTATAATCTAATAGGAGGGTCTTGCTCTTACATATCAATAAATATAATGCAGATTTAAGATGTGATAATCTTAAATATGCAGGTTCCAAACAAAGCACTTTTAGAAAATTTGGAATCAGACAGATTTGTTTTTTCAATTTGCATAAAGGTTCTTAAGTTGGGGTCTGTGAACTTTTTTAATAAGCATTTTGAAAACTGTATTTTAATATATTGACATCCTTTGTAATCCTGTGCATTTTATTTTATACATTTGAGAACATTATTTTGAGAAGGAATCGATAAGACTTAACAGACTACCAAAGAGGTCTATGACACAAAAAAAGATTAAGAGTCCCTAAGTTAGGAAGAATAGAGGAAGCCTTTATGGAATAAGTAGTACCTGATCTTGGTGTGAAGCAAGAAGAGAATTTCTTCAGGAGGCAAGACAAAAAAAGACTCATTAGTCTATGAGTGAGGAATACCTGAGCTTTGCCTCCATGAAATTTGCTAGTTTTTCTTTTAAAGGTATTAAAACCATCTTTGAGACTTAATTGAGTCTAAAGGCTAAATAACTGATAATATTTGTTGTTGCCTAACTATAAAGTAGCCACTGGGAGGGGGAGGGGGGCAGCAGCTACGTGGCGGAGTGGATAGAGCACCAGCCTTGAATTCAGGAGGACCAGAGTTCAAATTTGGTCTCAGACACTTAACACTTCCTAGCTGTGTGACCCTGGGCAAGTCACTTAACCCCAGCCTCGGGGGGGGGGGGGCGGGGGGGGGGGGGGAGAGAAGTAGCCACTGGGAACTCTAGATGTTCTCTGATAGTGGTTGGCAGAAAACTATGAACATCTCAGAGGATGGGGAGTTTACCTCAACTGAATCAACTCAGGTTGATCTTAATGTATAACTTTTTTGAATATCCTTCTTCTATAATGGTTAAATAAATCTTGCTAACAGCTGAATTATTTAAAGTGTTTCATTTCATCTGGTATTTTAGTGCTGAACATAAACTACAAGAGACCTGATCTGAGTCAGACCCAACCCACAGCCAGCTGGAATGGCGGGCATAATGTGGCATAAGATTAAAAAAGTCTCAGACCAACTGTAGAAGGTCATAAGTGCCCAGCTGAGGAATTTGTTTCATGCTGAGAAAATTCAGCCTCATTTGAAAAGGAAAGGGGCTTGTCTCTACCTGGGTCTAGTGTGAGAGTGGCCCCAGTGTCAGATGTCAACCCTACAATAGACCCAGAATAACTGAGATAATTAGAAAGGTGAGAGGTGAACTTTAAGTCTACAAAATTAACATAAGTAAAACATTTGTAGTGATTAAATGCAAGGTAATTGGGGACAGGATGTTAGAAAGAGAAATAACAGCTAGGGAAAAGAATAAAATCTTCTTGAAGGCGATGGTGACCAAAATGTTCTTTGAAGGAAGCGATACTTCTAAAAACCATCTCCATTCATTTTTAGTTCTTTAGGGAAACTGGAATGAACTTATCTTTCAGACAGTTTACAACAGTATCTGCTATCTTCTCAAATTACCCACAAAATGATGTATAATTTTAAAATTCTATAATAGTGATCAGTGGGCACTCTCAAAACTAAAAGCCAGCAATAAGGATTCACTCCAGCTATTATGCTACAATTTTCTAATGAATGGACAGCCATGGTGTTATTTCAGCCTGATCTCAATCACAACATATCACAAACCTGCTGTCATCATCAATAACAACAATAACACTGCAATGACACCATTCACACAATTGTATAAGAGGTATAGTAAAACAGTTCATCTGATCAGAGAGCGATTCAGAGGAGAAATTGTTTTTGACTATCTATTGCAACCTAGAAAAAAAGGAAAATAGATAATTTAACCAAGAATGTGCTGTGAGTACTGGAAAAGCCAGGGAATGAAACTTCAGCTTGACCCAGCCTTCAAGACAGAGTCACATACACACACACAGAGGTGTCCCAAGCAACCCCCCTCCCGAATTGTAACAAGGTGCCAAATACCCCAAGGATTTATGTAATTTGGGTTTCAAAATAAGCCACCAAAATGCTCTGAGTTCCCATTGAAATGAATCTCCCCCATCAGACCTGTAAGCATTTATGATTTTGTATCACACAATTTAGAATCATAGTTTTAGGGATAGAAGTAACATTTGAAGTCATCTAGTCCTTATTTACTTAAAGAAGCCCTGGTGCATCAAGAACCATCATGTGACAAAAGAACTTAAATATAGCAAAAACAACTAACATCAATCTACCTCCTCCCCAGCAGCTAAAAGCTGCAGAATGGGCTAAATTTGAGATCAGAGCATCTGGATTCTAATCCTGTCTCTGCTATTTAATATCTCTGTGACCCTGGGCAATTCATCTAACCTGATTTGGCCTTAATCCCTCATTTACAAAAGGACAGGGATTATGTGTGTGTTTGCATTGGATTGTCTTTAAAATGCCTTACCTTTAAATCTATAGCCCCAGATCCCATGTAACCAAGGAAGGTAAGGAGGAAAAAAAAAAAAAAGCATTGATATAATGCCTATTATGTATTTAGCACTTTTCTAAGAACGTAGGTTTCAAGTGTTATGTAACTATATCCAGGCTCTTTTCTGCCAAGACAAAGGAGGGAAATAGGCTCCACCATTGGTCCTTTGAAATTATGCTTCATTCCTGCATCTGTCAGAGTTCTAAAGTCTTCCTTTATATTATTGTTTCCAGAGGCTATTTTTTCTCTACCTAAAAACTAATTTCTGAATATCTTTATCTCAATTTACTCAAAAATTGTCCCTCAGGTGGGACTGTTGGTCCTAAAGTTATCTCATCTATTATGAATCCCCAAAGAAGACCCTAAAAAGAGATACCAGTATGGCATTTTTTTCATGATTCCTGATTATTTCACTGCAGTTCTCTACTGCTTCTCTTCAGAAGGGCATGGAAGGCTGTTCTTATTTCTCCCCACCAAATCATCATTAGAATGCAAGGATTTTTAATTTTCCAGCCTTTCTTTAAATGTCCAGTCCTTAGAACAAGGTACTAAGCAAATATTTTAATGCTTGATAAATGCTTGCTGCCTGACTGGCTGGAGTACCAATCTCTAAACTTGACTTGGAAAAGTCACAGAAGTGAGCTATTGACTTTGTTAAAGTTTCTAAATACTTCTGGAACTCCATCTCTGAGAAGGGCTAGGCAGAGAGACAGCTGGTCATTGATCTACTTGGCTGACCAACCCTTCATGAGCCTTGTAACCAGAGCATAGCCAGCTACTTGAAACCACTCAGCCTGACCAAAATAGACTATGTGAGGGTCATGTGGTTGACATCCAATATGCTACTCTCCTTCAAGAATGTGTAAACAGTGTCTAACTAGGGAAGTGATCACTTGTGTCTGGGAATCCATCCCCTTTGTGTTGTGAAACACAGAACATCAAAGGGTTCTGAAAATTATAAGCCATAAATAACTGATCTGATCATTCACTAGAGTGGATGCATGCTAAATGAATATTAGGAATACTTTTAAAATTTTAATTTTTAATTTATGGAATAAAACAATCATTTTCATAACATAGTATAATAAAAAGAAGATTACACATGACTGTAAATTTACTATGAATAATTTGCTATTCCTTTCAAATATACAGCAAAATTATCATTTAAATTTTTTTTCTGCCCTCCACTATCCTTACCCTAGAGATGGCTACCATTAGACACACAAATAAACGTGTGTGTATACATATATATGTAAATCTATTCTAAATATAACTTATATTTATCAGTTCTTTCTATAAATGCACATGACTTTTTTATTCATATGTCTTTTATTTGGGCATTTATAATAGACAAGATAATTTTAGGAGTCAATAAATGAAGAAATGGCACTCTACCTCTGAAAGGGTCTCTAGGGAGCAAAACTTCTTGTCTCAAAGTTTCTAGGACTATTAAGAACTATTAAGGCCTAAGATAATATAGTGAAACCCTAGATTTCCCCAGGAAATCCAGGGTTATCTTTTCACCTTAATCATGAATTTAATACAACTTTATCATACTGCTTTCCTTGAAAAAAATCCATGATTCCTAGAGAGATCAGGCAGTGAATTCTGAGCAACCTCAAACTGGTTTTCAAAGAGTTCTTATTTCAGCGTGTTACTATCTATAAGATCTTTTTGTGGGATTGTTCCAAAGTCAACACAAAGGAAAGTGTCACCTCAATTTACATAAAAACTTTCATGTGTTTTATTACATACATCATTGCATGTGTATCACCTAGTATAATACCTAACTTGTTGATTAATTTATTAAAATAGGTTACTATAAAGGTAACTTGAAGTATCAAAAAAAAGTGATAAAATCATACATTTAAACTATTTACATCTTTAAAAATAACTTGGACATATAATAATTATCATTTATTACTACTCTATCCATGTCTCTTTACTGTCTCTCAATCTGTCCCATGTTAATGTTTTAAACTTTTTAACTTGAATGTGGCTAAAAACAATATTTTTCATTCTGTTTTCCTGAGTTCACATTATTTCCTATGTATTTCTCTGTCTTTTTACTTTACTTTACTTTTACTTTACTTTATTGGGCTTCAATTCTAATTGTAGAAAACAAATCACTAGTGGAGAATTCCATGCTTGTATAAAGGGATTTGATTTGAGAAGAGCATGGGAAAATCAGGATCCTTACTCTTCTGGCTTCCAATTTCTTTTCTTTTCTTTCTTTTTTTTTCTTTTCTTTTTTTTTGCAGAATGTGTAATTTTATTTAATCAGTTTTCATATTCTATATCCTTGAGAGATAGAGCATCACTTGGACCATGTGTTCAATAACCTTGGCAGGAAGATTTTTAGGAACTTGATGCTAATCATTCCACTGTTTCCATGAGCCTGGGTAACTTTTCCCCAGATCACTTTTATTCTGTTGGGTTTTCTTCCAGACATTTTGCTATTCTGCAAGTTGTGTTTCTGGCAGGGCTTTTCAGTTCCAAGGTGGAAGAAAAAGGAAGTGCATGATTTCCATTTTCAAGAAAGAAAATAAATGGGTCTAAATTCTCTTCAGGGACAGTTCCCTAAGAAAAATGCAAAGAGGTGATGTGTAGAGGAGCCACGTTTCATTTATTTCCTTACTTCCAACTTACTACACTAGAGATTTCAAGGAATTTCCTTTTAGATAAAATTTGGAACTTTCAATTTAGTTAAGATACCCCATTCACAATGGGAAAGTTCTTTGTTTATTGTCTGATATATTCTGATCTGTGTAACTTCTCTGATTTCTGCTTGCTATTTGCTTGGATAAATATGTTGATTTGCTCTTCACTATTCATGTGAACTGACATTTGGTGGGAAGAGAATCAAGCCTTTAGATGTGCAGATTGAAGCACTTCTTTCTTACTAAAATATATTAATAAGGAGTTCAACTTGAGCCTAAAAATTATTTCCTCTAAACTAAAAATATTTAGTGGGATGGGTAGATATAATTCTAGTTCATTAGAAAAACAGAATGGCTAGACTTGTGGCCCTAGCCTCCTGCTCCTGCTTCTGGCAAGAATTGAAGCATCCCTTGGAGAAGGACAGATAGATGCTAGAGATATCCTTTCATTCTTACCTTTGGGCCACCTCTGGACAGCCCTCATGGGCAACACAGAAAGAAACACACATCCATACCAGTTTGATCCTCACAACAACCCTGTGAGACAACAATCTTATGAACAACATGCTATTACTATCTCCATTTTACAGATTTTACTGAGTCAGAAAGAGATTCAACCACTTACTCAGGGTTGCATAGTATTTAATCTTAAGTCTTCCAGATCTCAAGTTTAGTGCTCTTTGTCCACTGAGATATTTAGCTCTCTAGTCTGTTACAATAATATATCACAATTTGGTCAGCCATCCTCTTATTATAAGACATTTAGAAGGTTTCCAGACTTTTATTAGTTTATAGAGGCAGTTTGTCATGGTAGATGGAATATTGAATCTAAAATCAGAAAACCTTGTGTTTGGATCTCAAATACTTACTAGGTGTGTCACTTTGGACAAGTAACTTACTCTCTTTCAGATTGGTTTCCTGTTATAAAATGAGACCTTATCTTCAAAATAGCGCCAATGGGCTCACAGGGATTTTTACAATATGTATTTTGCAATATGTATATAAAGTTCTTTGCAAACCTTAAAGCACTATGTAAATGGGAGCTACTATTCTTAATATTATATATACAGCTAATAAATGTTTTATATAGCTTTTTGTTTGTGTGCTTTGGTAATACTCTGAAGGGATGTGCCAGATAGTGGAATTACTATATCAATGAGGAGTATACTACTCTTATAGCATACTCTAGACTACTCTTAAGAAGATCCTACCAAATTTGCAGTGTCTGAGTTGTCTTTTATTTAACAAAGGGAAGCTAGATGGCACAGTGGGAGGGGTATCCCTGAAGTCATATTCATCTTCCTCGGTTCAAATCCTTGTGTCAGACACTTGTTATCCCTATGACTCTAGTCAAATCACTTTAACCCTGTTTGCCTCATTTCCTAATCTGTAAAATGAGTCAGAGAAAGAAATAGTAAACTATACCATTATCTTTGCCAAGAAATCCCAGATGTGATCAGGGTTAAACCCAACTGAAAAGTAACTGAACGTGTTAAATGGACAAATCAGATTTAGAACTGGAAGTGACTATAGGTTCTAAGCTTTACTGCTGAGGAATATGGTAGCCCAATATTTTCATTTTATAAATAAGGATACAGAGAATCAGAAATGAGACTCGAGATCATATATTTCATAAGAAGAGATGAAATGTAAATTTATAAACGTAGGAAAAAAAATTTTTCCCCCCTGAGGCCAGGGTTAAGTGACTTGCACAGGGTCACACAGCAAGGAAGTGTTAAGTGTCTGAGACCAGATTTGAACTCGAGTCCTCCTGAATTCAGGGCTGGTGCTCTATCCACTGCACCACCTAGCTGCCCCTGGAAAAGATATTTTTGATAGGCTAAAATGCTAGTTGTTATTGTTGCTCTTAGACTTTAAATCTGCTCCATCTTGGATACTGTGGAAACTTGGTTAAAAACAAAAACAAAAACAAACAAACAAACAAAAAAACCTAAGTGACCTCCCCTTCAAAGTTCTTTTCAGTCATATAAGTTTCGGCTTTAGGAGACTACACCAAATAGCAGGTGACTGATAAAAACAAGCAAGAGCTAATGAGGAACCTTCTTGCTCTGATTCCAGTAGAGGGCACCAAGATCCTTCTGATCTTCCCACAAGAAACCATGAGTTTTGTTCCTGAGCATCCATGCTTATTCTTTGCCATTACCAACACTAATCATTACTTTCTTACTATTAACAATAACCACACAAACTACTATCATCCTATTTGTTCAGTAAGTTCACAGACATTCTGGAGTTATTCTTATTTAAGAGAATTATTATATAACTACCTACAAAAAAATCTCACTTGGACTATTATAATAACTTTGTAATTTGTCTCCTTCCTCAAGTCTTCCCCCATTTGATCCATTCTTCACACAATGCCAAAGTAACTTTCCTTAATCAGACATCTAACCATGTCACTCCCTTGCTTAATAAACTCCTTTGGTTCTTTATTACATCCAAGATGAAGTACACTCTTCTGGTATTTAAAGTCCTTTATAAGCTTACTTCAACCCAACTTTTTAGGCTTATTTTGCATTGTCCTTCCTCCTACAATCCAAATTATAGCCAAAATGGCCTTCTTGAAGCTTCTCACAGATAATGTTCTAATTCTTACTGTGCTTTTGCATAGACTGTCCCCAGGTCTGGAATGCTACTATTATTGTTATTGTTGTTATGAATGACTAGTGTTTATGTAAAATTATAAAATTCATTTATGTTATTACATCTGATCTTCACAACAACCCTGGGAGGTGGTGGTTATTATCTCCACTTTGTAGATGACAAAATTGAAGTTGAGAGATGTTTACTTGCTCAATGTTTCCATTCTCCCTTGAAAGTCTCAAGTTTCTTTCAAAACTCAGATAAAAATACTTTCTTTTTTTAAAATAGTATTTAATTTTTTTCCAAATATAAGTAAAGATCATTTTCAACATTCATATCTGCAAAATCTTGTGTTCCAATTTTTTCTCTCTCCTTCTCTCTCTCTCCCCCACCCCAAGATAGCAAGCAAAGAAATATAGGTTAAACATATGCAATTCTTCTAAATGTATTTCTATATTCGGCATGCTGCACAAAAAAATCAGATCAAAAGAGAAAAAAAACTGTGAGAAAGCAAAAAACAACAAAAAAAGGCAAAATATTATGCTCAAATGCTACTTTCTACAAGAGACCTTTCTTTATTTCCCTCTCCCATCATTCCCAGCACTGCCTTCTCATAATTATCTTTTTATACACTTGTAAATGTATGTGTTATCTCTCCTGATGGAATGTAAGCTCCTTGAAGGCAGGACCAGTTTCTTTTTTTTTTCTTTGTATCTCTAGTATCTGACACATTAATAAGAGTTTAATCAATCCTTCATCAATGAATCTCATTTGCCAACAGTTGCATAATTAATAAACGTTTATTTATTTAGTGCTTGTTATGGGCCAGACATTATGCTAGGTTCTGGGAATGCTAAGACACAAGTGAAGCAGATTCTACCAACAAGGAACTTATGTTGCATTAGGAAGGATAATATGTACACAAATAAGAATGTAAAAAAGGTAATACAGGAAAGGAAGCTGTTGTAGCTAGTGGAGACAGAGATAGATGGAGAATTAGGAAAGGACTCTTGTAGAAATTGTCATGTTGGCTGAAGGTCAAAGGACATTAGGGATCCTAGAAGAGTGAGATAAGGAGGGGGTGTTGTCCAGTACATGGAGGGCAGCCACTACAATGGGAGGGAAATAGAAAGTGGTGTCATATGTGAGAAATCCAAGAAAGCCAATTTGGATAGATTGCAATTTGCATTAGAAGGAATAATTTGGAATTAGGTTTAAAAGATAGGTTGTGGAGAGTTTAAATGTCAGAGGAATTTGTATTTGATCCTATTGAGAAGCATTAGAGTAATATTAGAAAGAGAAGATAACCTGTTCTAAGGTTTAGACTAAGCCTTTGGAAAAACCAGAAATATATCTCAGAATCCTTTATTTTTTTACTTTTTAAATTTTGTTTTTCATTTATGATTTTAATTTTAATTTATTTGATATAAAACAAGCATTTTCAAAATAATTGGATAATAAAAGATGAATGCACATGAAACCACAAATCCAATATGTACAACTTGCAATTCCTTTTTAAATATAAAATAAATTTATCATTTAAATTTCTTTTTTTTTTCTCTTCTCTCCTCCCCTGTCAAAAGAGATAGCTGCCATTCAGCATTCCTATGTGACATAAACAAAAATAATTTTCCATTATTGTCGCAGTGGACAGTTCAGTTTATTTCCATTTTATGTGTCAAGATAACAGTGAAATTGGGTTTTTGTTTTTTTTTAATCCTTACTTTGGAATAACTAAAAATTCTTCCATTGGAAGAACTAGTACACTAGTACATACAACTTAACAAATTTTAGCAAGTGATAAATCACAGCAAAGATCTTTGGCAGACTCACAAAACTCTTAATGTATGCAAATGTCCAGGGAATTAGGTAATTACACAATTGACCAGAAAAGGCTGAGCAATGGTAGTCTATTCTGTGAGGATATAAAAGATATATAATCAAATAAGTTCAACTTATGAATATTTATTGAGTACCAATAATGTTAATTGTGTATTAACAATTGAATGCCTCGGTTTCCTTGCCTATAAAATGAGCTGAAGGAGAAAATGGCAAATCTTTCCAATATCTTTGCCAAGAAAATCTCAAATGATGTCATGAAAAATAGGACACAGCTGAAATGATGGAACAATAAGATATACAGATTCACAGAAGATCTATAATTTCAAGGGAATATAAATTTATCTCTATCGGAGAAGTTGCCTGGGCATCCCTCCCTCCAAGAGATTGAGTTAAAGGAACAAAATGAGAAAAAAAGTGTTGACATCCTAAGATTTAAGACAGAATACAAACTTGGTGAATTAAATAAGTTGTCAGAAGAATTTAAAAATTTGTGAAATCTCATAAAAATAGGACCCAAAGCATTTTTCTTTTATTTTCTTTTAAAGATCAATAGCCATCTCTATTGATAGAGGAGGAAAGAAAAGAAAAAATAGAAATTTAAAATTTCTTTTAAATTTATTATTAAATTTTTTTAAAATTTATTTTATTTCATTCATTTAAAAATTATTTTATTTCATTAATGAAATATTTCATTATTTCAATTCATTAATGAAATTAAATAATTTCATTATTTGGTCATTTGATTTTCTTTTCCTATTTCTTCTCCATCTCTGCTCTTAGGACAATTGAAAATATTGTTTGGGTTTCTAACCAATTTTTTTGAGCACTATGCCCATAACTTTCTTCTCTAGTTCTTAAAAGGAATTTTAATATAGACAGTCACAATAGAAGTAATTCAGTGTCAGTGTTTAACAAAGGTGCTCCCATCTGAGCAGCCTATCTCAATGAAAGTTTAATGACTAAGAAGAAAAAAAGCCCTTAAAGATTAAGCAGAAATACACGATAGCCCCTGTTAATCTAAAAAGGTACATTTAGAAAGAATTATCAAAAAACTTCAGAAAAGTTTATATACAGTACCCACTTGAGCAAATCAACCTTCTGAATGTTCAAATGACCTGGTTGTTAAAGGTCTCTTATTCCATGGTTCAAGGCTAATTACTTATAAGTTCTACCAAGGAAAAGTGGGAGGCAACTGATAGAAAGCTATAGTACGCATCTTCTCTTTCTATATAACCCTTCACTGCTTGATATGGAGAGGCAGGGTAGGGATGAGCAGCAATGCAAATAATGGCAGAACCACTTCCATTTTGTGTGGTGTGGAATATAGCAGCAGAGATAATGGAGTAAGGAGTTTTGAGTTTAAATCCCATCTCTGCTACTTACTTCTCTGTGAAATTAGACAAATAATTTCATCTGTCGAACTTGCATTTCATCTGTAAAAGGAAGAGTTTGACTTGGTTTCTTCCACCTCAAAATTCTAGGAACAATAATAGCTAATATTTGTTGTTATTGTTATGCAGTCATGTCTGACTCTTTGTGACCCCATTTAGAGTTTTTAGGCAAAGATACTGGTT
The DNA here is from genome assembly GCF_048593235.1 of Sminthopsis crassicaudata. Classification (NCBI taxonomy): domain Eukaryota; kingdom Metazoa; phylum Chordata; class Mammalia; order Dasyuromorphia; family Dasyuridae; genus Sminthopsis; species Sminthopsis crassicaudata. The sequence continues at coordinate 221,885,078 of NC_133620.1, forward strand.
TGCTATTTCCTCCAGCTTCTTTGACAGATGAAGAAACTGAAGCAAACACAATTAAATGATTTGCCTGGGTCACATAGCTAGTAAGTTTTTGAGACCATATTTGAACTTAGGAAGATGAGTTTTCCTTGTGAGCATTAAAATTGTCCCCCTTACATTAAAAGAGACTGAGTCAATAGTACTTTATTAATGTGTCCATGGCCCCCTCTAATACAGTGGACCTCAGAACTTCCTCATGATCTAAGATGCCCCCTCCTTCCAAAGTCCTATTTTTATAGGACTAGATATCTAGACATTCAAGAACAGCTATATCAGATAGAGAATAATTCCATTGATTGACATGTGATGTCTAAAGCTAAAATAAGTAACATCATATGTTAGCAGGGTCATGAGTTGGATGAAGCAAGGAATTATTGCAAATCAATTATTGATTTAACTCTGTATCCTTGCACCGAATCCAAAGGGGTTGCAGGGGAGCTCTATTTGACTCCCTGTACCCTGAACCTGCCACTAGACCTCAATTAAACCTAATTTCATTTAGGTACCCCAATTCTAAACCTCATCAAAATCAGTTCATATGAATCCTATTATAATTATCTACATTTATCATTTCTTATAACATAATATCCAGTTACATTTATATACTACAATTTATTTAGTCACCCCCTCCCTTCTCTGATTACCAGGCATTTAATTTGCTTCCAATTCTTGGTTATTACCAAAAAAACAAACTTCTATTACTATTTTGGGATAGATGGGATCTTTCTTTTTGGACATTTACTTCTTTGGCATAGTGATTTAGAACTTATAAGCCTTGTTTTCAGAGCAGTCAAGCTCAAGAGTGGCTATATACTTTTATGGAAACTCAATTTTCTTTAGTATTTTTGCCTAAGCCTTCCAAATGTTAGAGTAGTTTTGTTTTTTTTTCCACTTAGACTGGCAGAGGTTTACCAAACCAGAAAAGTATCAATTTGAAACAGTGATGCTCTTAGAATGTTTCATACTGGAAGGAGAGGAAGGTAAAATTATCTTATACTACAGTAGTCCTGCTATTATTAGGGACTTGCAGAAGTTCCCAGTGCTTAAAATAAATCCAAAATTCCCTTAAATAATTGCTCCATAGTTTTTAATGGAATGACTAAAATGGTCAAAGGCAAAGTTTTATTGGACACTAGAGGCTGAGGATATCTGAGTGTCTGATAATCTGCAGTGTCAACAAAAATGTATTAGAATGTCTGAAATCCTACTTCACCTGAATTTTAACCCCTTTTTTGGTGGGGGAAAGGGTTGCTGTTTTTGCCATTTTGGTATTTGTAAGGTTTATGTAATTTTTCTTTATATTTCTCTGGATATATTCCAGTCATATATACTATTAGTTTTTTTAAGTTATTCCTTCTTGAAATATTTGAATTTTACTTCAATATTATTAGGTTCATATGCTTGAATGATTTAATTTTGTACAGAACTTTTTAGTATAACATTCTTTGTCCTCTTAAATGCTTTGTTGGGTATTTTTAGAGTAATGCCAGCTCTTTGTGACTTGGTACAGTCCTCTTGGGACAGAGGATCTAGGTTAAAATCTCAGTTCTGCTGTTTACTACATATGTGACTTTGGGCAAATCTATTAACTTCTTTGGATCTCAATTAAGGCATTGGATGAGATCAGGAACCCTTATCCTAAGGTATATAGCCCTGCAAATAGTTCCAAGAAAGATTTCACATGATTGCCAAAGAACTCCATTAGACAAATGTTAAAAGCTCTGGGATTAATCAAATCAACAAGAACTTTATTAACAACCTGCTATGTACCAGGTATGCTGGAAATTCAAAGACAGGCTAAAACAATCTCTGTCATCATGGAACTCACAAACTAACTGAGGTTACAACATGTAAAGAATTATGTGCAAACAAGATATATTCAGGACAAATTAGAAATAATCTTCTCGTTAAAGGTGGAATTTTAATTGAGACTTAAAGGGGAGTCGTGAAGTGTCAACAAGGAGGAAGAAAATTCCAGGCATGGTTGGTTGGGTAGTTAATGAAACAGCATAGAATTTCGAGATGGAGTGTCTTGTGAATGGAATAGCCAGGAGTCCAGTATCATTGGATTGTAGACTATAGAAGGGAATAAGGTATAAGAAGATTGGAAAGATAGGAAAAAGACAGATTGTGAAGGAAATTAGATGACCTCATAAGTTCCTTCCAGTTTTGATGTGAACTTTGAAGAAGCTCAATCAACTGTTATCGGATATTTCTTGATGGTGCTATGTTGCTCTTCATCAATTGGCATCAAGGACTTAGAGATTACTTTGGTCTATTTAGAATTCTCTTGGATCAGAAGACTGATGAATATTTGTCTCTTTCTTTCTAGACTAGACTTTGAACCAACTTAATCACCAGCTTGTTTGAACTAAAATAATGATTTCACTAGCACACAGAAATTCAGCCTTTTCTCTGCTCCCTCCTATAACCTTCTACCCCCACCAGCCCTGTTCAGAAAATCCCTGACATCTGACGTAGGGGGATTTATAGGTTTAGTGGAAATTGCTTTCTCCGGCTATCCAGATTATATACTCTGGGAGGATTTTTTTTTTTTTTTTTTTTTTTTGCATGAGTAAACACCCTTCTAATAATGAACAGACCAATAACATCTTGAGAGAAAAAGAATCTACTTTTTCTTTTGCCTGTTTTTCCTGAGAAAAGCTGTGGTAGGCTCTGGAACCCCGGAATACTGTCGCCAAAATGAAATCTGGCCTCTTCCTTTTGTGGTGGGGATGGGTATTGGTCACTGAAGGCAGAGTGCACTGGCAAGGAAGAGAAATACAGGAAGTGATTAAGAAAGGCAGGTGAGTACATTTCTTGGCACCTTTGTAACCACTCATTACAAGGTATATGGCATTAAAAGCCTTTGTAGGAGAATAGGTGGAAGGATTTCCTTTCCTTGCTCTCTTGTGCTTTGTTTTATCTCTTTATATGATGGCTAGCGTTATGTTTTGTTTTCGGTTCTGAGTGACAATGCTGTGGTAGTTCATTCTTAAATGTCTTAGCAATGCACATTGGGTGAAGGGGATTGATATGTGTTTTGTTTTGTTTGTTTTCCTCTGACAAGGACATTTCTTTTGTTGTCTGCAAACCAGAGTCAGAACAGATCTTTAATCCCAAGATGATTGATTGAGCCTCTTAGTAATGAGAAGAGGATTCTCATTACTAATTAGAATCACAGAGGGTTAAAGCTGAAAGAGACCTGAAAGATGGACTTCTAGTCCTTCATAAAACCTATGAGAAAGGGGAACTTATTTGGAAAAGGGACATAGGAGGTTCCTATGTTTGTTGAACTGAAATATCTGAAGTCATTTAGAGAGCTGGTGACAAGAGTCAAGACTGGATTTATTCTTTTGTCTTGAATTTCTTTGGGGGGACTTTGGAAATGGAAGTAAAAACATCAATCTGAAGTTACATGGAGAACTACAGGGATCAATTACATCAGCTCTAGTGACTGCTAATGGGAAAGGAAAAGTAATTGAATTGGCTGCAGATGAGCTCTGAAGGCGATTGCCAAAAAGAGTACGTGCCAGCTTGGGCGTCCCACCTTACCAGCCCCTGCAGGCTGTCTGAAAAAAGGGGCCAGATTCTTTCCTTCCTGATGACATAGCTTCTCAATCTCACCTTGGATTCTTACTAGGGACCTAATATATCCACAAGAAGAATGGTGTCTCTTGATATATCTGCAAGGAAAATGATGAGATTTTTAAAATTAAAATGCTTTCATCTGAATTCTTTTCCCAATCACCAAAATATAACTGGAAAAACACAAGGAACAGATTGGGGATACTGGCACTGGAAAAGACCTTTAAAAAAAGATTGTTAGAACTTAATAGGTTCTTTAAAAAAATTTGTTTTTCTTTTTTTAAGTATCATTTTATTTTTTCAATTACATGTAAAGATAGTTTTCAACATTCATTTTTGTAAGGTTTTGAGTTCCAGATATTCTTTTCTCCCTCCTTCCCCCCCCAAACAGCAAGTAATCTCATATAGATTATATATGTACAATCATTTTAAACATATTTCCATATTAGTCATGTTGTAAAAGAAAAAACACAAAAAAGAAAAAGCAACCAAATTTTTTAAATGGTGAAAATAGTATGCTTTGATCTACATTCAGTATCTATAGCTCTCTCTAGATACAAATGGAATTTAGCTGGATAGGATTTTAGGAAATCATTCGATCTATCTCTCCACTCCCCATTAATTTAAAATCTGGAGATACTGAGACCAGGAGAAATCTAGTTTGTGGCAGGGCTGGGTCCTCCAGATACTGAGATAAAGATTTAGAGCTGCAAGGTAGTCATCAAAGGAAGGTCATTCACATGATTTTACTGTGGGGGAGGGAAATTAAAACCTAGAGACTTTAATGGCTTGTCAAAATTAAGCATACATAGCAAGAAACACAAGTTTTGAATCCAGGTCCCTTTGACTCCACCTCTATTGCTTTGTCCTCTATGTTTGACTCTATAAATCAACAATCACCCAAGAAGATCTATATCTGGCCACTGAATCCAGATGGCTCTGGAGGGGAAAGTGAGGCAGGTGTCCTTACACAGTCCTCTCTCACTCAAATCCAATTCATTTGCATGTCATGGTATCATCTCCCTGATGTCATAATCCTCTTGGAGAACCAAGGACAAACAAGAACAATAATCAGTCAACAAGTATTTGTTTATTACTGTGCACCAAGGACTATGCTAAATACTGGGGATATTTTTTAAAGTTTTTTTTTAAAATGTCCTAACCTTTCAGGAGCTTATATTCTAATGTTGGAGACAATATTTGGTGTGTGTGTGTGTGTATGAGAGAGAGAAAAATGGAAGGTACTCTCCATTGAGATGTTGGAAGACATTATCAATACTGGAAATCATTTAAAGGAAGTCAACCCCATAAGGAGGGTTAGTGGAGTAATGGAGGATATTGGGAAAAGTGTCTTTAAGAAAATAAATTTAAGCTGAGCCTTAAAGGAAGCCAGGAAGCAAAGGTAAGGAGATGGAACATTATATAAGGGTGTGGGTGACATCCAGCAAAGGGGCAAGGAATTGGGAGATGAAAGAACAAGGGCCTATTGTTGCATTGCAGAGTAAAAGAAAGGGACTAAAGTAAATAAGGTTGGAAAGGACCAGGTTATGAAGGGTTTTTAGAGCCAAACAGGAAGGTCATTTGGGGTTCTGAATGGGAAAAAATTGAACATAGAGAGACTGTCCAAAAAACCAATTGAAAATTAAGAGGATGTCTATCGATGGGAAATGACTGAATAAATTGTGGTATACGATTGTAATGGAATATTATTGTATTGTATTGAAATGATGAGCAGACTGATTTCAGAAAAATCTGGAAAGACACAACTGATGCAAAGTGAAGTGAGCAGAACCAGGAGAAATTGTTACATACAATCAATATTGTATGATGTTTAACTGTGAATAACAGCTATTCTCAACAATAGAATACTTTAAGACAATTCCTAAAAACTCATGATGGAAAAAAATATAATCCACATCTAGAGAAAAAACTGATGAAGTCTGATTGCATATAAAAGCATCCTATTTTTCACATTTTTTCATGTTGTTTTTTTTTTCCTTTTAGTCTGAATCTTTTATAACATTATTAGTATGGAAATATGTTTTGCATGATTTCATATGTATAATATATGCCAAATTGCTTACCATCTCAAGGAGGGGGAGATGAGGGAGAGAGGGACAAAATTTGGAATTCAAAAAAATTTTAAATGAATGTTAAAAATTGTTTTTACATATAATTGCAAAACAAAATATTTTTAAAAAGAACTGAAACAGGAGAGAGGTTAAGGATATGTTTGTCTGTCATATATATACATATACATGTATATATATATACATGTATATGTATATATATATATATATGTTACACACACACACATATATATACATGCATACCTCCCAATCCAGCACTCTCTATTGTATCAGCCTGCTAAAACGATTTTGCTCTTGTTGAGTTGATTCAGTCATGTCCAACTCTTTGTGATCTATTTGGGGTATTCTGGGCAAAGTTACTGGAGTAGTTTGCCATCTCCTTCTCCAGCTCATTTTACATTGCAGAAAACTGAAACAAATAGGGTTAATAGATCTGCCCAGGGTCACACAGCTAGTGAGTGTCTGGGGCCAGATTTGGACACAGAAAGAACTTATCCTTCCCTTATGGTTAAAATTATTTCTGTAAATTGCCTTCATTTTTTTCTCAACCTTACTTATACAAATGTGCATAATCCAATGTTAAACTGAAATTATACTTTATACCTGCAAATATCATAATCTAAAGAAATACAAGAAATGTGAATCATGCTCACTATTTTCTATGAAAAAATATAAGTCTTTTCTAAATCCTTAAATCCTTTAAAGTCCAGTCTAATTTTTCTAAGTCCTAAGTCTTGTACATTTATGGTCACAGGATAAATAGGAGTGATCAGACAAAATCAGACAGGAAGAGAAGCAGGAAAAAGTAGTGTCATGAAAACAGAGAGAGGAAAGAACAGTGAGGAAAAGTAAGTAATGAACAGTGTCAGAGAAGGCAAAGAGGTCAAGAATGAGTATTGAAAAAAACATGAGATTCAGTCACAGGCAATTAGTAGCAGAGTTGGGAATGGACTTTGGACTACAATCATCTATCAGTAGGAAAGTAGAGAGTAACTGGCACAAATCATGTCATCACTCTGGCTCAACATCATAGAGACTGCAAAAATATTCATTTAAGGCAGTTCCAGGTAGGATCAACTTCACTAAGCAGAGGCCAATTGGCAGGATATGCAGTTCTGGAATAAAACTTTAGCAGCACATGCCTCAAAAGACAATTTTAGTGGCAGCTAAATGAATAGAGTACCAGCCCTGAAGTCAGGAGGTTCTGAGTTCAAATTCAGTGTCACATACTTAACACTTATTAGCTGTGTAATCCCAATTGTCTCACAAGAAAAAAAAAAAAAAAGTCAACCCTACAGGATTTAATATACAAATCCCTGGTGGGACACCCAAAAAGGAAGAAAAGATACATGAGTTGGCTACCCATTTTCTCCTTCTCTATTGTGAATTAAATATTTTTTTACTTCTTTTAATAATGAATTATTTTATTGGATAGCTATAGCCAAAGAATTTATCACTTAGTGGCTAGCCTATGGACAATGTCAATATGTAGAAAAACTGGTGTTTAAAAAACAGACCACCATTCCACCATGGTAAAACCTTCCAGATTTTTTTCCTTTACTTTGCCAAGTGTAATCTTTATATTATACAGAGAAATGGAAAAAAAAAAAAAAACAACTAACAAACAGTCCCAATAAAATTGAGTACCAAAGAGCATGATTTGTTACCATGCCTAAAAAGCTAGCTTAGAAACATAAAACATTAGCATGAGAAAATCTTAGATTATCCTAGCTCCTTCATTTTACAAATAGGAAAACCGAAACCAAGATAAGTCAAGTAACTTGTTCATGATCACATAGGGAGTTAGCCATAATATCAAGATCAGAACCCATAATTCCTGTGGTTGTTATTGAGTTGTTTTGGTTGTGTCCTACACCTGGTGACCTTTTGGGGGGTTTTCTTATTGGAGTGGTTTGCCATTTCCTTCCTTCAGATCATTTTACAGATGAGGAAACTGAAGTAAATGGAGGTAAGTGACTTGCCCAGGGTCACCCAGCTAGCGTTTGGGAATAGATTTGAACTCAAGAAGATAAGTCTTCCTGGCTCCAGGTCTGGCACTATCCACTAATCCTTCTCCTTCCTGACTTAAAAAGACTTTTTTCATTACTTATTACTTGTGTGACTTTGGAGAAATTATTTTATACCTCAGGGATTGGAGTAGGTGATATTTAAAACCTAAGGTCAACGCTAACTAAAAATGATCCCATGATTCCTCCATTTGGACCTTGATGCTATAGCCAAGCTACTCTCCTCTACTTATTTGCAGATTCTCCAAATATCTTATGGACCAGCTAATTCTATTTGCTTAAAATAGAATTGATTATGGTATCATCCTTCTCTTAGCTAGATGATCACTTGAAATTCTTTTATCTTCAACAGCAAGACCTTCAAAAAAGTTCATACTCCAAATGATTCATGATTTCATCAGTGTGAATCTTCCCTTCACTGGGATAGATCATATATATTTGCTAAGTATTAAATACAAAGAGTTGTATTACCTACTCAAAAATGGCATTGTACCCATATGGTTGTCTGAGACTGAATCTCAAATTTCTAGATATTTCTTTAGTTGCAGAGAAAGAAGGGAATAAGGGAAAATTTCCTCCTAGTTCAATGAAGAGCTCACACGACCCTCAGAAAAGGAGGAAAATGAATGAGAATTATTGGGAAAACAATACTCTAACAACAAACTTCCAGCCTAGTTAAGTTAATTTTCCCTTAAAAGGTATGGATCATCATACTGAGCATATATGAGTGACTCAAGAGACTAAGGCTCCAGTTGTTGACATCATTTCCTGGTTGACTAAATGCTTTTAGTATCTCTCTAATACTTGCTTGGTGAACCATAATGGGCAACTTAGGCAAAGGAGTTTTGCTCGACTGAATTAACTAAAGGAGTCATCACTCTGTCCTTGTTAAATATCCTTCTCATGCTATTGCTAAGTAAATATCTAAATTAATTGTTGAATGACTATAGGTGTCTTGTTTTGTTTCAGTCTTGAACATAAACTAACAGGAAACTGTCATGGGTCCAGCTTAGCCTAAAATAAGAACAGAAATCTTTTTCTTTTTTTTAAGATAGGTGAATTCTGCTCAATAATCAGTCTTCTTTGGCATAATCCCTCCTGTCACCAGAGTTAACAGACCAGCCCAATATACAAAGTCTGAAGCCATAGAACACAAGCGAACTTTATCTCTACCACCAATCAAGAACTTCTGATCCTACCTGCCCTTTGGAAAGAGGCTAGAACAAGCTTCCTAGCCTTAATCACTGAATGGGGGCAGCCTTAGTCAAAACGAGATTTAGCTTAAAAAGGTCAAGGTCTCCCATTGCATCCAGGCCACCTCCAGTCACCCTGCTCTATACCTGGCCACTGAACCCAGATTTTTGTTTTTACTATTAATATGATCTTTTATGTTTGCTGTTTTCCTAATATTAAAACATAATACTTGTTTTGCAATAAGTCTGTGAAATGGAATAAGTATTGTTTTTGATATATGAGACACTGAGACTCAGAGTGACTAGCTCTGAGTTAGACAGATAGGAAGTATCTGAACCAGGATTTATGCACAAGTCTCATGATTTCAAGATCAGAAATTCTCTTTTCTATAGCATATTGTCTATGATAGTACTGCATAAAAAGACAGGCAATTTTATTGCTAGGCTCATACCTAAGTTTTTCCAGATTTTTGGTCCTTTAATCAGAGCAACCTTTCCACTATAATAGTCCTTGAAATCTCAGGGTTACTTCTATGCCACAATGAAACACCAGAATAGCATGTGGGTAGAAAAAATATTTACTATTCAGTTTCAGTTATGAAATTATTTTAAAAATTATATAAACTTGCTCTGGCCCGGACTGGTGGGACTGTGGTTAAAAGATCTGTGCAAAAGAGATCTTAAAGGAGGGAAAAGGATCCACATGTGCAAAAATGTTTGTGGCAGCCCTTTTTATAGTGACTAAAAACTGGAAACTGAATGGATGCCCATCCATTGGAGAATGGCTGAATAAGTTATAGTGTATGAATATTATGGAATATTATTTTTCTGTAAGAAATGGCCAACAGTATGATTTCAGAAAGTTCTAGAGAGCTTTACATGAACTGATGCTGAGTGAAATGAGCAGAACCAGGAGATCATTATACACGGTAGCAGTAAGATTATGTGATGACCAATCCTGATGGACGTGGTTTTCTTCAACAATGAGATTATTCAAACCAGTTCCAATAGTTCATTGATGAAGAGAGCCATATACACCCAGAGAGAGGATTATCGGAACTGTGGACCACAACACAGCATTTTCATGCTTTCTATTGATGTTTGCTTGCATCTTGTTTTTCTTCTTAGACTTTTTCTTCCCCTAGATCCAATTTTTCTTGTGCAGCAAGATAACTGTATAAATATGTATACATATATTGGAATTAACATATTTTAAACATATTTAACATGTATTGGACTACCTGCTATCTAGGGGAGGAAGGGGAAGGAGGGAAAAATTTTGAACAGAAAATTTTGCAAGGATCAAAGTTGAAAAATTATCCATGCATATGTTTTGTAAATAAAAAGCTTTAACAACAACAACAAGATCTGTGCAAGGGAGTCAAGGAACTGCAATTCTTGATGCCTCCCCCTTTCTTCACTCTTTAATCTAATCAAATATTTTCATTTGCCTCAAGCTTGCTGCATTAAAAAGATTATTCCTATCTGATCAGAAGTTTATAAAAACAGAGGCAAGGGGGCTGAGCTAGTTTTGAAGTTATGTTACTCACACCTTGCATCTGTTTTGATGGCCATTCCCTTCCTCACTTCAAATAGGATTATCTGGTTCCTCTTTGTCTAAATATTCGACCACCAATTTTGTTCTGCCCTCTAGTATTTGGGATCCTGGTAATTATGTGTCTGCTTGGTTTCCAAAAGGTTCCTTGTGCTGACCAATGCTATTCATTCATACCCTGAATCTATCCTGCTCACCTGGTTTTGATTCATTGCCTACTCTAACTTCCCAAATCTGTTTGGCCCTTCAAAGCTTTCTCTCTGTCTCCCTCGGCCCAGACCTCACTCTGCACACACAAACTGTTGCTGTCTTATCTCCTATACAACTAAAATTCCATTTTCAACAGGAAACCTTCCCCTACCCCTCTTAATTCCAGGGCATTCCCTTTGTTAATTATTCCCTATTTATCCTCTATATAGCTTGCTTTGTATATGTTTTCATGTTGTTTCTTCTATGAGGTATCCTTGAAAGCAGGTATATTGTCTTTTTTTGTATCCTCAGTGCTTAGCATAGTGCCTGGAATATGACTGGTAAAGAAAACTAGGACCTCCAAGGATGTTTTTGGTTTTTTTTTTTTTTTTTTTTTTTTTTTTTCCAAATCACCTACCAAGCTAGTTATTTTCAGGACTACAAATCCAGTACAGCAATACAAACTCCATCCACCTGTGTGGTCTCCCTCACACTATTTCAAAAGGCTGCATCTATTAGTTTCTAAGGGGATTCTCAACTTTTAAAAACTGAGAAATGAAACTAATTAGTTAAATGCTATGTTTAAGCACATGGTAGTAAAAGGCAAGAAAAGCATTAATTGAAAAAATAGCAATGGTGAATTATCAGCTGTAGATTTCTCAATGCTAGCAGAACAGCCATTGCATTAGCCAATGTCTAAATACAGCTGAGAATGAATGCAAAGTTAGGCGCTTGCTGTAATGTAGGCAGAGCTCTAGAAATGGGAGATTTTTGAGAGGTTGTCTAGTTGAACCCTTTTATTTTCAGATGAGGAAATGGGCTGAGAGTGAGCAGATGAATTGAAAAGGTCATCCAGAAAGTAAGGGACAGAGCCAAAATTAGAAGTGAACTGTGTTACTCAAATCACTTAAATTTCTTTATCTTCACTTTAAAAAGGGTGGCACATTTAGGGAAGCTAAGAAAGAAATCCTCAATATTAAGCTTGGGGGAAAAAAAAAACTTTTTTTGGTGTAATGATAGTCTAAAAATTCCTCACGGTCTTTTTTTTTTTGGAGGGGGGGCACTATCTAATGTCTCTTGTGCAGTGGGAATGCTGGAGCTAATTAAAACTGGATGGGAAGCAAACAGATCATTAAAAAAGGAAAAGGACCTACATGTGCAAAAACGTTTGTAGCAGCCTTTTTTGTAGTGGCAAGGAATTGGAAATTGATTGGATGCCCATTAGTTGGGGAATGGCTAAATAAGTTATGGTATATGAATGTAATGGAATATTATTGTTCTATGAGAAATGAAGAGCAAGCTGATTTCACAAAAGCCTGAAAGACAACAGAAACTGATGCTAAGTGAAATGAGTATAATCAAAAGAACATTCTACACAAACAACAAAGATTATGTGATCAATTGTGATGAACTTGGCTCTTTTCATTAATGAGGTGATTCAAGGCAATTTGGATTAGATTGTAATGAAAACAGCCATCTGCATCCAGAGAGAGAACTATGGCAACTAAACATGGATCAAAGCATAGTATTTTCACTATTTTGTTCTTGTTGTTGCTTATTTGCTTATTTTTTCCTAGTTTTTTTTTTTTTTTTTCACTTTTTGATCTGATTTTTCCTTGTGTAGCATGACGAATAAGGAAAGAATTAGAAGATTTCACATGTTTAACCTATATTAGATTGCTTGCTGTCTATGGAAATGGGTGAAGGGCAGGGAAGGAGAAAAATTTGGAACATAAGGTTTTGCAAAAGTTAATGTTGAAAACTATCTTTGCATGTATTTGGAAAAATAAAACATTATTTTAAAAAGCTAGATGAGAAGATTGTTAGATTTTCTTTTTTAAAATTATATTTTATTTTTCCTCAGGCACTTACTAGCTATGTGACCCTGAGAAAGTAACAAGCATGTTTACTTTAATTTCCTTATCTGCAAAATGAGCTAGAGAAGGAAATGGCAAGCCACTCTAGTATTTCTGCCAAGAAAATCCCCAAAAGGGATCATGAAGAGTTGGACAGGACTGAAATGACTAAATATCTAAAATAGTGTACTGCTTTTTTAAGCCCAAAATGTTTGTTTCAACAATCCATCCTGTAGATAAATGGATTTTTGATGCAAATAATAGAGATGGTGTAGGGGATAGCACAAATAGAGAATTACTTTGGTTGTCATGTGTCTTCTAATAGCAAGGCCTTCTGGACATTAATGTAACAAGCTACACATATATTCTGGCTTTGGGAGTAATGATATTATAATCATCTTTGTCCTCATATCCTACTTTTCATATGAAATGCTAAAAGGGTCTTGCAAAATAGGATTGGATTGTTGTTAGGAATAGCATAATTATCAATCACTATAAAATGTAAATACAAAAAGATAAGAAATTAAGTGATTGGGCCAGTCTCTACCAGAATTCAATATTATGACAAGCCAAGGATTAGTAACAAATATAGACACTGAGGAAGCACAAGTGGGGATACTCATAAGAGTGACCAGAAAACTTAACTAGTTTGGGAAATGAATAGATATTTGGACCAGTTTAGCACTTTTAAAATGCTGGCATACCTTGGTCAAAACAGACCATCTTTGCACAATGTGAAAGAATAGGGAAATGAGAAGCCATGTAAAGCTCTGAGAAATGCTGATAAGTTTGGGTATGGTGGAACAAATTTTTCCATGCCCTTCTATTTAAGGTTTGCGTGTAGCCCTAGCTAATGTACCTTTAGTGAAGGAGGAGAGATAGGTAGATAGATATAGATAGATACATGGATAAATAGATAGGTAAGTAGATATATATATATATATCTAGATAGCTATCTAATAGATAGATAGATAGATAGATAGATAGATAGATAGATAGATAGCCATGATCTCAATTCTTCCACAAAATGTTCTATGTGGTCCATTGATGAGCTCTGCTGCTCTGGACCCAGGAAATAGATTGTGCATTTTGAAGTAATGAAAAGAACATTGGATTTGGAGTCAAGGATTTTGAGCTTAAATTCTACCTTTGATGCTTAGAGCTCTCAGTGTGGCTCAGTAAGCCTGTTTCATTATCTACAAAAGAAGATACAGATACTTTTCCTATATATCTCACCAAGTTGTTGTAGTGAAAATGCTTTGTAAACCTTAAAGAGCTATTTGAAAAATAGGGGCTAAGAGGTGATCACTGATCAGTGATGATATGTTCTGAGAGTATGGATCTGATTCTTCATAACTTAAAACAATTTCTCATCTTTGGAGAAGACTTTTGCCAACTCTCCATAAAAACCATATCATAAGACCTAAAGCTGAAAACAATTTTTTCCTCCTTTCTCAATTAAGATAAATGACCTCTCCAAGATTACAGAAGGACTACTGACAGCTGGGAACTCTCTTCTTTTGATTCTAGGAGATGACAGCCTATGACCAAATACTTAACCCAATTTTTTCAATAAGGTAATATAAATACCCCCAAAAAAAGAAAAAGAAAAGAGAAAAAAATCAGACTTCTCTGGTATGAAGAGAAGGCCAAAAGATTTTTCATATTTTGGTGGCCTGAACCCCTAAATCCTATGATGTAGAAGGGATAATTTTATTTTCATTTCACCTGCTCAGAGTTAGGAGTGATAATAATAGAAGCTACCCAAATATTAAAATAGGTCTGTGTGTGCATGCATGTACATGCATGAACATGCACACATATATCATCCAGCTTCTAAAAGACTCAATAGAAGGGGTTCATCTAGCCTTCATTCTGACTTAAAAAGATTTCATTCTCCTTGATTCATAGAGGAGTAAGGGCGTGACCTTTGTATTGAGAGAGATGAAGGGAAAAAAAAACTCTCAAATTTCCTAAGCAACCCTTTTGTGGGCCATCCAGGGAGACAGATGATGTATAGAAAACAGAGTTAAAATGGTTGACTAGCTCCAAATCACAGAGCTGGGTTGGTCCATTCTATGGCAGCAATGGCACTTCCTAGAAGCAGCAGCAAGAGAGAAGAACTTTAACAATGGCACCTAAGCATGCAGAGGACAACAGCATGAAGAACTGTCAGCCAGTGGCTCCAGAGGCTGAAGGCAGAGGCACAAGTAAGACATTCAGTGGAATATGGAAGCAGAGTTGTGATGGCCCAGAAGTACCTGGACGGTATCATCCATCTAAAGGTTCCATAGGAAATCAAGTAGGAGCTTTTCACTAATGACAAGAAAGATGCCACTGGTACTTAGACCCTTCCTCAGCTTAAACCAAAAGTTTTCCATGTCTTTGTTCCCTTGAGTCACTGTGATTCTTTTTTTTTCTTAAAGAATTGAGTTTATCTCACCCAGCCTAGAAATGTAGAGTCTACTCAAAGTCTCTGATCTGATCTGTGAAGTACTGGTTTCCAACTTGGGTTGACTCACCCTTCCTTAGGCAACTTGATAGATTTGAATTAATGTCAAATCTGGTGCCGTCACTGGATTGGCTTAGATCATGGCAACTCAGAACTCCTGAACTTAAGTGATCACCAGCTTTCTATCTCTTCTGTAGCAGGTATTTGTCTGTGGGAGTTTGTGCTCATTTGTGTATGGGGACTGAGAATTATTCATCTGTGTGATTCCTCCCTCTCCACAATTTATTGTGCTATTTTGTCTCAATGGAACACTTTGCTATTGGATTCTTGGTCCCTGCCTGATCTTTGAGTAGTGTAAGTACCTAAGAAGTACCTAAGTAAGTACCTAAGTAAGTACCTAAGAAGGATTGGAGACAAATTTCTCCCAGACAATGAACCAAAGTAATGCATGATTCATTAGTGGAGGAGAATTTGTTATTCAGTCTTTTTTCCAGTCATATCTGATCTTCATGACCCTATTTGGGGTTTTCTTGGCAAAGATACTAGAGTGATTTGTCATTTGATCATTATACTAAGGAAGAAACAGAAGCAAATAGGGTTAAGCGACTTGACCAGAGGCTAGTCTGAGACCAGATTTGAGCTCTGGAAGATGAGTCTTCCTGACTCCTGGCCTGGTACTCCATCTCCTATCCCACTTAGCTACCCAAAGGAGGGGGGAATACTTATTACATACTAAAAAGTTCTGCTGGCATCTAGTTATTTTCATCCAAAAGATTTGGGAACAGCCGGAGGGATGGGGGAATGGTTCTTCTTTCAAAGCTTACATTGCTTTAATATTTTCATTTCCCTTCTTTCAGGACTTCTTTGATCATGTGAGACCTAATTACATCTTAGAGATGATGTTATTATTCAAGAAAATTTAAGAAAATAGAGAAAATGTCTAGAGTGAATGTTTTCAATTGGCAAAAAGGAAAGGGAGACTGCTCATTCTGGCAGCACATATACTAAAATTGAAATGATATAGAGTTTAGCACTCCCCTGTGCAAGAATGACACTCAAATTCTTAAAGTATTTCATATTTTTTATAAAAATATAATAAAATATTTTTTAAAAACAATAAATTTATTTAAATTCTATCTTGACTATTTTATAGACTTTCTTTGTGCCTCAGTTAAGAGTAAGTTTCTCTTAGAATTAATTTTCAAAGAGTTGGATGAATATCTGTATCTAGGAATTATTATTTAAAAAACAAGAATTTTGTTTGAATATAGCTCTGATCTGAAAGTTTGCATCACAATCTTAAGTATGGTAGATTTTTATGTCTGATTGGGACATTCCATTCCTTATTTATATCTATTCGGGCCAGGACTAGGCTTTGAAATCTTTTTTCAACTTCAGAATACTCTTCCATTCTACCTTGACCTCAATCTAGAGAACTTACTTTTTAAATATGTTCCCTTGGTTAGCTTGTAGTTTGAATTTACTTACACAAGACATAGCTGCCTTCCCTAGAAATAAAACAGCAGAGATTGGGAGAGGAGGCTGGGGAGTTCATTAAATCAGTATCTGTGTGATGGTAGGTCTGGTTACTTGCTAATTCAGTAAATGAATTAATTCAGAAGATTCATTTTGGGAAAAGGCTATTGAATAATTTCTGAAAACCAAGCAAACAAACTCTGATTTCCTTTGATCAGAAGTTTTATAGTTTAAACTTCCTAGCATAGATTATGAACTTCACCTTCCCATGAAAGTTCTGATGACTTCTCTTCCTCTTTCTGCTCCTTCTTTTCCTCCTTCCTCTTCTTCCCTCCTTCTTTCCCCTTCTTTTATAAAACATTACTGACAATTTGTGTTTTTCACAACAGAGTTATTTCTAATGCTATTGGTTGTTGTTACTCAGTCATTGCAGTTGTGTCAGAATCTTGGTGACCCCTTTTGGGGATTTTTTTGGCAGAGATATTGAAATGCTTTGTCATTTCCTTCCTTCAGTTCATTTTACAGATGAAGAAACTGAGGCAAATGGAGTTTATGACTTACCCAGAATCATATAGCTAATAAGTGTCTGAAGCTAGATTTGATCTTGAGTCTTCCTGATTCTAAGCCTGGTCCTCTATCCATTATGCTACCTGGATAACCTTTCTAGTGATAGAAAATGCCAGTCTTAGAGTCAGGAAGTCCTGGATTCATGACCTGTATAGAACTTCTGTAACCCTCAGCAAATCATTTAAACCCTCAATGGACATACCATCCTCTCAGACTTACAGAAAAGTTGTTGATCTACATTGATGGAGTGAATTTCTACCCTGGGAGTTCTCTGTACAAATGGAATCAAAGGAAAAGAAAGGAAAGAAACAAAAAAGAAAAAATGTACCATTTCTCTCCTTTCCACTGAGATTTCCCTTGTAATAAAGAAAAAATCTGAATAATCCACTCTGATGAAGTATTCAACATTCAGTAGCGGTAGCCTCCCTCCTCTCTACTAAGAGAAAGGAAGTATATACATTATCTGTTCTCTCGGACCAAGAATGGTCACAAAAAAGAAATCAGAATTCCACCTAGCCTACTTTTAATAATGCTTTGGTCTACAAAAAAATTTAAGTTGCCAGAAGTGAAAACCAGTTCGGATTCAGATGGACAGATTGTTGTTGTTCATCCTTCTTTCTTGAAGAGGATCAATGACATTATGAAGGTAATGTCTTGAATTGCAGGTGAATTGGATTTAAGTGAGGAAGGCTGTATAGTCATCTATGTCTTTTCTCCAGAATGTCAACCCAATGGAATCAGCCTCTCCCTATAGGATGGCTGGAGTGGAACAGAACAGACTGGCGATTGTTAAAAATCGGTAATCAAACAAAAGCTTAATTTCAAAGTGAGAGAAATGATTTGCAAGTAAGAACACAAGTGCTGAGGTCCTTGTTGGGGGGGGAGGGTGGACCAACTTTAGTCAATGAGCTATAGCTCTGACTATAATAGGTACAGCAACAAGGTGACAAGTTGGATTCATAGCAGGGCTTCATGACCAGACACAATTCTTGGATTTTGCTGTGACTGATTATCCAGAGAGCAAGTTCAAAAGATTGTTGCTATGCGAAGTTCAGGGAACAGTTTCTTGCTAGTCCTTAGCTCTGGAAAACAGAGTATCTCCTAAAGAGTTACCTGAATCCAAAGGCAAGACATAGGTAGGACAACTGGAGATGACTCCAGATACAGTGGGAGACCTTAGTCTTTTTAAACTAAGGTCTTTCCCAGGTCTCAGTTTGTCTGAGGCATCACATATTCAGTGATTTAAGGCAAAAGATGGCCTAGTTTGCTTACTCCGCCCCCCCACCCACCCACCCAATCACTCTGGGACGGGAAGACTTATAGTTTCTGGCCAGAATAGAAACAATTGTTATTTATACTCATTCTAAGCCATCAAAACTGAAATAATGACCCTATAAAATGGGACCTATTATTAGCCAGAATGATTTGGGTTTAAGGCATAGTAAAGTAGCTCCATTTGAATCCCCATGGGCTTTATCCATGCTTGGTTTTCCAGAGCCTATTTCAAGAAATCATAAATGAAACTACATAGGTCATGTTATGATATGGATGATGAATCATCATCAGGGACTAGGACTGATAAATCATACAGATAAAAGGAGAACCAGGAAGGAGTTATGTCCCAAAAACCAAGAAAGGAGAGATTATCTGGGGGATTAAGAAGTCAAATGCAAAAAAGAGATCAGAGAGAATAAGGACTGGGAAGAAATCATTACATCTGGTCTTAAGGAGAGAGTTGGTAACTTTGGGGAGGGCAGTTTCAGCTAAGTGAAGATGTTAAAAAAACAAATTTCAGAAGATTGAAAATATAAAGAGAAAGAGCCACTGAAATCCACACAGGTGGATTTTTCAGAATTTGGCTGAGAAAAGAAGGAGAAATACAGGACCATAGTTACCAGAGATGGTAGAATCTTGTAAGAATTTTTGGAGGATAGAAGGGATTTGGGTATGTTTGTAGGTAGCAGAAGACTAAATATTAGAGAGATAAAGGGGATGATAATGGGGGCAGTTAATAGAAGAAATGGAATCGGGGATACACACAGGAGCTGGTGGCAGTAAGGAGAGTTGCTATCTCTTCAAAGACTAAAATAAGAGAGGAAAAAGTGGGAGATGATGTGAGGGAATGGAGAGATTTGGAGGATGGAAGAGATAATTGTTTATTGGACAACCTCAGTTTTTTGGATTAGAGTATGAAGATATCAGATGAATGTTTGGGGGGAGGAGTATCATTAGAGGCTTGAGGAGGAAAGAAAAAGTTTTGAATAGTCATTGTGGATAGTGGAATGGAAAGAAGGAAGAAAGGAAGGAGGGAGGGAAGGAAAGGAGAAATGAGAGTTTATTAAGTGCCTACTTTGTGCCATAAGCACTTTATAAATTTATCTCATTTGATTTTACAACAGACCTAGGAGGAAGGTATTTTTAGGATGGGGGGAAATGTGTATACACACACACACACACACACACACACACACACACATACACACACACACACACACACACTTTTTTACATATTTATGTTGTCTCATAAATATCAGATTCTTGAAGACAGTGTTTCATTTTTTTTCCTTTGTACCTCATTACCTAGGACAGCATCTGGCACATAGTAGGCATTTAATGAATGTCTTCATCATGGGTAATGGTGGGAAATTAGAACAATTTAACTCATTACTTTTAGCAAGATGTAATATGTAAGATGACAATCAATTAATCAGCAAACATTTATTAAGTACTAATTCATAGAGTCTTTTATATCATTAGATGAGTCAAATTGTGCTCATTTCCCATGTTCACTTAAGTGTCCCAAAGTAGACTCTAGACTCTAGAAATCACTCCACTGTCTTGACCTTAGCTACAAATTAAATATTTACTTCATATAGTGGTGCCTATATTCAAAAAGAACTACAAGCTACTCTATCATATTTTCTCTGAGATAATATTCTAAGAAACAAGGTGATATAGTGGATAGAGAACTGGTCTCAGAATCACAAAGATGTGGGTTCAAGTTTTATCTGTGACACATATTGGTTAACCTATCTGTTACAAGACACTATTCTCTTTGAGTCTCATGCAACTCTAAGACTGAGTAGGAGTGAACAATTAATTGCATTAGCAGAAGGTTCTAAATTAGAATTTCCCTACACCCATGTGATAATTGGTATGACAAAAATATAATTCCCTTTAGAGAAGCTTGAGGAAGGAATGAAATCATTGAATTAAAACAAAACAAAACAAAACAAAACAAAAACAAGTTTCCATGGACATTGCTATCTTTTCTGTTAGTCCTAACTGCCTTCACAAAGGTCACCTTTATTCACTACCTTCATCCTTTTATTCCTTTTAGAGGTTATTAGGTTTTAATTGCTGCCCTCCTGGCAATAAGCTACATAATTTCCAACAGAGTACAACATTTAGGTTTAAAGATGTGAACAATAGTTGTTCCCAGCTCCCTCAGAGGTACTCAAAGCAATAAATACCTATCAGGTAGAAGACTACTTTTATTTTATCATATGGAAAATGAGCTCAATATAGAGAATTCATAGGTGTACATAAACAATTATCGAAGCATATGCTATCGTGAAGTAGAACAAGTTTGTCCTTAGCATTTCCTCAGTTCTCCTTCCAATACTCCCAACCCTCTTCTGACCCTTTCTATTCCTTTCAAAATTACCAGCTTTGTTGTAGCCCCCCTGGATTCACAATCTTGGAGTCACTTTAGACTTCTCACTCTCATTCACTCCACGTAAAAATAAGTCATCTATTTCTGCAATATCTCTTTCAATTGTCCTCTTTTCTCCACTCACATGGCCACTGCTCTCATTCAGGATGTCATTCAATTCTTGTCTGGACTATTGCAATAGCCTCCTAATTAGTGTTTCTAATTCAGTTCTCTCTTCAGGCTGACTCAGGTCTCTTCCCATGACAGCTCATTTTTCACAAAGCTGCCAAGGTGATTTTTCCTAAACCATAGATCTGGCAATGCTACCTCTTTTTCTTAGTAAAATGCAATGGCTCCCTATTACCTCTAGGATTATATTGTAAACTCCTGTTCTTTAACACTTTTCACACTTTAATCTTTACCTGGGTCCAGTTTTTTCCATACATTCCTTCCTTTCACAAAAAACAAACTGGTTTTCTTACTGTTGTTCAAACATGGCAGCATCTCATTTCCCATCTTCATAGCTTTGTCTTAGTTGTCCCCTATGTCTAATGTGTACCACCTCCTCAACTCCAACTCTTAGAATCTCAAGTCTATTTCAAGACTTGCCTCACTTAGCAACTTCTACATGATCCCTTCAAATGCTGGTGTTTTCCTTCCAAATCATCTTGTATCTTTTTGTATATCTTTATTTATATACATATTGTTTCTTCAAGATAGATGGTAAATTCCTTGAGGGCAAGGATTGGGTCACTTTTTAATTGACTTTTTAATTCAATAGTATTTTATTTTTCCAATAACATTTAAAGAAAATTTTCAACATTAATTTTTGTAAATTTCTGAGTTCCAAATTTTTTTCTCCCTCCCTCCCTTACTGCCCCCTTCACCATGACATCAAGCAATTTGATATAGGTAATATATACAATCATTTAAATATATATTTCCATATTAGTTATTTTGTGAAAGAAAAATCAGAACAAAAGGGGAAAACCACAAGAAAGAAAAAGCAAAAAACAAACAAGGATGAGAATGCTATGCTTTGGTCCACATTCAAGTTTCCAAAGTTCTGTCTTTGGAAGCAGATGGCACTTTCCATCCCAAGTCTATTGGAATTGTCTTGGATCAATATATTACTGAGAAGAGCCAAGTCTATCATAGTTGATCATCACATAATTTTATTTTATTTTTATTTTTTTAAATTTTATAATTATAAATTTTTGACAGTATATATGCATGAGTAATTTTTTTATAACATTATCCCTTGTATTCATTTTTCCAAATTTTCCCCTCCCTCCCTCTACTCCCTCCCCTAGATGACAGGCAATCCCATACATTTTACATATGTTACAGTATAATCTAGATACAATATATGTCATCACATAATTTTATTACTCTGTACAATGATCTCCTGGCTCTGTTCACTTTACTCAGCATCAGTTCATCTAAATCTTTCCAGGCTTTTCTAAAATCAACCTGGATTTTCTCATCATTTCTTATAGAACATAATATTCCATTACCTCCATCTACCATAACTTATTTAGCCATTCTCCAACTGATGATCAGATTGGATCACTTTTATATTTGTATTCACAATGACTTGCAAAGTACTGCACACATAGTATATGCTTAATTAATTTTATTGATTGATTAAATAATATTTCTTCCTTTTAAAATTTTATTTTTGTTTTTACAGCAGACCTCAAAGACAGAGGAGAGAAGTTCATGAGGAGACACACAAGCAAGGAAGGTATGATTATTCATTCAACATTTACTAATCAATCAAGTACTTATTAAGTGCTTACTATGTGCCTGGCACTGTGCTAGGTGCTGGGACCCAAGAACAAAAGAAAAAAAATCTTAACTTGCATTCTAATGGGAAAGACAAGTACATAAAATATATTTAACATAATATATAACACAAATACTAAGTTAATAGATAACTGTGTTTATATTTGGACACACACACACAGCTCCCACGTTAACTATGAGAATCCTCTCCATGAATCAGTTCCCCCAGAGGTTGGCTGTCTCACCCCACTCAGGCCTCTAAGGGCACATATGAACAGTTGGGGTAATTCTCTAATGACATCAGCTGAAGCCCCCACTGACATGCTCCCTCCAGGTTATCAGGTGGAATCATTTAAGTCAGCCAGATTAAAGTAGTTTTTAGAAAGGAATATTTTATTAAGGAAGTATAGCAAGAAGGGGGAAACACGATAGAGAATATATGAATGAAAGTCAAAGGACAGAGAAACAAAAGTGATTTTATCATGTAGTGTGTTGCATATCACCAGACAAGAAAGAGTTCTGAGGAATTTGGAAAACAGATTTGAAGTCTGATGCAAGGGCATGAAATGTCATGGTAGGAACCTTCAATTATCCAGACATCTGTTGGCATTCTTGCTCTGCCAATAGCAGAATAGCTAATAACTTTGTTATTTGCTTGAGTGATAATTTCATCCTTTAAGAGGAACAACAAGCTGGAAGAGATTCTATTCCAAAACTGATTCTAAGATGGAGGATTTAGTTGCTAAAGTGGAAATGATGGTAATCTTGGGGGGAAGTGACCACTTCATTCTAGAGTTTGTTAAACAGGAAAAAAAAAAAAAAAGAAAAAAAAAAGAATGTGGACATCGTCTGACATGTACTTTAGATTCTGGGAAAGCAGATTTGAAAAGGTTTAGAGGAAAGATAGGTAAGATCCTATGAATTCAAATGCTTTAAAAAAGCGAATACCTAAAAATGAAATTGTGAAGATAAGAAAGGAAACAATTCCAGTGACGAGGAAAAATGGGGTTTATCTGATGAGAGTGACATAGAAGCATAAGGAACACAGCAACCAACTTAGATTAAAAAAAATAAAATTAAATTAAAAAAAGCCAGATAACAGAGGTTAGTGTGTGTCATTGCCCTATAAAAATAATGTCAGGAAAATGTAAACTCAGAATGAGCTCTATTGAGGAAACCTACAAAAAAAGAAAAAAACAATGTTTCAAAACAACTTAGTGGGGATAAAGAACAAGAAGCTCAAAGAAAGGAATAAGATCATTATTTGAAAAGGGTGGAAATAAAAACTGATAATGAGAAGAAGTCAGATCTTTGTTCATCTTTGACTTTAATTCTGTTTTCCCTCAAAGGAGAATGACCCTCACATTGTTAATGACAGAGAAAAAATTAATTTTAAGGGAGTTGATATACAAAATAAGAAATTGTAATGAAGTACCCAGCTGATCTCAATAAATTCAAGTCATCTGGTCTCTAAATAAACTGTATTCCTGAAGAAAACTGGCAGACATGATTGCTGAGCCATCATCAATGATGTTTGAAATCATAGGAAACAGGAAAAATACTTAATCATGGGAGGAACATAAGTGAAAGGCAGAGATGCTCACAATCCCCTCAGAAGAGGGACGAGATGTAGCTGCCTCATTCTAGGAGAATGGGACAGAGAATATTTGCTACATTGAGATTTTATAAAATAAAAAAAGGGAAGAAAGAACAGAGAAGAATAGAAGCTA